>NC_137895.1:38155129-38823019 GCF_963455335.1 Martes martes | reverse complement strand
TTCATGTCATATATAAAAATTCTGTCACTTTCCCCCATATCTCCTTCTCTGCTAACAGCAACTGAGATCCATAATGGATTAGATTTACACCACTAGAGCCAGTGTCCATGGAATCTGTTGGCACATATGTGGCATGGTTAGAGAGGTGTACCTTTTCCTTCTTTGCAATGGTTGAAGGAAGTCCTCTGAAATCCTCCTCTTATGTATCTTTCTTACTGATCCTACAGTAAAAAATTAGTTGTTTATGGTAGGTAGGTAAACTGTTCCAAAATTTTATTTTAATATATTCTAAGAAGAAACAATTAAAAATTTAAAATACTACAAGTTTCTCTGGGCCATGATCTCAGGGTCATGAAATTGAGTCCCGTGTGGGGCTCTGGGCTCAGCGGGGAGTTGGCTTGAGGTCCTCTCCCTCTCTCTGCCCCTCCCACTGCTCTCTCTAAAATAAATGGGTAGATCTTAAAAAAAATGTTACAAGTTTCTCTGGAAATATGCTGACATTATCAAACAATCTTAACAAAAATAAATTACATTCCCAAGTAAACTAGTACTTTCAGAAAGTCACAAATTGTAATTTCTCCAAAGTAATAATAATTGCAATTTTGAGCATCTATCTACTGAACTCTACAAGTATTCAAGGCACTTTATGCAGATACATCATTAACCTGAAGAAATTGACCCCGAATGGTTAAGTAATTTGACCAGTAACACACAGTCATAAAGTGGTGAAACTTAAGATTTACATGGAGATCTGAATGAATTCGAAACTCTTTTCTTGTCAAGTGTTTAAAAACATAAAATAAGTAACAAGTAAGAAAATGATGCTGTTGTCATGCTACTGTCTTAGGCTTATTTTGAGTACTTTCCTTTGGGGTGACTTCATATCTGGGTTAATGTAAATACAATTTTCATGTTATATATTGACATCCTACAGATTTTCACTGGGGAGCAAAATATGCTGCTAAAACCACAGCACTATTAATATTGCCCATCTTACTTGGGAATAAAGAAATTGGGAATTAAGCTCCAATCACCAACTAAAAATGTCTATATTTTAAGAATGCAGTTCTTTCGCATGTGGGTATGTGAAAATATCTTTAAAAACTTGATGGTCTACCAGATACAGTTAGAATTTGCATCAGGGCATCAACTAGTTGCTTGAACATTAAAGCATTCATCTAAAAAAAAAATCCCATTATAGGGCAGAATAGTTTAGTAATAACAGGTTCTAAGGAGATGAGAAATTTAGTGAGTGTGGGGGTGAGGATGTAGAATTAAAGAATGAAAAAAAAAATCAAGACATGCTGTCCTTATTTTAAGCCTAGACATATGAAATAGGCTCACTGGTAACTTCTGCAATTTCATGCAAATAAAAAATCAAACTAAACTAACTGATAACAGCAGAAAAAGTCCTGGATTAAAGGATGGGAAAAACAATGACAACTACAATCAGTTTGGGTAAGAGCTCTGCTTTGTATTAGGTTTGGAATGTTAAATCAGTTAATAATCTGTACATCTCAGGTTTCTCACCTATAAAATGGAGACAGACTTTATTTATGCAGCCTGTTTTACAGATCAAATGAGATAACCAACTGAAATGGATTTGTATTAAATCAGACCTGTAAGAAAAACAAAATGTGAGGAAGGTGAGAAGGTAATTTCTTCTCTTCTCTGCTACCAGTCTCCCAGACAGAAAAGCACAAAGTACAGGCCCTATTAGCTGTATATTATTCAGGACAAAATCTACTAATATTTATGATTCTTAAACATTTCCCCCTTCTTTTTCATTAGCCTTTAAAATGAAAACCTAGTTAATTTTTGTAACCTGTATATTTATTGGGATTCAAGTATGACAAGTGGTGACAAGCTGGGTCAAAAAAGCTTACTTAAAATAAACTTTAAAGCACTTGTAATAAAATAACAGTAATTAGAGAATTATTAATGTTACATTAATGAATCTTAAACTTCTGACTCCTATGTTTTTAAATTTATTACTTTGTCATCTGGTCATTCTGTAGGCAAGGAACAGAAATATGACACTCTGTGTCACTTACCTCAGAGAAAGAGCAATCTGTTGTTTACACAGCGCTTAACCCCAGAGAACCTTTCCAAAATCAAAGTCAAGAAATGTATTGTTAGAGTTATGAGATAAATAGGAAAAACAATTTTATTCTTTACCAACAAATCCTTTTTGGACTGCACATTACACCTGTTGTACATGCACACTCACAGAACTCACATACCGTGTACAACGTGGACACCAGAGAAGTTTGCTTATTAGTCAGCCTTCATCTTCACCGCCAAAGGTTTTCATTAATGGATAGTTAATAATTGCATGCTAAGCAGAATACAGAGCAGACCCCTGTATTCTGTTCTGTATTCTGCTTAGCATGACAAAGTGAAGGACAAACCACAGGGCTATTAAATCCTGTGGGAAATACATGGTCCTAGGCTAGAGAGAATTTGGCCTTCTGGATTATTTGCTTCTTATGACAGCAGACTCAGTGAGTGTGGACATTGAGAGTCGTGACTGTTTCAGATTAGCCAGGAAAGACTAGGTGATAATAAACCTTTAAGCAAAAGAGTAAAGTAGCCTAATGGATTGGTGAGTATCTACTTTTTATATGAATACTCTCCAACACAGTTTGATAGCTGCTTTTCATTTGGCTTTGAATTACTGGCATGTGAAATTCTTTTATGGAGGACAAACAGCAGCAGTATCTTTCATTCTGTGAACATGCATAGGGTAAAGTACTGTTAACTGAAAGAACAGAATTCAGTTCTTGTTGAATTTACTTAAACATAGGCTTACTACACATCCTCTACCAAAGTTCCCAAACTGAAAGTGCCGCCTATGATAGTTACATAGTTATGGATGTGTCAGTAGATGGGGGATTGAACTTTGGGCAAACCTAGGCTGAAGAATGAACTAATAGTTTACATCTCAATGGAATATTATCTTTATATGTATTCCCAAGCCCATGTATGCAGCTAAGAAAAAAGCACATATTTAACTTAGAAACCACAAAATGTTTATGTAAATGAAATCTTGTGCTACAAATCTACTATCTTCAGACTCACTGTTATTTTTTACCTACTTATAAAAAAACTAGTTCTCAGATTCTGCATACAGACAGCTTTATGTAAAATATATAAACATTTGTCCAAATTGGTACACAGATTGCATAAATATGGCAATTAAGACTGCATTTACAGATGTGCATGTACAATGCTGTGCAAATTATCACAATATTACAATTTCAGAAATTATTCAAATTGGAATCCAAGTAAAGCAATTAGTGAAAAAATACCCATGCAGAATTTAAATATCTCAGAACAAATTTAAATGTCTTCAGTAAAAGGTCACACATTTAAAATAGTTTTATTCATTTTATTTGTATATGTCAAAATACATTTTTATTTCCAAAATAGTGGGTTTTGCAACTAGTTTCATGCAGAAACAAGGTCTGCTCAATACTACCAATAAAATCAATATAGCACAGTAGCTGTTCAGTTTTAGATACAAAGAATAAATAACCTAAATACAAAACACTAAAATATTAGAAACATGTATTTAATCATTCTTCACAGGCATCCAAACTTCACAAATATAATCCTTAGCATGCCTAACTGTTGTGCAACCAGAACATGTTGCAGTCACTCAAACTGATCAATTATCTGTATATTTTACGTCCACATAAGACCATGGAAATTCTCTATATTCAGACCCACCATTCATACAGTTCAAATATAACCAAAAATAAAATTCCCATAACTATCCTTGTACCTTTAAAAATCAAGAATCCTGAGCTTGGTAGTAAGAGCATAACCTTATATCTTCATAAAACCAATCAAGAGAAAGAGGACTTAAAATCCTGCTTACCAAAACACCCTATCCCAGCCCCAAAGTAATCTAAAATAGGCAGTAGAACACAATGACCTTTTAAAATGAAGGGGTACAAATTCACATTTAATATAGTATACAATACAATCCATAATACAATTAGCTACTATAAGCTTTATGATGTACAATTTATTCAAATGGCTGAACTGTTCAGTGGTTAAGGAGACAGTTATGTGCCAGAAAGATGTAATAGTTTTTTGCATGGTTTGATGAAAATATAAAAGCTATTTGTCCAAATAAAAGCCATCTTCACTATGTACTTGGTTCTGCTTTTTTTTTCTTTTTCTTTCTTTCTTTCTTTTTTTTTTTTTTTTTAAAAAGGCCACTGAAATGTATAAAATGGTCTGAACATGATGGTGGTATCAAAGTCAATGCCTCTTCACATGGCAAAAACAGTGCATTTAACATTAACTCATGGGTTAAGTCTGCAAATGATTTCATAGCATTACTTTGGCTAGCACAACAGTTTTAGACAGCACTCAGATAAATATAGGTATGTGAAATGTGAAGCAATTATCTTATGCAACTTTAATTGTGGTTGAATACTATCAAATGAAAACTGGAAATAAAAGTAAAAGCACTTTACAGTAGAAAACTTTTGTAAAGATAGGGCTCCATATAATGTGCTACTTTTAAAGTCTTTATATCACATTGTTAGCAAATTTTGTTTTAACACTATTATGGAGTAGCCTACTTTGCATTAACAGACATTTGAAATAAGGAAATTCTCAAGCATGCCATGTGGTGGTCTAAAAATCAAAACAATACACTTATTTATATATACAGCATTACTCAGTACCTGCTAAAATGAATGTGAAGATTACAGAATCTAACATCTTATACTACAATAATAAAAAACAGAAACAAAGAAGTGACCAATGAAGGCAGAAAACAGGACTTAAAAGAATCTAATCTCAATTGACTTTAAAGCATTCATATAAGAAATAAATGCATATTGCACAAACAGTGAAAGCAAATGTTCCACCAAGCAGTTCAGTTTCAGGTGGAAGACAAAACAGCATGATCCTAATACACAACAATGGTATCCGAAGAATGAGTGTTCTTTTCTGTAAATGAGAATGCTGTGAAAACATAGAAGAGTCTGCCACATGAAGAGTTAGAAGGAAAAAAATACAAACCCAAACTCAGATGTAAAGCAAAAAATTAAATATCAAAAAACTGGAAACTGTGGCACATCAAAAAATGTTGAATAACTGTCTTCTGTGAGAGCTGAAAGTTTTTGTTGACACAAAAGTATTTATGTACAACTAAGGCTTACTGGTTAAATATCTGAGGCATATCTGGCCTTGAACACTTTCCTTATATGCTGGAGCTGTAAACAAGTTTTCTCAGTCATTAAAAAAAAAATTTTCTCAGCAGCTGCATTAACATGAAACAATGGTCTTGACACAAGAAAAAAAAAAAAAACCAAAACAGAAAATTAAACAAAATTCCTAGATAAGAGGGCATTTGGCAGGATATCCCAAAACGACAGTCTCCAAGGATTCTTCCCAGGCTTCCAGTGACTGTCAGTTATGGTCCACTGGGTTGCTAATATGTGCAATTCCATTATTTGCTGCTTTTTATTTGGAAAGTTTGCTTATAACTCTAATCAAGGCCCCATTTTCATCCTTTAGCCTCTGGTTGTCTGCTTTTAGGTCTGGTAACATCTGTGAGAAGAAAAATAAAAGAAAAAGTTTTACTTCAGTAAGAAGATACAATGTTATTCTTAATAAATTTTATGTTTTCACCACAAGACACATGAACAAGCTTTGTCAGTTATATAAATTTCTAGTGGCTAGAACGTATATGAAAGAAAAAAAAACTTGATTTGTGAAGCTAATTAGTTTAATAAATGATGGAATTAAAAGTTTATTCTCCCAAAGTTAACAACTGGAATGTACTAAATCACTTGCTATTATGACTCACAAGCACACCGTATTAGAGCAGCCAAGAAAATGAAGCCTGTTTTTGTTAGGATGGGCTCTCAAAGGGAGTTCCTCTAAGACTTCCTGTCAGCACCTAAACCAAGGCCTTTTACTTTATTTACATCAGATCTCAATCCATAGTACTTACTACTATTCCACAAGGAAACCAGCCTATTTAGCAAAGTTCTGAGGAAGTTAGACTTGTTCTAAATTATTAAAATTCCTTAAAGGATTCACCTGTAATACCAAGTTTAAGCAGGTAGTACAATGTGTGATCTAAGACAGATGCTCATTAAATTATAATAATTACTACTATTATTAGGAGAGTATAAGCCAAAGTAGTCAGTCTGTATTTATGAAAATATCTAAGCATTGAAAAAACCACCAGTATTTGGAACAAAAAAACACATCTTCACATCCTCAAAGCAAATCTATTTTCTGTTTTACAGTCAAACTGAAGGAGGGGGTAGAAATGTTATCAGTAAACTGGATTTTCCACTAAGAATGAATTAAATCATATGTGATCTGCCAGATTTGCTAGGAAGTGGAACAGTTTATATTTTGGGCATTAAAACATACTTTCCAAGGTACTTAAAATATCTTTCCAATATCTTCCTCAGTTATCAAAATGTACTTGGTTGTAAAATTAGATAAAAGTATAACTTCTACTTGGCAAAATTACATTAAGCAAAATCTTTATGAAGAGTTTAACTTTATGTGGAACCAACCAATTCTTGTGTTCACAATATATGGGTATAAAATACAGTAAGCTTATGTATTAGGATACCTCTGTAATAAAGAACTGAGTGAATATTAACTAAAGTGGTTCTGATTGAAAATGGTATTATTTTGAAAAATAGGTAAAAGCATGCTTAAAGCTTCAATGTATTAATTATATGTCAAATATGTTATACTGCTTATGTTCCATTTTCTTTCTAATAAAGAATTTTAAAGTTATATTTAAATATTTAATTCCTAAAATATCTGTAGAGCCAAAAATGTGCACAAGCCTTGCAAAAGTGCAGACAAGTCTTTAAATCCCTACATTATTTCCTAAATTTATTATAGTTTATCAGTTGGAATATATCATTAGTGACACTTTCTAACATTCTGAGAAGCCATGCATAATTAACAGTTATATGATAAGCTTCAGACACAATGGCATTAATTTGTAAAAGTGAGCTTAAGACACGCTTACTAATACAAAAACACCTGCCTGGCTCTACCAAGAAGAAATGATGAAACTATAAATTATAGGTTCACAGACTGCAGATGCCTACAGAACCCTGAGCGCTTGGCTACCACTCTTGTCAATGCCCTATTCTCAGTCAGCAGTCGCTCATTTAACTCTCTCAGAGTTTGAATTTGCTTTATTTGATGCAGGTTCTGCAGGAATTAGAACATAAGAAATAGAAAATAAAAAGATAAGAAAATGGAAAAGAGTACAATAAAAACACAAAGAATCACAGATACTGAACATAAGAAGAAAAAAATTAAGAGTCTTGATTGTAAGGATATTCATTCCATGAGATTTGCAAAGGTAAATAGTGTAGTCCTAAAATTCCATAGCAAACAAAATACATAAAAATTTCCAAAAACTTTGTCTCCAAAACCATTCAATAATAATGTTTTAATAAGGAACCAAATTCAGTAACAATAATTAAATCTTTAAACTCTAATTCTATGGTCACATTTTCCTATGTATCAGTTTATTAATTCATAATGTGATAAAGATATTTTATGCAAGATAATACAATAAAAGGTAATCAGTTAACTATGCTATTTTTCCCCCCTGAAAAGAGGGTTCCTTCCAACATTCAAAACAAACAGCTACTTCCACAGGTAATTCACAGTTCAATAAAACATAGCTCTGCTCATCCACTACTGTAATGCCCTTTATTTTCAAAGAAAAATATTTTTGATTGATAACCCCTCCACTATTTGCTCTCCAAGAAACAGAGTATGTGAAATGTGAATAATTAATAATAAATCCTGAATCTTACAGTCATTACTGTCTAACTTCTTCTATACCTAAACATCAAAAGAGCCATAAAACTGATTAGCAAAATGATCTGAATTACAAATGTTCTCCTAGCTCACATAAAACCTGGATTTAGGAAGAAGAGAAGCACAAGATATCAATAATTCACAAATTACAGAATCAGTATTGAGAACAATTAACGGAATCATAATATCTATAAAGACTACTGTAACACTTGAGTTGATAAACAGCACTATCTCTTATAAGTAGTAGCATGGTTTACTTACTTTGAGCTCTTCTTCCATTTCAGATATTCTTCTTTCTAGAGCTCTTCGTTCCTAGATCAATTTAAGGTACCAATATTAATCACGTAATTATTATATTCTTAATTTTCTTCTAAATTGTGAAAGAGTGGCACTTCATAGAGTCAAAAATCAAATCAGGAGCAGTGTGGAAAAAGATGTGATGCCAGTGATGTGTAAAGAGCTTTCCAAATTTTGAGAGAAGTAAAAATGAAGATTATTATTTTTATTAACTTCTATAAGCTCTTTCTTCAAAGCTTTGACTTTCTAGTAAGATGCTACATAACATGTTCAAACTATTTTTTTTAGTTTACATTAAAACTTAGGAATAAACCAATATTCAAGAATATTGAATTCAATATTCAAGATTCAAGATCACAGAGAACAGAAAAAAAACACACATAGATGCAATTATTCTACAGTGACAGAAGCAGAAACGCAAGCAGCAAACATGCCTAAAATATGTGTAGCTTAAAATTTCAAAAGGATCTAAGAGAAGGTTCATCTCCTCCACCTACAATGTTTCCTTGCCATTATTTATCCAATTGACTTTATAGCTCTGTATCTGGGTTGATACTGTGTGCAGCATTAACGCAGTGAATCTGATGAAGAAGCATCTGAGGACTTATTGTAAAGTACCTCCTTTCAAAGAGTGACAGGCAAAAGCAACATACATTACTGCAGTGTACGGTTTTACTCTCCCCTAAATAATAAGCATTCTAGGGTGTTACGCAAAAAGCAAGCAGCGGTAATTAATGTGCTACAAAACTTTGGTTGTTAGGTCATACCGCCCAGAAGATACTGACTCTTGCCGGTCACCTTTCAGATACAAACCATTTAAATTTAGTTTAATCACTATGAATTTCCAAGACGTTCTTTCCCAGATTAATAATTAATGTTGATATTTAGTAAAGCAGTACATTTACTATAAATGTTAATGTTTTTAGATTATGTGATGTAAAAAGTAGATGGAATCCTACTCAATAGTCTTTTAAAGTACGTTATTATAGTAATAGCTGGTTTAAACACTACTATATAGAAAAAATGTTATCTTCTATGAAAAAGAACTTCCTCCTAGTTAATAATATAGCCGTGACTATTCCTAAAAACCACTGCACTTCCCAAAAACAGTAGGATATACACCATCATATTTGATCCTCATAACTTGGTGAAATCTTATAAATAGTGTATTTCCTTCTGCCTCATCATCCTCAATTTTATTAGGCACCTTCAAGATTTTAACTATTCTGGTAAAGCAAGACAAGAACACTATACCAAACTGTCTTGCTGCCAAATCGGCAGCTATAAAGTTGTAGGCAATTTCTTCTGTTTCACAAACTTATTAACATAAAAAAATACGGTTAAGAGAAAATACATGTGAAGTGCTTAGCCCGGTACTTGCCTGGAACATCAGGGTGCTGAATAAATGTGATTAGCAGTTATTATTAATACTCTGATTATTAATGTCTGTTAAGTTGAAAGTAAACTAGCTACTTTGTAATTTATTTGCATTTGACAGGCAGACAAAGGTCAGGTGAGACTGTCAGAGTATGAACATGTATACCATGTGTGCACAAGCCTAGATAAAAAAGGACAGATAGGGGCGCCTGGGTGGCTCAGTGGGTTCAAGCCTCTGCCTTTGGCTCAGGTCATGATCTCAGGGTCCTGGGATTGAGCCCCGCATTGGGCTCTCTGCTCAGCAGGGAATTTACTTTCTCCCTCTCTCTCTGCCTGCCTCTCTGCCTACTTGTGATTTCTGTCAAAAAAAAAAAAAAAAAAAAAAAAAGGACAGACATCATTTCTCTCTTTATTTTTTGCTCAAAGGGTAAATTGGCTATTTTTACAACAGAATGAAGGAGGATGTTTTATCAACCGCTCCTGATTATTTATTCTTTGTCCTAGCTACCCAGGATGTACTTTCCTGTCCAGCTGAAACCCTATAGGTCTAGCCATTAGTCACCTGGACTAACAGATATTCTCTTCCTTTAACTTTTTTTTTTTCCTTTAACTTTTGATCATTTATACATTATCAACTGCTCAGACTAAACTGGTAGAGTTCTTCCTATGGCCACTGCCAGACCTCTGAGTAGTAACTATAATAAATTGAGAAATACAGGTAAATATATCACTGTCAAATAAAAAATTACAGAAAGACATAAAAAAGGGCAAAAGGTTTTTCTAGTAATTTTTTGTTTAAAATATGCTATTTCAGTTAAATATTTAAATTCAAAATTAAATAAAATATCATTAACCTTAAAAGAAATTTGGGAATTTGATGTCCGTAGAATCTTTACAAACTTTAAGAATGGATTTAAATTTTCCAAAGAATTAAACTAAATGTATGCATGATCAAAATGTTTTAAGTATACCACCACAGAAAAACAAAGAGAGATAAAAGGCATTTCAAAAACATCAGATTCACTATCATAATGTCTACACTTCCAGAATCAAGGCAAAGATCATTTTTTACTCTGTTAAAAGAATAACATGGTAAATTAAGTCTTAATACTTAGAGAGGTAAGGTAATTTCACACCCAGAGAGATCTCACAGAACTGTATAAAGAAGCTAAGCCAGAAAACATTCCTAATTAAATTAGTATTAATCTACACTAACAAAAACTACCATTCACAAAAATAAAACTAAAAGAAAACAAAAAGCCCTACTATTGCTTATGTAAAACAATAAAGGGGGAAAATGACTATTCAATAAAATGGGTACTTACCCTTTTTTCCATTTCTAATAGTGACCTATCAGCAAACCTTTCTTGTCTCTGTAACAAAGTAAGAAATATAAAAGGGATATAAGTGCAATAAAGGAAGGGTGGGTGAAGTTGAAGGAGGCCCACAGTGTCTCCTCTAGTGGTATTCAAATAAATCACAACATTCAGGTAAAGAAAAGAGAAAATAATTTTGTATTGAAACAAGAAAGAGTTAAAGGAATGCTTAGAAATAGAATGGTCTCCACAGCTCTCATGGTCTACCCGTGACTTTTCCTCAGGTCTGTGCACAGTATAGTAGGGGCTAAGGAAGGATGAGTACTTGGAACAAAATAAAAAACATCCTAGAGTTTCCTCTCCAATGCTCAAGGTCTCTCTTGCACATCACTAGGAGGTTGGCTAATCTGAATGGTCAGATTCTAGGATCTTGACTGAAAGGGAGCTGGGACTGGGATAAGTGAGCATCCATGGAGCCAAGCCAGTAAACTGGCCTAAATTCTGTTGTCTCTCACAGCTTCGTATTCCTCCCTCTCTATCTAGAGTTTTCTTTTCCAATCATCCATCCTCCAAAATTGGTAAGAAAGTTTACACCCCCTTGTCACTTATAAGAAATCCTAGCTATATAGCTTTTCTTCTTCTGGTGAGTTTAGGGCTCTCATTTTTCCTGCTTCCTGTACTATGCTATCAACTCAAAGTTGACAAAATCCTGAGATTTGGGAGCTAGAAAAGGACTCTTGGAATTTTAAACCACATGTTAAAGCACTACCTGAAGGCTCTGCATGTGGATTCTGAGTGAAGGGCCAGTTAAAAAGAAGTGGTATCCTAGGGGCACCTGGGTGGCTCAGGTGGTTAAAATGTCTAACTTCGGCTCAGGTCATGATCTCAGGGTCCTGGGATTGAGCCCCATATGGGGCTCCTTACTCAGCAGGGAGTCTGCTTTTCTCCCTGCTCTTCCTCCCACTTATACACTCTCTCTCTCTCTCAAATAAATAAATAAAATCTTAAAAACAAAAACAAAAAACAAGTGGTATCCTAGTTCTTACACCGACTTTTGTACATATATCCCCCTTGGGATGCCTGGTCAGTTTCCTATAAAAACCATCAAATGACTCATTTCCCAAAAGTGAATTTGCTGAATAATCAATTTTACCAATTGACAACTTTAACAAAAATGCTTTTTTGTGACTATTAACCACAAAATCTACTTAAAAATATATTTCATCATTAATTAAAGTATACATTTTTCTTTTTAAATTTTATTTTTAAGTAATCTCTACACCCAACCTGGGGCTCAACCTACAACCCCAAGAACAACAGTTGTGCTCTACTGACTGAGCCAGTCAGGCGCCCTAAATGTTTATGTAATTTTCTATTCTGTCAACCACCTCAGCATTCATACTTTAGTCTGACCAAGGCCAGTTACCAAGTTACTTTTTAATCTTTTCATAACTTCTTTTTTATGGTTATGATATATAAAGTTTAAAGATCTAATCATGGCCAGGGGTCCTTCCTTTTCTCTGTTGTTTTATGCTTTTGTGCTTACTCTTTCTGGAAAAATAAAAATCGATGTATTTTAATTACTTGTTGTTAGAAATCAAATTCAGAATTAAGTATGATAAGACTTTTCAGCTAATTCTGATTTCTTTTTGATGTTTTAAAATTTATATTTATATTTAACTGCCAAAAATACAAAACAAGGGCTAATATGCCCCTTGAGGTTCTGCAAATGAATCCTAAAAGTGCTTTAAAGACTGAAAAATGCAGGGGTGTCTGGATAGCTCCATCATAACAGCATGGGCCTCTTGATCGAAGGATCGTGAGTTTGAGCCCCATGCTGGGTGCAGAAATTATTTGGAAAAAAAAAAAAAAGACCGAAAAATTTAAAAATGACATTCAAAAGCACCCAGAAGAATTAAAAAATAGCTCAAAACTGCCATTACATATAAGTCAACAGAATTCTAGATGGAAAATTAGCATTTTTTTGAGGATTTTTTTCTTCATAAAGGAATATTTTAGCTATTTTATGATTCATCTGATAATTTGTAAGGTTAAAAAAATCAACTTTAGTTAGTATTTCTGGTTAATAATTCTAGTTAAAGCTGTTAAAATAATAATTAGTGAATCTAGTGAATTGACATTTGACAAAGTATTATTCATCAAACTGGTTCCTGGTAAACAGTCTATTTCCCTCCACTGGAGACTACAGGAAGGAGGGTGGCTGGATGAAGAGTATTCAAGGATTTTAGAGTCCCGTGGCCAAGTATTACCAAACACACTATTAATAAGATGATAATTCCCTTGGAAAAAACTCCATGCAACTGTCAAACTGCTACCATTATGTATAACCATGAATAGTTATGGAAGTAATGCCCCAAAAAGAAAATAAAAATCAGGTGGAATGATTTATAGTAGACTTAGATGCTCAAGATAAATACTGGAAGACTGAACAAAAAGTTTATCAGTTTTGCTTTTACATGTACCCTTAAATTTTAAAAACACAGTTTTAAAATTTTACATAGTTTTTCCAACTAAGATATTAACTCTGAATATTTACCGACATTTTATACTCTGAATTACCCTGATTCATTCAGTATACTGGGCATGGTACTCAGAAGGTTTACTAAGTCTGTTAATAGTAATTTGTTTTCCTGGCCACAATCCATAGGATCAGAAATTGGTACATGACCCAAAGGCAACTTGCTCTAGGTTGTCCAGTGTCCTATGAAATGGTCACTAACAGGACTGATCCATGCTGATAATAACTGGCTAATTCTTTCAGATCCCCTCTGTTGTAGACTTCGAATGAGAGACAGGAAGAATTAAATGACAACAGGGTAGGGTGAGGAGCAGAGAAACAGAGAAGGTAGTAAGCAGTAAAAACACAGATTAGCTGACTCACCGTATTGACAGGACACAGCAGTATGAAGCAGTGGACATTTTTATTTAGAAAACATTATGATCAGATCTCTGGAGCTAGAACTATTTTCAGAAAACTAGTTATGATATTTTTGTGTGAGGAGGCTCACGAAGCTACTAATGCAACCCAAAGAATGATGATTTTCCAGTTTACCAGGAAGTCTGAGTTACCCCAGCAAGTTGTAACTTGAATGACATTCCAAGTTTTTACGACACCTCACCATGAAACATGTTCTTGTTCTGACTTAATTCTCTGTGTATCTTTATAGTAAACTCGCATCAACTGATGGAATCTGTAGAGCCTTCTTAACCTCATAAGGTTAGCTTAACTCCTGGAATTTTAGCAAAGGCTCCATTGTGCATAGACAACTGCTTTACAATGCAATAGTGGTTAACAATAAAAAGGGGACCTGGTAACCAGTGTAAGTTCAACATAGAGAGTTAATTTTATAATTTTATAAAAAATTATAAAAAAGATGAATGTAAAAGAATGCCCGAAGAATGTATACAGTCTCATTTATAGAACCAAAGATGTCATTTCTAGATGAGTGATTTAAAACTGGATTCCAAAAGCTGAACTGCAGAAATATGTTTATACTACGAAGTCTCATGTTAAAATTAAACAAGTTTGTTTTCTTAAAAATTATAGGACTGCTTGGTGCCTTTTAACTCATGAATAGCAACCTCTGAAACCCCTAAGATCTAGCATAGTATTTCCCATGAAATAGTTGGGTCACAAAACTACTTCTTTGAAGGGGGATAGGTGGAGAATGAAGAAGGAATGTGCCTACTACTATCTCCCACAATTACTGTCTCCCACATTCCATGGAAAAAGCTTGGGAAAAAATTTCTAGATCATACATAGCCTATATCATAGGTGTATGGTTGCGAATTTTGTCTATCCCAATTTTCTTGTCTAAAATGGTGTCCTGTAGGCTGCTGCAAAGAAGGTAAGTAAAAAGAATTAATGACTATTTTCTCCCAGCCAAATTAATTTTGGGAACAAACAGGAAATATTTATAATGAATAAAAATGATTATAAAATTTTTTAATGGCTTTAAGAAGATTCTGCATAGATACTTTTAATACCTCACTACATTTGGTATGCTAGAAATAAGCATTTAAGCCCTTTATGTATCACAACATAGGTATTTTTGGCTTAAAAATATTTTAACTTTCCATTACAAGGTTTTATTTCTGTATTTTTAATTTATTCTAGAAAGAAGTAAGTGAAGTTATCAGTAAACTGTATTATTTTGATTCCTTTTTATTAATAAGGTATTATCAGTAACCAAACTCATGTTTTGAAAAAACACCTGAGAATATTCCAATCTAATTTTTTAGACAGAATAAATCAAAACCATTTTCTTCAGGGTAACATAGAGAAAAAGGTACAAACCTGGGTAGCCTTTTCCAATTGTAATTTAAGATCGGTCAGTTCCATATTTGTATCATGTAGCTGTGCTTTAAGCTTTTCATTTTCAGCTAGAATTTGTTCATAAAGCTACAAAAATTAGGGCAGAACAACAAATTATTTTTCTGTTCTCTTAATATTTTAAGATTTCCCACTGATTACTTTGCAGTATTAAAACAAAGAATGTAACACATGAGCCATTAAAGGATACATTGAAAATATTTTGATGCTTTATGGTTGCAAGGCAAAAAATTTTGGTTATGTATGTATCTGCTCCATGCAAACTCATTAACACACTAGTTCCAGTATTTAAAATTTAAGACTTCACTGACAAATCTAACTTTTCTCTTTCCATTAAACAAAATTCAGTTATATGATAAAGAGGGAGCACATACTGCAGAGCAACATTAGCTAGAGCTGAGGAGACACTGTGATCTTCATCTGGGGTCCATGAGCTTTTCTGCCTATCATTCTCTCTTGAATTCCTGACCCTGACATGGAACATCAGTTGTACTGATTGTTGTAACTGTACTGCTTTTACTAATATTTGAAGGAAAGTGAAATACTTCTTGAATACTTTCTTAACATTTGAATCTACTACTTCTTTTTCCCCCAACTCTACTACTACTAGTATAGATGGTTAAAATCATCTCTTATCTTAATACTAGAATTATTTTCCTGACCTCCCTCTAACTTGTCCTATATGTAGCAAGTTAAGAGTTAACTTTTTAAAATAATTTCAACTTCACAGGCCAACCATTCCATTAACCCTGACGTTAGAAACCCCTGAATAGCTTCCCGGTGTTCTCAGTATAAAGATATCCTTAAAATAGCCTGTAAAGCACTGAAGAGTTTGGTCCTGGGCTTTATATCTGAGTGCATCCTCACACTACCATCCCTTCTGCTCTACTGGCCACACTGAAAATTTAATTACTTCAATGCATCTTGTGCCCTTCTACCACCAGGTCTATTTCTTCCTATTTCATTCCATCTAGAATAGTTTTTCTCCCATTTTACTAGTTAACTAATTGTCCTTTTATGATTTACTTCTGAAGCTTCACTTCTTTAGGAATTCTATCTTTAGGTCCTGTCACTTTCCTTTGTTATACACTCTTATGAAACAGATTCTTTACTTCAGGTAATTGTTTCAATTTTTAAGTTATACATTTGTTAATATGACTGTATGATCGTGTTGGTCTCTCCCATTATATGGAAAATGTCCATAAGAGCAGGACAGTATCTCCAACTCTACTGCTCATGAGTAGAAGCTCACCACTTAGGACAGTTCAGTGTTTAGTTCTTTACTGAATAAATGACAACCTTATACATAATGTAAACTGACCCCTACTTTCCTTCTTTTGCTGATTTGGCTTATAAGAAACCAATTCAAATAGCTGCCAACTACTTGGGGGAACATGTACACATATCACAAGCCTTCTTTTTCCCCCAAGAAACTTCATCAGGTTTATTCTAAGCTCATAATATTAGGAATTATGAGAGTCAGAATACTAGACTGTTGAATTTCCAGGAGTTACTTCTTTCATTGTTACTTTCATCGTTAAGATATAATAGTACTTACAGTACCACAAGTTTTTTAGTTATCTAGGAAAAACTGTATGATCCTAGGAAAAACTTTGTTCTTTGTTTGGCTTCCTTTTATTGACAAATAGGTAAAGAAAAGTGTGTGTGCATGCTTGTGTGAGTGTACATGCATACACAACCCCCCTGCCCACCCTGTGCCCATGCCTCTTTTCAGCTCAGTCACATTATCACAGTACTGGCCTGAGAGACTTAAATGTGATATAAAGTTTCTTCCTTTAAAAAAAAACAAACAGCTATTCATATTCTACCATTTAGTGTCCCAAACTGAAAATTAAAGTAAGATACTGATTTCATTATGAGTTTTCAGGAATACTATCCAACATAAATATACTAACACAAAAGATTATTTTTAATTACACAGTTAAATAATTAAGTAATCCAAGTACCTTTTTAAAGTCAGTGGAGTCATCCTTTTCTAGCCTGCTACTGTAAGGTTTTCTTTCTTCTAAGTAACTGTATGATCCACAGCGACCCAGCAAGGAATCATACCGATCACCAGCTGATGTGGAACTGGTTTCATATCTTTAAAAGATGAGTTAAAGTCAAAATCTTTATTATTATAGGCTTTTACAGCTCCCATTAACATGCATCTTAGTATATTTTAACTTGATATTCCAAAATAGTAGATAACATTCTCTTTCATCTATTATCATCTGTATCTGTGATAATAAATGGAAAGTTATTTATAATACTATTAATTTATATTATTTGAGGAAAAGAGTCAATACATCTATATGTAAAAAGTCAGAACTGGTTTCACACAATAAATTATTTCAACAATTTTAAACTGCACACGTTTTCTACATTTTAAAATCTTTTAGTACATGGCTTATAAACCGATGGTGTATCATAGTTTAATTGGTAGCACTTTTCCTTTAAGTGGCATGTAATTGTTTAAAAATCAGTAACAGCTGAGATTTGATAAACTCCTCTATTCAAAGTGATAGATAATAGATCTGCCCTGAACAGAAAGAACATATCTCATTTGCACATGTGAATTTTCTCATTATCTCGTTATGAATTCAGGTTACCTTTTCCTGATAAATGCTATCGCCTCTACATTTCAATTCAATAGAATCATTAATATATAAAAATCTGTTCTTGGTTTTACAAGGTTTTGGTTAACTATTATGAGCAAGAGAAATGGAATGGAGATTAGACTTAAGGACACTATGGAGGTTCTCTAAAAGGTGAATAATTTCGAGCTGGTTGACAATTTTTAGTGTCTTCTTTGTTCTTCTTTTATCTAAAGCAGGGATCAGAGAGAAGATGCAGAATACCTAATCAAATAAATTTCTGGTGAGTTTCATCAGCCTCTGCTGTTAATAATGACATAGTTAATACTAACATAACTTAGCTTAAAACTTAAAAAGTTATCACTCTTTTAAGGATTTAAGAAAAAAAAATTTTTTTTAGTGACTTATTATGACTACTGAACTAGAAGTAAAGGCTTTGACAAAGAAAGCGGGTAACAGTTATTAGGTCACTAAACATCTATAGATTTTTATTATTCAAGTAATTCTAACTCACAAAATCAATAAATATTTAAGCAACACAGAATAAAAATAAGAAAAAAGTCAGTAAAAATGTAAAACATACCTAGAAATGGAATCCGTCTAGAAAGAAAAAGACAGAGGTATATTAAATTTTTATACTCTTATTACAGTAACTTGACTGATGAAGTAAATTTAACATTTATACTATTTTCACACTTTTACACGAACATCTATTTATTATATATGTTTAACTTTAATGTGATGGTTCAGAAGTTCTAGAACAGAGTCACTATATATTTTTCATGCACAATAACCATATAAATACATTTCACTATTTATGATCATCATTTATGAATTCCTATAAATGCCACCATACAGTATTTTTAATGGGAAGGGAAAAAAAAGGATAAGACATATATCTCTTACTTCTACCTACCCAGGAGAAAGTAATATGTTTATTTATATTAAGAAATGTCAAGTTTACTATGTGATATCATAAAGCAACTATTTTTCTCATTTTTGTTTTTTTTAAAGATTTCATTCATGTATTTGACAGACAGAGATCACAAGTAGTCAGAGAGGCAGGCAGAGAGAGAGGAAGGGAAGCAGACTTCCTACTGAGCAGAGAGCCCGATGCGGGGCTCGATCCCAGGACCCTGGGATCATGACCTGAGCCAAAGGCAGAGGCTTTAACTCACTGAGCCACCCAGGTGCCCCTCATTTTTCTGTTTTTGAGGCAATAACATGAGAGGCAAACAACTGAATACCTAAGGTATTTTATGTACAATACTATACACATAATTACGTTTAAAATTTACTTTCTAGAAATCCAGCTATAAATTCTGTCAAAGTTTAGCAATTGGAGACAGGAAATTAGGACTTAATTTTCTCAAGCAAATGGTATACTTTATCACTGTTTCCTAACTCTTCTTATCCAAATGGCGAAATTATTAGAGTAAAAGAATCTTAGTTCAGGACAAAGCAGGTTTTTTTTTGGGAGGGGTGAGTGGGGGTGGTCATGTTTAGCTCTTTCTCTTTCTTTTAAAGCTCTTGCTTGGGGCACCTGGGTGGCTCAGTGAGTTAAGCCTCTGCTTTCAGCTCAGGTCATGATCCCAGGGTCCTGGGGTGGGGGAGTCTGCTTCCCCCTCCACCTCTGCCTGCTTTTCTGCCTACTTGTGATCTCTCTCTCTGTCAAATAAATAAAATCTTAAAAAAAAAAAAAAAAAGCTCTTGCTCAAACTACACTTTTCCATAAGGCAACTATTCAAAAATCGTTCGTCAAATTTCTGAATTAGGTATTTGTATTTTTCCATTACATTTATCTTTGAATGCACTGTAAAATTATTGGGTTCCTTTGGGATTATTTAAAATCTAATTTGGACTAAAAATGCCTTACTAGTCTATTTAAATTTCCTTTGCAAAACCAATTTTAATTTTGTACTTGCTTCCTCGTTTTTGATGTAATAATGCTTTATTTCATTGATTTGTTCATTAGTTTTATGACAATAACAATTTTGAGTTAAATTTCAGCTTTCAAGAGATTCAAATTCAAATACTGCTAAGAGAATAGACTTTGAAAGTTCTTATCACAAGGGGAAAAATGTAACTATGTGTGGGAATGGATATTAACTAGACTTACTATGGTGATCATTTTCCAATATATACAAATAATGAATCACTACGTTGAACACTTAAAACTAATACAATATTGTATGTCAATTATATCTCAATTTAAAAAAAAAACCAGAACCAAAAAAACCAAGAGATATTACTCAAATTTAGAAAAATATCCATGTATGAAGTAAAATGTGTACATATCAAATGGAAGTATCGCCATTCATCTCACAACCTGCACTCTGGTTCACTGATTTAAATTAAAAAAACAAAAAAAACTCCAAGCAGTCACAGAAATCACACAAATTCCATTTCTTTGTTTTTAAAAATCATGGTGCTATCATTGTTATTTGTTTCATTTTTGAGACTGTAATAAAAACACATGACATAAAAGTTACCATCTAAACTACTTTTAGAAGTACAGCTCAATAGCATTAACATATTCATATTGTTGTGCAACACAGCTCTAGAATATTTTTATCTTGCAAAACAAACTTTATACACATTGAACAACTCCCCATATTCTTCTACCCCCGCCCCTAGAAACAATTCTACTTTCTAAGAGTTTGAATAGATACCTCATGTAAGTGGGATCATACATTATGTCTATTTCATGACTAGCCTATTTCATTTAGTATTATGTCCTTATTTCATATAGCAATGTTCTTGCTCCCTGTATTTCAAAATTATTTTTTCAAAGTAAAAATATACTTAATTATAGAACCATAAGCTTATCTAAAAGTACCACAGCCTAAAAAGTTCCTCTATAACTCCCCTGCCTCCAACCCTCTAGATAACCACTGTTACCTTTTTTGTATACATATCCATGTATGAATTTCTGATTTGTACTGTTAAACTAATCTCTGTAAAGGATGAATTTGTTACAGTTCCAAAAGCTTATATAAAAATACTATTTCAATAGTGATCATACCAAATCTGAGCATTACTAGTCTTTGCCAATTTTACTTTTTTATATTAATTGTCATGTCTTCGGTTATTAGTAAGATTAAATGCATTTTCAAGCTTATTGGCCATTTATATTTCTTCTTTTGTAAAATTTTAAGTTTCATGTATTCTGTCTCTCTTTTCCTAGAGTTTTTTCACAGTACAAATACTAAACTTTTTAAGTATGATACATGCCAAGATTATTCACTTTTAACTGAGCAAATGTGTCTCACTTTCAGAAGGGTACCATTTCTGTCATAGTCTAGTTTTATATGTTTAAATAATTAAAACTGTTGATCTTTTCTTTTTCTTGCCTTGGTGTCATACTTAGATCCTTTTTTTTTTTTTTAAAGATTTTATTTATTTATTTGACAGACAGAGATCACAAGTAGGCAGAGAGGCAGGCAGAGCAGAGAGCCCCATGCATTGCTCGATCCCAGGACACTGAGATTATGACCTGAGCGGATGGCAGAGGCTTAACCCACTGCACCATCCAGGCACCCCTTAAATTCTTGATTACTAATATCCTTTGCATGGTAAAAGTTTTATTATACAATAACTTAATGAAAGAAAATCACAATAGCCAAAGCAACAGAAGTCCTATTTTTAGAAATAATGTTGTAACACATAATTCTAATAATATATTATTCTAATAACAATGAATGTTATTATAAAGTAATGCAATTTTCTGTGATAAAGTTTAATCTTAATTTCTTTTAATTTATATTCTGAAGGTAGACAGCTTGAGTTTCACATGTAATTCTGAATTTGTAGGAACTTTTTGAAATTTACTATTTGCTTATCTTTGAAGCAAAAAAATACATGACCCAATGCCATTTTTTAATGTGGTTAACTTGGATTCTATAACCTGAATGGAAGTTCTATTATCAAACACACTTCTGAGGTGATGACATTATTTACTTCAGAAAATGCATAGAAGAATTTTGCTAATACTTTCACAAGGAAAAGTAGGGGCTGATGCTACAAGTGTGTTTTTTTTTTTTTAAATTTTATTTATTTGGGCGCCTTAGTGGCTCAGTTGGTTAAACAACTGTCTTCGGCTCAGGTCAGGATCCTGGAGTCCCGGGATTGAGTCCCGCATTGGGCTCCCAGCTCCATGGGGAGTCTGCTTCTCTCTCTGACCTTCTCACTTCTCGTGCTCTCTCTCACTGTCTCTCTCTCAAATAAATAAATAAAATCTTAAAAAAAAAAGATTTTATTTATTTATTTGATAGAGAGAGACACAGAGAGAGAGAGGGAACATAAGCAGGTGGAGTAGGAGAGGGAGAAGTGGGCTTCCTGCTGAGCAGGGAGCCCAATGTGGGGCTCAATCCCAGGACCAGCCCAAGGCAGATGCTTATCAACTGAGCCACCCAGGTGCCCCCCCCCCCAATTTTAAAGATTTTATTTACTTATTTGTCAGAGAGAGAAAGGGTGAGTGAGCAGGCATACAAGCAGCGGGAGCAAAGAGAGAGAGAGAAGCAGGCTCCTCACTGAGCAAGAAGCCCCGTGAGGGACTCAATCCCAGCATCCTGGGATCATGACCTGAGCTGGAGACATATGCTTAACTGACTGAGCCACCCAGGCACCCCCGATGCCACAAGCTTTTAAAAGAGAGTGGCACATCTAATGCCCAGAAGCACTTTTCTAGTTTACTGTAAAGACTTGTTAACTTCCATTCTTCCTTTTCCTCACAGTGTACCAGTCAACTGGTTTAAGTGAGATGGTATACAGCCCACATTAGTAGCAAAATGGCTGCACTATCCTAGTGGTGGACCTTGCCTAGTCCAAGCCAATTATTATAAATCCCAGCCCAGTGAGGTATACCTGCTTGAGGATGAAGCTGACATAGAGGGTTGTGTAATACAACTGGAGCATAACAAATTCTTTGTCAATTTGGTTTCAGTTGGGTTTTCTGTTACTTGTAACTGAATGTTGGCACAAAAACAAGAGCTAATTAATCCCCTATTTAAAATGAACAAACCTATTTAAACTGTTTGGAACTAAGAAAATGTTTCTTCCTAGAAACAATTTTCTACTCAGTCTTAATGTATCTCATGTATAACTTTAACAGGAAAACTTAAACACAAGAAGCAATATGCTTCAAAGTCACAACTCGGAAGTCAGAAAACCTTTTCCCTTCTATCCCAGCCTGGTGGGATGTGAGGTCTATGTGATAAGGCAGTGAGAAGTGCCAACTAGGAATGGTTTACTAACCCATTCCCTCTTGTTTACCTATTATTTTTCCCTTGAAAGATGGGAATTCACATGATACCACTGGGAAAGGAAGACAACGGTCGGGTTTACAGAATATAATAAACACAAGACATAGGGGAACTGGGGGATGCTGACAACTGAGAGGCAAAGGGTTTAAAGGTGATAAAACTTTACCCTGCAAATAATTTACCCTTGGAAGTAATTAATTCTTCATTATCTGTCTGGGTACCTATTTATAAAATAAAAGCAGCTTTCAGGACCAAATAGGAAACTTGGCTCTAAAAGTAACATCCACAGTCACATAGCACAGGTAACCAACTTCTGGTCACTTCATATTACTGTACATCCTTGCTGATTGAAAAGAATTTCAATAGCTCTATTTAGGAACTCCAAGTCAAAACTAAAGATGATATGACAGAATGCCATTTCAGGTTAGATACTGCTAAGCTTAGAAGATTAGAACCAATTCATATTATACGGCTCTACCCCTATGTGAATAGAGGTCTTTAAAGCATGTCAGCTTTCTCCGCAGCCAAACAATAGGGAATAGAGGGGGAAAAACAGTGGGAAGAAACTTTCAGAATTTGCTAGTTATGTAACCTTTTAAGTCATTCAAACTTGCCTTAGTTTCTTAATCACTACTGAGGAGGAAAAAATGCCTTTTTGGAGAAGACTGTTGGTACAATAAGTTGTGATAATGTAAAAGTCCTTTAGAGCACTAAATTTCTAAAGGAATGTCAAGAAAGTTAAAAAGACCTACTTACTGTCTTCTCTAGAAGCTAACTTTGCCCTCCACTACTTATCGATATCCCCTACTTTTGTTTTTTCCTTTTCAACTTTGAAGATTAATTTATATATAATAAACTATTCACTTAGGGTATGCAGTTTGATAAGTTTGACAGCTATATATATCCAGAAAATCAACATTATAATCAAGATCCAGAATATTTCCACTGTCTCTAAAATATTATTTGTGTCCCTTCCAGTGCATTTACCCCTGACCCCAGAGAAGCACTAAGTCTATCCCCAGCATGCAGGTACAGTGTGCAGTAATTGTCTTGCACGAATAAATACGAACACAAGCAAACAGCAATCCTTAAAAAATATGAATACTTCTAAACACAAATGCTTTTTACCTGAGTTTCTTTCTTATTGGATCCTTCTTCTGTATCTGATTGTTGTTCTTGTTCATTTTCATCGCTCTAAAATACATTGTCAATTTACTTTAGAAAAGTAAAAATAAATTTCAAACACTTAATACTTAAATTTCTTAAGGCTTTTCTAATTTTTTAAAAAAGATTTATTTGAGAGAGAGCATGCAAGCAAGAGGTGGGGGGTATGTGGTGGGGATGGGAGAGGCAGAGAGAATCTCAAGCAGACTCCCTGCTGAGCTGGAAGCCTGATGTGGGGTTCAATCTCATGACCCTGAGAAAAGGATCTCAGTGGAAATCAAGAGTCAGTTGCTTAACCAACTGAGCCACCCAGATGCCCCAGGGCTTTTCTAATTTGAAACGACCCTTGAGAAAAATCTACTAGGAAACAAATCAAAAGGAAAACTAATCTTTAAGTGGGAATTTTTCTATCCTATTTTGAAGAAGCCTTATTTTGTCTGCATGACACAATCTAAGCAGGTTAACATGCATGGTGAAAAAAGATTATCTACCTAAAAACATGATTTAGGAAACACATTCACAGTGGGAGTGAGGAAACTGGAGGCTTAGCAGAAGAAGGTATTACATTTTATACTGTAATGATACTGCATGTGCTTTAATAGTTAAAATGTACTATTTAGACACTCCACTATAATGGGGCAGCAAAAATAGGAAATTCATGATATTAAGTAAGAAAAATTGGGATTCCATAAGCTTGTCAAGATTTATGCAGAAGTCCTATTATATTTAGGTAGCTTATCAACATCTGGAAATTTCTTGGGAGTTTACAGCACACTAAATAGAAATCAGGCAAAACCAATGGTGCTATTGTTAGTTTTATTAATATAAACGTTAATACAAAAATATGAATTCCACATCATGAAATGATTGTTTTTAAAAACTGCAGTTTCGGGTGCCTGGGTGGCGCAGTTGGTTGAGCGACTGCCTTCGGCTCAGGTCATGATCCTGGAGTCCCGGGATCGAGTCCCACATCGGGCTCCCTGCTCAGCGGGGAGTCTGCTTCTCCCGCTGACCTCTCTCCTCTCATGCTCGCTCTCTCTCTCTCTCTCAAATAAATAAAAAAAAAAAAAAAAAAAAAACTGCAGTTTCATGGGAAAACATAGAAACTGGAAATTTAAAAAGTGGGGAGGTTCACAGGTCATAAAAGTAGTAATCAAAAAAAGGGGGGGCCTACTAATACAAGAGATTAAAAAGCTGCTTAACTACATAATACCCTTTCTTTGACAGAGCTCTTGATTCTTTTTGTATGTATTTGAAGCTGATATAGCTTCAAATGTGGCTAAGATGGAGAAAGAAGACCTGTCCTCTGATGGCTAATTAGAACACAATTTAATGTAGGCTCAAATTAAGAAGATGAGTACTGCCAATTTGAATCCCAGGAAAAATCCTTACAATGCAAAGTTAAGGGTATTCCAGCAAGTGAAGTTCTGAAGGGAGAGCTGGTCTGAATAAAACTGGGGAAAAATAAATACTATTAACAAACACAGCTTTGACTATGAACTTCCTAATACAACGACTTATTAAAAAGATAATTTTAAGTAATAAGAGTAACTACGTTAGGGTGCTAAGACTGTAAGGTTTTGTTTCTGTTACTAAAATGGTAATGAGCAATCAATTAAAATAAACCAGATATCATATACTTCTTGATGAATAAAGATACCTTGCCAAAAGAATTTTTGAACCACAATGGGATCAGTTCTCTACCTGGTAGTTACCAATTGGTAAAATGGCAGTTACCAATTTATAGGAAATATAAAAAACCACATTAATGTGTTAACACTTCTGGGACATGACAACCCAAGTTCATTCAAAAATAACTGTAAGGAAAAAAATGAGATGGAAGGAGAAACTGATTAAAAGAGGCATTAAAGATGTACTATTCATAATGCATAACCCCTACTGTATTCCAAACAAACCAAAGTATAAAACTACAACAAACCACTTATGGCATATATAAGTTGAATGGATATTAATATTGGATATTAAATATTAAGGATTTACAGTTAACTTACTTAACAATAAATGTGATCACAGTATTGTGATCATTTGCTGTATGGTATATATACTGTGATTACTTTTATTAAAAAATATTAATTCTGGTAATTTTTAAAAAGGAATCCTTTCCTCTTAAAAATACATATTAAAATTTTTAGATGAAATGATATTCTGTAGATTTTCTTCAAATAATATGGGATTGGGGAGGTGTAGGGATATCTGGGGTGGGGTCATTATACTTCTCTGTTACTTTTGTACATTTGAATTTTCCATATTAAAAATTAAAAGAAAAATGGAAAAAAAAAACAAACCCAAGAGGCTGGAAAAACCCAAACAGATTGTGCTTGTCCTTCCATAGTAATGTGTTCTATTGAAACAGCATAAATTTCATGTTAACTGTGCTACACTATAGTTCTTCTTTCTCCTGTATATGAATAGCAATGTTACGCATATATATAATCAGGGATAAGGAAAAAAAATAAAATTTTGTGTGAGTGTTACAATTTGATAAGCCAAAGCACTACTTCTAGCAAACATCACTTGAGCTGTAACTAATTATTATGTATATTATATAATCATATTCACGAAAACGGAATGTAAAGCATCTTAAGGAGTTCTAGGTAGATGGTGAGGTAGGAGGATCCTGAGCCTACGTCCCTCCATGGACACACTGAGGCAACAGCTACATATAATGTAAAAACTCACTCTGAAAACAACCTGAAAATTAGCAGAACAGATCTTCCATTGCTAAAAAACATAAAGAAGCCCCATGGAGAAGGGCAGGAGGGGCAGAGAAGCAGTTAAGTACCAAAGCTCTCATATGGCAACCCACAAATGAGAGGATTATCATAGGTACAGAACTTCTCCTCGAATAACAAGGGGCATCATGCCTCACACTGGGCAACCCCTACTCTGGGGACCTGCATGGGGAAGATGAATACCTATAACACCTGGCTTTGAAAATAAGAAGGGATTAACTCCAGTAACTTTGAAAATGAATGGGGCTTAACTCTGGAAGAGTCAGAAGACTATAGGAAATGGATATTCCACTTTCAAAGGGCCATGATACTATGTCATTTGGTTAGAGACCCTGTGCTGAAGTAGCAGTTTGACAAGCACCTGGGTTATACATGAAGATTTTCACTTACTAATTTGAGGGCATGTGCTTGAGGGTCAGGGATCTGTAGGGGCTCTCTCTAGGGAAGAAGGTACTAGTTAGCACCATTTCCAACCCCCTTCTGCCTAGTTGGCCAGACATAAGGGCCAGTTCTGACACCCTCTATCTACCTTCCTAGCACTGCTTACCCCATCCCAGCTTTCCCCGTGGATGCTCCCTGCTCAATCCACTCACACTGGCAGGCACCCCTTCAAAGTGGCTCCTGCTCTGCAACACCTGATGGGCAGCCTTGGTCAAAACTTGTGTCCCCAGAAAATGATTACTGCCCCATCACACCTAGTGGGCAGCCCTGGGGTGGGGGTCCTGGAACACTTTCAAAACTACTCCTGTCCTGGGGACGGGGAGAGCCAGTCCCACCCACCAGCCTACCCACAGCAGCTATAGTCAGGCTTCTCAGTCAGCTGCACTAGGGACCAGCACTGCCCATCAGTGCATCTGTAGTAGGTGCAGCTGATGACTGTAGCCAGCTGGGCTGAGGGCCAGCCCACCCACTGGTGCCCCCAGATCATGGCCTAGTTCCAAGAGGAAGGTACACACAGCTTACACAGGGGATCCAATCCACCATGCTGGAGTGCCTGGTTCTGTTGATAGGGTGGGGGGAAGGGTTGTGTTACAGGGCACCACAAAACCACAAGGCCACTACTTTCAAAACCAGGAGACACGGCTGACCCACATGATACAGAGAAACAAACAGAAAACGAGGAAACAGACAACTATGTTCCAAATGAAAGAATAAGACAAAACCTCTGAAAAAGAACAAAACAAAATGGAAATAACCAGTGTACCTGGTATAGGTTCAAAGTCATGGTCATAAAGATGTTCACCAGACTTGAGAGAAGAATGGATGAACTAAGGGTGAATTTCAACAAAGAAAAAGAAAATATAAAAAAGAACCAATCAGAGCCGAAGAATACAGTAACTGAAATGAAAAATATATACTAGAGTCAGCAGCAGATTAGAGAATACAAAAGAATGAATCTGCAATCTGGAAGACAGGGTAGTAGAAAGCATCCAAGCTGAACAAGAGAAAAAAAGAACTAAAAAATGAGGATAGGTTAAGGGAATTTATGACAATACTAAGGATATTAACATTAACATTATAGAGGTCTTAGAAGGAGAAAAGAGAGAGAAAAAGGCAGAAAACTTATTTTAAGAAATAATAACTGAAAACTTCCCTAACCTGGGAAAGAGAACAGATATCCAGATCCAGGAAGTGCACAGATCACCAAATAAGAGGAATCCAAGAGGTCCACACCAAGATATTTATTAATCAAAACATCAAAAATTAAAGATAAAGAGAATCTTAAAACCAACTACTTGTGTACAAGGGAAACCCTATAAGGCTGTTAGCTTATTTTTCAACAGAAACTTTGCAGGCCAGAAGGGAATGGCATGACAGAGACTGTCATGGAAAAAACCTACAACCTTCTGGGAAAAAACCTACAACCAAGATTACCTAGAAAGGTTATCATTAAGAAGTGAAGAAGGATAAAGAGTTTCCCAGACAAAAAGTTAAAGGACTTCCCCACCACTAAACCAGCCTTATAAGAAATGTTAAAGAGACTTCCGTAAGTGGAAAAGGCAAGGCCAGAGCTAGAAATAAGAAAATTATAAAAGGAAAAAATTTCACTGGCTAGTATATGAAGCTTAAAAAGCAAAAGTATTTGTTAAAAAACAAAATCAATTATACCTACAGAAATTAAAGGATACACAAAATAAAAGTAGTGAAATATGTCACATACATAAAATGTAGAGGAAGGAGTAAAAATGAAGTATTTTTAGAATGTGTTCGAACTTGAGCGATGACTATTAAGACAGACCACTGTATACATAGGATGTTATATACAAACCTCATGGTAACCACAAACCAAAACCTAAAATGGACACACGAAAAATAAAAAGAAAGGAATCCAAGCATACTACTAAAGTCATCAAATGACAAGGGAAACAAGAGAAGAAAGGAACAGAGAAGAACTATGAAAACAGCCAGAAAACAATGAACAAAACTGAAGAACATACCTATCAGTAATTCCTGTAAATGTAAATGCTCCAATCAAAGGATATAGGATGACTACATGGCTAAAAAAAAGAAGACCCAACCATACGCTGCCCACAAGAAATTATTTCAGATCTAAAGACACATACAGACTAAAAGTAAAGAGATGGAAAAAAAAAATTCCAATGGAAGAAAAAAAAAGCTGGGTAGCAATACTTGTATTAGACAAAACAGACTTTAAAACAAAGACTAAAAAGAGACAAAGAGGGCATTACATAATGTTAAAGAGATCAATCCAACAAGAGAATATAAGAATTTAAATATCAATATACCCAACATAAGAGTACCTAAAAATAAAGAGCAAATATTAACAAACATAAAGGACAAAATTGAAATCATACAATAATAGTAGGGAACTTTAAATACTTTAACTTACATCAATGGACAGACTACCCAGATAGAAAAATCAATAAGAAAACAGTGACTTTGAAAGTTACATTAGACCAGATAGACTTAACAGATATATATAGAACATTCTATCTAAAAACAAAATACATTCTTTTCAAGTGCACATGGGACATTCTCAAGGACAGATCATGTTAGGCCACAAAATAAACCTCAAAATATTTAAGACTGAAATCATATCAAGTATCTTTTCTGACCAAAATGGTATGAAGCTAAAAATCAATTAGAAGAAAACTAGAAAAAACATGAACATGTGGCGGTAAACAACATGCTACTAAATAAACAATGGGTCAATGAAGAAATCAAAGAGGAAATAAAAAAAATACGTGGACATAAATGAAAAGGGAAACAATGGCTCAAAATCTTTGGGATGCAACAAAAATGCTTCTAAAAGGGAAGTTCACAGCGATACAGGCCTATCTCAAGGAACAAGAAAAATTTCAAACAATCTAACCTTAAACCTAAAGGAATTAGAAAAATAGCAAAGCCCAAAGTTAGCAGAAAAAAGGAAGTAATACAGATCAGAGCAGAAATAAATGAAATATAGACTAGAAAACAAAAAAAAAGATAGATGAAACTAAGAGCTGGTTCTTGAAAAGATAAACAAAACTGACAAACCTTTATAGCCAGCTTCCTCAAGAAAAAAAGAGAACTGAAATAAATAAAATAAAAAATGAAAGAGAAGTTAGAATGGACACCACAGGAGTACAAAGAATTAGAAGAAGAAACTATTAAAAACAATGACATGCCAACGAATTAGAAGAAATGGATAAATTTCTAGAAATATAAAATCTTCTAAGATTAAATCAGGGAGAAATAAAAAATCTGAACAGACCCATCACCAGTAATGAAATTGAATCAGTACTTAAAAAATGCCCAGCAAAGAAGGAAGTCCAGAATCAGATGGCTTTACAGATGAGTTCTACCAAACATATAAAGAAGTAATACCTATCTTTCTCAAACTGTTCAAAAAAAAACCCCCAAAACCAAAAAACCAAAAAAACCCCCAACAACACACAGAAGAGGAAGGAATGCTTCCAAATTCATTCTATAAGGCCAGTATTACCCTGACACCAAAATCAGACACAAAAAAAGAAAATTACAGATCAATATCACTGATCAACATACATGCAAAATCCTCATAAATATTAACAAAACAAATACAATAATACATTAAAAGGATTATTTACCATGATCCCATGGGACTAATCTCAGGGATGTAAAGGTACAATATCTATAAATCAGTCAATATAACACATTAACAAAATGAAGGATAAAAATATGATTGTCTCAATGCAGAAAAAGTATTTGACAAAATTCAATATTCTTTCATGATAAAAATTTTCAACAAAGTGGATTTAAAGGAAACATACCTCAACATAAAGAAAGCCATAGATGATGAACCTATAGTTAACATACCCCACTGTGAAAAGCTGAAAGCTTTTTCTCTGAGATCAGAAAAAGGACAATAATACTCTTACCACTTTCATTCAACATAGTACTGGAAGTCCCACCCAATGTAATCAGACAAGAAAAAGAACTAAAAGTAATCCAAACTGGTAAGGAATAAGTAAAACTGTCACTATTTACAGATGACATATACAGAGAAAACCCTAAAGATTCCACTGAAAACTATTAGAACTAATAAATGAATTCAGTAAGTTGCAGGATACAAAATCAATACACAAAAATATATGTTGCATTTCTACACATTAATAACAAACTGAAAGAGAAATAGAAAAAAAAATCCCATTTACACCTGCATCAAAAAGAATACAATACCTGGGAATGAATTTAACCCAAGAGGTGAAAGACTGTACTCTGAAATGATAAGATATTGGTCAAAGAAACTGAAGATGATACAAATAAATAAAAAGATACACAATGCTCATGGACTAGAAAAATACTGTCAAACTGTCCACACTAAAGGCAATCTACAAATTCATGTAATCCCTATCAAAAAGCAATAGTATTTTTCACAGAATTAGAACAAATAATCCTAAAATTAATATGGAACCACAAATGACCCTGAAAAGCCAAGGCAATCTTGAGAAAGAATCTTAACAAATCCAGAGGTATCACAATCCAAGATTTCAAAGTATACTACACAAAGTGATAGTAATCAAAATACTATGGTATTGTCACAAAGAGACACAGATCAATAGAGCAGAAAGGAGAACCTTAAAATAACCCCATGCTTATATGGTTAATCTTCGACAAAGCAAAAGAATATATATTAAGGAAAGATGGTCTCTTCAAAAAATGGTGCTGGAAAACCAGACAGCTACATGAAAAAGAATGAAACTGGACCATTTTAATACCATTCACAAAAATAAACTCAAAATGGATTAAAGACTATTTAAAAGAAACACAGGCAGTAAATTCTTGGATACCAGGCTTAAGCAGTATATTTTTGGATCTGTCCCCTCAGGCAAGGGAAAGGAACAGCAAAAATAAACAACCGGGACTTATCAAACTAGATTTTGTACAATGAAGGAAACCCTCGTTAGAATGAAAAGTCTAACCCACTGAATGAGAGAAGATACTTGACAGTAACATTATCTGGTAAGGAGTTAATATTAAAAAAAATATAAAAACCTCACACAACTCAACACCACCATCACCACCAACAACAAAAAGGTAGATTAAAAAATAGAGAACTTAAAAAGACATTTTCCCAAAAAGACAGAGATGGCTAACAGATACAGAGAAAGGTGTTCGACATCACTAGTCATTAGGGAAATGCAAAAAAACCAGATCCCACAACAAGACATTATCTTGCACCTGTCAGAATGGTTAGCATCAAAAAGATAAGAAATAACCAGTGTTGGCGAGAATGTGGAGAAAAAGGAACCTTTGTGTACTGTTAGTGGGAATGCAAACTGGTGCAGCCACTATGGAAAACAATATGGAGCTTCCTCAAAAAATTAGAAAGAAATACCGTATTATCCAGTAATTCCTGTACTGGGTAATTAACCCGAAGAAAACTAAAACACTAATCCTTAAAGAGATTTTTCCCCATGTTCACTGCAGCATTATTTACAACAGCCAAGACAAGGAAGCAACCAAAGTATCCATCAAGAGATTAAATAAAGAAAATGTGAAAATATATACAATAGAGTATTACTCAGCCATAAAAAATATGAAATCTTGCCTTTCACAACATGGATAGACCTAGAGAGTATTATGCTAACAGAAATAAGTCAAACAGAGAAGAGCAAATACCACATGATTTTACTTTTACGTGGACTCTAAAAGCGCAAAAAATTAACAAACAAACAAACAGAAATAGACTCATAAATACAGAGAACGAACTGATTGCTTCAAGAGGGGATGGGGAGATAGGTTAAAAAGATGAAGGGGATTAGTTTAAACTTCCATTTATAAAATAAGTCAAGGCGATGAAAAGTACAGCATAGGGAATACAGTCACTAATACTGTCATAACTGTATAATGAGAGATGGTTACTACACTTATTGTAGTGGGCATTTTGTATGTAACTGCTGAATCACTATGTTGCATACCTGAAAATAATACACAATAATAGCAAAAACATGTAAAGCACCTTTCTTTCAAAGAATGTCCAAAGTAAAGCCAGTTTAACCACTATACAATTATATATATTTCCTGAGCTGTACCTATTAGCTATCATTTTTATTCCAAAATTGGGACAGAACTCTTGATTTTCAGTAATACCAAAAATCTAAGTACTCATTAACTATCCTTATAAAGAAAACTTTTCTGATTTAATAACTTGACTCAAAACACATAATGATGACCTAAAGAATATGTAATCTGAGGTAAATAAGAAATTATTAGTATGTACTTCTGAAAAGATTAAGTATACTATCAAGTAATTATATGTTAACAGGTTCTCACATCTTGTGTCCAAAATGAAACTCCTGTAGATCTCCTTTTCTCTCTCGGTCTTCGTCGTTCTCGGATTGATTTAGGTTGTGATTTATCTTCTCCTTCTTTTTCCTCTTCTCTCTTTTCTCCTTCTGTTAAAGATTACAGTGAACCACATGGTAGCAATATATTTTGATGGTATTTTGTAAGAAAAATATAATAACAATTCAAAGTCAACCTCCTTCATGAAGCCTTCTAAAATTCTCCAATCAGAATTATTTTTTTGTCCCTCTCAGTGGTTTAAACTTGGTTTAAACATGTCTTTGTATCTCCCACTGGATAGGTTCTTGATCAAGAGAAGAATTTTAGGGGTGCCTGGGTGGCTCAGCAGATTAAGCCTCTGCCTTCGGCTCAGGTCATGATCTCTGAGCCACCCAGGCGCCCCAAGGAAACCAGTTCTTAATGATGGAAGAACAAGCAGGCATCCACCAAGTTTATCAGTTTCTGTTTCTACTATTCCCACTCCTCATTCAGTAGTAGAATTCGTTCAATTTCTATTAGATAGTATTTAAGAACAAACTCTTTTTTCTGGAAAAAATATTTATATTAAAAACAAATCAACATAAAAAAAATACAGTCTCAAAATCTGTTTCCTTCCTAGGACAGTTAAAATAGCTTTAGACTTATACACTAAAAAGATATTAGGGCCTTTAAATCTGTTTTAAAAACCAGACATCTATGGGGAACAAAGTATCGTTAAAAATTATTTTTTAGGGGCACCTGAGTGGCTCAGTGGGCTAAGCCTCTGCCTTCAGCTCAGGTCATGATCTCAGGGCCCTGGGATCGAGCCCCGCATCGGGTTCTCTGATCGGCAGGGAGCCTGCCTCCTCCCTCCCTCTCTGCCTGCTGCTCTGTCTACTTGTGATCTGTCAAATGAATAAATAAAATTTTTTTTAAAAAATTATTTTTTAAGGGGCGCCTGGGTGGCTCAGTGGGTTAAAGCCTCTGCCTTCGGCTCAGCTCATGATCTTAAGGTCCTGGGATCGAGCTCCGCACTGGGCTCTCTGCATTGGGCTCTCTGCTCAGCTTCTTCCTCTCTCTGTGCCTGCCCCTCTGCCCACCTGTGATCTGTCAAATAAATAAATAAAATCTTTAAAAAAAAAAAAAAGTCTCCTTGTGTCATTAGCAAGGAGTCATAGCAAAAGAAATTCCAAAATTATAGTATTAAGAGGGTTTTTCAGAGTTGTTTTTGGAATTGGTTTATAGCAACGATCTCAAACTCCAATGCCTACAGTGGCCATCCAGATAATATAAATGGATAAAATGGGTCAGGAGGGCACTATTCCAAGTAGTGCAGGGCTGATAACTATTTGGCTCTAGCCAGTTGTTGATATGTGAGAATTTTTAGACCCACTGTTGCTAAATCTTCCAGTTATTCAGTAGAAGATGATAATCTAAACTTTTATTGGCTCAAACTTTCTACAAACATTATGTGGGCCTCACACTCAGTGGCTTAAAGAACTGAAGGGGCGCCTCGGGGGGCTTAGTCAGTAAAGCCTCCGACTCTTGGTTTTTGACTCAGGTCATGATCTCAGAGTTGCGGGACTGAGCCCTCCAACAGGCTCTGTGCTCAGCTGAGATTCTGCTGCTTGAGATTCTCTCTTTCCCCCTCTCTCTGCTTCTCCCACAACTTACATATGCATGCACGCACTCTCTCTTTCTCAAATAAATAATAAATCTTAAACAAAAAGAACTGAAATATTTCTGACCAAAAAAAGTCAGCTGAAAATTAAGAAAAACTTAATTTTCTCAAGTTTATCCTATAGGATTGATATTGTCATGACTAATACTATGAGATTTTCTTTTAAAATATAAAATGCCTGCAATTAGGATTGATTGTATGTAGTACCCACCTCTGACTTAAAGTAGGAATTATTAAAATTTAAATAGTAAGTTTATATGAAATGTTAATAGTGATCATCAATATGCCAGCACACAGCTGAAAAAGAAATCTATTTCTCAAGAATAAGCATAAAAACAGTTTCGTTTTAGCAAGGATATTACTTGTGTAGGTGATTTTAGTTTAAAATAATTTCAAACACAAAGAATTTAAGAACTATGATTCATTCAACAGGCAAGAAATAACTTAAGGCACTATTAACTGCTCCTAGAAACAACCTCCTAACAGTTTTTCTATATTGACTTTTTTCTATGTTGCTGGACATAAAAATTTTTGTGAAGTCTTGAATTATAAAGACAATATGTATCAATGCCAGGCTACATAATTTTCTATTTTTATTTTCTACTCGTCTCATTCTCATCTGTCATTTTCTTTCTGGAAGAATGGCAGAGTGATTCCCAGTTTGGAATGCTGTTTTATTTTCTATTGAACTATAAAAGAAAACAACAACAACAACAACAACAAATGATTCAAAGGATTATTTATAGGAAACAAAGTGTTTCCAAGATTTGGTCTTCTTACCTCTTTCATTTTCTTTTGTTAATCCTCTGGAGTAAGCAGAAGTTATACCTACAAGACTATTTGGCCTGTTTAGTTGACTTGAAGCATAAAGTGAACTGCTTATGGTAGACACTGAAGAGGATGGAGTGGTTGAACTTGCAGTCGATACTGGTCTGTAACGTTGGTAAGTCTGTGCAATATTAAAATTAATACCCATTTAAAATAGTAAACAGCTGAAAACACATAAACACTTAAATTCATTTTAAAGGAAAAACAATGTTCTAATCATCTCAAAATAATTCAGATTTCTAGTTAAAATACTTTTTAGTATTTTGTATATGGTCTATTGGTACATAAATCTCTTATATTTTGAGAGTCACGAGAACTATTCATACCATTTGACCTAGCTGTATTATTGGTTTACTATTACCTCATCATATGTTCTAGAGTACTTCTGTTTATATTCATCTTCTCTTGATGTTTCCGATTCCTTCTTTTCTTCTTGCTTCTCTTTATCCTGTTTTTCTTTTTCCTCTTTTTCTTTTTCTTCATTTTCTTGTTCTCTGGTTCGGGTAGAACGACTTCTTCCTATTGTTTTTTCAGCTTCCTGAAGATCAGTCAATGTTACTCCCTGTACACAAAAAGGGTAAATTTAATAATGAGAGGCATTATAGCTTGTCTCAAAGGAATATCTTATAAGCAGACAAATTTAATATGAATGTATTAAAAGTCAAATACACATGTCTGGAATTGGTTTGGAAACCCAAACAGAATTTCTACTTGGCAAGTCACATTCATTCTATTAAGACTCATCATGAGCAACCACAATAATAGTTTCGGGAAAGATATAAAATGTAAGAAATAGTCTCTATATTCAAGAAATTAACAAAAACTAAGGAGAGATGACAGAAATAACATACAAATTTCTAAGAAGTTCAGAGAAAGAAGGAAAAACTGATAAATACAGAGAAGGAAAAACTGATACATTGTTTATATGCTGACTTTATATGTATTTATGTTTTTATGTATATATTTGCAGAGAATATTTTGGTAAAGAAATAATATTTGAAGAATAAGCCTTGAAGAACAGGTTAGATTTCAAGAAGTAAAGGTACAAAGACAGGAAAAACCTATTAAGATCTTAGCAAACAGTTCAGCTTGAGTAAGAGTAAGGATCAAGGAGTTAAATCTGGATTTGGAGCTCCTCAACTGTAAGAAAGGACAGACATAGGATAAAAGCATAGAATGGCAAGGAAGTTAAGGAGATGATAACTAGATTGGGTGACATTTTCCTCATACTTGTACATTAGTTGTTTGAAACATCTAACATAATAGACCTATTCCTCACAACTCCAAACATTCATAGAATTCTTTAATAATTATCAGACTTAAATATTAACACTTATTGAATACTCTGTGCCAGATACCATCTTGGTAACAAAAGATAAATAAATATTCAAAGACACACAAAGGCATATGCTAACTGGATTAAATATAACAATGTGGCTATATACAAAAGGATAGCGCAGGATTACTAAAGCAATCTTTATTTTTAAGATTTACCCACATTATATACTGACATTGGTATTTCCTTTTTTTTTTTAAGGTTTTAAAAATTTATTTAAGTAATATCTATACCCAACATGGGCTCGAACTCACGGCTCCAGATCCTCCGAATGAGCCAGCTAGGTGTCCCAATGATATCAATATTTTCAGAGAAGAGAAAAAGAGAAAGATAATTTGTTTTGGAGTTTTATATATCATATACATTAAATATACCTGTGTTGATCTTCTAGACTGTCTTGCTTGTCTAGATCTTGCTTTTCTTTGGGATTCAGACTCTTCATCTCTAACAGGAGTGAGGTATGATCTACAGTAATAAGTAAAAATTGTTAGTTGGAGATATAATATCTGTGGATATAATTATATAGGAATGTGTGAATGAATACAAAGTTAAGCGTTTTAAAAAGTCTTCAAAAATGGTTATATCCACCCTGAAAATTCAACAATACAATCTGATAAATTTTTAGATTGGAAATCTAAACTCATGTTAACTTATATTTTTCGGGTTCTTCCTAACTATACTTTTTTGTTTTTTTTTTTTTGTTTTTTAAAGCCATGTGACATCAGTCCTCTTAGCCCCTCTTTTGAGTCCCTGCAATACCATGCTAGATGATAATGTGAAGATACCTGGCTAAACTCTAGACTGTCAATGTCTTTTTATGGTAGAATGGTTAGGAATGAAGGCGACATTCAACATATGGAATGACTAGTGAGCAAGCAACACTCTCTGAATTCCTGCCATTGTGCATTTATTAATGTTTTTGGCAGACATCATTACTTTTGTTCACACTTTGAGTTCTCCAAAAAGTCAAGTGCTTTTATACAAAAACTGCTTTAAAATCAGCATCTTATTCCTGGTTACTGATTTTCTGATATAAAGAGGAGTTAATACTTAGTAAGCTTCACTACACTTCATCTTACACATCTAAGCCTATGTTCCATCCTGTCACAGGATATGCACCATTTCAAAAAGCTTGCAATCTATGTCGAGATTAATATTTCATTAATTAAAGGGTTGAATTAGCAAAGATAAGACAGAGCCCTGCAACACAACAAAAAAACTTCCCTCCAATGATCAACATTAGTTGGGAAGTTCACTCATTAATATTTTCTGTAGTTATATTACCATCTAAAATCACATTTCTCAGAGAACGCTTAGAAGTAGAGTATTTCGGGGTGCCTGGGTGGCTCAGTGGGTTAAAGCCTCTGCCTTCAGCTCAGGTCGTGATCCCAGGGTCCTGGAATCGAGATCCACTTTGGGCTCTCTGCTCAGCAGGGAGCCTGCTTCTGCCTGCCTCTCTGCCTACTTGCGATCTCTCTCTCTCTCTGTCAAATAAATAAATAAAATCTTTAAAAAAAGAGTATTTCTATTTTCTATGTTGTTTATTAAATTTATCTAGTTTATACCATCCTGCCCCCCCCCCCATTAGCAATAATCGCGCCTTGGATAAGCCTCATTGGCTACGATACGGCCACTGCGTAAAGCCTGCCCCCCCAAATGTTACTTTTTAAAAAGGCTTTTCAGCTTTAGTATGCTTTCCAATTGGTAATTCATTCTGCTCTTTAAACTCCCTAAAACTCATATTCATATATCCATAGCAAACTCTGGAATTCATTTTTGGGTGTATGCCTCATCTTTTATTTTTTCTATGCTTCCTTTAAAGCTCTAAGTTCAGAGAGTATAACACACCTCAAACTCCTTAGAATAATTTACAGTTTTTTCAGAATTCTTTTGGAGAGCCTCATTCCTTTTGATTTATCTTTCTCTTCCTTCACGCTCTTTAGTTTTTAGAAATTTGTCTAAAACTAGAATATATGATTCATTATTCCTAGGAGTCACCTCCTTGAATAATTAACCCTAACATAACAAAGTCCCCCTTGTCATCCAAAAACTGGTCGCTTCAATTCAATCAGTTAACTCTTACTTATTGGTTAAAGTTAGTTCTAGAAGACTGGTTTTCTGTGTTGCTTCTACTCTAATTACAGATAAACCTGTAAGCAAGGTAAGCAAGGTAAGTCAAGAACTTCTCTAGAGGGTGTTTTTGATCGAGACATCCAACAAATTTAGAGAAAGATGAAAATCCTCTCCCTACTTTTTTTTGACTTAGGTTGTTTTTATCATCTGGTTTGAGAAAATGTCACCTGATCTCTCTACTTGGCTGAATAACTTAACAGCACTACTTCATAATGATATAATTGATTTTTTTTCCTCTTTGTCCGTATGTTATCATGTTTTCACCTCTATGTTTCTAGAATATCCTGAAAGAGTATGTCTTTTTGCTATTATAGTAGCACTGTATTTATCTCGTAAATCAGGCACATCTCATGAAGTATTAGAAGAGCTCTATCTTACTAAATTTGGTTTCTACTAAAACACTAGTACAGGTTTAAGCTTATAACCTAAAGTTTTAATTCAAAAATTAAATGTCTAATTATTTGTTGTCTGTTACTTTTATTTATTTTTTAGATTTTTATTTGACAGAGAGAGAGTATATGTGAGCATGAGCTGAACCTAAAGCAGACACTTAACTGACTGAGCCACCCAGGAGTCCCTGTTTTCTGTTACTCTTAATTTGTCCTCCTAAAAGTATAGGGCAAAAAAAAGCTCACTAAACAAACACTTTAGTTACCAACATTTCTTTAGTTTCACTTTCTTTTAGAGATTCTACAACACATGGCTTCATCTGTACCAATGCACAGACCCAAAGAGATGAGCAGAATTGGTAGGTCCATGATGCTCAAGCTGCGCTAAGCTTGATAATTCTCTTTCTCCCACTGTTTCATAATTTTCATTTTGTCTATATATCACCTCTTCTGAGTTTTAAGCTTTTTATTTAGATATAACAGATATTTAAAAAAAATAGATGTAACAGACACTTCCTATTTTTATAACAACTCCAGTGATTTTTTTTTAGGACAAGTAATTTAAAAGGTAAAAAAGAATAACAATAAACTTGTTATTACAGTTTCAGTTCAAGAAAATTAATTTTAGAATATAGTGAGGAGCTTCTTTGTGGCAGAAGTTGGTTATATGTATTTGGAAAATGCTATACATTCTGATCTTCTCTAGGAAAACCACAACATGTTAAAGACTCTGAGAAGAACTGAAGGAAGAAACCTCTTTAACCTTGTTTAATTATGCATTTCCCAAGATCATTTAAGTAGAAAATACTTTTCTTTTGTGGTACACCTGCTACATGTGGAAAGTGCTCTGTGAAACATCAGCTTGAAAAATATGTCCTGGGTCGCCTGGGTTAGCCTCTGCCTTCGGCTCAGGTTATGATCCCACGGTCCCGGGATTGAGCCCCACATCAGGCTCTCTGCTCAGTGGGGAGCCTGCTTCCTCCTCTCTCTCTCTGCCTGCCTCTCTGCCTACTTGTGATCTCTCTGTCAAATAAATAAATAAAATCTTAAAAAAAAAAAGTTCCAATGGTTATTTTTTTAAGCCATTTATTTAGTACTTATTTATGCATCTACTGCCCCTATGCAATTTATTGCTTTCTGGACTTCTACCAGATGAGGGGAAGATAATAAAAGGAGATGAAACCTCAATGTAATGGCGAATCTGGTTCAACAGAAAAACTTGATAGCAGCTTAGATGGCTGGTGGTAACATTTCAGTATTTCATGAGCTGCTCTGAAAGTTAGGCATGAACATGGACTTCTGAATCTGACTCCCCTATGTAACGGTCAAAATTCCCGTATTTAGTTTAGAACAGGGAAATCTGCAATGCCACTTGCCATTCTGATCTCCACGGCAAATGAAACTAATCAACTATCACACTCTTTTTGAACAGTTTCAAGTTGCCATAAAAGTTAAATGTATTTATCATATCTGTTTTAACATACATAGATAGGTTAAGGGGATAAAAATTACTAAATAGAAGACTTACAATTTCTGTTCATTTAAATTTTCCTAACATTTGTTTCAAATGAGCATAAAAATCTAGCCTATCAATTTGCAATATACACTGTATTTCCTATTATTTTAAGAGTTCCTATCTGGTATTCAGTTCCTTTCTCCTCTCTTGGGGTTCCTGTACAAAGCAGAACTCTACGAATAAAATGTAGAGAAGAAAATTAATTCATATATTTTATGTGTTTTTAACTAAAAAGAGCTGACCAGGGCACATGGGTGGCTCAGTCAGATGGGCGTCTGCCTCAGGCTCAGGTCATGATCCCAGGGTCCTGGGACTGAGTTCCACATTGGGCTCCCTGCTTAGGAGGGAGTCTGCTTCTCCCTCTGCTTATGCTTGCACTCTCTTTCTCTCAGTCTCACAAAAATAAAAATCTTAAAACAAAAAAAAGAGCTATCAAGAATCAGAATATATCAATCAAAAAAGAGCTGACTATCAGATGGCAGAATATATCAGTCAAAATCCACTGGTGCCTTAATCACTACTATATCACACTGTCATACTGGATCTCTTTCTTAAAACTACACAGGGTACATAATTTAACTCCTTAGTAATCTCAGACTGCTTACTATTTTCTGGGCTTTTAAAATTAATTAATTTTTTAATTAATAATTTTCCAAGAATTCCAATTATTCTATATATTTTTAATTTCACTTTCTTTAAAAAAAATTTATTTAGAGAGAGAGAGAGAGAGAGTGCAGGAGGAGAGGGGCAGAGGGAAAAGTAGAGAAAGAATTCCAAGCAGACTCTCTTGCTGAGTGGGCCCAAATTGGTGCTCCATTTCATGACATTTAAGATCATGATCTGAGCCAAAATCAAGAGCAGGACACTCAATTGACTGAAACACTCAGGCACCCCAATTTCACTGACATTTATTGCTGAAATAGTCATATTTATTTATAATATTTATATTTTGGGTAGTCAACAAATTATATTTTTAAAAAACTGAAAACCAACCCTTGTTTTTCATTCAGCTTTTTCCTTGTAGGAAGAAAAGTGAGCAAATGCAAGCTGACCCAGCCAAGGGAAAAAGGTGGAAGAAAATAATTATACAAAGCAATAATTCCATGTGAATTCATGCTACAAATATGAACTTATTAGTAAGTATCTTAAAGACTTAAAGACTGGAGAACTAGAAATATTTAAGAAATGAAAGAATTTGCTATTGTGGTCCATCTATTTAAAGCTAGCTTCTCTTCTCTACTCCCCACCCCACCACCACCAATAATCCATTGGAAATCTTAGCTAATAAAAACAGAAAATCCTCATCCAATCCTGATCAATTAAAGTAACAAAACTCATGAATATGGTGGAATTTAATAGTGAGTAAGGTAACTTTACATAATACCTGAAAGTACGTATGTAAGGATACCTAAAATGGCATAAATGTATTAACTTATCTTTTTTTATCCACAATATATATTTAAATGCTAACATATACATTTTGAGGACAAATATTCAACCATATACATTTCAAAACCATTAGTGAAATTTAACTGAAAGACAAACAGAAGAGGCCAACAATGTATTCAAAATTGCAAACAATTACTTGACATGAAACAAAACACAAACATTAATATTACTGCAAACATCATTGAAACAGAGTAAGACAAACAAAATTTCCATAATATACACCAGGAAAATATTTCATACACATTTTGTTTCTTATGCTATTAAAATCTGTTCTGTTCTATTAATATCTCCAAATATTTAATTCTCAATCTTTAATGTCTTTCAGGATTAATTCCAAAAAATTGATCCAACAACTTCATAATAAAGAAATATGAGGTTAGGAATCATTAATTTATTTGTTCTGAAACAACTGATGATTCCAGGAAGATCCTCATTAGGCTTTAATAGTCACTGGAAACATTTTTAAAAGCATGGAATCCTAGAAATAGGAAGTATTCTAGAAGTTAAAAATTATATAAATCAAATACCTCATTTTACAGAAGAAGAAATTCTGACCTTGAGCACTCTAACTTTAGGATTAAAGCAGAAAAAACTAAGGATTCCTGACCCTTTTTCTTTACTCCCCATACACCATAAAAGCAAAGGCCTCAAATTTATTTTCACTAGAAAGGAATGATGGATGTCTATGATCCTCTAATTTCTGTTCGCTAAATGGTCTTACCCAAAAATACCTCAAAAGCCTAAAACTAACTTAAATTTAGAAAAATGAATAATTAAATCATGGTATGACCTATACTGGTATTCAAATCACAAAATGTTAACTTCTTATAATGGTTTCATCATAAAAATAGAAATAAAACATAAACATACTGGTAGAAAATAAAGATGCAATGATAGAAAGGAAAATATTTTAACATTAAAAATTTAATGTTTTGTTACTTTTCATATATTCAGCACAAATATTACTGCAAGGATATTAATACTTACTACAGGCCATGCACTTTGCTAGGCACCAGAGACAAAGACTGCATACGAATACTACATGCCAGAAATAAGACAAAGTTAATCTGGTTGGTATTTTTGTTAAAAAAAGAAAAATACCAGTTATGTAGCTAATTTAATTTCACAAGAATAAAATGTAGAAAAGGTGCATTTCATTTCTAAAGACTTTTGTTTTCTCAAGAGGAAAAACAAAATTCAAAGCTAGGAACTATGCATGATAGCAGAAAAAAAAATTTGACTGATTATCCTGTAACCTTGGGCTTCACTTTAGTTCTCACACTAATTATATAAAAGTGGAAAAGTCCCTTAATATCTCTGGGTCTTAGTTTCCTTCTGTAAAGCAAGGATATCACATGTAAGTTCCTTTCCACATTTGTGATTCCATACCAATTAGCAGCATCAGGAAAAAGTAAAGCAATGCTCTTAACATATAAGCACATAAAATAAATTTATAAACTGTTGAAGAAATTTAATCAATGAGTGTCTTTTATGTGCCAGAATGTACTCAATGTACTTAAAAATTATTTGGCTTACATGTATGACTAAGAAATCTTTCTTCAAGAGAATCTTAAAATGAAAATCTCAAAAATAACAAGAATAGTAACATCCATCAAAATTTTTAATAATGGGGGAAACAGAGAAGAATGAAAAATCTGTTTTTGTCAGATCTAGTCTTCCATGAATGTGACTGGGTATGCTTAGATCTTCATCACAAAAACATCTTGAATGAAAACAACCATTAAAAAAAATGAAGATGGCTAAGAAGACCAGTGTCTGGCTCACTGCCTTGAAATGAAAACATCAATTCTGTCAGAGGGAGTCACCAAGCCTAAATGCTAATAATTGCCCATTACATCAATCTACACAGTTCTGAGATGATATAGGTTATTTTCATTTATTAACCTATTCAAGAGATGGTCACCAACCTGCCAAGATTAAAAAGCAAAACAAACGACTTTCATCACTGGGCAAGACAGATCAGCAGTCCTGTGAGGACCTTTACACACCTGCGTCTCTCCCTGACCTCTGATGTGGAGGAGACAGTGCCAGCAGTAGTTGTAGTCAGGGTTGTGGTTGAGGCTGCAGCATTTACAACAGTTGGAGCAACAGGGATGGTCAATGCCGTAGGAACACTGTCCTTTTCTTTTTCAGTACTATCCTCAGCCCACAAACGATTTGAGGTACTATCGCATCATAAGCAGCAACACAAAAAGAGAAAAGGAAAACAGCTAAACAATGAAAGCACTTTCTAGCAGCTCAAACAGGTGACTATAGGGATGGATTTTTTAAAACACAAGGCAAGACATCTTTCAGCTATGAACCAAAAAGCTCACCCAGAGCTGTCAAAGGAGAAATTTACTTAATTTTAAGCAGCCCGATTCAAAGAGTTAATATTTCACGAACTTAATTTTTTTCCCCAGACATGCGTAATTGCCTCTTTTTGGAACCAATTTTGATTGTAAATAATTTTAATGAGGTAAATGAAAAAATCCAGAGCCCCACAATCTTCTAAACAAAGATGCATGCACATACATAAGCACACAGTAGGCCTGAACACAAAATGTATCTGTGACTCACCTGCTTTGTGTGCCTGCTGAGGAAGAACCCGTTGTAATCTTTGTAGTAGTGCTTGTGCTGGAAAGCAGGCTTTTCTGAAGCCCAGCTGCAGAGGTAACTGTTGGTGTTGATGTGGTGCTTGGAACACTAGAACTAATCAAATCATCTGGTCTTCTACCAAAGGAGCAACTAAAGGAAAGAGTCATATCTATATAGGATGTGTTTGTATGTGTATTCTATAGTTAATGTCTATATATTATACAGATTCACAAGGCTAGGAAAAATCTAAAAAACTGTGTTCCTAAATACACCACCGGCTCCAGCACCAAGAGTTGCATCTACAACTTGCTAGGAGTCTGGATGATTTCACTAATTTGGTAGTGTATCATTTTACTGCCTCCCCCCTCCCTCAACAGGACTCAAAGATGATCTGATCTGGTATTTTCCATTCCTGGACTGTTACACACCATATGGTCATGCCAGGCTGGGTCTGAGAAAAACGCTTAGGTTTGGTTTTATTCAGGGAAAGTGAAGATGGACCTTTTTGAAGAAAAGTGTTTCAGCAATGAGTCACATCCTTAAGTAGTGACCCATGCCTATATTATACTTGTTCATCTTTTCTTCTTCTTTTCGGTTGTTTTTAGCAGAGAAAACATTTAAAGCCCCCCCGCCCCAAAATGTGATTTTATTACCAACATTTTGATTCAAGACATTTCCGTATCTCTGAGTTCTAAGAAAAGTAGAAACTTCCAGGTCACTAATTAATGACCAGGTCAATGAAGACACTGATCTATTCAACTGCTGTAGTTAATTATATAAGGAGTTCCTTCTAAACATGCTACAATCTAAAAGGTACTTCCTAATATAGCAAATCTAATGAAATATGCCATATATATATATATATATATATATATATATATATTTGGCATAAGTAGAAGAAGCAAATTTTCACCCATCTTTAAATATATATTCTGGGTCTTTAAATGATGTTTTATTTAAACAAAAGATGTATTTATAAAAGCACATATTTTTGTAACGATACTAAATTGAGGGCCCTCAAAAAACTGCCTCATATTTTTATGAAGGTCAAGAATGTTATTCAAGAATTATGTTACCTTTTATGATAAGTTGATCCTTCATTAACTGAACTATTCTTTTTGAGATCATCTTCCCATTTTCTTCTTGTATAGGAACTACTTGTACGCAAACTTGAAGAATCTCTGTGAAAAGAACATCCTTCAAGTTCTGGTATATAATTTTAAAATAGGTTAAAAAAGCTGTGTATTAATAAACATTAGTAGCAGCAGAAACCAGTAAAATCCCTTGGGAAAGCACTTTGGCATATTACTGAAGGTAATTCTGGTTCTAGGGTTCTATTCCTCGGCTATAATCCTAACTACAGGGGGGGAAATTAAGATGTTTACAGAAGGTTTACTTATGATCACAAAATATGGGGAGGGGGTGGGGCAGAGAGAGAATCCCAGGCAGGGGATGTCTAGCATGGAGCCCGACATGGGGCTCAATTTCACAACCCTGAGATCATGACCTGAGTTGAAATCAAGAGCTGGATGCTTAACTGACTAAGTCACCCAGGCATCCCAATAAAGATTTCACACTAAAAACATACAGCAAATCATAATAAATTCACCTGTTTTCTTTCTCTTCAATATCAGATGTACTGGCTAGTCGTCTTGGTATTGTAGGTGCAACATATGCAAGTCTAGTTCCTTTACTATCTTTCTCCTACACAACAGGAAAAAAAATGAGTAAAAATAAATCTGTGTGATGATTATAAGAGCTGCTAAAAGCATTAAGGAAAGAGTATTCAACAATGTACATAATACAGCCATCACAGTTTATAGTATTCTTCCAAAGTTCCTAGCTATATTCTAAAATTAATGTCTATCAATAATACTATAAACACTAAAGGACAGCCTGTTTAAAATAATTTTCTTTCTCCTTTAATCTAAAATTAGACAATATTTTAATACATGGAAAAAATCCCTCCACATTTTAATGACTTTTTCTAAAACTTCTGTAACAGGTTATATAAGGTAACGGAATATGATAAAGTAAAATATTCTTATTTTTCTAAAGAAATAAGGTCTCAAAAATGGTTGACTGGTAAGTCCCAGTTATTTGTTATGTAAGTTATTTACTACTTTGATGTAGTATTAAAATACTCAGAACAAAAATTACTTAAAATTGTATTTATCCAAATCTGGTTGAGACTGTAGTAGCAAGGGCATCTGATATGTTCCCACTATAATGGCAACAAGTACTTGGAAAAGAACTGGCCAGTCAATTCATACAAAATAAAAAACATTAAAATTACTTGATGAGAAATTCCATTTCTGAATTTCTGATACAAAGAAATACTTTTTTTTTTTTTTAAATTTTTAATTTATTTATTTGAAAGACAGAGATCACAAGTAGGCAGAGAGGCAGGCAGAGTGAGAGGAAGGGAAGCAGGCTCCCTGCTGAGCAGAGAGCCCGATGCGGGGCTCGATCCCAGAACCCTGAGATCATGACCTGAGCCGAAGGCAGAGGCTTTAGCCCACTAAGCCACTCAGGCGCCCCCAAAGAAATACTTTTAAATAGGGGAAGGAAACTATATGGAAAAAAGTCCAAGCACTAAAAATGCAATAGAGAATAGAAAATCCAGCTATATAAAATATCACTAAATGAACTGTGGTACATTCTACTTGATGTTATTTATAATTAAGTATTACCTTTCCAAATATAGTTATTAAAACTACTCATCAGAAGGAGACTTCTTTTGATATAAAAAAGCAGATAAAAAAAACTGCAGACACTGGATAAAAGCAACCTAGGAGTATAATTACCTTCTGGAATAGCTAAATTCTAGAATGAATGACCCTTAATACATTTCATTGTAAGCTCTCAAGTAGGATAAAGCATTAGAGTATAATCTCATAATTGATTTTTTTGGCAAAGACATCTGATTTTCCCAATACTTATAGAGGCACACTTCATTTTATTCACTAACAGATATTGTGGTTTTTACAAATTGAAATTTGTTAAAACCCTGCATTAAACAAGTATATCCTAGCCATTTTCCAAAAGCATTTGCTCACTTTGTGTCTCTGAGTCACATTTCAGTGATTCCAACAATATTTCAAAATATTACATATTTTTTTAAAAGATTTTATTTATTTATTTGATAGAGATCACAAGTAGACAGAGAGGCAGGCAGAGAGAGAGAGGGCTGGAGAAGCAGGCTCCCTGCTGAGCAGAGAGCCCGATGTGGGGCTTGATCCCAGGACCCTGGGATCATGACCTGAGCCGAAGGCAGAGGCTTTAACCCATTGAGCCACCCAGGCACCCCTTCAATATTTTTTTTTTAAAGATTTATTTTTTTCGTTTGAAAGAGAGAGAGCACATGCAAGCAGGGGGAGGGGCAGAAGGAGGGAAAGAGAATCTCAAGCAGACTCTGCACTGAGTAAAGAGCCCAATGAGGGGCTTTATCTCACGACCCTGAGATCATAACTTGAGCCAACACCAAGAGTCAAGACACTTAACCGAATGAGATGCTCAGATGGCCTCAAGCTTTTTCATTATTATTACATTTGGTATAGTGATCTGTGTTCAGTGATTATTAGCTGCTGAAAGCTCAGATTAGGGTTAATATTTTTTAGCAATAAAGTATTTTTTAATTAAGGTATGTATATTTTCTTTAGACATAATGCTACTGTACACTTAAAAGACTATAGTATAAGTACACCTTTTATATACAGTAGGAAACAAAAAAATTCATTTGACTTGCTTTATTGCAGTGGTCTGGAGTCAAACCCACAATATCTGACACGTGCCTGTAATTCCATACTGATATCTGTTTAAGGTACTTATATTTATATTATCATGTAATTCATTAAGTCAGGTGAATTAAGTTGATACACAGATCTAATAATGATATACACTAGAAAATCCATCAGATTTGATGTTCCTAGAAAAAAAATTTTTAGAGTTTTAATAGAAACCAGATTAGGAAATAGAGTACCTTTTCTTTATTATCCAAAGAGGAGGAAAGCCTAGGACTTGAAGCTGAACGCATCACACCTGCGGTGTCTTTCTCTTTCTGAGCCTCTTTAGATGCCGTGATTTCTGCAAGTGCGCCATAACTGCCAGTCTTTCTAAGTCCTAACCTCCAGGATGCAGGAGACTCATCCTTTCTCTCTTCTTCTTTGGGAGAAACTTTTGTGGCTGAGGTTGGAAACTTTTTATTTTATTTTTAAAGAAAAGAAAAAAAATTATCAAGACTGATCAATCCTTAAGCTGGAAATGACAAGTTTACAGGTAATATGTCTCAAATTATAGTTAAAGTTTCAGGAGAAACACTTACTAAGTAGGTTAATGTCTTAGTAAAAAAATTTAAAGATCTAAAACTGAAAAAAAAAAAAAAAAGAACCACCTTTCCAAAAGTTAGATTTAATAAAACACACTCCACACTTTATATCACACAGAAAAATTATGATGCAAATACAGAGAACAAAAATGAGCACACCATAAGGACTTTTTAAAACCATGCATCTTTGGAACCAATACTCATATTAAGCTTGTTATGTTGTAACCTAATATAAATCCTTGCACATAGAAATGCCTCACCATAGATTTTTCACCCTTATTGGGCACAAGAACAATGCCAGTTTTGCGCAAGCCCTGCCTCCATGATGCAGGATCTACTGATTCCACCACAGGCATGATAGGAGCAATGAAATCATACTAAAGCCAATTAAAATAAGACAGGTAAAGAGATAAAGATTGAAAGCATAAGAACAGAAAAGGAAGTTATGAACAAAACACACTTAAAAAGAAGATTTTTATAACAAATTAAAGCCCAGTAACTGGGTAATGATCCAATGTTAAAAGTTACTGGGAACAAATTCTAGTTTGAGCATGAGAGAGATTCTGAAGGAATCTAATTAAGAAATTTCCAAAATAGTTAAAGGCACATGGAGCAGGTAATGTTACAGTATATGAATGAACAAACTTATTGCACCTGAATTTTGTTTTTATTCATTTATATACTTAGGTCAAAAATATTTTAATCCAGCATAATCAATAAAAAGTAATAGCTGATATACCTTCCACTTACAATATTTATTTCAGTAATATTTTTAATATCATAGCCTTCAGCTATTTGATTTTACCACAAAATATTATTTTATACATTTCAACTCAAAATTAATTTTTTATACAAATACTTATTTCATTTTCAAGGCTTTCCAAAAGCAATAAAAATGAAACATTTGTTATATTTAACTGTTCATTTCAACTCACAAAGTTTAAATATTTAACCACAGTTAAGAATAGATGGGTGAATATAGCAACTAACTAGTTCCTTTAAGTACAGGATATGGGTAATTAAAAAAAAAAACAAAACTTTCCCCCATATTTATTGCCAAAGTTTGCTACAATTAGCAGTTTAAGAGAGCTTGTTAAAGTACCCAGGATGTCAGAGGGCTACTTCATAGACAAAACTATCGTGTGAGGTACCTCTGGTACCTCCAGTAAGTAATTCCTATCATTAGGGTCAAAATATAGACTCATGATATACAGCATTCCCCAGTACTCAAAATGTGTGCTGAAGCCCTAGGGTGCCAGAATAAAATCACAAGGGCACTGTGGGATATTTTAAAGTTTTAAGAGAAAGCACAGTGACACCTGTTGGACACCACACAAACTGCCATTGTTAACTTACTTGCACTTAACTACTTAATAAAGGAAACAAAGAGGTACTTCTTTTGGCCAAGAGTCACTGTGAAAAAAATTAATAAAACATTAAACGTTCCACTGACTGAGAAATTTCATCCAGGGACTTCTGTAACATTTTATACAATAATACAGGTACTTGATGATCGGTTATTGATTTCCGAGTCTCAAGTTGTAGCATCCAAGAACAGAGGTTAGCAAACTTTTCTGTAAAGGACCAGATTGTGAATTTTAGGCTTTGCAAACCAGTCTCTGTTCTAACTATTCATCTATACTGTTGGACCAAAGTTGCCACAGGTAATACATAAGTGAATGACTGTGGCTGTTCTAAAGAACTTTATTTAGGTACATTGAAATTTTATTTGTGTCACAAAATACTCTTTTGATTTTCCCAACCATTTAAAAATATTAAAACCATTCTAACATGTGGGCTGTACAAAAACAGGTAGTAGGCCAGCTTCGGTCCATGGACTATGGTTTGCTAATCCCTAACCTACAACCTCCTCAAAACTGGAAATAAAGTTACTTTTCCATGATAAAACAGGTAACCTAACATTTACTGAATGGTACAAGAGAAGCTAACATTTAACAGATGCTTGCTCCTGTCAGGCCCTAAGCTTAAAAGTCCATCACGTGGGGGCACCTGGGTGGCTCAGTGGGTTAAGCCTCTGCCTTCAGCTTGGATCATGATCTCAGGGTCCTGGGATAGAGCCCTGCATCAGACTCTCTGCTTGGCGGGGAGCCTGCTTCCCTCTCTCTCTCTACCTGTGATCTGTCTCTCTCTGTCAAATAAATAAACAAAATCTAAAAAAAAAAGTCCTTCACGCAGGTTATCTCATTCGATTCTTGCAACCACCCAGTGAAATGCTACTATTACTGCTATTTTAAAGTTGAGAAAAATGAGGGAGTATTAACAATTTTGAAGTGGTCATTTGTTGCACTGTAATTACTCATCTCTCTCCATTCTGCCTAATGTGAATTTGGATTTATTGGTTTATGTGTTTCAAAGCTCCTTTCAATTTTACTTGGCCTATAAATGAACATATCTGAAATACCCAACTATACCCACTCCCTGAAACTCTTCTTTTGATGTCTGTAAACAGTTTTGACTGTTTAGTCTGTTCTAACTTTCTTACTCTTTCGACTACCCTCCGTCTTAGTCTTCTTGATTGTTAGGACAGTCCTGAAACATTAGCATCTCAAGACTCTGTTCTCAGATCTCTTTTCTTTCCCTGAGGGCTGGAAATAGGGTCTTCTATACTTCCTAATGTTAAATATTAACGGTGCTCGCTTATTCTTCAAATTTGTTACCTCTAATTTAGTCTGACTCCTAAATTCCCAGTCCGGAATTTCTATTTACCTAGAGAATGAACTATCTAGAACTATAGTTAGAACCTTAAACTCGACATATTTAAAATCAAACACCTTAATTTCCAAACCAGCTCTCCCTCAGTTCCCTATTTGTTAGTAGCACCAATAAATTTCTTTTCTTCCCCATATTTGAAACTTCTTATTCATCTCCCCCCATTTATAAATTAGGTGCCAAGTCTTGAATCTCCTGTCCTTTATAAGACCACTGCCACTTCTCTAGTCTATCATCTTAGGCAACTTCAGTAACTTTCTAGTCAATCTTCTCTCAATTAGCCTCCCTTCAAATATACCTGTTCGCTGCTGCCAAAATAATATTCTATAAAGAATAATTCTCTCGTGGCCTTGTTCAAACATTTTCTAGTTCTCTACTGTTCATCAAATTATAAAAATGTTACCATAGAAATGAAGACATTCCATAATTTGTCTTTACTTTTCCTGTTTCACTTTGTATATGTACCCTATAAATCAATCAAACTACACAACTTATTTTCCCTGCAAATATTTCACAGTATCCCTACTTTGCTTACATTGTTTCTCTTCTCTTCCTTTCAGTAAACTGTACAAACTCTCCTTCTCTGTTAGATGAAATACTACCTACCGATTTAAGATTTATCTCAAATGTTCTAATTTTATTACCTCAAAAAATATGATCTCTTCCATTTCTTTTTCAAGATTTATTTATTTATGTGAGAGAGAGAGAAAGAGAGAGAGCGTGCATGGCAGGGGAAAGGGCAGAGGGAAGGGAGAGAGTCCAAGCAGACTGCACTGAGCACGAATCCCAATGTGGGACTCCATCTCACACCCTTAGACCATGACCTGAGCTGAAACCAAAAGTCACACTCAACTGACTGCACCACCCAGGCACCCCTCTCTTCCATTTTTAAACCATCATTCTATATTTGCACACTTTTTTTTTATATTTGTACACTTTTATTGGCATACACCACATGGCCACAGTACATAGTTTATTAAATTATCATTACATTTAATAACTGGATTCAATTAACCAAAACACTTAATTCTAAGAAAATTATGAATTTTTACCATCTAATAAATACAGCTTACACTTACCAGAACTTATGTGTGTACAGCAAAATAGGTAATCTTTTTCAGAGATTCCAACAATATTTATTTTGATTAAAGAAAGGTATATAAACTCACTGTTAAAATTTTAAAGTTTACTTATTGTTATTATTTTTTAATAATCTTTACACCAATTGCAGGGTTTAAACTCATGACCCCGAGATTAAGAGTTGCATGCTCTCCCGACTGAGCCAGCCAGGTACCCCTACTGTTAAATTTTTATTTTATTTTATCTTATTTATTTATTTTTAAAGATTTTATTTATTTGACAAAGAGAGGGATAGCAAGAGAGGAAACACAAGGAGGGGGAGAAGGAAGCTGGATGTGGGGCTCTATCCCAGGACCCTGGGATCATGATCTGAGCTGAAGGCAGACACTTAACAACTGAGCCACCCAGGTGTCCCTAAAATTTTAAATCATAAAACCAGACTGATAGTTTTATAGGAAACATCTCCACAAATCACAGGCCTGGTCTCTCTATAATTTTAGCTGAAGAATTAAGAACTTAATGCAAGATCATTTAAAGGGAATATATGTTTTTCTGTAGCTACCCTGAATTATTAGAGAATATAAATGATATTTAATACTGTTTTAGAGCTACCTGTTTTGTGACCCATTTCTTGCTGTGTGTACGTGTGTTTTTTTCTTTTTAATTTTTAAAAAATATTTTGTTTATTTATTTGACAGAGAGAGCACAAGCAGGATGAGTAGCAGGCAGAGGAAGAGGGAGAAGCAGGCTACCGACTGGGCAAGGAGCCCAACGTGGGACTCGATCCCAGGACCCTGAGATCATGACCTGAGCTAAAATCAGTTTAAGTGACTGAGCCACGCAGACGCCCCCTTGTGTGTATTTCTATATAGTTTACGCACTGGTGGTAGAAGCAAGAAAACTTAAGATACCTTAGTCTAAATATCAAAACCAGAGTAGTGAGTGGAACCTAAAAACAGAACTCTTAACTACGAAATCTTTTAACATGCATTTAAAGATTCAGCTAAGGAAATTCATCTGTGAAGTCCCTAAGTTAAAGGAAAATTCACATTATCCCTAATTGAAACTAACTTAGAAAACATTAAAATGCTATATTAACATAAAAAGTATCACTGAACATAACAGGCTTTAAAAGTCATACAAAATAAGTAAGATTACTCTATCCATTAAAATAATACTTCAAATTATCTGTATGCCACAACTTTATTAAAATAAAATTTGGTTACAAAACCTTAAGAACAAAGACTAAAAAAATATAATCTTCAAAGTAAGTTACGACACCTGAAATTGAGAATAAAATGGAGTTTCTAAATATGCAAAGCATAGAGGAAGATAGTTATTATTGGATCAATTTAATAACAGAATCAGAAGTAGCTCTGAGTAAGGATTTTTATAGCAAAGAGGTTACTGGCCTAATTCTAACAGTTATTATGTTATTATTACCATAACAGTAACTTATTATTATGTTAACAATTATTAAGAGTTATTAAGAGCAATTAAGTTATTAAATTGGGGCTATGTTTGAGAAAAATGTAATTGATCAAAAGGATCAAAGTAACTGCAATTACTTGACAATAGCAGTAAGGAGATTGCTTAGCTAAATACTCAAAAGAATGACAGCCAGTTATTTGTGGCCAGATATTTCAGGGGGATGGAGCTTTGGGGAACTTTTGATAATCCCATTAATTGTAACAGATAGTAAATCAAAAGAGCTAAAGTTTGGTACTCACTGAAGAAGTATACAAGGACTCTAGAATTAAAGTTTAAAACAGCCTATGTTGACTCCAGTTATAGCATGATAATCATCTTTAACATTCTGCAGACAGATTACTCCTGGAGAGTTTCATTTTTAAGTATATATAATATAAATTACTATCATATGAACATAGGTTCTAGCTGAATTCAGGAAGCCCTCAATTCTGGAATACAGAATGCAAGATAAATCATTCATACATTTCCCTGATATTCAAACTGTAACCACTGAAATCCATACATTTCTACCACTAAGAACCCATATTAGCACTTTCCTTAGCAAGAGTTTTAGAGAATTATTACTAGCAGTTTGGACTGTGAAAAACTTCTCTAGTCTATTATTCTGAAAGATTCACATTTTGACCACTTTGGAGCCAAATCCAAAGATGAACAATACTGACATCACAGAAACACTGCAGGGATTTAAAATCAGTCCTCAAACCCATGCAAACCAAATAATGTCAGATAAGCAACAAAATAAGAAGTCCAAAGGCAGAGACATGACAGTTAAGCACAATGTGCAATCCCTCAATGGATCCCTGATTTGAAAAAACAGAAAAACATTAGGACAACTGAAAAAACCTTGACTATGGTTTGTATGTAATGAACATAGATAACAGTATTATACCAAATTTAAATATCCTAAATAGGATCATTTTATTATGGGAATGAAGGATAATGCTTTCATATTTAGGAGATATATACTCAAGTATTTAGGGGTAAAGTGTTATACTAATAGCACCCAATTCTTAAATGTTTCCACAAAAAAAGTATGTGTGTGTGTGTTCACAGAGAGGGAAATGAGTACGCTCATTAAAGATAAGCAAGGGTGGTGGGGAGAAGCCTTTAAAAAAAAGACCAGTGGTATACAAAACAAAACAGAACAAAACAAAACAAAAAACATGTAATGTTTAATTTGAGTTAAAAGAAGTACAGGTTCTAGAGTAGCAGGGAAAAGAAGTATCTTTAAAAAGATCAACACACTACTTGGGAAGCACTGTTTGGTGGAGAAAAGGAAGCAAAAGGACAGAGAACAAATGGGGAACAAAATAAGGGGAAAACGAAAAGAAACTAGTATTTTGAGAGCACTTAGTCACTAGCTAGCTCTCTCTCTCTCTCTCAACCAAGGTTTATAATGCTAATTTACTTTCTCTTTTACATTATTATTTTTGTTTTACCTTTTCCCTAACAGATAAGGAAGATAGCAACTTGCTCAAAGTCCTTACAATTAATAAGAGGTGGGGTCAGGAGTGATCTCTGGTTTGTCCAAAATCAGAGATCATGCTCTTACTGGCATATCACCCTTGCATGCCTCGTGCTTTGTATAGAGTTAGAAAATCTAGGTTCTAGCTCTCTGATTTGTGATAGTACTTTTTGTGCTTAACTGTGAAATTATCAAAATGCGCCTTTACTTACCAGGGATAAAGGATACAAAACTCATGATTCTCAGAAGTTCAACAGAAATTAAAAACTACCATGACCATTACCATTAGTTTTCATATGCAAACTAGTACTTTAAATAAAAAGTATTTTTTTAAAATGAATACAGTTCAAAGGAAATCTCAGTCAAATTTAAAAAGAGAAATATATTCTTATTCTAAACCTTAAATATTTTTTGGAATAAACTACAAAAATTTAAGAACTGTCTTAATGCTTTAGTACTTAAACAGAATGTAAGTATTTTTAGCAAACACAATTTTGGCTTACCTTTTTCATAGGTGATGTAGGTGTTGCCTGACCAGATGACACAGGTGTTGTAACAGCTACGGGAGCTGCTTGTGTACTAGAAGTACTGGCATTAGTTACAGAAGCCATGGGCTTTGTCTTATCTATTACAAAAACATGAAAAACGTAAGAGTCAAGACTCAGTATGGATTGTTCCAATGCCTAGAAAAACAGTAATTTATATTCATTTTTTTAAAAGGTTTTGTTGTTCAAGTCTTTTCCATTTTTTTCTTTTTTAACAAGGGAATTTTTCAAGAAGTTTCCAGAAATGTCTCAGTATGTATGCTGAAATAATAGAACATGATGACATAACAAAGCAACTAGGAATAAAAACAAAAACAGAATCTGATTTCCATATACTTTTAACACTATAGAAATACAGAACAATTGATATTTAAAAGTTGAATGCCTGAATACAGTGTAACCAAAAAGATTACAAGAGCTACACAATTTTTTCTAATAGATCTACAATTTACATTGCTTATTTAAAACTCATAGCTCCTCTTTATTCCAGGAAATCTAAAAAGTGCTTTTTGTCAATAATCAGTTTATATTCCTGTGAAACAAAGAGCATACTTTCTCACCCCTAAAAAGTCTAAACTTAAACGAGAATATCAGCTGAATTAAGATTAATCTCTTTTCACAATGTATTAAGACAATTTCCTACTAACAATGAAGCACTGAGAAAAACGTTTTTGAAAATATCGATGCCAAAAACATTCAGACTGTATTTGAACATATGTACAAATTTTTAAGATTTACTTATTCGAGAGAGAGTGTGCGCACATCCACACACGAGTGGGAGAGGGAGAGAGAGAGAGAGACTCAGACTCTGTGCTGAGTGCACTCTGACATGGGGCTTGATCTCGAGATCCTGGTATGACCACCGGAGCTGAAACCAAGAGTCAGCTGCTTAACCAAATGCACGACCCAGGTGCCCCTATATTTGATCATACAAATCAGACTGGCTTTTAGCAAAAACAGTTACCTATAAATTTAAATCTATAAATTAGCTGTAATTTATAAGTGGGCTAGAAAGGCTTACTTCTCAAACGGTCAAAGATCATTTACCTAGTTTTAAAGTAGTCCTTTGGTTTCAAAATGAGGGAGGACAGGTATTCCTCTATACTTTGGGGAATAAGTATAGTACTTTAAAATTCTATGAGATATTCTTTCATGATACTCATAATCATTATACCCCTCTCCTTCCCTTAAGTCAGTTTTCCAAAATAACTTCCTACCTTATCATTACTGTATGCCATTATACTTTGTAAGTAGAAAATATTAAAATATAATTATCTTTAGGGCAAGTATGTAGTTGTGTACATGTATACATGTATAAATACCAAATAGTTCTGAATTTGTATTGACTCATTCGATTATATTTATGACTAAGAAAATATCCACAAGATGTTAATAGGGTAAAAAGCATAGGATCCCAAACTATACCAAAGGACAAGGCCAAAGTGCCACACTTAAAACTCACTATGATCTTAGCTTTTTGAATAAACTGAATGAGCTAACCGCAGTCTAATGAACTTTATTCTCATTGTTACACAATACCTCTTTTAATTCAATAGAAGCTAAGCCTATTCAGTACAGTTAAGTACAAATCATGCATAATCTTGTTAGACCATCATCTTGGAAAACAGTCTACCTAACTAGAGATAAGTCAGTAAGTGTTTATTAAATGCCTCCATATTTCAAGTACTAGGTACTGAGTCCACTGTCCTGGGCAGGTACTGGGGTATAATACACCAACTGATGAAAAAACAAAACATCTTTTAACTGCATAGAGCTTACAGTGTAGTAGGAAAAATAAATAACAAAAAGATAAAATTCAACAGATTTTTTCACCCTTTTATATTCTCCTTTTTCTCTTGGTTTAAATATTTGTTTTATGTTAGTGAAATCCACACGTCAAAGAATGTATATGCATCAATGTATAAACATTCAGGCTTGTTTTACAAATAATAATGAAATAAACGTCAAGTGTCCACCATCCAGCTTAACATTATTATACTGTTAAAGCCTTTCTACTAATTTGATTTCAATGAAGAACGAAAATTTCAAGTCCTAGACTTAAAAAAACCCCAAAAACAAAAATACACTTCCCTTCTCATTCCTTCAACTACCTCTCAAATTTATAAATCACTTGGGAGGAAATTAAACTTTTAGTTGAGTTCTTATTTTTAGCTCATTAATAAGAAACCAGTTTGATATATAATTAATGAAAGAAAATTCAGCAAAATCATTATTTTACATCAAATAACTTCCCAAAGAAATAACCTTCCAAAAAAGTAGGTAAAGAAATAATTTAGATATTGTCAAACCAAGCTGTAGCTCTACAGGGAAACAACTGCTTTCTCAAGTTTGCCAAATAAAGTATGATAAAACCTTGGGTGGTATTAGAAGAGTAAGACAGAGGGAACTAGACGCATTTACATGGATTAATTCTTGAGATAGAGTCAAATTTTCCTGGCACAACCAACCACCAGCAACAGGAAGAACAAAATTATCATAGTACAATGCTTTAGAGAAACATTTAAAGTTAGTTTAGTAAGAAACAGCAGAGAGTGATTGGTATGGCTAAACTCCAGAGGAGGAATACAATGCAATTTGATGGCAATTAGTTCTATCTGTAGTTACAAAGCAGTACAGTTTATCAAGAAAAAAAAAAAGAAAAGAAAAGAAAGAAAGAAAGAAAGAAAAAGAAAGAAAAAAAGAACAATACGTTTAAAGAACTATCCAGAATAGTTTAAAGAACTATTTAGATCGTTTAGTCCAATTCTTATTTTTACAAGTTAAGGAAATTTCAACCAAAAGAGGTCAGGAGACTAGTTTGTTAATGGCAAGACTGGCTTAATCTGAAGCTTTGTTTATTTCAAATAGTTCCCCAGTGCCCGACATGGAACAGTGAATTCTATAGAAGGGACCAATTAAGAAAATATTCGATGATAAAATCTCAGAAATTTCTGTGAGATGCTTGGATTCTTGAATTCTGCTATGTAAGTAGTAAAAGACTTGACACATTAGTTAAAAGATCTGGATGCTAGTTCTGGCTTTCTTGTGCACATGTAGTATACTCTGATTTGTAGTGGTGTATTTTACATGTGTGTATCTTACATGCATATGAATTTTATAAAATTCCACTCTACGTTAGCACTTACTACAAAGAATTGCTACATATAGTATCCATTTAAAGCAGGAAATTTCTGAGAAATCTGAGATTAGAAAAAAATGAGATTAAATAAATTAACCACAAATACAATTACACTCATGAATCAGTCTGTGTTCTTAAACACTATGCATGCTCATTCTCATATAACATACTTTTATTATTAGAAATATTTAATTAGCAGGTCATAAAAATGAACTATAATATTCAGTGACTACCTGGTTGCTTTAGTTTCCAATTTTATCCATACTCTCACCAAGACGAAAGATGTGCTGACTCATCTGACCAGCAGTATGACAGCAATAAATTAGAAATTATATCCCTGATGACTAGAAGATAGTCATTTACATATCTCAAAAACTCTTTGTGTTTTACCAAAAAAATAATTTACTTGTAGGGTTAGTAAGCTTCAAAAAAACAAAGGAATTTAAGACACAGTACCTGGCAACAAAGCTAGCCTTTATCTGTTTAACATTTCACTTTTAATGGGAAATAGATAATCACTATCTTCTTCCATGTGTGTTTATTTAGTAAACTTTAGCTTCCTGAATTTTCTTAGGGGAAATATTTTGCTGAGTGAGTAAAAATAAAAATAAAATGATCCATAACTGCTGTTGTGTCTAGAGGAAATTTAGGGAGACCAAGAAATTCTAGGGCTTCATTTGTATTTACTGATGACCACCATATTGGTCCTGATAATTTTTTTTTTTTTATCAAAAATCTTAATGGAAATGGGCTATTTTTTTCTGATAAATTTACATGTTAAAACATCAGTTTATACAACTCAAAGATGGTAACACTGGAATTTTACATTGGAGAAATAACCAATAAATATAAATTTTCTAATAGAAAATTATAATTCATTGAAGCAATACAGAAACCATACCTTTGATAATAAAAAGGACGAGAATGTAAACTGTGATAGTGACTTTGTAAAGAAATTTGGCAACATCCATGAAAAGTGAAAATGTGACACAGTAACTCAATTTTTAAGTATACCTAGTAGAGTATCTCTTACCTATACACATAAGGAGACAACTGCACCAATGATCACTATGGCATTATTTGCCAACAATGGGAAAATGGGAGTAAGATAAATTTTTATCAGAAGGGAAACAGATGTATTTTATGAATACTATACAACAACTAGAGGGGTAAATTATATAGGTAAAGATACAGGTAGATGTAAACAAATCTAAAAATTACAACTTCAAAGTGCAAAAAAAAAAAAGCAAGTTGAATAACAACTTCTAGGTATAAAAATGAAAACACAAAACTGTCCTATAATTACTATATATTACTTCTGAATGTATAAGATAGCATTAAAATGGATTGGAAAATACAAGAAAAAACTCAGGACAGTGACTGACTTTGGGAAGGAAGGAAAGGGAAGGAGACTAGGGCTCATGGTCAAAGAAGGCAACTGTAATTTTTAAATGTTATTAAAAGAAAAATTAAGAGTATGTGCTATGGTTAGTGCTGTGAATTGTGCAAGACTGATGAATCATAGACCTGTACCCCTGAAACAAATACATTATATGTTAGTAAAAAAAATTAAAATAAACAAATAAATAAACGTTTGAAGAAAATACAGCTAAATGTCAGCAGCTGTTCATTCTTGGTAGCTGGAATATGAAGGTGTATTATACTGAAACAGCAAATTTCTCCACACCCCACAGGAAAATATCTCGATTCACCTCAAATTTCTAAAAATTTACTCTTGCTTTGAGAATATTTGGGATGATACTAGGATCAACTTGCTGGATTGTCGGGCCTCAGAAAGTGTCAGAAGCATTCTTGAATTGCTGGGAACGCAATTATACCCTATCTGTACCATCCTAAGGGAATCTTCACCTTCTTCAAACCTAAAAGTACAATTCAGCAAAATGCAGAGGTAAGAACCTCCAGGTCATTAGAGAACAATAAAGTCACAACTATACTCAAGTTTCCAATACTCTCTGAAAGATAATTTACTGGCTTGTGAAGTATCTGGACAATCAGGAAATCAGTAAAGTTTCAAAATTAAAGCCTAATCTTATCTTACTTAACACTGCATCACAATTCACTGAAAATCCCATCATGCTTCAAATTTTACCTGTTTCAGCTTCTGATTCTGAGTCATCTTCTTCATCTTCCTCACTAGAGCAGCTAGATTCATCTTTCTTTCCTTCTTCTTCATCATCAACTTTTTCTTGTTCCAGAGATTCAATATGGGATGCGTTTTTCTCTGGCTCAATAATCAGTGTCTCTTTGCTGTGAAAGGAAAATAGTTTTCAAATGACTAAAAACACAAAAGACCAAAAAACTTTAATTTTTCTCAGATCCACCAAATCTGATAATCATGTCTATGGCCCTCATGCCAATTCATTCATAACAATAACAAAACAATATTTTACTTTAACATTTTACTTACTTTTTAAAGGTCTTCTGTGACTGGTTATTGTCCATATTGGCTGTTGATTCAATTAGTGGAGATTTCTTCTCCCGTTTTTCAGTATGCAGCTTTATAAAAGTTATACAAAGGAAAATAAGACTATTAAAATAGTACTAATGAGTAAAATACAGAATTTGAAGTAATAATAACAGTAGTTTTCCAAACATGAAACAAAACCAAAACAAAGGAAAGATTTAAGTTCTATCTGAAAAAAAGGAGGGGGCAGGCTTGGATAAAGAATAAAGAGGACTAAATAGTTTAAAGCTGGATGAAAGACAAAGTTGGATTTTTTACATCCCTCCAACTTTAGATCACTGAAAAATCAGGATCCATTAGCCACTTAGGATGTCTGATGATATTTCATACTTAAAAATCTTTCTTACCTACATAACGTTTTCCTTATCTAGGTCCCACTATTTTAGAAATCTGAGATTTTTATAGTCTCCACCTTCTAAGCAAACTTTATTATGAAATTACAAAAACATGTTATTCTTGAGTAGGTACATTACAGAAGTATTCATTTTGTGAAGAGGACCTAAGAGAAATGGGGATAACTAATTCAAAAGGTTGAACACTACCCCTATTCTTTATTTTCTTTCATTGTCACTTGATTTGACTGTCAGGAATAACTTAAAACCAAAAAGTATAAAACATCACAAAAATACTTTTTCAACTGTCTGAAAAGTTAAAGCCATTAGGAAAATTCACGAATACAGACAATTTTAGACAGTCATTAAACATACCAGATTTTGTTTCTTTTGCAACTCTTCTAAATATCCTAAAATATCTTCATCTGCTACATCAAATGCTGTCTGACCCTGGGTAGGAAACAAAGGGCGTTGGTGATGGTAAAAAGTCAATAAACTATAAAACACCTTTGGTGATTCTGTATAATTACACAGAAAGAAGTTAGATAACATTTTGTTATGTATGTAGTTTGTTATGCATGTAGTAATACAACAGTATGATTTAAAGGAGATGTATCAGAAATTCATGTGAGAGAAGCAGCTGATACACCTCTCCTTACTTTCTTTGATAACAGCCTTATTGACATAAAACTCACCATACAAAAAACTATTTAAAGTGTACAATTCAATTGTTCTTAGTATATTCATCGAGAATTACAACCTTCACCATAATCAATATAGGACATTTTCATCACCCCAAAAAGAAATGACCTCCCCACTTTTCTCATTTCCCTTCCCAACCCTCCAGCCCAAGGCAACCACTAATCTACGTTCTGTTACTACAGATTTGGATTTGCCTGTTCTGAACATTTCATATAAATGGAATCATAAAATATGTGTTCCTTCATGACTGGCTTCTTTCACTTTGTATAATGTTTTCAAGCTTCATCCATGTTGCCACATGGAAGCACTAACTTAAATCCTTTTTATTGTTGAATAATATTCCATTGCCTGACATACCACATGTGTTAATCTATTCATCAGTTGATGGATATTTGCTTTTGCTTTCTGCTTTTTGGCTATATATAATAAATAATACTGCTACGAACATCTATATACAAGTTTTGGAGTGAACATTTGTTTTCATTTTCTTAGGGATACAGCTCTAGGTAAAATTACCAGGTTATGTGGTAACTCCATGTTTAACCTTTTGAGGCATTTTTTAAAAAAATTAACATATAATGTATTATTTGTTTCAGGGGAGGCCTTTTTTCTTTTTGATACCTCCCTAAAAAACATGAAAGTCTTAACAGAGTAACGAAGTAAAAATATGTATTTCCAAACTGCTTAAAGTTCAGCCAGCCACAGGTATGCCTTAGTTTCAAAAATTAGTTCAGATGAACATCTGTCAATCTATTTTTATTCACTGTGGAAAAGAAAATTTCAAAGAGCTGCTGACCAAACATAGTAACGTTTTCTTCTGTTGCCTGCAATAACCCTATTGGTACAGGATTCCAGAATGTCAAAAAAGTTCATTATTAGAATACATTCTACTTAATATGTTGGCTGGTATACAATCCATTCTCAGAAAAAAACTCTACTTTTTTCCAACTAGAAAATGTATCAATCTTAAAGGCAATTCAAATTTCTTTCACAAAAGGAGTCTCACAGCTACAAAAAAGCCAGATGAGTAGATAATAATGCCTTCTAAAATTATATAAGCTCTTCCATTAAAAAACAAATCTAAAACTCTCAATTCTACACCAATATTAGGATGCTGCCATCTACTTGGATACAAGTTACATTTTCCAGAGCTATAAAATGAGATATAAGCTACCTGAGCTGGTTTTTCCATTGTCTATTTATAAAATAAAAAATATGATCTATGAGATGTATCCTAAAAGTACATGAAATGCTACTTTATCAAGATAGGCAAATGCATGTATTTAAAATTTACGTATTCAAAAACACATGTATGTGCATTTTCTTGTTGGAAAATCTTCCCAGCAGGAATTTAAGAACCAACTTATCCTTTCCCACTCAGTTCAGGAGAAAATGTTTTAGCTTTAATAAACCTTTTCCCACATTTCAACCTTGAGTATTAAACGCTAAGAATTAAATTCCTGAAGAATATGCAGCTCTGAAGTAACTGGCTCAAATTTTGAAGGTGCCCTTTAGATTATAAATACATGGTAATCCATTTTGCTATATCATAGTCTGTTTGTATAATTAGTTCTATAATGTTACATATACTATGTTATGCAAATTGTGTTCAAGATCTTGTTAAGTGAAAATAACAAACTGGCTTTGTTTTAAGTATTATTTTAAGCATTTATCAACCCTTCTCATGAATGAAATACTGCACCTTAAAAATTTTTTGAATTGTAATTAAATTTTAGCAGCAGTTAAATGTAAATGGGGTTATTTTAGTAACCAAGGAATTTTCCTTTAGAAGAGTAAGAAATGGATCACCTTACTAACCTTTCTTTTCACTTTCTCCCTTGAAAAATGAGTCTACTTTGCAAACAGCAGCTGATAGAGAATAAAAACTAGAGTAAAATGCAGGCTATAAAGAGAGTAAAGTTTCTAATTTCAGAAAAGCACACCCCTCAACTTAACCATGCTCATTAAACAATATACAGGACAGTCATGAAGGCAGCCAATTACAAAGTCTTATAAACATCACCTGATTCTTAATTACTGTAAGGCTACTATGCTTCATTAATGGGATATAACACAGTAGGGCATATAAACAGAATCACTCAATGTAACCAAGAAATAACCGAGGAGGGTACAATGCTAAGAAATAAGAAAATAAGAACTCTTATCAATAAAGAAAACAATCTTAAAAAAAAATTACTGCTTAAAAAATCAGTTTACAACACATCTGTTAATTACCAGAATCACACTAGAGCTACTCTTTAAGTCTAACTTCATAGACTCTTCATTCTTTCCTAACTTATTCTAACCGAATTGCTTTTACAGGTGTGATCGCTCTTCATTTTCAAGAACAACCAGTGAAGTAGTCAGGACAAGCATTATGGTTCCCACTGCACACATGAGGAAACCTAGGCTGAATGTATGGCATTTGCTTAAGGTCATGCAGGCAATGAAGGGAAAGTGGGAATAGAAGCTAGGTCTCTACTGCTCCACTGTCTTTACAGAATATAAGAATAAGCTCGGATAAAAGCAGGGGGGAAAAACCCATGTGCCCATTAAGGAGAAGCAGTTTTGTTTTTTTGTTTTTTAAAGATTTTATTTATTTATTTGACAGAGAGTGAGAGAGAGACAGCGAGAGATGTTAACACAAGCAGGGAGAATGGGAGAGGGAGAAGCAGGCTTCCCACCAAGCAGAGAGCCTAAGCCTGATGTGGGGCTCGATCCCGGGATCCTGGAATCATGACCCGAGCCATAGGCAGACGCTTAACGACAGAGCCACTCAGGCGCCCCAGCAGTTTTTTTATTCACTTAAATTTTTGTAATAATAGTTACCAAACTAAAAAGTTGTCTACCAATCACTGTTGTATTAAAAGAAAATTCCAATTAGAAAAACATCTTAGTTAGTATTTAAAAAGGAACAATATTTGGTTATATTCTAGTAAGACAATTATTTTAATAAATTAAGCAAACAAAATAAAAATCTTGGGATTTAAAGTCTGTATCACATAATTTATAATGAGTTAAAATGACAGCAAATGTCTTACAATGTTAAAGAAATAAGACCAAAATCTCTTATTTTAAGAACACTTCTCCCACTTTTATGTAGAAAGACTTTCAAATTTTCTACATGATTTGTTGCATTTTCTGAATTATACATTTACTAAAATTATACTTTCTATTAATAAAGAATTCAACTAAATCCTGAAAGTTCTGTAAGTACTTTTTGATACCATTTTAAAAATAAATTTATTAAAAATTTAAATCTATAAGTACTGTAGGTATCAAATGACAAAATAAATTCATTTAAGCAGGCTTATACAATAAAGACTAATTTTGATTGAATAGTATGACATATTTTTGTAAAATGCAGCCAATGGTAACAGAGATTAACTCACACAGGCAAAACTATAAAATTAAAATTTTAAAAATACAAAGTCTTGTAAAAATATCTTCCATTACTATAGAATAGTCTCCCTCCCAAAAACAAAAATGCTTGCATTTTGGTATACTTATGGCATAAAGGCCTTTAAAATGCTATATTCATTATTTGCCTCTCGCCATTAAACTATGTCTTTAAAATCCTGGTATTTTAAAAGAAAAATCCAATTCTGATAAAAATTTTAAAATCATATTTTTTACAACATATGAGTTAGTATCTGGAAAAATAAAACATGAGAAATCAAAAACTATGAAAAAGCTGCAGAGGAACTTAGCAGAACAAATTATTCTTTTTTAAAAAGAGATTTATTTCAGAAAGAGCAAGGGAGAGCACATGTTCACAAGTAGGGGGAAGGGCAGAGGGAGAGACTCTTAAGCAGACTCCCAACTAGGCACAGAACCCAATGCAGGGCTCAATCTCACAACCCATGAGAGCATGACCTGAGACAGGACCAAGAGCTGGATACTTAACCAACTGAGCCACCCAGGCCCTCCAAAATAAATTATTCTTAATTAATTACACTAATTATTAGGGCTTTAAGAAAATCACTTGTCTTCTCTGATCATGTTCTCAAATCTGTGTAACTCAGATAACAATTCTGTAGGGCTGTTAAAAGGATAGCATTAGATAATATATGTGAAAACAAGTTGAAAACTATAAAATTCTAAGGAACTATATGAGGCATAATTCTTCTAAGATCATCTAAAGAAATACTGAAATGATGAAATGAGGGGATAAGATACTAAAATTTAGGATGACACAAGAAACTGCTACTATAGTAAGATAGAAACAAAAGGAGATAAAGAAAAACTATTTATATGCAGTCTTTCTCCTAGAGCATAATTACGATGAACTGTACGGCAAAGGAATTAGACAATTATAGAACAGGTTTAAGATAAAATAATTTTTTCATACATACTACATATTGTCTATGAATCACTACCAAAACATAACATGTTTAAACTGGAAAATGATTCAATCTTTTTGGAAAAGCATTTCCGTTAATAAGCTGCTCTCTCTGGTCCTTATCTGGAGGCCACTGCCAAAGAATGAACCAATTATCAGTACTGTCCATGTCAATGAACAAGTGGCCATCAGGGGACGCTGTTTGGGAGAGAGAGAGGCATGCAGAACAGAGATTAGAATGTAAGAGGTATTTACTAATTTCTTCAGAAAAATCCCAGCACCTGGGGGAATTTCTACACCAAGGAGAGGAAGTTAAGTATAAATTGTCAAGCTAAAATGACCTGACTTTTTAACTTAAAATCTAACAGTATCAACATTTGTCTTCTAATGCTGATTACAAAACAGAATATTGTTATAATAAAAACAATAGAGAAAGCAAATTACCAAAAGTCGTGACTACAAAATCGAAGACTTTTATACTTATATAAAAGCAAACCTAGACTTATACTCTCAAACATTTGGATCAATCTCAAGCATTTTTTAAATCTTGATTTTCCTGAAGATTTTCATTACTTTTTAGACTTTAACTTGCCTGCACACTTCTTACTTAAAACACATTCATAAACACATACATGAAATGCTCCAGAAAGAGCAAAGGAGCTCACAGGGCTTCTTTATTGCTTCATGTCAGCAACTAGGACATCAATCTGCACAACCTCCAAACACCCACAGGAAAATCTTGGGCATATGGTATATCATATCTGTTCTCTTCCCTTTGCAGATCTCCAATTGGAATCTGCAGTTAATTAGAGCATAATCAGCACCAGTACTTATATTAATGGACGCAGTAGGATCAGATGGTGCCACTTAAATAAAGATGAGATCATTTTAGGAATCTCTGCTAAGTAATCTACAACATTATCTTATAAAATGGAATATATAAGGGATATTCTATGGAAGTTAAGGGTAATCAAGCTCACCTAGGGGAGATGTGTTTTAAGCTCTGCAACTGTTGGTAGATAGTAAGAATCATGAACACAGAACAGGAGGAACTAACAGGAATACTGGTGACACTGGTAACTGAACGATGGTGCTTAGAAGGGAGTCAAGGAAAAAATATCTCATCTAATAAGGAAACTGATAACCTGAATCTGTTCATGATTTTGTAAAAAAAAAAAAAAAAAAGTATATATATGTATATGTATATGTATGTATGTATGTGTGTGTATATATATATGACATTCACTCCTTCTTTCTACCTAGTTGGGTGATATTAAGTAAATCTTTTACCTCATAAATGGTTTTCTCATCTGCAAAACTAGGACTAGACGTTGCATCTCAATTATTTTATTTGGGCTAAAACTTTGTGGTTTTTATTAGTCTCACATGTTGTAAGACCCCATTATCCATGTCACTTAAAAAGCTACTATAAACAAGCTATTAAGACTATCAGCTAAAGAGAAACAGAAATATACTTCTGCATGTGTTCCAACTCAGAATGATGGGAGAAAACTTTCAGAGAAATGCAAAATCTTCTTTATTTATGAGTTCCCAAGTACCCAAATCTATTATGTATGGTAATATGATTACTCAAAGAGTAATACTTCTTTCTCTGAGGAACAAGGCCAAAACCAACTCACAGACTGAGAAAAACTTGAATAATTGATAATAAAAATCAGTAAGTGGTTGATAAATGTTCTTTTGTACAGTTCATAAAACTTAATACAATTACAGAATTTCTATTACAACATTTTTCAGACTTTAAAACATTTATTTCTAAAAGTTAAATATTTAGAACACATATTGGATATTTTTAAAAATTTAAATATTTAAAATACATTTAAAAGGCCTACCACTTTGTTGACCATCTCCATATCACACAGATTATCCACTAAAATTCGACATGCTTCTTCTTTACCCCAGTGAGCAGCAGCATGAAGAGGTGTCCAGCCATCATAATCTTTAATATTAACATCATAGCCTGCCTGTATTAAAAGTCTAAAGAAATTATAGTGAATTAGATAATCATTAAGAAATCTAAAAATGAGCAAACTTATATCATTAGCTTTATACCATGCAAGTTAACAAAAATTTGTGATGTATTTCTTTCCCTAGTTCATATCTTCTCCCTTCCCTTCAATGAATTAACTAGGACAAAAGAAAATAATTCTCAGAAAACACTGGCAATGAGGATCTTGAATTACTGTCATAATAATGCATTCAGCTTTAATTAATTCCTAATGACTAACAGGTCTTATGGTTTGGTGCAATACTAATTTATTCTTGTTAATAAAAATTATAGATGAAATTTTCATAGGAAAGTCAGTAATTTTTCAATGTAAACTCAAAAACTCCTGGATCAATTTGTATGGTAAACTGATTTATTGAGGGAATGTCTTCAGGTATCCATTTAATATATCATCTCAAGCTAAATGTGTTCTAAAAATAAACTGGGATCAAACAAATTTATTTTGTAGTCTTTCTGTTGCCTTGCAGTTGAGGAACTAGATTGTGAAGGCTTTCACAAAGCTTAATGATTTATCATGGGTAATTTTCATAGGAAAATGACAATCTGTTAAGAACAAAACAAAGCAAACCAAATATTCAAGGGGTCGAGTCTACTTTTCTGCAGCAGTAGAAAGCAGATATACTAATTATCAACAAAGCTAGAAAAGAGGAATACATTTTAATACAGTGCAAAGAACTGTATAAATTATGTTAGTATGCCTTCCTAATTTATATTGACATTAACCTTTATTTAGAAAATTAAGCTCAGAGAGCAAAGAATTGGTCTATAAATTGCACATAGCACACAGCCTCACACACACAGGCGAGTAGTAAATACTTTACAACTCATGAAATCTGGTTGACTTTTACCTTACTTTCCAAGAAGTTGAGCTTGAGAAGGGCTTCTTTTTACCTACAGGAGGTGGTAGTGATAGCTAATACATAACCCTTCATTTATTTATATTTCACGAATTGATCCCCTATTTCCTAAGAATATCCAAAGCTGCCATTTCCAATTCTGGATCCAAAACAAAGCCATTTTAAGGCTTATTTAAAAAAAAAAAAATTCCCCAGCTCCACTATAGTTCTATGGAAATAAACAGCATATTGGGAGATGCACCTTGCCAATTTATATTTTTAGTAAGTCCCCTGTTACCTGCCTGAAGACCAACATTTAAGAGTCTCCAATCTAAATAAGAGGTTAACAGATATAAGTCTAGAACTTAAAGTTCAAAAAAATAGGTCCATTAACATATATTATCAGAAACTTTATTAACAGACAGAATAATACTGGAAGATATGAAAATATATTCCCCATTAGAAAATATGAACTGGAATCATACTAAATATTCTGAGCGACAAAAATTGTAAGTACTTGGGATTCTATCTGGAGAGGCAAGACAAGAAAGGTAGATATATATATATATTTTTTTTTCCCCATAATCATAAGGCTCTCTTTATATGCCAGGCCACACAATACTTAAAAAAATAAGATAGTGCTTATTATATTCAAGGAGCTTCAAATGGAGGACAAAAGTCAAGTAAAACAATCAACCCTCAAAGACAGTTTCTGTAATGCAATGGCAGTACAGAGCTGAAAAGCAACAAATTCAACTGAAAGGGGTTGTGTATTTGTGGAGAAAGGGACAGGGGTAATAAGTGGGGAGAAGGTTACATATGAAACCGGTATCTTCTGTTTATTTTTCATTTCATGCATATTTTTATTTAAGTAACATACTTACAAAGTTCAAAAATAAAAAAGAATAAATGGCTATAAAAGGAAGTCACCCTCCCACTGCTGACCTTTAGCCAGTTTCCCCTCCCTCAGATAACCATACTACTAATTTTGATTAGATCCTTAGAGAGATTTTATGTATATACCAGCAAAAAAAATTAAAAAAATTTTTTTTTCTTAAAGACTTTATCTTTAAGTAATCTATACACCCAACATGGGCCTCAAAATCACAACCCCAAGAGCAAGAGTTGCATGCTTCACCAACTGAGCCAGTCGGATGCCCCTAAAATTTTCAAATATAAACACAAATGATGAATACTTCTGTCCTTATGTTTTTTTTACAGTTAATATATCCTAGTGTTCTTTCTATATCTATATATAGTGTTTTAATCGCTACCAGTGAAAGAGGGTATCAAAAATTATTCAACTTTCTCTTACTCCTATTACAAATAAAGCTGTTGTTATTAGCACATACCTTATTTCCTGTGAGAATATCTGTTAAAAAAAATTCCTAGAGGTAGAACTAATTGCTAAGCCAAAGAATAACTGTTACTTTGATAGAATCTGTTCAATCGTCATACTTTAACCAGTAACATAAAAGAGTGCCTTTTCCCCAACCTCGCCAACACAGTGTGCCAAACATTTTAATCTTTGCCAATATGACAGATGAAAAATGGTAATTCATTGTAGCTTTATCTGCACTTATTATAAATAAGGTTGAGCATGTTATTTCATAGACTTATGAGCCTTGAACTGAGTCAAGGGATCGAAAGGAATTTGCCTCCAAGTTGAAGAGATGGTGAATGAAGGTATCTAGACAGAAACAAAGCAGGCATTAAGACATCATGACAGAACTTCAAGTAGATATATATAGTTGGAATAATGCATGCCTGAGGAGCAATGGTAGCAGCTTAGCTTAAGAGGATGACTTACGGTCTTAAGTACTAATTTGAGGAGTTTAAAATATATCCCAATGCCCATTGAAAATCTTAATAAAGAATTTTAAGAGCTTAGATAACCTAATTAAAGACCACTTGGAAGCTGTCTAGAAAACTATTTTATAGTGCAACTAGTACTCAAAATACATTGCCTTTACCATACGCAACTCTCTAATATTTCATTTTTCTTCTTTAGAAAATGCTGTCGTCAAGTCACTAAGTTCATTTGTGACCTGCTCATGGGGTCTACAAGTTTGCTAAGTTTTGGATTAGAGAAAAACACACAGGATAACAAAAGGTAATCAAAAGTTAACTTCACTATTCTAGAAGGCTTCAGTTACTGAAGCGAGCCAAGATTGAAAAAAGGAGAAAACTTGGGAATAGGTGACCCACTTAAACCTCACTGTTTTTACTGAGCAGAGGGAATAAGGAGAACAGTTTTACATTAGAAGCTCCGGTGGAACATAACAATATAAAGGGTGGAGAAGATTTTCCTGAGTGCTAGTCTTATTTCCTTTCACATACATATAATGAAAGTTATGCACTAAATTATTTTTTTCATATGGCTGCCAACAGCTTTGCACTGCATAAGTAAAAGAAAAAAAAAAATATTGTGATGTAACAGAGCTTTGTTTCAAGGAAATCTGCTGATCAATATATAGACCTAAAAAGTCTCAGTTGCTTATAACCTGATATTATGCTAAAAGCACTCGGAGTCCCAAAATTATGTAGTAAAAAGAAAACTGCATTTTAGATAAATTACATATAAATAAAGATCCACTAAGAATCAAGTTCTTTGAATATGATGATTATGTTTATATGGAATACTGTTTTTAGTCTCAGTAACCAGAGTTAGTCAATCTGGGAACCTCAAAATGACTTTGTAGTAATTTACCACCCCAGAAGGTAACATTTAATGATTGTCTGACACTTTAACTTAGTGGAAAACTACAACCAAAGAATAGAACAGAATAATCAAAATTCAAGAGCAAAAAAAAGGGCTTTAGATATAAAGCAGTAACATTCAACGTAGTTTTCTCTTTTTCCTATAAACAGACAGCAAATCACTTTTATAAACCCTTTCAAAATAATGTCTGCAGGTATCTGAAGAAAAGGAACAATGAAATAAAGAAAGTAAGCCAAATTAGAAAAATGACTGTGAAAAACAATACTTACTTTAAAACTTCTGTATAGCCTTTAGCGGCTGCAACGTGAAGTGCTGTCCCTCCAGATTTTGCATGTCGGACATCATTTATGTGACCACTATTTAGCCACTGTCTTGCGTCTCTAAGCATTATCCGTTCTTCTTCTTTTCGAGCTGCTTCTATATCAACCCCTGATAAAATAAAAATTGCTTTTATTTATTTTATTTCTCTTTATAGAAAATGTTTTTTCTACGTTGGGAAATAAAATTATTCCAAACAAGTCAGGTTTAAATAAAAACTAAAAATGAAATTGTATTTTTGAAAAATGGGCTGCTAACAACAAGCTGGTTCAATAAGGAAATGTGGGAATACTATAGCTATTTTATTAGCCTTCTCTACTCATTATTTAGTTTTTGCCCCACAATATTATTTTGGCTCTCTTTTTACCTTTTCTGATAAATCCTTTGTTCTTAAAAATTTGATTATTTCCTTAGGTATATCATCCTTTAGTTTAAAAACAAGACAGAGCAAAATATAATTAAGTCTTAAATTTCTAACTGCTTTGACCAATTCTCTGAACTCTGGCCTACTAGGTAGAAATGTTTATTGAAGACTTCGACTCAGAAAATTTAGCAATTTTCATACAGATGCTCTACCAAACTCTTTCCTTTTCCAACATAGTACATTCTTCACTATTAGTATCAGCATTATAATTTTAATAAATTATATAGATGTTCATTCATTTAAAAGCATTTATTAAGCACTGAGGCTGAGATGGTTAAGAGTGGAAAGAATTTAAAAAGGAACAGTACACACTTAACTTCTTTTTACCTTCAAGAGCTCAAAATCTTGAGAAAAAAAATCAAAGTAGAAAAGATAACCTTGAAATTCCTAAATGATCTCATGTGGTCTCATGGCTTAAACTGCTGGTTATTTAATGAACAGCATAAACCAGAGTGCAATTATATAGTCTGTCTTACTCCAGGAACCCATGAACTAATTAAAAGTAAAGATAATGCTTTTTTATCCTGTATCCTCATTGTCTAGATGAGTACCTAATACAGAGTAAAAGGGATCAGTAAATATATACTAACTACATGATGAATGAATAAGTAAAAACAATTACACACACACACACACACATACTCACACATACTCCTTCTCAGCTAAGATCTCACCTATAATTCATATCCACGTATCCCAACTGTCTGGTCAGGATTTTTTTCTTTCATTCACCCATTTAGCCATTCACCCATCCATTCAATATGTACTGAGTGCCTACAAGATGTCAGGTACTTCTTATAAGGTGTAATGAGTATAGAAGTGAACTTATTAGATGGCAGAAAATAATACATATGGGAAGAAAAATAAAGCAAGGTAAAGGGACAGAGAGTAATGATAATATAAAAACTGTTGTTTTACATGGTTTGGTAAAGCCAAGTCTCTTTGTAAGGTGACATTAGAGGGGAAAAAAAAAAAAAAGTGACAGTCATATTCTAATCTGGGAGACATTCCAGGCATAGGGAAGTCCTAGTAGGCTCTGAGGTAAAAGCCTGCTTGGAATGTTCTGTTTAGAAGGCCAGGGTATCTATAAAGTAGTGAGAACAACGAGCAGAGTGACACAATCTGACTTAATTTAAGAGGATCACTTAAACTGAAAAGTTAAGAGAAGAAACTGAGGTATCAAATTGGAGGCTACTATAATAATTCAGATAAGAGATGATAGTAGCTTAAACTAGGGTAGTAGTTAAGGTGGTAAAGAGATTAGATTCTGGGCACCTAGGTGGCTCAGTGGGTTAAAGCCTCTGCCTTTGGCTCAGGTCATGATCCCAGGGTCCTGGGATTGAGCCCCGCATCAGGCTCTCTGCTCAGCGGGGAGCCTGCTTCCCTCCCTCTATCTGCCTGCCTCTCTACCTACTTGTGATCTCTGTCTGTCAAATAAACAAATAAAATTTTTTTAAAAAAAGAGAGAGATTAGATTCTGGATTCTTCAAGGTATACCCACAGAATCTGTTAGCTTGGATGTAAGAGAAAACGATGTCATATATGAATCAAAGGTTTTCAGCCAGAGCAACTGGAAAAATTAAATTTTCAGTAAGAGAAATGTGAAGTTTGAGATGCCCTGACAGACATCTACCTAACTGAATATCAGGTAGTCAGCTGGATATCTGAGCTTGGAGAACAGAAGAGAGTCAAGACTAGGTAAATAATAGAATAAAATCATATGCCACAGGCATTTGAAACTTAATGCTAAAATCTTAATTCAATTTTCCTAGCCAGTCAGCTTGCTGCCTGTCTTGTATTTATTATAGTAGGTACTACCACTTACCCAGGAACCTGGAAGGCATCCTTAATCCTTCCCTTTACCTTACTCCCAGCCCTCATCCAATTAGTTCACAGACTTCGAATTGCCATCTCCTAGACTGTTGTCTTGATGGTATCATAATTCATCACCATTTTAGTTCATGTCCTTTATCCCACACTTTAACTTCTACTACTGACTCTTAACTCACGCAATCTCAGTACCTTCTGATTAATTTCCCACACCACTGCCAGCCCAGTTTTTCCATATCAAAATATAATCATTCATTTTTCTACATAAATTCATCAATGGCTCCTTACCTCCTGTAAGACAAAACTCAAGCTCTTTTGTGTAGTAGACATAGCCTTTCTTATGATTTGGTCTCAATACACTTTTAACCTCTACTTTTTCTCTTTTACATTACCCACTGTTCTTACAATCTAGATCTCCACCAAGGTCCCCAAGTACATCATGCTTGTGTGCTGTTGTGCAAGCTATTATTTTCTACATGGACTGTATCCTTCCCTTGCCTAAGCAAATTACCAACTATTCAAGGCACAACTAAACCATTCAACTGAAGCTCAATGAAAATGAAAACATTTAAAAAATCCCCACATTACTTTAAGTACAGGGAAAGTCGTCTTCAAAGTAGGGACTGTTATATCACATCACATTTAAAAAGAAACTTGCAATAAGACTTCCCATAAAAGAGGGCGCCTGGGTGGTGCAGTTGATTGAGGTCCAACTCTTGGTTTCAGCTGAGGTCTTGATCTCAGGGTCATGGGATTGAGTCCCAACTGGGGCTCACGTTTGGTTCAGGGTCCACTTGCAATTCTCTCTCCTTCTGCCCATCCCACTCATGCTCTCTCTCTCAAGTGAATAAATGAATGAAAAAAAAGATTCCCAAAAAGAATTTGTAAAACCCCATTATAAATGCCATATACGTTTAATGAACAAAACCTATTATGAACGTTATTTAAAAAGTAACACCATGGGGGCGCCTGGGTGGCTCAGTGGGTTAAAGCCTCTGCCTTCAGCTCGGGTCATGATCCCAGGGTCCTGGGATCGAGCCCCACATCGGGCTCTCTGCTCCGCGGGGAGCCTGATTCCTCCTCTCTCTGCCTGCCTCTCTCTGCCTACTTGTGCTCTCTGTCAAATAAATAAAATCTTTAAAACAAAAAAAAAAAGTAACACCATTTCATAATGATCAATTTTATATGCCAAAAATTTCCTACCAAAAGATAATCATCTCATATCATTTAAGATACTTTTAACGTTATTCATTAAAAGAAATTATAAAGTTATAATACATTAAATATAATCTTTTCACTAAATGATTTTTCTCAGACTGATTTTTCTTGCGCTTTATACTTTTACTCAGTCTTTTAAAATACAGACCACCTCTTTATTCTCATTACGCTTTTTGTCTTTACCATCTTGAATATTCTTACTTTTATTATCTTTTACTATTCTAAATTTCCTCCAGACTGAAATTAAAAAATATATAGGTCTCACTTCTGGATTTGTTTAATTTCATTCTATCTTTATCTAATTACAAAGCAATTATCCTCTTTTGCCTCCAACTCATGCTCATATAAATGATATGTAAAAAACAAACAGCTCATATTTAAAATTAAAGTATGTGTGAAGGGAAATTTCTTATGCTTAAGAAAATTCAGTTAGAAAGAAAAACTCTACTCTCATATTAAAAAAAAAAATTAAAATACTACCAATTAGTAATAGACCGTACTTTAGGTCATTAAAATCTAAGGGGGAAAAAAACCCTTATTGTACTACATATGATAATACCTTTTTTCCTTTGAATTCTACTGTTTTAACCAGCTAGCGACCTTGAGAAGGCCATAACTTCTTTGAATATTAGTATAATGGATTAAGAACACTGAAATTGAACCTAGACTGCTGGATTTGAATCCCTCATCTGCCACTTACTAGCTGTATTATTTTGGGCAAGACACTTAATCTCTGCTAATAGTTTATTTGTAAAATATTTATTTGCAAAAAAAAAAAAAAAAAAAAAGAGGGCACTGAAAGCACCTATCCCCTAAGGTTGTTGTGAGGATTAAATTATTTGAGATATGTGAAATGCTTAGATCAGGAGTAAGCCCCAAGGTATTAACTATTACTATCAGCTCTAAATGCCTATGATTCTGCTTCTCCTTTCTTGTTTCATGGTCTAACAGACAGAAAATTCTATAATGCATTTATCTGGTCCTTAGCCCACCTACTATAATTGTAAGATTTTTAAATAATGAAAACAATAGATATCAAAACTAAATTGGGTGTAATAAAGTGATTAGATTATTTAACAACCGTTACTACTACTGAAAAACAGTAAATATAAGATTGAAATGTATCCAAATCTCTTGGTCAGAAAAAATAAGAATAAACTGGAGTTTGGTCACAGGTAAGAGATACAAAGATTGACTCGTGTCCCAAGCTAAGTAAAAGCAACTGCATTAAAATACAAGCCAGAAATACTTGAAGCTACTGCTCAATTATTACTACTATGTTTTGTTTTTAAGTAAACTCTACACCCAATGTGGGGCTTGAATTCACAACCCTGAAATCAAAAGTTGCATGCTCTATCAACTGAGCCAGTGGGGTGCCACAAATCATTACTAGTTTCAAAGGCAATTGATTTCAGCATAAATAGTTACAGACCAAATATATTAAATAAGAAACTAGAGCTGAAAGATTTGAAGAATTTTAAAATATTAAATAAAAACGTTCATATCAGGATAAGTAATTTTAGAAATCTTATCACTACGAGAGGTATATTTAAGGTACTCTTTTTATAATTATTAAAATCTATTAGAAATAGCCCTATAATTTGTTTCTCTGGAACAAAGTTATGCTCTATAAGTTCATGTATTCCTATTACATGAATAAAATGAACACCATGAAGTATTTTGTAGAATACAGTCTTAATAAAATAAAATAAAATAAAATAAAATAAAATAAAATAAAATAAAAATGGTACCGTGATGAAGTGTGTGGACTCAAGAGATCTGTCACACTATTTGGGGCTGAACTACAGTACTATTACTATTACTATTATTAAGTCCTCATTTCATTTTATCATTTTATCCTCACAGGTAATTATCCTCACAGTACTATTTGCCACAGTACTATTTCCTACCTGATAATTGTTTTGTCCTTATCTTTCAGCTGGACTAATTTAAGAGCCTTCCTTCAAGGAAGATATGCCACTGTGTATTCCCCATTCTAAATCATCCTCCAAAATGCCATGAGCTGTATTACTAAAAACTAAATTCAATCAAGTTCATTTCCTGTTTGGAGATCTTTGCTACATCTAATGCCTACAAAATGGATGTCCTTCACCATCTGGCTCCAGCCTCATTTTTTCGGTCTCACCTTCCTATTTATTCCATACTGACTTTGCATTTTGATTCCAGTTCTAAGGACTTCTCCACATATGCTGTGTCTCCAATTCCTTTTCTTTGCACATGCTAATACCCCTGCCTGACATACCTTTTTTGTCCACCACCTCCTTTCTCTGCTAAGCAAACTCATTCTCAAATGTCATCATTCTGAAACTTTTACTATTGGAAGCTGTCATAGCCTTTTCTGTTCTCCCACAATATTCTGTCCTTATCTACGTTTTAGCACATAGCACACTGCATTGTGAAGCTCTATTTATATATATCTGTTACCTCTGTTATACTGTGAAATCCTTAAGAATAAAGATTGTCTTCTTTCTTCCTTTCTGTCTTTTCAATACTCAGCACTCAGAGCATTTGCTAACTAATGAATTACTAACGAATACCGAACCAATCATACAGTTAAAAACAGTCTTGTAAAAAGCTTCCTTTATATACAAGGAAACCAAAGGCAAGAATTTTCAGTACATTTCCATGCCCTTCCTAGCACATAATAATTGCTAATATTAGACTATAAGAAGATTTAACTAGTGTTTAACAGGAAATAGTTAGGTATCTATCTAGGCATTCATTAGAGCAAAATATAGGCAGATAAAGCAGTCTTCTTTCTAGGTTATGATGCTTTGTATCTATTCTTCCAGCTTCCTCAGGTCTTGAATATCCCATTATTTCAAAATGTCTGCTCAGAACATTCCTGTTAAAAGCTCTTCTGTGTACTTATCCAAGCTCCAGTCTTTAACTACTTTTCTAACGTATGCCGTTTCTCCTGGGCTTCAGGGACCTTCAACTATCTGTTAACAATGTCTCAACTCAATTTAGGCACTTAAATAAATTTCTCAGCTTCAGTGTCTTAAGATTATCATTACTATTTTATTTTTTTTATGTCTTTTTTTGAGAGTGAGAGAGAAAGAGAGCGAGCATGCACATATTGGGGAGGGGATGGGTCGGGGGAGGGGGAGAGAGAGAATCTTAAGCAGGCTCCAAGCTTAGCATGGAACCCCAAAATGGGGCTCAATCTCACAACCCTGAGATCATGACCTGAGCCGAAATCAAGGGTCAGACACTTAACCAAATGAACCAGGCACTCCTTAGATTTTTTTTTTTTTCAGCACTTAGTCATTAAGAATTTTCCTAACCCCAGAATAAAAATCTCTTCTCAAGGGACTAACCTAGCTTCTACTCTTTTGCTTCTATTTCATGATCAACCATACTTCAGTAAGTGCCTACCTTCTAAAACAATATCCCATACCTTTCCTTTATCTTTTAACACCTTAGTCAAACAGTTCTCTTTTGATAATACTCATTTGATCACTGTCTAAACATAATGAAATATAGTGGAAATCACACAGACTAATTTTATTTATACATATTAATTTTATTATACATATTGATTTTTATTCATTTTTAATTGTGGTAAAATACACATAACATAAAATTTACCATCTTAACATTTTAAAGTATGCAGTTCAGTAGTGCTAAGTACATTTACATTATTGTGCAACTCACCTCTAGAACTCTTTTCATCTTGCAAACTGAAATGCTACACCCATTAAACAAACCCCAATTTCCACCTCCTGACAACCATCATTCCACTTACTTTCTCTATTAATCTGATTCTTGAAGTATTTCATATAAATGAAATCATACAGTATTTGTCTTTTTGTGACTGTCTTATTTTATTTACCCAAGGTTCATCCATGCTACAGTATGTGTCAGAATTTCCATTTTAATGCTGAATAATATATTGTTCACTGTATGTAAATACCACATTTTGTTTATTCACTCATCCACCGACAGATACTTGGTTTACCTCAATCTTTTGCTTATGTGAATAAAGCTCTTATAAACATGGGTATACAATTTTTTTTTTGAAATCCTTTTGAGTATGTGCCCCCCAAAAAGAACTGCTAGATTTTATGATATAAAGATATTATATATACATATAATACAAACATATTATGTATTATATATGTCTCAAGATACAATTCATATACATTTACAGTATACAGTTCAGTGGTTTTTAATTTATTTGCAGAGTTGTGAAACTAATATTACCATAATCAGTTTAGAACACTCATTGCTCCTAAACAAAACTCTACCCTAAGCAATCACTGATATCTCTCAAATTTGTATCTCCAGCCTATACCTTTCTTGGCTCACAGATTCAACTGCTTAAATACTATCAGCAAAACAACTTGACATATCTTAAAATAAATCCCTGAACTTTCCCCACAAAGCCTATTTTCCCCAAAATATTCATAGCTCATTTACATTCTCTTTCTTGCATACTCTACACTTAATCACTCAATAATCTTCTTGACCAAACCTTCACAATATATATAAAATCTAACCTTTTCTCATCAGTTTGTCCATTACCACCTACATCTGCCCTTACTTTCCTACAATCCACTCTCAACACAACAGTCACAGATCGTGTTACTCCTCTACCTCAATTACTCCACTGGCTCCCTACTTCTCTCTGCCTAAAAACCAAAGTTGTTCCAACAAGGCCTTGATTTGGTATGGTTCACTGTTACCTCTGTGACATCATCTTCCCCCAGCCTCTTCTTTGTTTTGCATACTTTAGTCACACTAGTCTACTTGCTGCTTTTCCGAATAAACCCCGCAAGCTCCTATCTTTGCACTTGTAGCTCCCTGTCTGGTATGTTCTTTCCCCAGATGAATGATTAATCCTCTCACCTCATTCAGATCTTAGCTTAAATACCCACTACCGTTCTATTTAAATTTGCAGTGTGTTTCATTCATCCTGTCCACTTCCCTATCCTCTTTGCCTATTTTCTCTCCAAAGCTTTTATTACCACATAATTTTATGTCTGATCCTACAATTTATGATACTTCTTCCAATTTTAAAAATACTAATAAGATGCAGAATTGAGAATCATGTATTTTTTTCAAACAGACATATACACACATATTGTTATAGAAGGAGCTTTTTTCCCACTCAAATTATGATTTTCCTTTCAATACCAACAATTATTTTATTGAAAAAGTCAAGTGTCATATTCTTTCTAAAACAGTTTTAAACATTTTTTCTATTTAGGTTGCTTTTACATTACCTTGCCGATTAACTTCATTTTGAAGTAGCTCTTCCATTGCTTCCTCCTCAGCAATATCTAATGGTGTGTCTCCTTCACTGTTGACAGCTCCTACATGTGCTCCCTGACCAATTAAAAATCTGTAAAAGGAAAGGGAAGACAGTTAAGCAATGACAGTATCATTAAGACTAAAAGCATAGCAAATGAAAAAAACTCCTGTGTAAGAGCAACACTAAAAACCAAGGATAGATGCATTAAGTTTTAAAAAAGTAGAGCATGTTTTCTTATATTTCCTAATTTTTCTATAATGTACAAACATTGCCTTACTAATACAAAAATGTTATGTAATGATAATTAGAAAGTCTTCCATAGGATCATTTCAGATCGTCTCCACCAATATTTTTCATTATCTTCATATTGACTGGTTTTCTAACTGATCCCCATGCTCCCAGTCTCATGCCATCTACAATAGTTTTTTTTTTTTTTTTAAAGATTTATTTATCTATTTGAGAGAGAGAGAGAGAAGGAGAGAATGTGCACCCAAGCAGTGGGGGTACAGAGAGAGAATCCTCAAGCAAACACGCCACTGAGCTTGGAGACCAATGTGGGGCTCGATCCCAGGACCCCAAAATCATGACCTGAGCCAAAGTCAAAAGTCAGATGCTCAAACAACTGAGCCACCAGGTGCCCCATATGCTACTGTTCTTAACCGGGGGTTGATGGACTAAAGTCAGAAGGCCATTCAACTGATGCAGATATCTTAAAATACTGTTTATGATCATCACTACTTTGAAATTAAAGTAATTGTTCGATCAACTATTAGGTTTCTTTATTTAATGTGTTACTAAAGCAGCACATATGTAACTATACCATATATGTGTTTTCCTAATATTTTGAAAAATGAAACCCAATAGAACTGGTTTTTGGTGTACTTTGTATTTTATTTTCTACATCCAAAATAACAATCCTGAGAAAGTATCCAAAGGCTTCACCAAACTTGACAAAGGGATCCAGATACAAAAAGTTAGGCATCTCTTTCACTGCATCAATTATACATCTCCCAGAATCTCCTATTTAAAATGACTGGAAGTAAAAAAAAAAAATAAATAAAAATAAAATAAAATAAAATGACTGGAGTCAATTTCCCACTTAAAAATCTTTGCATGGTTGTACTATACTAAGAGAAAACATACCTGGCCCTCGATAAGCTGGTTTTGTTTTCTTTTTCAGCCTCATTTTTCTTCTGTCTTGTACCACACTTTAGGCTCCAACAATAGAGAACTATGCTTACAGTGCCAGACTAACTCATGCTCCTTTGGCATCCCTGATTTTACTTTTGTATATGTAAAGAATGGACTTTTTACCCTCTATGTCCCTAACCAACTTAACTCTTATTCATATATATATTTTTATAGACTTCATAAAAATATCTCATTATAAAAATAGTAAAAATGCCCAGAGTTTAAAAAAAAGAAAAAACAAGAACACCTTTATAGTATCCTTGTACTATTATGTTCCCTCACCAGAGATAAAATTACCAACAATATTTTCTTATAACTTTGCTATGAATTTATATGTGTGTATATAAACATATGTACAGTGACTTTTGATGTTTTTTTTGGAAACAAAAATTAATGAAATTATTTTCAATGTACAGGAATGCATTGCATTGTAATAGTTGAAAAATATTCCATAGTATGGCTGAATCATACTTTCATTTCATACCATTTCCTAGTAGACATGTTCTTAAATGGACAATTGACATTATCTATCTTTAAATATTTTCCCAACATGATGGGGATAAAACTTTATTTCCTGATCACACAAGAGGTTGAAAATATTTGGATATGTGTACTGGCATTTGTATTTTCACCTCTTGTGAACTTATTTACATCTTTTGCTAGTACTTCGAATGTGTTCATTAATTTAACAAATACTTATGGGATGTTTTTATGGACTGAATGTTTGTATCCCCAAATTTCATGTTGAAATCCTAACCTCCAATGTGATGGTATTAGGTGGTGGGACTTTTGGTAAGTAATAAGGCTTAGATGAAATCATGAGCACCCATGGTGCTCATCACCCATGGGTGATGCACCCATGATGGGATTACTACTCTTAGGAAGAGGAAGACACTAGAGCTCACTGTCTTTCTGCCATAGGAGACACAGCAAGATGGCAGCTATCTGCAAGCCAGGAAAAGGGCCCTTGCCACATACAGAATTGGCCAGCACCTTGGCCCTTTCATTCCTGAGTCTCCAGAGCTATGAGAAACAAATGCCTATTGTTTAAGCCACCCAGTTTATGGCATTTTGTTATCCCAGCCAAAGCTAAGACAGGTATCTAGTATGTACCTAGTACTATGTTACATGCCAGGAGTAAGCAAAACAAACAAAGAACTTTCCCTCGGAGAGTTTATAGTCTAGTAAAAGAGATTATTCAAAGAGTTAAGATGATTGTAAAACTTTGTTAAGTCTTATGACAGAGAATTTTGGGGTCTCTACAAGTAAATAATAGGATAATCTAATTCAGTTAGATCAGGAAAAGGATTCTCTGAAGAATATGTAGGTACTAACAAAGACAATGGAAGGAAAGTGTGTTCCAGGTAAGAGAGAACAAAAGGTACTGTATACCCCGTGATAGTTAAGTATGTATGGCCCACAAGGGCCTGGTTCATCTTCCTAAAGAACTGATCAATCTCTATGCATATCTGTCTCTCTTACCCCCCTCTCCCCGCAACACACAGTGTCTACTTTTCTGAGATGTCATATGATAAGGAATGTTTCAAAAAGATCACTTTGTGCAGTATGGAAAAGAAATGAGAATGTACAAAGAAAGTAGACAGATCAGTTAAGGAGCTACTGCAGTAGTAAGAAAAAAAATTATGTTGGAAGCTTGAATTTTATGGAAGAAATAGATGAATTCCAGAGATACCCAAGGAGATACTGGGAAATCAGCTGGATATGAGAAGTGAGGGTGAAGAAGGTATCTAGGATAAATCAAAGTTCTTGACTTGTATGATGTGATAGATGAATGGTGGCACTAATTAATGATATAGAGAAAATGAAGTTATTTCCTACATCTGACTAATAGCTATGCTACAAATATTTCTACCATACTGTAACTGCACTTAAAATAAAAACTTTTCTATTTTGCTTAGGTAGAAATCATTCACTGGATATAAAGACTGAGAATAAAAGGAGTACCTCAGAGTAGCTTCAGTGCTTGCAGCAGGGGGAGCTACATGGGAAGCAGAGTCTCAAGGAAATACCAGGTCGAAGCCAAATACAGACAATCCAAAATTTATATAAACAGGAAGGATGTTAAGAGAAACTAACAAGAATGAAGTCCCAAAACTACTGGCAGGAAACAGAGCCTGGAGTAATTCCTGAGCCAAAAGTTAAGGTATATATATATGTATGTACTCATATAATTCACAAAATCACCTGCACTCCAGGACTATCATTTGCAAATATAATTTTTTAAAAAAGATGTATAAAGGGGCGCCTGGGTGGCTCAGTGGGTTAAGCCTCTACCTTCGGCTCAGGTCATGATCTCAGGGTCCTGGGATCGAGCCCCGTATCGGGCTCTCTGCTCAGCGAGGAGCCTGCTGCCCCCCCTCAACCCCCCTGGCCTGCCTCTCTGCCTACTTGTGATCTCTCTCTGTGTGTCAAATAAATACATAAAATCTTTTTAAAAAAATAAACAAATGATATACAAAAATAAAGAAATAAAATCCCATGGCATTCTTAGCTACAATGAATAACCTCAAAAAACCATACAAAGACTGGCTGTGTGAAAAACAGCACAAACGTTTGGGTTCTGTAGACTTTGAGTCAGGCTCCCAACTCACCCTCTTGACAGCTGTGTGACATTCATTAGAACATTGGAAGCCTAGTCTATAGGCAAATTAAAGGACTGTGTGAAGTTTAAATAAGTTAATGTCTACAAATAAAATTTTATCTTTTAGCCCATCATGCAAAATCATCACAGTTAGAAAGCAATGTTTAAGATAAGGTGAAATAAAACAGTACAGACTTTCTGGAATACCAGAATTTGACTATGAGGGGCCCTCCAGATACTGAAAACAGATGGCTATATTTCCTTCAGAACAAAAAAAGCACGACAGTATTATAAGCAGCTCATGTGACTGCTAATTAGGAAACATATTTAAGATTACTTGGAAAGAAAAAAGCAAAAATTTCACATAGACTATCCCAAATTGAAAGTCAGAAGATTGGGCTGTTTCTCAGATGAGTAGGGTTTTTTTTTTTTTTTTTTAAATGCTTTAGAATGTTTTTTTTTTTTTTAAAGCAGGTTTTATTGTCTTAACAATGGTTAATGATTTCTTCAAGTGATACAAATGAGGCCAACACAGAAGATGCTTATAAATGATGAAATTCTTCATAAACTGTAGAAATGAAAAATGTTAAACTGCCAGGTTCACTGAGATTTATAATAATCTAGCACCTTGAGTCAATAAATAATTTTGGACAAATTAACTGAACAGACCTCAAAATCAAGACATGATCCAAATGGACCTTTAGAAAACTATTTGCACATGTCCTAATTTAAAAATCTGACAAAAGGTGTAAAATTCTTAACCAAGTTAGTTGCAACTTGGATATGGTATGTCAGATAAATCTGCAGGAATCTATCTGGGTTAGAATTATTCAACGTTAATTGAATTTGGAAGATAAATTTTTACAGTCTCTAACAACTGTCTTGTTTTAGGAGTTTTGTCAAAAACCAATCCATAGAAGAGATTATGAGAAAGGGAAATAGTTTTTATTTAAAAAATTTGATCTTTTTTAAAATTGTCTTTAAAGTAGAAGCTAACGAGCACACAGTGATCAAAGAGACTAGGAAGAAGAAACTCCATCAGCAAGAGCTGAATATATTTACTGTCCAAACTTAATGTATACTGACTTTTTTATTCACTGTAGGAAAGCTAGTATCAAGAAGTCATTATAACCAATACATCAATTTTTCATGTATTCAAAAATGAATCTTGAAAGACCAGAAAGTCAGTATAGCCTTAAAAAGGAAGGAAATTCTGTCACACAGATGAACCTCAAGGTCACTATGTGCTAAGCAATATAGGATTGTTACAAAAGGACAAATACTGTATGATTCCACTCTATGAAGTATCTACAGGTATCAAAATCATAGAAACATAAAATAGAAAGCTGGTTACCAATGGCTAAGGGTACAGAGGGGAAATTAGTGTTTATCACATACAGTTTCAGTATTACAAGATAAAAAAATTCTAGAGATCTGCTGCACAACAATGTGAATATATTTGACACTGCTGAACTATACACTTAAAAATCGTTAAAATGGTAAATTTAATATGTGATTTTACAATAATTTTTTTTTTAAATTAGAAAGTCAGAAGAATACCACTGGAACAGCTGTTTCTTAAAAATCAAAATGAGTTCCTCAAAGCCATCTAATGACACAGAATTATGAACTACCTGAACTTTTCAAAGATGAGTAAGTACAACATTACACTATTAACTTAATATATGCTATTTTCCTTTAGTAGTCTCTGAGCAACAAAAATCTTAAAATAAGTGTAAACAACCTTCCCGTCTTCAGTGGGAATGCACTTTGCTATTTCATTCCTGAAGTTCTACACCACAACGAAAAACAGCTAAAAACAGCTGTAAGAATCCAAACAACAGCTCTGACACGGAACCTCTGAACAGCTTTATTAAAAACAGCAGTTCTTCATTCAGCACTTGATAAATGTTATACCACTTTCTTCAGGTCTCCATGGTTTCTAATGAGAAATCTGGTGTCATTTGAATTTCCCTGCTTAAAATAGTTTTTCTTTCTACTTCAAGACTTTTGTCTTTAGTTTTCAGAGGTCTGTATGATGTCTTGGTGTAGAGGGCTTTGTTATATTCCTGTTTGGAATTTGCTAGGCTTTTTGAATCTATATGTTGGTATCTTAACCATCACTTATCATTTCATTAAATATTTTTCCAGTCATCCCTTCCTTCTTTTCTGGGACTCTAATGGTACAAATGTCAGCTCCTTGTTATAGTCCCGTAAGTCTCCGAGGGTCTATTCATTTTATTTTAGTTTATTTCCTCTCTGTTGCTAAGATTTGGTAATTTCCGTTGATCTGTTTTTCAGTTCACTAATTCTTTCTTCTATCCCCTTCATTCTACTCTTGAGCCTACCCATTTTTATTTTGGTTATTAGACTTTTCAGGTCATTCCCATTTGATTCGTCTTAGTATCTGCTATTTGCACACTTTCTTTTTGCTGTGACTTTCAATTTTTTCATTGGTTTCAAGCATGCTTATAATTGCTTTTGAAATGTGTTTATGATAGCTGTTCTATAATCTGTCAGATAATTTTAAGAGTAGTATTTCTGTCAGTTCCATGTTGGTCTTATGTTGGTCTCTACTGATTGGGAATTTCCTCGGTGTGACAACTGATTTTCAATTAAAATCTAGACACTCTGAGTTTTATGTTACATGACTCTAGATCTTGCTTAAATCGTCTATGGTAGCTGGCTTTGTTTGGCTGTGCTGTAGCAGAGGAAGCTGTGGAGGTGCCATTTCATTACCACAAGGTGGGGGTAGAAGTCTAGGTTTCCCACTAAGCTCCACTGACACCAGAGACAGGGTGGTGGCTCCTTGTTACTTCTAGCTTACCACGAGCCTTCACTGCTATCTCCCTGGATAAGAAGGGTATGAGTGCTTCATTATTACTCCCCATGTGGCCTCCACTGACAATAAGGGGAGGGAGGTAGACATCTTTACTGGTAGGTGGTAGTGAAAGTATTCACTCTCCACCCAAGGAAGGAATAGTAGTAGCTGGCTGGTATCTACTATAGGTGGGGGTAGAGCTAGTTAACCATTTGACCAGGATTAAAGTCTTGGCTAGCTCTGGCCTAATCTGACATCAGTGCAGTAAGACTGCACACCTCAATATAGCGTGGTAAGGGTGGAGGTCTACATTCCCTACATAGTCTTCGCTGGTGAAGGCACTGGTGAGACTAAAGCTTCTTTTTCCCTGTGGACTTTGCCTGATTAAATAGAGTGGTTATTATTATTTTTAAGTTTTCTGCCTTGCTTAAAGACTGGGGAGGCCACCCCTTTCCCAGTACTTGGCTAAAGAGATTAGGCTTTCATTGGGACTTTTTCTTTTTTTGGTGTGCCCATTTGTGCTTCTGGATTATCCATGTTTTCAGTTCAGAGATACATGAGGAAAAAGAAAAGCTAGGAAACGCTCTCCTGTGGGTCCTGTGATGCCAAGCTATCATGCCTTCTTTCTACCCCTCAGAATCTTATGTTTTATATGCAATATTCAGGGTTTTTATTAGTTCTTAGCAGGAAGAATAGGGAAAACCATGTCTACTCTATCTTCCCAGAAGCAGAAATTCTCCCTCATTTTTAATGTCATATTTCAATGTTTAGAAGATTGGCAATTTTAACCTTAATTTTTTTTAATTTGTCAAAACCCTAAAGGCAAAGTATTATCTTCATATATAAATCATTTTGTTAGGCCAACTGTTAGTCCTGATACCTTGCCAAACACTGCTTAATTCCTGACATCAGGGTTCCACGACTGTCATAGACATAATTAATTATGCCAATAGCAAAGACCAGGCTAATAATATTTGTGAGAGAAATGAATCTATTTGTGAAACTGGGGTCTATTTTCCAGTTGTCTAGGAACCTGGATTATCATTTGTTTAAAAAAAAAAATCAGAATGTGGGAAAGTATTTAAATTCCTCTATTCTCTTTGTAAAGCCACCTTTAAATAAAGGAAATCCTCGGGACACCTGGGTGGCTCAGTTGGTTAAGCGGCTGCCTTCGGCTCAGGTCATGATCCCAGCCTCCTGGGATCGAGTCCCACATCGGGCTCCTTGCTCGGCAGGGAGCCTGCTTCTCCCTCTGCCTCTGCCTACCACTCTGTCTGCCTGTGCTCGCGCTCTCTCTCTAACAAATAAATAAATTAAAAAAAAAAAAAAAGGAAATCCTCAAGGTTCTCTCTTTAGCATTTCCTGTTTGTCTCAATTACTCCCCAGAACAGCGACTCTACACCTCTTTGATGATGCACTGACTCCTGAAAAGGCGTATTTGTTTATTAAAATCAATTATATGCACTACTGTCTTGCTTTATTATTGCAACTTTCAATCCCCAAAGGCAAAAATTCTACTCACTATGCAACAATTCTAAAGTGTACATTTCCTTCACATTTTAAAATCATGGAAATCTTCTATGAACAATCATTGTTACAATCCATGATGTCTTACAATGGCTACTGGCCAGGTGGCAGACACAACATGTTGTGTTATCTGTTGTGATTATCTGTCTCCATGTAACCTTGGTCACAGCTATTCATACTGTTCTAACTTCAGTCAACTTATGTGCATTACGGGTACCCTATTTGTTGAACTTAAAATGTCTTCTTGGATGTCATCTGAAACTTTTTGTTGATACTTTCTGGTAAAATCAAGAAAGCATTGAAATAAAAACTTGAAGAATGCATACCAATGGCTTAAAATAAAATCCCAAAGGCAATAGGTGAACATTGTTTAGTAACATTGCATCAATTACACTCTAAATTCCACAGAAAATAATACTGTTGTGAACAAAATCTAGGTGATTAAACACACACACACAAACACACACACTATCACAGTTTCATTTTTTTTTTTTAGATTTTTTATTCATTTATTTGACAGTCAGAAATCACAAGTAGGCAGAGAAGCAGGCAGAGTGAGAGAGAGAGGAGGAAGCAGGCTCCCCGCTGAGCAGAGAGCCCGACATGGGGCTCGATCCCAAAACCCTGGGATCATGACCTGAGCCGAAGGCAGAGGCTTTAACCCGCTGAGCCACCCAGGCGCCCCCACAGTTTCATTTTTTAACCTTTTTTTAGTTGGTATATAAAATAATCACACTGTGTTACAAGGATGGCATCTTAGGCTTCATGAAATCCAGTACATGCATTTTAAACACATCCAATATATTCCTGGCTTCCTACAGCACCATTTCCATTAGCATCTCAAACAGGGCCTATTTTTAAAAAAATATTTTATTTATATATTTATTTATTTATTTGAGATAGAGAGCATGAGAGAGAGCATAAGCAGGTGGCAGAGGGAGAGGGGGAAGCAGGCTCCCCACTGAGCAGGAGCCCAATGCAGGGCTCGATCCCAGGACCCTGGTGTTTCTTGGCCTGAGCCAAAAGCAGACACTTAACCAACTGAGCCACCCAGGCACCCTCAAAGACGCATATTTATTTATTTATTTATTTATTTTTAAAGATTTATTTATTTATTTGTCAGAGAGAGAGAGAGAGGAGCGAGAGTGAGCACAAGCAGACAGAGTGGCAGGCAGAGGGAGAAGCAGGCTCCCTGCCGAGCAAGGAGCCTGATGTGGGACTCAATCCCAGGACGCTGGGATCATGACCTGAGCCGAAGGCAGCTGCTTAACCAACTGAGCCACCCAGGCGTCCCAAAGAGGCATATTTAAAACCACATTCCACTATAGTCTCTTCTATGCTTCCCCCAGTCTTGCTCTTTAGGTCTCTTAGTAAGTTTAAAGGCATCATTTGCTAATTACAAAGGATAAACAAGGAGGCAGAATAGCGTACTGGTTTAAAGGACAGACTTGAAAAGTTAGACTGACTAGGTTCACATCCTAGTTCTGCCACTTACTCTGTGTGATCACTTTGACTCAAGTTTTCTCATTTATAAAAGAGGAATTATCATACAGGTCAACCATCATTCAAGCACACCCAAACTTCAAAACTTTTCATATTTTAGAAAGATAATATTGCAGATTATGTAAAAGCCCCACTGAATCTGAGGCAGCACTTCATAACCAAACACATTAATATTTTTACAAAAAATAAACAATATAATAGTGGGATAAACAAAGACTATAAATAGCTTTATATCAGTTTAGGTCATGATTTGCTGCCAAAGGAGCCTATACCCAAATTGACAATTAGTTTGCCATTTTTCCAACTTTTTGGGGTTTGTAATTGTGCATATAGACCTGTGGGGTGGTGGAAACAACATATTTTCATGTGATTTTTAGGGTAACTGAAATTATATACTTAAAGGACTTAGAGCAGTGACTAGCACATATCAAACACTTAATGAACATTAGCTTTTATCAGGCATTATCACCACCTTTGATTTTTCCTCCTATCTCACTATGCATATCCAGTGAATCACAACCAAGCCTTATCAATTCTGTTTTCCAATTTCTCTCAGATCTGCCCCACTTCCAATTTCTGCCAATAATACTAATCTGTGAAGAATAGTTTTCCTAAAATACAGAGTGAGGATCATTCCCTAAAAATGCATCAGCACTAAAGGTCAACCTTAGCAAGGCATACAAATTCCTCTATAGACTCAGTTCATCTTGCCAAGTGGATCTGCTACTCTCTCTATACCACTAATGCTCTTCTTCCTGAAAAACTATGGCTCCAAAAAACTCCTCTTATCCAATGGAATCAAAACGAGTATTTGCTTGGTTAACCAGAATATAATATATATATGAAAATAATTAAATGTAAGTAAGATACTTAATTCAACACAGAAGATATTGGAGAATGTCTCCAATGATTTAAACCTATGCTACCTTTCTTGCATAAACCATACTCATAATACATTTCCTAAGACCTCCAAGGGTCTTTAAAACGAAGCAAAAACTTGAAGTCAACAGGAGAGCAAAGTACACACTCCCTCCAGATCTTACTTTCAACCTTTCATTCAGCACAACCACATCTAGTTAAATAGCAATTATATATATAAGATATTTATTTATTTATTTTAGAGAGTGAGTGAGTGCAAGCAGGGGAAGAGGCAGAGGGAGAGAGAGAGAGTATCAAGCAGACTCCCTGCTGAGAGCAGAGCCCCATGCAGGGCTCGATGGAGTTGAGACTCCCATCGAGATGGGACCTGAAACTAAATGAAGAGTCGGACACAACTGACTGAGCCACCTAGGAACCCATCAGCAATTATATTTTTTAAGGCCTTGCCTTTATCAAGTCTTTCAAAGTATTTAACTTTGTCACAATAGTAATTTTCTTTTTTGTACATATTTCATCAGTTTTGGGCTATCTAGTTAAATGATCAATAACAAGTTCAGAGGTGCCTGGGTGGCTCAGTGGGTTGGGCCTCTGCCTTCAGCTCAGGTCATGATCTCAGGTCCTGGGATCGAGCCCCACATCGGGCTCTCTGCTCAGCAGGGGCCTGCTTCCCCCCCTCTCTCTGCCTGCCATTCTGCCTACTTGTGATCTCTCTCTGTGTCTAATAAATAAATAAATAAAATCTTTTAAAAAAATCAGTAACAAGTTCAGAACACACCCAATTAACTTTTGGTAGGCTTGTAATCCAATCGGTGAAACAGAGTGAGCAAGCTTAGTAGGAGTAGCCTATTTGTTGCAATGTTCAGTTTTAACAACTTTACAGGAAGCAGTCATTATGTTTTAACAAAGAAGTGGCAAATGTTAGTCAATACAGTGGAGGCCAGTTAAAAGAACTTTACCATATATTATTTCTCATTCATGAATAACATGACTTTGTTCAGAGAGCTCCCAACTCTCATAGGCATAAAACCCTGCTCACTGTTTAACATAACAATTAACGTCATCTCCTCTAGAATCGTTCTCTGCCCTAATCAAAATCAATCACTTCTTTTGTAAACAACAGATGTTGGCAAGGATGTGGAGAAAGGGGAACCCTCTTACACTGCTGGTGGGAATGCAAGTTGGTACAGCCACTCTGGAAAACAGTGTGGAGGTTCCTCAAGATGTTAATAATAGAGCTACCCTATGACCCAGCAATTGCACTAGTGGGTATTTATCCCAAAGATACAGACATAGTGAAAAGAAGGGGCACATGCACCCCAATGTTCATAGCATCAATGTCTACAACAGCCAAACCGTGGAAAGAGCCGAGATGCCCTTCAACAGATGAATGGGTAAAGGAGATGTGGTCCATATACACAATGGAATATTACTCAGCCATCAGAAATGATGAATACGCACCATTTGGATCCACATGGATGGAACTGGAGAGGATTATGTCAAGTGAAGTAAGTCAAACATAGAAAGACAACTGTCACAGGGTTTCACTCATATGTGAGACATAAGCAATAGCATGGAGGACCAGAGGGGAAGGGAGAGAATCCAAAGGGGGAGAAATCAGAGAGGGAGATAAACCATGAGAAACTTCTGACCCCGAGAAACAATCTGGGGGTTTCAGAGGAGAGGAGGGAAGGGGGCAGGGGGGTACCGGAATAATGGGTATTGAGGAGGGCATGTGCTGTGATGAGCACTGGATGTTACATTTAACTAATGAATCACTGAACACTGCATCAAGGACTAATTATGTGCTATACAGTGGCTAACTGAACATGATAAAAAAAATAAAGTGATATGGAATGAACAAAAAATAGCATGGGATGTGAGCTGACCACAAGAAGAATGATTGGATGTGTTTCCTTCACAGTGGGAGCAAAGCTTGTGCTTGCAGCTTTAATTCCTTGCTGCTTAAAAGATTGGGATTATTATAGTTATGCAAGGGGGTTGGACTGGGAGGTGAGAATGGTCATTAAAGGATGTGTTTTGCTTTTTAAAATGGGAGATGGTTGAGCTGTAACATGACTGTGTAAAGTGGAAGGAGGCATAACCTGTATAAATTATTGTAACAAAAAAAATCACTTCTTCAGTGTTTCTTGTACATTTGTTGGTCCCTTTATTCTATGTAATATTAGTTAATTAACTTCACATGTATCTGTAAGTTTGCGATTAGGAATGGAGTTGTAGCCATTTTTATCTCTCGCAATGCCTAACACTACTGTACGAGATGGTTGTGATACAATGAAAAGAACATCAGAATTTGAGTCCTGAGAATGAAGTTTCAGTTCTGATTGTAAAATGGAAGTAACAGTGAACATTCCCATACTGTTCTTTAAAAAAGCAGTAAGAATGTATATGAGAAAATGATTTTTATAGTTTTAAGCAAACACACCTCATTATATTATAGTAAGATATAAGAATCTCTTATATAAAATTTTAATATTTTTGTAGGATCCTGGACTTAGTTTCACCTTCTGAGACTCCTAATCAAAATACACCGTCTGCTTTAGACAAATAAAGCATCATTCTTGACAAGAAATATGTAAATAAAACCAAAATTCATGGATTTGACAACTCTTCTTGAAGCTCAAATATCCACATATCAAAGTAAGTGTGACATGACTACTACTTTACTATCCTCTTGTTCTTCTCATCTAGTTACATTTACTTTCACACCAGATGACATGACAGTTTTTTTTATAATCAGGAGAACCAAGAGCTCAGCTATTTTTCACTAAAAGCCATGACTAAATACAGTATTTTGAATAATACCAATTTAGCTAACATTTACTGAATACTAAATATGCTGTATATTGTACCAAGTGTCTTATACACATTATCTAATCTTTACAACAGTCTTATAGAATAGGGGTAAGTATTTTTATTTTATAGAAGAGGAAACAGAGGTTCAGAGAAGCTGCCAATCTGCCTAAAGTTAAAGAGCAATTCTGGCTTCTACTCTGAGTGCATTATGAATCCACTGGAAGGATTTGAATAAAAATGTGAGGTTATCCCACTTGTAATATTTTAAACGGATCATCCTGGTTGCTGTGTGGAAAACAGATGGGGGGGGGAGGTGGCAAGAGGATGGTTATAATTAAAATTGTTGCAACTATAATAATTCCGGTGAAAAACAACAGTGTCCAGGATCAGGAAGAAATTAAAGAGGTGATGAAAATAGTCACATACTGGATATATTTTGAAGGGTAAGCCAAGAGAAATCTTGAGGATTATATTGGATGTTTATGGAATAAAGCTATAATGAAGAAAAGCCAAGCCATAAATAAGCCATCACAAATATTTAAAAGTTATCATACCCTTAAATAGCTGATACTTTAATGATCAAGTGACGAAGCTCATGAAACTTTTTCCATGCTGTAAACAGGACCATGAAAATGTCACTGAATGTAATCCTACTAGCCTTTTTTTTTTTTTTTTTTTAAAGATTTCATTTATTTGAGAGAGAGAGCGCACGCGCCAAAGAGTGAATACAAGCCAGGAGGGGGTTAGGGGCAGAGGGAGAGGGAGAAGCAGACTCTCAGCCCTATTGTGGGGCTCAATCCCAGGACCTTAAGCTGAAGGCAGATGCTTAACTGACCGAGCCACCCAGGCACCCCCTACTAGCATTTTATAATGATATACAATCTTTAGTAGTAGTGGCTTTGAAACTACTCCAAACACAAAGAAAAATGCATTAAACATACTAATTATGCACTATTCCATCCTATATACACTAAATAATGCAAGCTTTATACAGGTCTAGTTTTCTCTACTATTAAAAATTTTTATGGCAAACACAAAAGCTACTCAAGATAAAAGCACTCCTAGGGGTGCCTGGGTGGCTCAGCTGGTTGATCTTCTAACTCTTGATTTTGGCTCAGGTCATAACCTCAGGGTCATAGGATCAAGACCTGCATTGGGCCCTGCTCAGTAATGAGTCAGCTTGGGACTCTTTCCTTCTTCTTCTCCCTCCCCCCTATGCCCCGCCTCTTCCCCTGCTCATGCATGAAGCTTCTCTTTTTCTCTCTCAAATAAATGAATAAAATTAAAAAAAAAAGAAAAAGAAAAAGAAAAAAGCAAGCACTCCTAAACATCTGTGGTAGAAGCCTAAAAAAAGAAAAGTGATGAAATTCAAATATAAAAAGATATCAGAATAATCACATCAATAACCAAAACATTAATAAAACAAACTGTTTACTAAAGTCATTCAAATAAACAGCATTCTTTGGTCAACTAAGAAGAAGAGGCTGTATAAACTACAATGACATACATACATGGAGTAATAAAACCTAAACAATGAGAACAATGAGAAATAGGTCTATATACCCCACCATATAGTGATCTCCAGAATAGACTGTTAAGTGAAAAAAGCAAATAAAGAAATATGTATATGGTATTCTATCATTTACCTACAAGGGGAAATAATATTTTCAACGATACTTGTATTAAAAAACAAACTGGGGGGAACGCCTGGGTGGCTCAGTAGGTTCAGCTGCTGCCTTCAGCTTGGGTCATGATTCCAGGGTCCTAGGATCAAGTCCCACAACGGGCTCCTTGCTTGGCGGAAAGCATGCTTCTCTCCACCTCTGCCTGCTACTCTGCCTGCTTGTGCACTCGCGCGTGCGCGCGCTCGCTCTCTCTCTCTGATAAATAAATAAATAAAATCTTAAAAAAAAAACCAAACCACCAAACTGGGGTAAAATACAGAATTTGCAAAATAGTGTGGAAGGAAACAGGATAGATGGGATTGCCATTAGAACTCAGTATTTTATGTAAATTATAAAACAAAATTAAATTAAAAAAAGCAAACTCTAAAAAATAAATAAAATTGAACAATGAACCTAATAGTATATCTAATTGGTGGCATAACCACACAGAAAAGAGCTATTTTAAGTGCTTTCAACACTTTATGATGGTATATGTGAAGTGGGATACCTTAAGGACCAAAAGAAATGCCCCCACACAAAACTTCCAACTGCTTTCAGTAATCATATTGTTGTTGTTGTTAGTGGTATTGTATAGTGGTATTATTATAAAGAGGCAAACATATGTGTAATACATAATGAAGCAAATTAGTAATCATGTGTTATTTTAATACTACAATTCCTGGCAATGAAATAAAGGGAGAAAGGAAATATTAATACAAGATAAAAAAGGTAAAGGAAAACACCTTGGTGCCAAGTATGAATTTGAAGCAATGACCAACTCAGTAGCAATGAATACTTCTAACATCCATTACTAGAAACGGGGCTCACCAGAGAAATAGCAATTCCAAACCCAGGACGGGGGGGAAAAAAGGGACATCTTGTAATGCTAGCTAGCAAGGAAGGTTTAAAGATCACTTCATTTATTCATATCCCAAGATCTTAGAAGCTAACATGAAGAGACTCTTGATAACCAAAGATGTGTAATTTACTAATCAATAAAGATAACAACAGTAATGTATAAAGCACATTAAGTATATTTAAATGCAAGAGCTCCTGAAGTTGCTTATCCCTCAAAAAACCAATCAGTCCTTTTTGAAAGTAACTAGTGAACCAACTTATTATTTTAAGAATCTGTATATAGAGGAAAAGAATAAAGACTACAGCCTCTCTTTCCAACAAAACTTGTATTGGGTTGACTATATAAACATGAAGAAGTTTCTTTTACAAAAACATTCCAGTTAAATGAAAAAGAATGACAAAATTAAAATGCTGCCACTGTATAGCTCCTATGTTTTCATTTAATTACTTCTTCAGTTAGAAGACTTGGCTTTCATTGCTTTGTGCATAATAATTTTTTTTAAAGATTTTATTTATTTATTTGACAGACAGAGATCACAAGTAGGCAGAGAGGCAGGCAGAGAGAGAGGAGGAAGCAGTCTCCCTGCTGAGCAGACAGCCCGATGCGGGGCTCGATCGCCGAGATCATGACCCGAGCTGAAGGCAGAGGCTTTAAACCCACTGAGCCACCCAGGCGCCCCTATTTATTTATTTTAGAGAGAGCGTGCAAGCAGGGGAAGGGGCAGACAGGGAGAGAGAATCTCAAGAGGACTCCACGCTGAGTGTGGAGCCTGACATGGGCCTCAATCTCATGACCCCGAGATCATGACGTGAGCCGAAATCAATATTGGATGCTTAAGCGACTGAGCCACCCAGGCACCCCTGTACATAATAATTTGAATATATAATTTATACTTTATGGTTAAAGAGTTAAGACTAACTGAACTTATATATTGGAGAACTAAATTAAATACTTTTTGGGTTCTGTAATTGTTTGCCTTTTCTAGTATGTCCAAAGCCATTCTATTCAATTTTACTTTTAAAGCACAACCCAATAACAGTATAATTTTTAGGGATGAATACCTTGAAGCGAAAGTAAGACTTTTATACTGCCTATATTAGTGTACTAGCACAAACATAACAAAATAGCATTAAAAAAAAAATACCACACTGGGGCGCCTGGGTGGCTTGGTGGGTTAAGTCTCTGCCTTCGGCTCAGGTCCTGGGATGGAGTCCTGCATTGGGCTCTCTGCTCAGCGCGGAGCCTGCTTCCCCTTCCTCTTCTGCCTGCCTCTCTGCCTACTTGTGATCTCTCTCTCTCTAATAAATAAATAAAGTTTAAAAAAAAAATACCACAGACTTAGTGGCTTAAGCAACAGAAGTTTGTTTACTTAGAGTTTTAGAGGTCTGAAGTCTAAGATCAAGGTGTTGGCAGGTTTAAAAGGGTTTCTTCTGAGGGTTCTCTCCTTGGCTCAGACATGGCTACCTTTTTCACAGTGTAATTTCCAGTGGTCTTTTCTGTGTGGATGAACTAGGTGCCTCTTTTTGCAACCAAATTTCCTTTTCTTACAAAGAAACCAGTAAGACTGAATTAGGACCTATCCTAAGGGTCTCATTTTAACTTAATTATCTCTTTAATGGCTGCATCTATACAGTCACAATCCAAGGTTTTGGGGGGGTCAGAGCTTCAACATATGAATTATGTACAGACACAATTCACCATACTGAAGGAAGAGAATGATGTTAGTGCATACATATCAATACCTGACCCATCAGTATTTAGTAAAACAATGTATATGCTGAATTAACATCATAGTCCCCAAACTTAAGTCTCCTTTATTGCTCCTCTAATCCATTCTGAAGAAGGGGAATTATTAAACAATCTTTATTTGTAGTTTTTCCTAAGACTTCTACCTTATTCAAAGCAGGGAAATTGAGAATAATTATTTGGTGAAAAGGTGAGATAATTGAGTCAGAATATGAAGAGCCATCATTCATCTATTCACTTAGCTTCTGCCAGGCTGTAAACCAGATGCGAAATTGTTAAATGTCCAGAAATTAAACTGTAATCTCATGCTCTCTGTTCTATGTCCAACAGATCAAATTTTATTCATTTATTTTTTGGTAAGACTTTATTTTTAAGGTAATCTCCTTGGGGCTCAAACTCACAACCCTGAGGTCAAGAGTTGCTTGTTCTACCGACTGAGCCAGCCAGGTGCACTTAGGGGTCAAAAATTTAGAAGTAACTGTATCCAAATCATTCCCAAAACTTTAGAGTAAACTGTGTGGTTCACTGTTTATTTCATCTCTTATTTCAATAGGGATGAACTAGAACTATTCTGTGTATAAGGCGGTTCCTATCAAAGCATGTAAACATCTGATATGTTGTAGAGATGATCATGATGATGATGAATTACCCAGAAACATCAGAAATGTTTCTGGAAGAAGTGACCTTTATGTAACTGCATTTGAGAGTTTGGTAGGAGCTGGTCAAGTAAAGAAATAAAGCAAATGAACCAATGTAAGCAAAGACTCATTAATATGAGCCAGCAGTGAAAATCTGGGGAATCAAAAGTAGTCCAGCATTGAGAGAGTGAAAAATATGGAAAACTCTAAGAGAAATAAGAGGCAGGAAGAAGCCAGATCATTCCTACTATATAATAACATTAATCACTGAGGTGAAGTAGCTTGGCCAAGCGCATAAAATTAGTGAATGGCAGAAGCAGGATTTGTAACAAATTTAACTCCAAATACTTCACTTAGCAGAGTAACCCAATTTTCCTAGGTTGTTTCCTGGTTTATAAATATAAAGGAGTAAGGAAGTTGAGAACTGATTGTAATGATGAACAACCACTACTGTTTTGCAATGACAAAAGACTACCTCATTTTACACATAAAGAAATCAAGGCTCCAGGGTGCCTGGGTGTCTCAGTTAAGTGTCCAACTCCTGATTTTGGCTCAGGTCATGATCTTAGGGTTCTGGGATCAAGCCCTGCATTGGGCTCCATGTTCAGTGGGGAGTCTGCTTGAGGATTCTCTCTCTCTCCCTCTTCTGCTGCCCCTCCCCTGCCCTCATGCTCATGATCACGCTCTCTCTCAAATAAATAAATCTTAAAAAAAAAGAAAAAGAAAAAGAATAAGAAATCAAGGCCCAGAAAGGAAAAGATGAAATGTAGTTAGTATTACAGGTAGTAATAAAACTCAAGTGACTCAGACATTCTATTCCTAGGCCAGAGTACTTTTCTTTTTACCAAACACTGCCTCCCATTTAAAATGGTGTATTAGGGCACCTGGGTGCCTCAGTAGGTTAAGCATCTGCCTTTGGCTCAGGTCATGATCTCAGAGTCCTGGGATTGAGCCCCAGGTCGGACTCCCAGCTCCACGGGGAGTCTGCTTCTCCCACACCCTCTGCCCCACCCCCTGCTCGTGCACACAATCTCTCGCTCTTCTTTCAAATAAATGAAATCTTTAAAAAAAATGATGTATCATAGTTCCAATACACATGGGGGGGAGAAATGAAATACACAAAGAAATAACAATATTTAAGGCTTACAAGAGAGATTCACAGAGCAGAACTCCTATATTCAGTATTTACCAGTGGATAAGCTCTGATGTAAGCAGACAGACAATAAAACCTGTTTAGGGTGTTGGACACATAGTAACAAAAAAGTGAAATAATTTAGTGAAAAAATTGTTTTGTCAGGATAACTATACTTCCTTGTTAAATGTTTGAAGAATCAGATTTTCTTGGAAAGTACCATTAAAGGTAGGTAAGAATGATCATTTCTCATTGAATTTTCTAAAAACTGTATTTTTAGAAAACAATTTTAGTAACAAGCATAAATGTGCTGACTAATTAGAGAACTTTGTATCATATTCTCCCTATAGCAAAGTAACCTGAGTTCTTGTTAGTTTCCCCTAACAACACACAATTATGTAAGGATAGACTAGACTGCTAAGTATTAACCTTGAATCATTTGAAAATGCTCTCCATGCACTCAAAAGAAAAGGAGATGGGAATGGAGAAGTGTACAATTACTCATACTAATACAAAGTACCAAAAGCCCAAGAAGGTGGGAAGACAGAAGATGACCTCCCAAAGAGAGACTGGATATATGGATTCCCAAGAACTGCTTATTCTTTTTCCTGGGAAGAATAGTTTTCATGAATTAAGGTAATATAAGAGTTTATTTATCTGTAACAACAATTTCTATAAGATCTCAGGTATCTAAAATAGTGTTTGGATATTTGGACAAAAGTAAACAGAGAACTGACTTACTCTGCAATGTCAAGATAGCCACAGGAAGCAGCTGCATGTAGTGGTATCCAGCCTTCATTATCAGGTTGATTAATATTTGCTCCATTTTCAACCAGAAACTTCACCATATCAACATTGTCATCAATGCAAGCCTAAAAACAAAACAGAAAGCACAATTAGGAAAAATGTGAATCAATGCTCCGAATAAACTCTGCAGCTTTTATAACATAAATATTCTTTTAGTCTGCTGCTATCTCGACTGCACTGCCATCAAACAGGCTAATGGTACCAACTAAATTGTAAGAGTCCCTGCTTTGAGGCACATATGTGACCAGACTATGCCAATCTCATGATAAAAATAAGTAGATACTATAATAACAATCAAAACATTATATGAGTACCAATAATATCCTCTATAGCAATGGTTCCCAAAAATGTGGTTTGTTGAGGGGGGAGGGATCCTTTCAAGGAATTTACAAGGTCAAAACTATTCTCAAAATAATACTAAGATGGTAGTTCCCCTTTTCACTGTGTTGACAGGTGTACTTAAGAGTACAGCAAGCACCAAGGGCAAAATCTGCTTGTGCGTTAGCACAAATCAAGGCAGTGGCCAAAAGAAATTCTACTAACAGTCACTGTATCTCCCACTATGCACTCATAGTTTTTCTTAAAAGCTATTTTTATTTATGAATGTCCTCGGCAAAGTAGTAAAACCTATAAATCTTATTACGTTTGGACCCCTGAATACACATCATCTTTTTAATATTCTGTGGAACAAGACAGAAGTATGGATAAAACACTTCCTCCAAGTACAATGACTGCTCTAAGGAAAAGAACTTGTGCAACTAAGATGCAAGCTGAACTAGCCACTTTTCCCATGGAATACAATGTTTACTTAAATGAGAAACTATACCTAGTCTAACTTGGGTTTTTGGCATAGATTTTCTTAAAAAATGAATAGACTGTAATTTCAAAAAAAACCCCACTATTTGCTGTCAATGATGCATTCACACTTTAAGAGCAAATGAATGAATTATTTTAAAGTGCTATTTATGTAACATGGGTATAATATAGCTGTTTAAAATGAATTAATAAATACTTAAAACCCTCAGTTTTAACCTCTATTATCATCAAATATTAATATATACACACCACTGAGACAAAAGTTCTTTGGGGTCTTTCAATAATTTTTAAGAGTATAAAGCAGTCCTGAGACAAAAAAAATTTGAGAACTGCAGCCTATAGTAACTAGAAGAAGGGACTTTGATAAATGTCTACTTTGTGCAGGTAGTATGACTGGTATTTTACTGATTTATATACACTATCCTCAAATAAACCTTCATGAGAGCAGAAATTCTGCTGTATCTGCAGCATCTTACACAGTTCTTGGCATGTGGTAGGGGCTTAATAAGTGGATGAAAGAATGAGAAAGCTAATATTCAAAGAGATTAAGTAGCTTGAATAAGTCAGACAGGTGAGAGATGATAGAGCTGGCACTAACAGATGTTTAGATTCCAAAAGTATAAGCTCTTTTCCACACATAACACTGCTTTCCACAGATATTCCTAGTTTATCAATGTATTTCTCACCCATTTGTAGTCTCTGCAACAGGATATCATAAGTGTTAGGTACTTACAAAGTGTTGTAAGAATGAAACCAATTTTTCTTTACCTATCACAGAAGCAAAAGAAAAAACTTTTAGTACCATTTTCTTAGAGAAAAAAAAAGGGGATCAAAAAAAAGCATTATGGTTAAAGTACAAAGTGGAAAAATACTGACAGGGAATCAGAGCTTTTAATTCTGGGCTCTAGTTTTGGCTCTGCCACAAATTTTGTAGTGATGGACAAGTAATTCAATCTTTTGAGGCTTAATGTCTTTATTTTTCAAGTGGAGGAAAGAAGCTGGTGGGTTATATATCTCTCAAATTCCCTAACGTGTTTAAGATTCTTATGTGTCTATGATTCTTCTCCTTGGAACAAGTTATAAGCAACCTGATGACAAGGTCCCATAGTGCCCAGAACAGTACCTTACATGTGGCAGATGGTAAATGTATGTATATAAGTAACACTCATATGGACTTTAAGTATATACTGCTTGAAAAAAGAATCACTTTTCAAAAAGCAGTGGTTAAAGAAAGGGTTGGAGAAATCTGAGAACCATTAGCTATCTAATAACAAAAAAAGAAGAAATATCAAAATACTGTTATATTAGCAAGTAGTCTATAAAATGTTATTTGAGATTGCTAATGACCCACAAAGGCATCAATTAATATTAGATCTACTTATAGGCTTAATCATTAATTTTCCTTGAGAAAAGTTTTTTTTTTTTTTTTAAGACTGATCTAATTCTATTACCCTTTTCACTCAATCTGCTTTAATTTGTACACGCTCTGTAACAGTATTCTGACTTTTGTCACTGATATAAAAACATAAAATTCTATTTGATAAATCCAATATGAATCTGATTATTGTTTTTAAAAATGAAAGATAATGTCAACCAAACAAGAAATGATTCTTTTATAAAGGGATATGGGAAATGCTCACAATTTATTAAATTTTTAAAAAAGGATATAAGAACAGTTTTCCTAATATGATCGCAATTTTACCAAAAAAAAAATATGTACACAAAAAGACTAGAATACATATTGAAGTTTAATAGTCATTATCAGTGGTTGTGAGACCAATAAAAATTTTTATTTTCTTCTTTAAATTTTTATTTCCAAAATGTTTACAATAAATAGGCAGTTTATATAAGAAAATTTAAGACTTGATTCTTTTTTTTTAAAGATATTATTATTATTTTTTTTTTAAATGAGGGAGAGAGAGCGCATGAGAAGGGAAATGCCAGAGGGAGAAGCAGACTCCCTGCTGAGTAGGGAGCCCAATGTGGGACTCCATCCTGGGACTCCAGGATCATGACCTGAGCTGAAGACAGTTGCTTAACCAACTGAGCCACCCAGGCACCCTAAAGATATTATTTTTAAGTAATTTCTACAACCAACGTGGGGCTCAAACTCACAACCCAGAGATCAAAAGTTGTATGCTTTACCAAATGAGCCAGCATGGTGCCTCCCAAGACTTGATTCTTAAAGGAGAAATATTAAACCTATTTTAATATGGAGAAACAACCAAATTGTTGGTGAAACTATTTCTTAATCCCTTCAGAAAACCATCTGACAGTATCTACAAAAGTATAATAGGAACTGACTACAATACTCCCATCAGTAATACCAGCTCAATTTAGCAGTAGAGAGGAGCAAGAGAAAACATTTTATAATTTTAAGAAGATAATGTTTAAAAAGAGCTCTTCAGGGTTTTTAAGCAGAGGGGTGAGATGATCAGATCAGTATTTCAGAAAGATTACTGGAAGCAATATGAAAAGAGAAGAGCCTGAACTGAGCCTTAGCAGTTTTTCAGACTGATATATACTGAAAAACTTAAGGTGAGGGACAGGGAGAAGCCATTCATGAAAATAAATGCTACAGGTTCAAGAAGAGGTTGGGGAAAGAAAGATTATTTATTTCATAGCTTTGGATATGCTGAATTTATAGGTGTCTGTACAACTATTTAACCATGTATATCCAGTGGTCAACTGGATATGCAGATCTAGAGCTTTGAAAACAAATGTGAAATGAAAACATCAATTTGGGAATTACCTGCATTAAGGTAATAATATAGTGGGGCGTGAAATCACTTGGGGAGAGGATGTAGAGAAGTGATTCTGAAAACAGTAAGAGAAGTGTTAAGATTAAATTATGATCTGTATATTCTATTTGGAAAACAAAGAGAAAGTTCTCAAGAAGCTTGCCATCCAGTAAGTTCTTGAGAAGCTTACCACCCAGTATAGAAGATAAACACATAACCAGATGACTATATTAAAAGGAATATGATATAGTTATACAGCTGGTACACTACTTATTGTGGGAGCTCAGAAAAGGAAAACTGAGGAAGAATGGTGGGTGATAGTCTGGGACTATTTCCTGGAGAAGGCTCTACACCAGAGCTTAACACATGAACAAGTAACAAACATTTCCTGGTGTATGAATATGCAGTCACATATAGTGAGGATAAATATATGTAGATTCTAGAATAGAGTTTATTTGCCATCTTATGAGTAAATCTTTGACACTGATGAGAAAAGATTTTCAAGACGAATGGTTAATTTTTAAAGTTTAGGAAGGCAATCCCCCCTGGCTCTTTGAAAAAACTTAACCTGTGGGTATCGCTAATTCCCAATAAATGAAATGTTGCTGATTCTGATTTAAAATTTGTTTTTAAGTCAGCACAATGTAAGAAACACCAATAAAAATACCAAAAGCATTTAATATTAAATCTGCTCGTTCCTTTGTTTATAGATGTAGTAAGTTTCTGAAATGTTTTAAAATCAATTAAATGCTAAAAATGTTGTCACAAAATATGTATTACATATGAATCTCAAGTCTGTGGGGCAAGTTGTTCAAAGTATTCTCCTGAACATTTATAAAGCATACACAAGAAACTGGCAAGGCATGTCCATAAAAATATTGTTGCTAAGAGAATCAAAGGCTAACATATGCAGCACATTAAGAGACAGATGACTTGCTAACTTTCAATATTTGACTAAATATGGTCAGTTAATTAAGCCATATATGGAAAGAAACAGAATGACTCAAACTATGTTAGATAAAATTTTGGAGGTATATCCTAAGTGTTTCATGAATACATATCCAGAGCAATTGCCAATAATAAATGGCTGTGTGAAGACACATTTGTCATTTAATTCCAGGTACAGGCAGCTTTGTCAACTTAAGCTGTAAACTAATTCAAAAAACTAGTTCAAGTAAATAAAACATGTTTTTATCGAAAAGGAGACCTAGTTATTTTTCTCAGCAAGTTAGCTCAAGGACAAGCTTCGTTTCCCACACTTTTAAAGAAAAAAGCTGCTACCTAACAACAGAGTTGAATAAAGGGACTATATTCAACATTGGCTGAAAGTAGACAAAACTGAAGGCCTAATAACTTCTGGGTGGGGCATGTATAGTTTTAAATTCCATTCCTAGAGAAATAAAAATAAATGTGTTAAGCGACTACATAATTCAACTGAGTAAAATCACAGTAACAAAATTAGTAGCATTTTAAATAAATTTTAACACTGTAATATTCCTTTTCATTAAGGTGGTTTTGTGTAAAATACATACGCTAGAGCCACACTGTCTGAGATTAATCCAGTTCTGCCACTTACTAGCCAGGTTTTGTTGGATAAATTACTTAACATCCTGTGAGCCACAGTTTCCCCTGGAAAATGGGGGTAATAACAGTACCCACCTCAGAAGTTTACTATGAGAAGTATATGAATTAATATAGAAAGCACTTAAGTAGTACCTGTCAAATATTAAATGCTTTTATGTTTGTGTTAATACATAATCAACATGCTAAATCACCTCATTAAAATTTTCTTTTTTTATATTCTTAACTAAAACTTACTTTTTTGTCCCTCTACAAATTATAAAACAAGGTTATATGCTGAAGACTTATACAGTACCATTTTGGTTAGAGTCCCACCCACAATTATTTCTAAGAGGAGGATTAAATTTTGAAAGATGTACTACGGAAATCTTTGGGATTTCAAACTTCTCTCAAACAAATATTAATATTTAAAAGTTTTATATAAGCTCATTCATACAAATTATATACAATTCAGAAGAGAAAAAAGATTTAGTTGTATAAATGTCATTAGAGATCTTAAATTAAAGTAAAATTGTAGCCAATTAATTGAAATGTTTACAATCTGTGCCTAAATGTTAGTAATACAGTTAATTAACAAATTAATTTGAATATGGAAGTAATCTAAATCAATTTCCACTTCCTTGAAACAAGTCTTTATGACTCTTAGGAAAACTTGGTTCTGCTCAACAGCTAGGAAGAGAAATTTGTAAATATACTAGAGAATAGTCCATGTGCTAAGCATTCAGATTGACACATGTCAGTGAGTAGGCTTAAAGAGGAACTGAACTGAAGATGTCCAAGCAAGTATTGGTCTATTTTAAAGAAAACTGAATTTGGACTGTCAAAGGAGGAATTATGGATGTGGTTTACACAAGAGAAACAATGAAGAACCCTAAGCAGTACTCTCATACTGAATAATAAAAAATAAATACCTTGGTCTTGCATTAAGATGGGCAAATAATGAGCATGTACAATCTTAAGAGTCATCTATTATATTAGTTATGAAAACAAGTAAAACGTTCAGGACCGCAATAATTTTATTTTTTGTTTAAAGATCTTATTTATTTATTTAACAGAGAGAGAGAAGGAAAGCACAAGCAGGGTGAGCTGTAAGCAGAGGGAGGGGCAAAAGCAGAATCCCTGTCGAGTAAGGAGTCCCATATAGGGCTCAATCCCAGAACCCAGGGACGATGACCTGAGCCAAAAGCAGACACTCAACTGACTGAGCCACGTAGGTCCCCCAGCACTGAATTAATTTTATTTTTTTATATTTTATTTATATTGTTGCCTTTCTACTCTTATCAAATAAGCAGGTAGGAAATCTACATGTAAAAATAAAAACTTGTCGGGGCACCTGGGTGGCTCAGTGGGTTAAGCCTCTGCCTTTGGCTCAGGTCATGGTCTCAGGGTCCTGGGATCGAGCCCCGCATCGGGCTCTCTGCTCAGCAGGGAGCTTGCTAACCTTCCTCTCTCTCTGCCTACTTGTGATCTCTGTCAAATAAATAAATAAATAAATAAAATAAAAAATAAATAAAAACTTGTCCTCATAATAAATCATATATTCAAATGACAAAATGATTGGGACAATAAATTTACAACACAGATTATACACAATGCTGGAACATGGGAAATTCTTCATTTGGATTAAGAAAAGTTCATGGTTATGTACATCTGGTATCCTAGAGAGAATAAAGGAGACACATTCTTGACAAAGAGAAGATCCAATATATATTTGTGGATTGAATAAACTAGACATGGCAAACAGACTATAAAACATCTGAAAAACTTTTTTGAGACCAAAAAAAAAGCTTTAGGAGAAAAATAATCTAAGTATTGCTTGCATGCCTCATCCAACAAGTACTATGTATTTGAAAGACAATACATACGGAAACATATATATGGAAACCATATATATTCAAAGATTTAAATATATCCTTACCCTCTCATTACGGAGCTCTGTTATTTCCTTTACTGATAGAGATCTATAAAGTAGTAAGTTAAACCTAGATCTTTAGAGGCCAACACTTTCATTTGGGAACTTAGAAAGGGAAAAACTTTTCTTCTAGAGTTTAAAATCCTTAGGAATCTAAAGAGAATTGAACTTCAAGGATCATTCTCTTGCTAGTAATTTTTATTGACTGTCTACTATATATAAAATGCATTCTGGTGAATACAAGGAGGAACACTAAAGAATATATTTTCTGTTTCCTTTATGCACAGTGCCTGGCATATAGGAACTATGTAATAAACACATATAAAATGAATCAAAACAAAATGTTAACTTCCTAACAAGTAGGCATTTATTACTTAGTGTGTGTATGTGTACACAAAACTGTGCTAAGTACTGTGCGAGACTCACTGCTTTTATTGTTTCATGTATTCCAGTTTTTTCTCCCAACTAGAAGACAGTTCCTTAAGAACTGAAAGTGCCTTCTATACCCCATAATACCTAACAGAGCCACCCAGTAAATTTTTGTTAATAAGCTAAAAACAGAATATATAATCTCTAATTAGGAAAATAAGCAGATAAAACAGAAAAATAATATGCAATTTAAAAGAAATACAGCATTAATCAAGAAAAAGTCAGTATGGGAGTAGAGATGAGTTAAACTTTTTGGAGAAAATAAATCTTTGGCCATGTTTCATTAATGTCTGAGCTCTACATAGGAAAGCAGTTGCAGTACAGTTTGCGGTTCCTTGTTGTAGTCTTTTATCAGAAGTGGTCACAAACTGACCTGGAGGGGTTTAATCAGTGTATATACGAAGAAGAAAATAATTTAGTTTCAGGAGAGGAAATAAATGCTTCTACTTAGTATTTCTATTAAATTTTTAAAAAGTTTACAAAGATATGTATAATATGGTACTATTCTTGCCACTGATATATTTAATTAAGAGTCCAGAAGAGTATGTGCCAAAATGTTAATTAACAGACGTCAAAGTCATTATTTTCCAAAAATGTCTCTATAGTGAGGACATAAAATTCTTATGGCTTTCCAAAACAAAACAAAAAACTTCACATACTCGTTATGTTTCCTGATGAGTTTCTTCAGTGTCCAGCAAAATATGTGGCCAATAAAGAGTAGGAGATTCTTTATTAACTCAGAAAGTATTTACTGAGTGTCCACTTCAGCCACTATGCTAGTTGCTAGAAATATACTGGCGAAGAATATAGACCAGATTTCTGTATTCAAAGAGGTTAGAGTCCAGCAGGCAAGACAGAAAGAGTATAATAAACAGTATACACAAAACTAGAGTACTTAACCTGGATTTGGGAGAAAGAGGAGAAATCAGAACTTCTGAGGGTGTACCCAGGAATTTCTACTTTAAAGAAATTCCCCATCTAGGGGCACCTGGGTGGCTCAGTGGGTTAAAGTCTCTGCCTTCAGCTCAGGCCATGGTCTCAGGGTCCTGGGATCAAGCTCCGCATCGGGCTCTCTGCTCAGTGGGGAGCGTGCTTCCTCCTCTCTCTCTCTGCCTGCCTCTCTGACTACTTGTGATCTGTCTGTCAAATAAATAAAAATCTTAAAAAAAAAAACAATTAAAAAAAAAAAGAAATTCCCCATCTAATCTGTAAAAACAGACTAGATTGAAAAACTCTGATATCCATGGTAACTGAAGCTAGAGAGATAAAACAATGCACAAGCAGCATTTGTACAATGGGATCAGAAAAGCCTATGTCAAAACGAGAGGACCATAAGTATTTATGAAAGGGGAGAGAAGGGGCGCCTGGGTGGCTCAGTGGGTTAAAGCCTCTGCCTTCAGCTCAGGTCATGATCCCAGGGTCCTGGGATGGAGCCCTGCATGGGGCTCTCTGCTCAGCAGGGAGCCTACTTCCTTCTCTCTCTCCGCCTGCTTCCTCCTCTCTCTCCACCTGCTTCCTCCTCTCTCTCCACCTGCTTCTCTGCCTACTTGTGATCTCTGTCAAATAATTAAATAAATAAATCTTAAAAAAAAAAAAAGAAAAGAAAGGGGAGAGAAAATAAAAGGGAAGAAAAACAAGTGTTAGAAGGCAAAAATCCAGAAGGAGAAGGCAGTATGGAAGAAAACACAACTTGGCAAGCCAAATGCCCCACATTTTGGTGCTCCTTAATAACATACTAAATAAAACACGAGATCAAAGGTAAGATGATAAGCCCTATTTAACAATAAAATCTATCCAATTAAACAAAATATATTCAGGAATCAAGACAGGATGATCAAAGGACTCATAAGTAAATAAAAAAGAATCCAAATATTATAAATTCTAAGAAAGTAGAAATATTAATATGGCTAACAAAACAAAATGAGGGGACAGAAGACAAAAATGGATGAGTGCTGATATGCTAATCTTATAAAATAGTAAAATCTTTCTAAAATTGGAATGTGGTCTTAAAAAAAAATCCTATGTCACTGTATTCATAGACTATTTTCTTGATTTTCAAGGAACATTTAAGGAGATATTCCCTCTAGTTGTAAAGAAAATTAAATCTAAAATTTAACCATTACTTCAGGCTTCAGTAGTTTTCTTTGGCAAACAAAAGCAAAACTAAATTTAACACTTTTTAAAAAAAAGATTTTATTTATTTATTTGACAGAGAGAGAGACAGCAAGAGAGGGAACACAAGCAGAGGGGATGGGAGCAGGAGAAGCAGACTCCCCACTGAGCAGGGAACCTGATGTGGGGCTTGATCCCAGGACCCCAGGATTATGACCTGAGCCAAAGGAAGACGTTTAACCAACTGAGCCATCCAGGAGACCCAAATTTAACACTTTTTAATTAAAATAGTATTTATAATATGTGTCCTTTTTAATAAAAGCATGTCAAAAGGTCTGCATCCTAGGATCCTTTAGAGATCCTAAAATAATGTTCCCTAAATGATGGTTAGTTATGGATAATTAACATCCACTGGGCCATTATTACTACTTTTTTTTTAAGCATACAGCACAGTGCCTAGCTTAAAATTAAAGAACCAAATCCTTCCAGCAACTCACAGTCTAATCAGAAATAAACAAAAACACAGATAAAATCACAAAATGATGTAACTTTTCTAATCTCAAATTCTCCTCTGTATTTTAATATGCATGGATTACTTTAGTATACCTTTTATGAAATGTTTTAACAAAAATGTTAAATTTTAAAAACTATGTGTATGTATATAAATAAATTCAAATTGAAGAAAAGGAGAGACATTTGGGAAGAGAAACAGATTTTTTGGTCATGTCCATGACATAGATTGGGGGGGTGGATTGCAGGGAATAGGCTAGTGTCTTGAAACTATATCCCTGCATCCTTTTCAGAAAGCAAAGAGCAAAAATATATCTGACAAGCTGAGAACCTGGTACTTTTCTGCTATACTTGGATATGCTATGGCAAAAAATATCAAAGATGAAGTTAACAATATATAATTCTGAGTCCCAGGAGAGAAAATTTTTAAAAAATTTATTTGGTTATTTTAATCAAATAATATTTTCCATTTTAGACTACCAAGCTATTCTGTATTTCTGGGACCACTGATGGAGGAGTTACAGGAGCAGGAGTTAATATTTCCAAGTCACAAAATAAGAGGGTCACTAAATATTCAAATGGAGAGCAAAGGGTTTATCCCCCAACCCTAACAAAAACAAATGAGCAAAGATGAAATTGATTTTCAAATACTTTGTTGAAAAGTAAGAGAGAAACAGTTACTAGTAAGTATAGTATCAATAGGATGCAATTATTAAGTATTTACTAATAATAAACTGAGGGATATAAAATGCCACAAAAATTATTTTAGTTTACTGCTATGGCTCTAAGATGGCAAAGGTCTCTGCCTCAGGTAGTCATACCCTTGTGTAAATTCCTCCCCTGGAGTCTAGGCTTGACTTGCCTCCAACAAATTGAGCAGGGCAGAAGTGATGCAATGTCATATGTACTCTCTCTTGCCCTCTCCTGGATTACTCACAACATGGAAGCATGCACATGCCATGTCAAGAGGCAGCCCTGTTAAGAACCCCATGTGGAAAGCAGGCAAAGTCTGTCAATAACCACATGAGTTAGCTTTGAAGTGGAACCCTATTTACTCACACCCCCAGCCCAGTTAAACCTTCAGATAAGACAGCAATCCCAGCCAATGGCTTGAGGGCAACCTCATGTGAGATCTTGAGGCAGAAGCATCTAGATAAGCTCCATTCAAATTCCTGAACCATAGAAAATATGGGATAATAAATGTTTATTATTTTCAGTGTAGAGGTAATTTGTTATGTAGCAATAAAAAGTGGCTACTTTGCTAGATTTGGGATGAAAGTAAGAGGCATTTATATCAATTTTCACTGGTTCAGCTTCGTGTGCACCCAAACATCATGCTCCCTTCTCTACTTATCTCTAATTTGTCATTTGTCCTATATATCAACTCCTTTTAAATGCTATCAAGCGGTCCTTTACACAAAGAGTTATCTAAATTATCTAGACCTATCTCTCCATTTCCATAAATTCAAAGCTCTAATCACAGTGGACCACCTCCATTTCTTGACTATGCCAGAACAATCTGAAATTACAACTTCAGAATAAGTAAATAACAATCACCTGGTAATGTGCCAGTGTGTACATGTTTGATGAGTGAAAAGGAACAAAAGAATAACCTTCTAAATAGAGTTATCCTAATAAATAAATTTTTAAAAAACCTATTATTCCTTCAATATTTACTTTTGAGGAGGGAGGGCATATGAATAGCAAGAAGAAAAAAAGTAAGCTTTCATATATTACTTTACATTGAGGGAAAGGGAAATGTATGGTTTTCTATTGTATAATATATTCATTTAATCATCTCCCCCGAAAATGTTATAAAAAGATGCTAGTACTTTTACATTTACATAAAAGAAAGTTTTTATATTCCTCCAAATGCAGATCTCTAGTCAAGAGAAAATAATAAGGCAGAAATAAGAATACCCAATTTTTCAAATTGCCTCCTGAAACAACTGTCAGTATGGAGTCCTTCTGAAAGCAATTTATCACAAAAACTTATTGTTGTATTTCCCAAATTGTTCCCATGAAACTACTAAACTAAAAATGTTAATAAATGGTTTCTGACAAAAATTCTTAAAAACTTCTAAAAATTTAGGAAATACTAGATTAAACATTTCTTTACTAGAACTTGTCAACAAGTCCCTTTTCCCAATAAAATCCATTTTTATCACCAAAATCTATTTTTATGTCCAAGCTGAGGCACTCAGTCTAGGGCTATGGTCCCACACAATTCATGTGAAATACAATAAATGAGTTAATTTCCACTGCACTATAAACTCCAAGTCTCTCTCAGATATAATCAATAATGAATTAATACTTTCATAATTTTATACTATTTTGCATCTTTAGAAGGAAAATTCTGTATGCAGATTTTATGCACCAATAACTACATGGAACCAAGAAACTTCTGAAAGATCTTTTTTATTATTTACCTATACTAGAACAATGATTAACATGGCTCACTCAATACATTACAAATGAGATTTTCACCTTTGGGGATGAATCTCCAGTTATCTAGAAGACTATGACACATGGGTATTTTTGACAGAGAGGCTACAAAATTTTGCTGAGGCAAACATGACAATAAAGAATCTTTTAGATAAAACCCAGTACTAACGAAGAAACATATCCTAGGTTCACCACAAAAAAAGCTGGTTGGTAGGAGGAGGGGGTTGAGTCCAGGTGCGAAGAAAAAGTAACCTGATGATGAAATTTCATTTCTTTTTAATCATAAGACTTAACTAAAGCAGCCTGGGACTTCGTAACTTCTCTGGAAGATAAAGGGTACCCCTGGAGCAATGGCTGAGGAACTGCTGGATCCTACAGATTGCTCTTCAATTTACACTTCTTTTAACCATCTTAAGTTTTTATTTCTTAAGCTTTCCCCAGCTTATGGTAATGTAACTAGAGTTAAATCACTCTCTCCTTCCATTTTCTATAACATATAAACATATCTGTCCTAACATACTTAAAATACTGTTATAATTATTTTTCCATATGTACTATCTCTACATTCACTTTCCTCTCATGTCTTCACTATACTATTAGGTCTCAAAGTCAAGGATCCCATTAAGTACTCATAACACAGTATTTAAAATACATCAGACAGTAATCAAATGTCAATTGGAGGAAACTGCAAGTATGATTTAGCTTCACTGGTAGGACTCAGAAATAGATCGCAGAGTTTTTGTTACCTGTAGTTCACTGTATCAGAGAAATTAATTTTTCCATGTCATATCTGACTTACTACATGAAGATAGAGGCGTTGCAAAACATTTTGAAATCTTTTTGTTAGGGAAATAATACCTTCCCTTTTCATACATGAAAGGTGTGTAACTGATACCAACCATTCTAATATCTATAAAGTATTAAACTATCTTGAAGTTAAATGTATGAATGAGTGATAGTCATGATCACTCAGAAACATCACATTCTTCAAAGCAAAAAAGACGACTAGAGCTAAGTAAGATCACATGGGGGTAAAAATAAGGTACTGTTTTAGCAGCCCTTTCGATGCCTATCACTGCTGCTCTTGAAGGTTCACACCTTTTTCAATTGTGTCCCCTAATCAGATAGCACGAGTTCCAAGAATAAGACTCCAAGCAAATAACTTCATTTTCACTTCCCTAATACCTGCCATTAATGGTCCACTTTCCAACTGCAACCCATGCAGATATGATCCCCTCCCCTCCCTTGTAGTGAGATAAAATAAACCAAAACCACTTTAAAGTTACCCTAAAAAAAACAAAACACAAAAAACCCCCACAAAAGCAAAAAAAAAAAAAAGCAAAAATTATATAACCAATAGCATACAATGTTTTGTTAAAATAACGTTAGCATTCTAGCATAAAACTACTGCCACAAAAGGAATTCCTTCCACCAGTAAGACAGACTCCCAATGCACATAAGGTTCTTAGTAATTTAGCTACTGTGGTAATAAAAGCAGCCAAGAAGACAGTACTGAAGACAAAGTGAAAGCCAGCTAGTTTTTTTTTTTTCTTTCTTTCTTTTTTGGAGTGGTGCCTTGCATTTCTCTGAAAGTCTAAAAGCTAAATCTTGACCATATAAGGCTGTGGGATTCCCATGGATGGAAATGCCTAAGCAACAGTCAAATCAAATAACCCTAAAATACATGAAACATAGGTACTAAGCTACCATAAGAGGTTCTTACTTTTTTCTAGTTTCACTTACATTCTCGTAGATAATCCTGAAAGTGTTCCTGCAAAACATTATGATCAAATTCACAAAGTTAAAATATATAAAAAGTATATATAAATTATTGAAATTTCCTTAAAAAATACTTTTGATGGATCTCTCCCCATAAAGGCTGTTATACATTCCTTTATCATTTTAAACAAGTACCAAAAAATGTAATTTTACTTTTCTCTATAAACCCAACATGATATCAACTCTTAAAATCTGATGTTACACACCAATGTCCTTCTAGCTAATAGTTTATGCAGCTATAATGACACTTAAAATGCTTTATGGGTATCATTTTTGCTTTTAATAGGTTTTCTGCCTTCTATCTTGCTTTTATCTATCACCTTTTAAAACTATCTTGATAATTTCCTATCTTCATTTTAATCTGTAGCTCTTAATTTGCCAAACACTGAAAAAAAAAAAAAAGAACTTAAATAAGAGCACACAGAAACTGTGTGAGGACTTCTGCTTAGTAAAATAAAAATATTCGTGCTTAAGTGTGTGGACTCTGCAATGTCTGTTTCAGTTTTATGAGTAATGTTTATTTTCCAGTGTTTTTATGTCATAAAGTTCCCAATATGAAAAAAATGTACTGAAGAAACTATGACCTACCTAAAAAATGTAGAAGGCTGACTAAGTGACACCAAAACTGACAACTGCTGATAAAAACTAAAACTGATAAATGTTATTGGCAATGTTTTCTCTGCACAGATGTGATTAAAAAGAACAATCAGGGGGCGCCTGGGTGGCTCAGTGGGTTAAAGCCTTTACCTTCGGCTCAGGTCATGATCCCAGGGTCCTGGAATCGAGCCCCGCATCGGACTCTCTGCTCCGTGGAGAGCCTGCTTTCTCCTCTCTCTGTGCCTGCCTCTCTGCCTACTTGTGATCTCTGTCTGTCAAATAAATAAATAAAATCTTAAAAAAAAAAAAAAAAGAACAATCAGGTGACACAACAAGTGCTGATCATTTGAGAGCTCCTGGAAAAAAAAATAGTGACCCCAAGAAAATGAGCAAAGACCCTGAGATAGCAGTTTACTTTTCTATTACTTAAGTTTTACTTACAACTTTGCATGCTCATGTCTTTAGAATAGTAAAATGTACAATGACTTACTTTGCGATTTAATTTTCAAGAATTCAAGAACAACAAAAAAGGAAAAGCAGACGTAGTTCATTTTACAGAAACAGCAATAAGTAAACCTCAGTGGAACACTCATGTCTGATACAAATGGAAGTATTTTCTGATACAGCTATTTCATGTTAATAAGAGAACAGACTATATTAATAAGACATCAGTTAAACCCCAAGCTCTACTTTGTCACCATAATAAACTTCCTCTCCCAGAAAACATCTTTCAGAAGACCAAAACTAGTTTGCGGACTTTAATACCCCTCACCAGCACTGCTACTCTATTCAGGTCTTTTCCAAAACTACTGAACGTCATTAGGTACAATATGCCTGGCATACAAAGGAAGATCATTTAATATAGATGTTTATGAAATAGAAGATTTTAAGGGATCCAAACAGGAAATAAGATGATCTTTATTTAATATGACAAGTGTCATATTTTCTAGGATATCAGAAGATAGGAATAGCCTAGAGAGGAGTCAGGGCTTCTAGGAGAAACCTAATCTATGTCTTTAAGGATAAAGAAATGGGGAAGGCTAAAAATTTTCCTAAAAGGGGGAAGCAGACTATTGGATGAAGAGCATTTGTTACTGTTGAAGGAGCACAAAGTATAAGAAAGGATGGTAGGTGATTTGGGAGGACTAAGTAGAAATGAGATGGGGAGAGTATAGTTAGCCTCACACACCAGGCTAAGAAGATTAAATTTACTCTGCACAACAGTAATTGTCAAGAATGAGTAACATAAGGGGATCCCACTAAAAGGAAAAAAAAAATTCCTACAGACTTCCCTAAAATTGACATTACCTTTATCATGCTATTTAAATAGCTATAAACATAAACCTAGGCCTTTACACATGCTGTAGTACATACATAAGCCAAAACAAATTTATAAATTTCCTCACCACTTTTTTCTTTAGTTTATGAAGAAGGCTGTGATGTCATTTGGTTGGGAATTGACCGTTACCGTTACAAACATGACATTTTCTTTTCTTTTTTTTTTTTTTAAGATTTTATTTATTTATTTGACAGACAGATCACAAGTAGGCAGAGAGGCAGGCAGAGAGAGAAGGGAGGAAGCAGGCTCCCCTCTGAGCAGAGAGCCCGATGCGGGGCTCGATCCCAGGACCCTGGGATCATGACCTGAGCCGAAGGCAGAGGCTTTAACCCACTGAGCCACCCAGGCGCCCCCAAACATGACATTTTCATTAAATACATCCAGGTCTTTTCTCATTTGTCTATGATTGTTAAATCTGCAGTATTTGGCACCAAATCCAATAAAATGCAAATATATGCAACTAAAATGAAGCAGTATCCAGCTGCAAGACAGTTGTTTATCTACCCATCTACCTCACTACTCATGTTCATGCAGTATAGACTGTCTTCACAACGAAAACTCAAGAATTAAAACATTCTTGTTGAGATAGAGATTGAGAGAAAGAGTTTTAAGAATGCCTTCTAAATTTCTGGCTGATTGGATGAGGTGGAGAATGATGCTGCCACTTCCAAATGTCACCTCTAAGATCTCGAATGATGAAATTCCCAGAGAAGAGCACACTGTCACTTTCTTCCTCTTTTGACTGAATCTCTCTCTCTCTCTCTCTCTCTTTTTTTTGGTCCTCATTGTGAATTCCTGATTCTTGACCATTCTATTTCTTTCCAGTCCAACTTTACAGGCTTTACTTGCCTATTTTCTATTTCAACTATCCATTTACCACCCAAGAGGGCTGAACAATACAACCCACTTGCTTTCTGTGCTGTAATGCAAACAAACTGATCTAACCGCACAGCAATGCAATATGGTCCACTATAACGTCATCCTAACCTCACTGTAATGTTCCACTAACAGATCAGTCGTTTGCCTGAATTCCTGTCACGTTGTATTTACCACTCTAAATCTCCAGGCTCCTTAAGATCCCACTGATATTAAATATTACTGCTCCATGATGCGCTTATACTATTGGGGAAAATGAAATGGTCAACGGCAATTTTCTAAGGATAGTACTCTTTTCACATTAGAAGTTCCTACATCTTCACACCCTTCTTTCTTTACTTTGGTTTGGAGGAAGAAATGTCTTACTATTCCTAAACAAAATTCCCAATGACTTCTTACACTTCTCACTTTTCTATGTTCATGTTTTTTCAGTATTTTACTTTATGTTTCAACCAAAGTGAACTACTTACTAGTCCAATTCTTATGCTGGTATTTCTTCTAATGCTGCATCTTTCTCCTATAATGCTTTCCCTACATCTCTGCCAAGATGCCTCCCCCAATCTTTCTATTCCTCTAGATTCTAAAAGCTACATGAAGCCTAAAAATATTTCTTGATACTACCTTCCACCTAAAACATTCTTCCTCTTTTCTTCCACATTTTATTAGGAAAATGTTCGAACATACAGCAAAGTTGAAAGAACTTTACAGTGAATACCTATCCACTCACCATCTAAATTCTACTATTAATACGTTACTAACTGCTATTAGCATGTAACTATTTACCTAGTAATTACTTTACCCATCTATTAATCCAGCTACTTTGAAATGTAGCAAAAAAGTAAACCTGTAGAAATTAGTATAGATAATTACTAAATTACCTCCTAAATAGTTTAGCATGTATATCATTAAGTAGAATTCGGTATTTGTTTAGTTTTCTTTTGATATAAAATTTACATACTGTGAAATGCAGGGATCTTAAACACACTTACTGTGTTTTAACCAATGCATAAACCTGTGAAATCCAAACTCCTATCAAGATTTAGAACACATCACTACAGAAACTTCTTTCATGTCCTTTTCTAGTCAAACTTCTCCTCCAACCCCCTGAGGCAACCATTATTCTGGCTTTTCTCCCAACATAAACAAGCTATTGCCCTCCTAAAATGTCCTGTAAGTGGAGTCCTAGTGTAGATCCTTATTTTGTGAAAGGCTTCTTTAAGCAAAATGTTTATGAAATTCATTCATGTAGCTGTGGGTATTAGTAGTTTGCCCTTTATACTGCCAAGTAAGTATTCCCTTGTATGGCTATATCATAGGTGATCCATTCCTTTACTGATGACTACCTGGACTGTTTCCAGTTTTCAACTATTAGGAATAAAGCTGAACATTATGTACAAGTTTTTTAAGAACATATGTTTTTATCCCTCTTGGGTATACATTAGGAATGGAATTTCTGGGCAGATGTGTGTTTACTGTGTAAGAATTTGATAAACATTTTCCCAAAGTAGTTATACCAATGTACATCTTCACCAACAACAAGAGTTCCAATTGCTCCACAACCTCACCAACATCTGATGATGTGAGTTTTTATTCATTTAGCCACTCATGGGTGTAACACCTTGTTTAATATAATTGGCATCTTATTCTATATAATATTACTTAAGTATGTACTTCCCTTGCCTCTATTAGAATATAAACTTCCTGGAGTTACAAATTGTGTTAGCCCTCTTTTTCCCCTACAATGTTTATAGCAGAGTGCTCTGCACATGCTGGAACAAGTATCAGTTTAATTGAACTGCTTAATAAAATTTCTTTGTCCTTCCTGTTCTGGATAAGCCATGGGAAAAAACAAAATACAAAAAACAAAAAACAAAAACAGGAAAAAACCCCAAAGGCAGATCTGTGAAATGAGGCTACAGAAAATCAAGGGCTGGTACCCTCCAAATTTATCCTAGTCCTCTGTTAAACTATGAAGCAATCTTAAAACCATTTATTATGCTGTTTATCCTACAAGAGTGTCATATCTAGGCACAAACCTAGAAACATGCACAAATAGAATGCAAACTCCATATGAACTCCACAAGTGAAGATTTTTGTCTACTTTGTTCATTGATCTGTCCTAGTGCCTAGAATAGTGCCTATGACTACTGCGTAACAGGAACACAAATATATAAGGAAAATATTTATGTTGAATATACACAACATACACATTTCCATAAATGTGCCTCTTAAATTAATAGCAGTGAACTTACATAATGAACAGAACTACTTATAGCTATAGCTTTAAAAGCTTTAACCATAATACCCGTGAACATATCCTTCCAGATATAGATTCAGGTTTCTATCTGGCATTTTAAAATATTTTCCAAAGTTTATCTTCATATAATCTGAAGTGGTTATTTTCTTTAACTTAAGTATATGACTCCAGGAAGCATATACATTGAATTTTAAGAGAAGAAGGTGGCTCCTCAAAAGTCACTGCAAATGTACCAAATCAAGCTGGCAACTAATGAGATGTCCTGTACCATAGTACAGAAGGATTGCCCACCTATTAAAAATCTTAATATAACCACTCACCTGTGTATCTATACACCAAATAAATTAGGGAGAGAGATTTCCAAATGTTCACTTCTATTCAACACTTAAGATGAGGTCTCTGAAATGGGTCATTGTGAAAAGAATTCTTCAGACCATTAAACATTTCCTGCATTTCAAGCAATCAGTATCCCATAGTGTGTGCTAGGGCTACAAAGACAAAATTAAGGGGCTTATATTTTAGTGGAAGAGACAGTGAAGTAAATGAACAATTACAGAACCACTACAGAAAAAAGCAAGATTTCAAGGACAATACTCAAGATTGCTCTGTATCAGGAAAAAGTGAGGATAAGCTTCTTGGCAGAAGTGACTGCTTGGGATACTTAATCTCATGAGCTAGAAAAATAGGGGTCATCCCTGAAAGAAAAACTCAGTAGTAGTCCTGCTCAAGAGCCAGTGTTCTCTAGGGCAACTGATCCTCTTCAGGAGAGTTCCTATAGTTACTGAGGGACAACTGAAGGACATTCAGGTTCTTGATACAACAGTTGAAAGGCATTTCATTTGTTTTCAGTTCTTGGTGATTATAAATAAAGCCACTATAAAAATCTGTATACAGGTTTTCATGAAACCATATGTTTTCACTTCTCTTGAAGAAACAAAAAAGTAAGCTTACTTTAATTTGCTCCTCTCTTCTTGGAATCAACTGCATAGCTTTCTTAAAGGTAACTATCACCATGTAGCGATAATAAGAGCTATATACTATCTGAATCTGCTAAAAAAAAAGGGATCAAGAAAAAGGAGCAAAATAAAAATTAGATTAAGATCTAAAGATCAATTTTTAAATTGAATCATTCAACAATTATTTACTGAGAATTCACTATGAACCAGGCCCTGTGATACGTGATAAATGTTTGGGCTTCAATGGCAGACAAACAAATAAATGCACAATCACACCCTAAGAGAAGATGTATGAAAGAACAAAAATGCGTAATCACACCTTAAGAGAAGAAGTATGAAAGAACAAGGAGCTAATAGGAAAAGATAGGTTTGAGGAGAATAAGAAAGTCAGCAAAGGTTTCCATCAGGAAGTCACAAAGCTTAATAGGAGTTAGCCAAAAAGTGGAAAGACTGTTACAGATGAAGGGAAAACATTAATGGAATGGAGGCATGAAAGTTTAGTGTGTATATTTGAGGGTCTGAAGGAAGTGTAGCTAGAATACAGATGTACAAGGAGAAGAGACTACAAAAGTCAACAGATCTTGAGAGATCTTGGGATTTTCCCTACCAAGTTTGTTCAGCTTGGATCAACTACTTTATATATCTGACAATTCCTGAAAATTAAAAAGAGAGATACAGAAATTCAAAGCAGATCAATCTCAAATCTGTTAAGTGTTCTCTAACAAAGAACATCATTTCCTCTGACTTCAACTGTTACTGATAATTTCAGCACCAACATTTAAGGTGAAAATCTGACATTTCCTCTTAAAGAAATTTCCTCTTAAGCTCTTTTATTATTTACATTTTATACATCATTTTAATACATTTGGTATTTCCTTTAATACAATAAATTGGTCCACTTTTTAAAGCAAATACTAGAGTTCTGAAATCTCTGATTCTCAAACTGAAAAAAATTAACATAATTCTTATTTCAAAATTACAAAATTCAATTCAGCAAGCATTTATTTACCAGATACTCAAAAGATGTGTTTATAAAGACATAAAAAAATGTTGAATTTTAAAAGTAACTTTTTTTGAGAGTCTTGTTTCCATGCTGTTTAACTTATGAAATCATTTAAAACTGATTCTACCAAAAATACCAATCATGTAGACCTTAAATTTTTGTATTATTCTAAATGCCACTATCTGGATCATGATAAATTAAGCCCAAATATCATGTATATATACTATCTTTTATCTATTTTGTTCATTATAATTAATTCTTTGAGAAAATTAAGGTAAATATAAATACAATAATCAATTCACAGCTCTTCAAAAGAATGAATGTAAAACCACACTACAATTATTACTAAGTCATTTTCCCCCTCTACTCAATAATGCTGCCTCTCCTCCCATGCAACATTAGATTTTTTCTTCTAAAAATCTGCTTGTCTACAAACAAGAAAGTAATTACTTTTACATAAAAGTTCTTCCTGTTGCTTCCCATTTCTCCTGGACAACAATAAAATACCATTTCTATGTAGTAATTAAATAGAAAGAATGCTCCTGAATGACTAAGGTCATTCAGATACATTCACTCTGTACCCCCAAATAGAATAAAAACTCAAAGGCAGATACATCTCATTTGTGCTCCATAACACAAGGTCTGAAACTGAGTAGTTACGAATAATTAGCTCTCTTTCCCTTTTGGTTAGAAAGGCTGTGGTAGGTACTTTCACATATACCAATTCAGAAACCCTGCTGCAGAATACTACCCTTCCTTAACAGACTCTGAAGGGAAGAGGCCTTGGACAGATTAGCTCATTCCAGGGACAGAAGTTCTTCCCTCTACATTTTACTATTTCTTAAACACCTACACCACTCTATAACATTTTATTAAGCAACTGGCTGTATTTTGTTTTGTTTTGTTTTGTTTTTAAAGACTTTATTTATTTATTTGACAGAGAGAGAGATCACAAGTAGGCAGAGAAGCAGGCAGAGAGAGAGGGAGAAGCAGAGAGCCCGATGCGGGGCTCGATCCCAGGACCCTGGCATCATGACCTGAGCCGAAGGCAGACGCTTAACGCGCTGAGCCACCCAGGCGCCCCACAACTTGCTGTTTAATAAACTTGAAAATCGCTCTATATTCAACTTTTTTAAAGGCAACAGCTTTAGATACTTAGAGGTGCCAAGCAAAAGTTATGTGGTACAGAAGTAAAGCAAAAAGCAAGGTGAGAGAACTATTGTTTGATTCTTCAAGACACTTTGAAGCATCTTCACTTTGCCTGAAGTGAATACCAAGATCACACAAAAGTTCAAATACAAATACAAAAACATTTCTAAAAACCTAAAATAGCAAAACTCATGTTTGAAAATCCACTTTAACACGTTATCCTGTAATTCAATTCACAGACAGCTTGGCTAATCTTTCTTCCAGCTGCCATGGTCCTAAAATAATCTCTCTTTACTAATTCTACTCATGTTTTACCATAGCTATTATTTTCCTGTTTAGTATACTTAAAAAGCCTTCAAACAACTTTTTATAGGCTGTTAAGTAAAATTCTGGATAAACATTCTAACAAAATAAAATTGAAAAGCCCACTAATTTAAAGACAGCACGACTAGAGCTGAACAACACAACATTAATAACTGAGAACCAGAGCTACATAAAGAAAAGTTCCTCAAATATTTTATCATAGTATCTTTTTTCTTTCTCTTTATTATTATTTTTTTTTTCTGAAGGAGAGGCATACAGTACCTGTGTATTCTAAATCTTCCTTGACTTCCCGGCATCAAGGTAAAAAGAAAAAAAAAGGTAAAAAATAAAGCAAAAAATGTAAAGTGTAGAGTATTTCCTTGGGAAGGTGAAAACAAGAAACTGATAAGCAGATCAAGTGCCTTCAAAGGAAGATTAAAGTTCATTCTACTCCTGTCTATTTCCACTTAATGCTGGGATTTAACTGAATATATAAAAATACATTTTCTTTAAAATTTGGAAGACTGCTGGGGTGCCTAGTTGGCTCAGTCGGTTAAGCAGGTTAAGCATCTGACTCTTGATTTCAAACAGGTCATGATCTCAGGGTCGTGAGGTCGAGCCCCACAACAGGCTCCTAACTCTGCACAGTCTGCTTGAGATTCTCTCCTTTCTCTCTGCCCTTTCCCCGGCTCGTGCACACGCGCACACTCTCTAAAATAAATAAATAAATAATCTTTTAAAAAACTGGAAGACTGTTATACTTATGGAGTACAAGCAAACAACAAACATAATATTTTAAAGGGAGTGATCTCCACTCTTATTAGCCTAAGGAGCAATCATATTGCTTGCCACAGTAAATTTCTGAAAGAACAGAAAATTTCTTCATATAAATGGATCTCTGGGACTGGAAATGTTTAGTTAGGATACTAATTCATCATTCATTTCTTCTATATGAAATTTTCTTTAATCAATGTTAAATTTTATAGTACCTTACAGAATAATTAAAGAGTAGAATCTTTCCTGAAAAGTCACTTCTTTTTGAAACAGGGTGATGATCCGAAGTATTATATTTAATTATTCAAATCTTCAGAGAGGATACTGATAATTACCATATCCAAACTAGGCTCTAGTTTTACTTTTATTCCAAAATAGGAAGAGAGCAATTAATAGAAAAAAACAACAAAAAAAGGAGACGCCTTTGAATTTTTTTGCGGAAACTAGAAACTGCTTTTCTCGTAGTCTTTTTGTTTTTTATCCATCATCCATAGTGCTGTAAAGCGTAGAAGTTCTAAACTTGGAATCAGATTAGCCAATAAAAACAAACAAGCTTCTAGTAATGGAAAAAATGACTTAATACAAGAGTAGAAGCTAGCAGAAAAGCAGGTATATGATCCCATATATGTAAATTAAAAATGAAACAAGCACGTAATTAGCTTTTTCACAGTATCTTCCAACAAAAAGAACATTTTAAAGAACTTAATGAAAACATAAAATACGAACATAAGACCTGTAACTTGCTAATTCTGTATTATATGTTAGGCATTATATGTTAACATTTTTCAAATAAAGGTATTTAGACCCAAGGGCTGATAATACCGAAATTAATCATACCCCAAATTTTGGATCCTAAATTCCTTTTCCAATATCACTTACAATCATAAACAGTGAGCCTTGGGATGATAGATCATGTTAGCTGGCAAAAGTCTAACCCTGATTTCTCTGGCTGTCTCTAGACAGTTTCTTGGAACACACCATGATACAGCTTCAGGAATTAACTGAACTACTGGATCTGTTCTGGCCTATCTATTGCTCTATGTTTAGTTCAGGGATTCTGAGAATATCCTATAGATGGAATCTGGAGATTCAAGTAGTACAGAGGCAATGTAACACAGTATTTAATAGTGTTGAGTCAAACTGCCCAGATTCAACTCCCAGCTCTGAAACTTATGTTGGGACATTGCAGTTAAAACTGTTACCTTGTAAAACAAAACAAAACAAAACAAAACAAAACAAAACAAAACAAACAAAAAACCCAAAACACACACACACAGACACAGATACACCCCCACACCCACCCCTCAAACTATTACTTTGTTTTCTTCCCTGGTATAATGGAACATTAAGACTAAAAATATTTACCTCTTATGATTTTTTTTTATTAAATTTATTTATTTGACAGACAGATCACAAGTAGGCAGAGGGGCAGGCAGAGAGAGAAGGGAGGAAGCAGGCTCCCTGCTGAGCAGAGAGCCCGATGTGGGGCTCGATCCTAGGACGCTAGGATCATGACCTGAGCCCGGGGAGCCTGGGTGGCTCAGTGGGTTAAGCCTCTGCCTTTGGCTCGGGCCATAACCTTGGGGTCCTGGGATTGAGCCCCACATAGGGCCTTCTCAGCAGGGAGCCTGCTTCCCCCTCTCTCTCTGCCTGCCTCTCTGCCTGCTTGTATCTCTCTCTCTCTCTCTCTCTCTCTGTCAAATAAATAAATAAAATCTTAAAAAAAAAAAAAGGAAAATACAGTGCCTAAAACAGAGTCTGCTATATGTTAAACACTATTATGTAAGTGTTAATTTACTGTTTATTATTCCAATGAAACAGGTCCTTCTGATGATGCGGAGATATTAAATTCCATACCTGTTATAAGAATCTGTTATAAGAATCTGTCCTAACTAATGCATCTCTTTATGTCATATTGTTTTCACAATAAAAAGGGGGAAGAAGTGGGGCACCTGGGTGGCTCAGGGTTAAGCCTCTGCCTTTGGCTCAGGTCAAGATCTCAGGGTCCTGGGATAAAGCCTCACATCAGGCTCTCTGCTCGGCGGGGAGCCTGCTTCCCCCTCTCTCTCTGCCTGCCTTTCTGTCTACTTGTGACTTCTCTGTCAAATAAATACATAAAATCTTTTTTTAAAAAGGTGGGGGGGGGGGAGAACTACTTTGTAACTGCCAACAAGTATTAATCGTCTGGGGGGTGAGTAAAGAAGAGAAGAGTTTATTGGGAAGAAAAGGGTTTTTGTAAGTTAGTCTAAAAGGCCCAACCAGAACAGAATGGGATGGTATAACTATGACATGTAATTAAAATGAAACCTTAAGGGGCGCCTGGGTGGCTCAGTGGGTTAAAGCCTCTGCCTTAGGCTCAGGTCATGGTCCCTGAGTCCTGGGATCGAGCCCCACGTCAGGCTCTCTGCTCTGCAGGGAGCCTGCTTCCTCCTCTCTCTGCCTGCCTCTCTGCCTACTCTGTCAAATAAATAAATGTGATCTCTGTCAAATAAATAAATGTGATCTCTGTCAAATAAATAAATATTTTTAAAAAAACGAAACCTTAAAAGTATATCTCCATGAATTACTTTGTTCTTAAATTTTTTTTTTCTGATCTTGTAAGAGCTACATAAAAATAAATGCATTAAATTTAGTTTATTCTAGAGGCTCCTGGGTGGCTCAGTGGGTTAAAGCCTCTGCCTTAGGCTCAGGTCATGATCTCAGGGTCCTGGGATAAAGCCCCACATCGGTCTCTCTGCTCAGCAGGGAGCCTGCTTCCCCCTCCCTCTCTCTGCCTACTTGTGATCTCTGTCAGATAAATAAATAAAATCTTTTAAAAAAAATTATTCTACAAAGAATTTCACTTCTAAAAAAATTAGAATTAATGCATTTATTATTAATTCTTGTTTAAGGTCTCCATCTCCTCAAAATATATTACAATTAGAATTATAATTAGGAGTAGGATCCTTGTTCAGGGGGACCCAGCCCCACCAAGCCACTGCTGATAACCTAAGATGACACATGAATAAACCTAAGGTAGATCAATTCATCCCTTTCCAAGGAATTTGGAATTAGAACTCAGAAGATCAAGACATCAAGATCTAGATAAAGTTCCCTCTCTAGATATCTAGACCAGAATATAAACTCTGAAATTATTGGTGTCCTTATATTTTGCCTTTTGAACACGGAAAATAAGAAATCTAGTTTGCTTACAAAAGAATAAAATGGATTTGTCAGAAACAATGAAAAATTTTGTTAAGAGTACTTCCTGGGTTGCATAGAGCTGCTGGTTCGAATTCATTCCAGAAGCTGAGAGTCTATGAGGTATCTCCATAATCTTACAGTGAATTACTATACTTTATTTAGGCTAGTTCTGATGAGTTTTCTTACTCAAAGAATCCTAACTAATATGTGTAAGAAGTCCTTCTACCATTTTCCTACTTAGCTCACTTCTTTTGTCAAGGGATTCAAAAGAAAACAGCTGAGCTGATGGTTTAGGGGGCAGACGTCTTAGGGTATATGAGGGACTGCAAGTATGCGTGTGTAATTATGTACAAATTTGCTAACAATTCTAGAAAATGGATTGGAATATAGGTTTGTTTTTCTCTGCAGAATTTTGTTATACAAAGCCACACTCCTGGGGGTGAGTAATCAAAAGAAGGCTGTAGCTGGTAATACAGACTGAAATAGTAGACAAACCTCAAACTGTAGAACTAGATACCATTCTACAGATGTGATCTCAAAGTACAGAGGAACAGTTTTTTTTTTTTTTTTTAATTTTCTTTCTTTTTTTTTTTAATCTAGGCTTAGGGGAGCCTGGGTGGCTCAGCCTTTAAGCACCCTGGAATCAAGTCCTCCTAGTGTCAGGCTCCTAACTCAGTGGGAAGCCTGCTTCTCCCCCTCACACTCTTCTTGTTTGCATTCCCTGTCTTGCTGTCACTCTGTGTCAAATAAATAAATAAATAAAATCTTAAAAAAAATTAAAAAATAAATCTAAGCTGAACACTAATTTAGCTTTACAATGATTTAGTATGTTTTAAATTATTATACTTGTCAGATACAAGGCTTGCTGTTAAGCTTTTAGTAGTCTTTCTTGTATGTTTGTCAAAGATGATCTTTACCAACCTATACGCATCACTGTATTAATATAAATATTTTACATTAATACCCAGTATCTTTTATTAATTTTTTCAAGATTTTATTTATTTATTTCACAGAGACAGAGATCACAAGTAGGCAGAGAAGCAGGCAGAGAGAGGGGGGAAGCAGGCTCCGTGCTGAGCAGAGAACCAGACTCAGGGCTCGATCCCCGGACCCTGAGATCATGACCTGAACTGAAGGCAGAGGCTTAAACCACTGAGCCACCCAGGCGCCCCACCCAGTATCTTTTAAAACCAACTATTTTATGCTTTTTTTAAATTTTAAAGTTCTCAGCTCCTACATGTTAAATAGGATCCTAAACATCCTAAAATGTTAAACAGGATAGGGTCAAAATTAAGAACACAAGGACCACTATTTTAGTCCTTCCTCTTGGCTGCCACTGAGTGATTGATTCAATCACTAGGCTGACATGAATATGATGGTTCATCCAGCGGTTAATCCGTCTAATCCTGCTAATACTCATGCCACATTTTTGTCACATTAACCACAAAGATCTACCAAGAGCCTGTCCAAGTGGTTTACTAAAAAATCAAGCTATACTTGGTTTGCAACATTTCCCTCATTTAAATTTACCAACCTTGTCAAAAAAGGAAGTTAAAGATAGATCAACATAACTTAGTTTTCAGAAAACTCAATCTGGCATCTAGTGATCAACACAATCTCTTTTAAAACAATGTTTAATAATGGATATCAGAATCTTGCCACAGTAGAAGATGATTTTAAACAAGTAAAAACATGTAACTTAAACACCATGCTATCAGTTACTTTCTCCTATTTTTGTTCCAGTTTACACCTCTTAAAAGCCCTTTTCCTGTACAGCAGAAGGGAATGTAGTCAATGATATAATAATGTATAATGACAGATGATAACTGCATTGTATACAATTATGTATACATTACAATTGCAATGTGTACATTACAACTGTCAAATCACTATGCTGTACAGCTGAAACCAATATAACATTATGTCAACTACACTTCAGTAACAACAAAAAAATTTTAAGGCCTCTTCTCACTGTCTTGAAAAATATTTTCACAAAATTCATGTAACTCTGTAATTCAACATTCTTGATTCTACTCTTAGAGATTTGGGGCCATTTTCCAATTCATTTTTAAAACATATTTATCATTAAATGCTTTTACTCTTCATACAGAACAAGGCAGAGGAGTTTCCTGTGCACAAACTGCTTTTCTAGATCTTTTCTCATATTTCTCCTATTATAATTGCTTAAAATTCTGAAATCCAAATTTTATCTTTTAAAATCCTTTTATTCCTCAAAGACTAGCCGCCTTTCTGGGAATTATGCTTATCTTTTCTCTGAATTTTCTGTAGTCCACTTGCCAAAAGCTTTAAAACATATTCAAATTAACCCCTTGATTAATTTTCTTACTTGTTTTTAAAACTCTCCCAAGGTATCCATCACATTGCCAATCAGTCTTTCCTTTTTAAATAAAAAGGTTAATAAGAAAAAAGGCAGGCATTAGTGCAGATATAAATACTTAACTATCAACACCAGCTTCCTTGAGTGCCCAAAGAGCAGCAAACAAATACCCATAAATTATATCAGTATCTCTATATTTAATCCTTAATACAACACTGGAACTAGTCATTTTAGCATTCTTCTCCAAGTCAGATTCATCTTCATCATTTTTTCTCCTTGTTTTTAATTAGAAATCTGTTCTATTTCCCTCCAAGAGATAACCACTGTTAACAACTAGAGTAATTTCCCCAGATTTGTTACTATGCAAATAACCTTTTCCCCCAAAATCGAATCATACCATGTAGTCTAGAAACTAACTTTTTGATACTTAAATATATTTTGAAAGAGAACAATTTATATACTATCAATCCATTTTGCACATAACACATATCTTGCCCCACCATCCCTTATCCCAGATTAGTTTTAAACGTCAAGGGTGGGTTGAAAAGGGAAAAGATACCATGTTAATTTTGCATTAAAGTTTAAAATATAATAACCATTTCCCATTTTGTCTAAGCTGAGACAAGTCCAAAGATGCTTCCTCAAGGTCAAAATAACCCACACAACATTTTTGTACAACTGCTACTTTTCTCATTAAATGTGCAACTTAAAAAAAAATATTAAAATGCAAAAAGGTCACAAATACTCAAAGCAACTCTAGTAAAATTTTGAACAAAACAAAAACAAAAACAAAAACAAAACCTCCTTAAACTGTATTAGCTGAAAGAATCAGGGAATCATCAGGGAGATGCAAATTTTTTTTAAAAAATATTTTATTTATTTATTTGACAGGCAGAGATCACAAGTAGTCAGAGAGGCAGAGAGAGAGAGAGAGGGCAAAGCAGGCTCCCCACTGAGCAGAGAGCCCAATGCGGGGCTCGATCCCAGGACCCTGAGATCATGACCTGAGCTGAAGGCAGAGGTTTAACCCACTGAGCCACCCAGGTGCCCCTGGGAGATGCAAATTAAAACCACAATGAGGTATCACCTCACACTTACCAGAATGGCTAAAATAAAAAAGACAAGAAAAAACAAATGTTGGCAAGGATATGGAGAAAAAGGACCCCTCATGCACTATTGGTGGGAACACATATTGGTGCAGCCACTGTGGACTGCAAACAGTATGGCGGTCCCTCAAAAAATTAAAAATAGAATTACCACATGATCCAGTAAATTCCACTACTGGGTATTTAACAAGAAAACAAAAACACAAATTTAAAAAGATATATGCACCAGGGCACCTGGGTGCCTCAGTGGGTTAAAGCCTTTGCCTTTGGCTCAGGTCATGATCCCAGGGTCCTGGGATCGAGCCCCACATAGGGCTCTCTGCTCAGTGGGGAGCCTGCTCCCCCCCCCCTGCCGCCTGCCTCTGATCTCTGTCAAATAAATAAATAAATATTTTTTTAAAAAAAGATATATGCACCCCTATGTATACTGCAGCATTATTTATTATAAACAAGATATGGATGCAACCCAAGTGCCCACTGATAGGTGAATGGATTAGGAAGATGTGGTATATACTTACACACACATTGGAATATTACCATCCATTAAAAAGAGTATCTTGAAATTTGTAGCAACATGGGTGGACCTAAAGGGTATAATGCTAAGTGAAATAGGTCAGTCAGAGAAAGACAAATACCACATGATTTCACTCACACATGGAATTTAAGAAACAAATGAACAAAAGAAAAGATTAAAAAAATCAGACTCTTAAACGGAGACTAAACTGTTGGTTGCCAGAGGGGATGTGGGTGGGGAGAATCGTGAAATAGATAAAAGAAATTAAGAGTATATTGATCTTGATGAGTACTGAGAAATGTACACAATTGCTGAATCATTATATTGTATACCTGAAACTAATTTATCACTGTATGTTAATTATAATTGAATAAAAAATGTATTAGACAAAAAATGTATCAGGTTGTAAGTTTTTTATTTATAACTAACATTTTATCTTTACTTTTCCTAAAAACACAACTTAGTAAATTTAGAAACTGAGAAAATATTAGAGATTGTTGACTAAATGCTTTAACTGTACCACTTTGAGCAAAAATCCAACATGCTCTGAAAAAATATACTCTCATCTCTCATTTTAATCTATGACCTTATATTCACAGTGCATTATTTTAGGCAATAAAAGACTTTTAGATTGTTACTACTACCAAACTTTATTCCTAACAACTTTGTGCTCTACCCCCGGAAGCCTCTGAAAACACACACTCTGTTCTTCCCCCACAGTATCATAAAAGTAAATCTGGCTTTACTTCTAAGTTCTTAATGAACTCTTATGAACTTGAAAGGCACAGAAAAACAAACACAAAATTTTATATGTATTTTCAGATGGTTCACCAAAATCTTAAAAAAAAAAAATCTAACCATGAATCCTTATCCTCTGGTTTTTCTATACCCTCATAAATCATTTTCCATTTGGTATTCACACTTCCAGAAAACCATGGAGATCTAAGAAAAAAGGCTAAGTCCAAGACTTAAACAGAAAAAAACAAAAAAACAAAAAAACAAAAACCTATATACAAGATTTTGATTTATAATAGTTAGGCCACCCTTCCTCCAGGCTGGCTCAAAAACTGGTATATCCTTCAGCATACATTTTGCACTTTGTTATAATTTCTTGTTTATTGCCAGTCTGCCCTAATATCATTCAAATATACTCTGCTTCTGACCTAAACAGTAAGCACACAGTAAGTATTTACTGAATGAATATATGCTGTGAAAAGCACCTTCACTCCATTCCAAACCAGAAGCTAAGTGCATGCACATCTTTGACTCCTATTCCCTGAAGTTAATCCACTTCCAATTCATACTAATTCTATTTCCTAAATGTGTCTTGAGTCCATCTACTATTTTCCAACTCCATGGCCATTAAGTTAGTTCACTTCTCAGATTACTCAATTTCCTAACTTAGTCTCCCTGCCCCTCAGTCTTCTCTTTTCAGTGCATTTTCCACATTGCAGCCAAAGTGATTTTTTTTTCATTGTTCAAAGATTCTATTTATTTATTTGACAGAAAGGCAGAGAGGCAGGCAGAGAAAGAGAGAGAGGGAAGCAGGCTCCCTGCCAAGCAGAGAGCCTGATGCGGGGCTCGATCCCAGGAGCCTGAGATCATGACCTGAGCTGAAGGCAGAGGCTTAACCCACTGAGCGATGCAGGTGCCCCCGAAGTGATTTTTCTTAAGGAGAAAATTTAGTTGTCTCATTTAACCTGATTAAAATCCTTCACTTCTGTTGACCTCCAGCTCTTTGAACACACTATTCCCTCTCTCTGAAATAATTTTCTACATTCTTCTGTCCCTCACAACCCTGGTTTTTACTCATCACTCAGCAGCTCAAACATCACCTTTCCCCAAGAAGCTTTCCTCCTCCCCAAATTTAGGTGAGATGTGCCCTCACAAACTTCCACACCAGTCTGTACTACCACCCTACATACTGTTACACAAAACTGACATAAATGTATAATTACCTGTATATATTATCTACATACCTCAGTACACTTGCAAGCTGTGTTAGGGTAGGGACAATGTTTGGCCATCCTCTTGCCATCACAATTACAGTGATTAACACTAAGCTTAGGCTGGAGTTGGGGGGGACTAGAAGATAATTATAGCCTCTGCCAGTGCCTCAATTCTTAGTGGTGAACACAGAGAATTTTATTTTTAAAAAGCTATTAATAGCTTATTGAGATACAATTCACATATCATGCAATAACCCATTTCAAGTATAGAGTTAAAAGAGTTTGAGTATATTCAGAGTTGTGTAACCATCACCACAATCATTTTTAGAACGTTTTTTATCATCCTAAGAAGAAACAGTATACCCATTAGCAGTCACTCCCCATTTCCCCTCAATACCTCTAGACTTTGGCAACTATTAATCTATCTTCTACCTCTATATATTGCCTATTCTGAACATTTCATATAAATGGAATCATCCAATATGTGGTCTTTTGTGACTGGCTACCTTTACTTAAGCATAATGTCGTCAAGATTCATCTATACTGTTCAAGTACAGTACTTTGTTTCTTTTTATTGTCAAATAATACTCCACCAATTCCAGTAACATAATAGAGGACATTTCACTTATCCACTCAACTGATAGATATTTGTGTTGCTCCCTCTTTTTGGCTCTCATGAATAATGCTGCTATAAACATTAATATACAAATTTTGTGGGGATATCTGTTTTCAATTCTCTTGGATATATACCAAGGAGTGTAACTGTTTGGTTATAAGGTAACTCTATGTCTAAACTTTTGAGGAACTGCCAGACTGTTTTGGAAGTGGCTGCATCATTTCATATTTACCACCAGCAGTGTAGAGGGTTCTAATTTCTCCAAACCCTAGTTAATACTTGTTATCATCTGTTATTTTTATTAGAGCCATTCTAGTGGGTATGAAGTATGGTTTTGATTTGCATTTCCCTCATGGCTAAGTAATTTCATTCTGTAAACTCTATGAGGGTAGTATTGTTATCTGTTTTGCTTAAAAATAAAATTCCCCCAGCATTCAATAGCTATGATACAGAAGAGGCCTCTGATTTCTCTCTCAGGTGGGCATGTAATGGGAGCTATTAACTACGTGTAGGAAGTGAAGAAAACAGAAGATGGTGTTGACATTTTAGTTTAATAAATGGAAAACTGATGATATAAAAAATAAGACGTGGATTACATTAAAAAGGAGAACAAATCATATAAAGAGAAAAATTGAAACTATAGGAACGAATGATATGGGAAAGAAAAAACAGACATAGGAGAACCTTGGAACATTCTTTAAGAAAGAAAGAAATTAGGGGTGCCTGGGTGGCTTAGTCAGTGAAGCGCCTGCTTCTGGCTAAGGTCATTATTCCTGGGTCCTGGGATCGAGCCCTACTTTGGGCTCCCTGCTCAGAGGGGAGTCTGCTTCTCCTTCTCCCCTAGCTCAGGCTCTCTCCTGTTCTTTCCCTAAAATAAATAATATCTTCAAAAGAGAAAGAGAGAAAGGAAGAAAGAAAGAGAAAGGAAGGAAGGAAGGAAAAGAAATTAAAAGGGACACTGAACAGGGACATTCAGAAAACAAGCAAGAAGGGAACAAGATCATAAAAGGCTGTAGACACTAGTTACCTATAACTTAAACATAACTTTCACAGGATGTTCTTCCTGATATTCTAGGTTAAGTCCTCCCAATAAAAACTTTCATCTCACCCTGTATTTCCATTCTAACACTTACTAAAATTTTCATCATTTGTTTACACTACCACCCCACTAGATAATATGCTACATTCAGACAGGGAACATTATTTTTAGAGATTTGTACAAACACCAGGCATATAGTAGATAATGATTTATTTATTTGTTGTGTGAATTAGTTAATCACTAATTTAAATGAGTAACAACATCATATATCTGTAAAATACAAATACTGTTTAACATTTTAAATAACTTATACACAAGTTTTATTAACACACATGGAGTAATAAAACAGATGTATATCAGCAAGGAGTTATTTTCAAGGTTAGTCTTCTAACTTAGATACACTAGAGACTTTACTGAAAATGTCTTTTGTATAAAGAAACATTAAAAAAGCATGTTATTTTGAGCAAAACATATAAAATTATAGGTGAAATTTCTAAAAAGCAATCCTAACAATACAATGCCATGAGTGAGCAAGGATACAATACCCACTATATCATGAAAAGTTGGAAATATAACATTCATCACAGACAAGTGGGAAAATAAATTTTGGGATGTACACACACACACACACACGAATACTACGTAACCATTAAAAAGGAAAATGAGTATCAGTATTCATTAACCTAGAAGTTTTTTTAAAAAATGTTTAATTTAGGGACACCTGGGTGGCTCAACTGGTTAGGTGGCCAACTCTTTGTTTGAGCTCAGGTCATGACCTCACGGTCATGAGATCCAGCCCTGCATAGGGCTCTATGCTGAGCACAGAACCTGCTTGAGATTCTCCCTCTCCTCTCCGCTCCACCTCCCCCCACCCCACTCATGTGTGTGCACGTGTGTGCTCTCTCTCTTTCTAAAAAAAAGTTTAATTTAAAAAGAAGTTTACAAACCAGAAAATTAAATACAACCCCATTTACAGAAAATTATATACTGAATAAAGATGGACAAAGGAAAGTTTACTAAGGTTTCACATGGGCCTACCTCAGGCCTGTAAATCTGAACAGTCTTTTTTTTTTTTTTTTTTAAATAGGCTCCATATCCAACATGGAGCTTGAACTCACAACCCTGAGATCAAAAGTCACATGCTGTACTCACTGAACCAGCCAGGCATCCCGGTATTTATTTATTTATTTATTTACTTCTTTCTTTCTTTTTTATGTTCTTCTATGATACTTTAACTACTTAAATAATTATTCTTAAGTGTTTATCTGGGATAAAATACATAAAGAACAATAAACAAACCTGAAAGTAAGCCATGTTCCAAAGCAGAAAGGAGATGGGGAAGACAAAAAAGCAGGAGCAGAAGACACTGAAGGCTTAATAATTACTTAAGGCTTTTTCATGTATATCATGGGATAAGTAAAAATGTTGGGATGATCAGAAATTTAGACATTTTATTGTTAAAAAAAAAAAGATGGTTGAAAGAGTTAAGCAGCAACAGACATTTTGTAATGAAAAAAACTTGAATATGAGACAGTTTTCATGCAGCTTGTTCCACATACTCAGAAAGGATAGACTGCTGAACATGTCATCTGTCCTAATCTTTCAAGAAAAACTGTACAAATTAACATACTTTTGAGAAATACAATAGCTCTTAACGAAATACAGTGTCATGAGCTGGCAACAGCAGCATCAAAATCTTTTCTGGAAAACAAACATCTACAAAGAAACACCATGTTCAAATCATAAGTTAAAACACTGACTTATTTCATGTGAAGTCTAGAACACAAAGAGTACGCCAGGTTAACATGAAGAAATTCTGAAGCATACACAAGTCCAATGTAAAAAGAGTTAAATAAAATCCAATATGGCCTCCTTAGGATTATATTCCAATTAAAAATAAGTATTTTTTAAAATATCATCTAATCACTAACAGTATTAACTATGATTACCCATATACACCAGACATATGGTCTTGGTCACCAAACGACTATCAGTTTCAAAATTAAACTCTCCTGAAAGAAAAGAAAAAAAAAAAAACACAAAAAACACTTCAACACTGAAAATATTCAAAAGATCACTGTGGAGCTGAAGAGTTCCAGAAATGTTCCAAACAAAAGTATAAATACTGGAACACATTTATAATCATCTAAAATAAGATTAAATAAAATGTACATACTTTAATATGTTTCCTATAAAGGTAATTGGTATGTGTGTGTTTTGAAAGTTAATCCAGGAAAATACACTCTTCCACATGGTTAACTTCTTAAGAGGGTATCAATTCACATTCTCACAAAATTTCTCTTTTGCACTATGCAAGTATTTAAGAAACTGGCACAAACTTTCTATAACTTTATCTTTTTGTTATAGAACACGTCAAACTACAAAAAAAAATGTAACTTCAGCTCAAATATGACTTAATACTCAAAATAAAGTAACTTTTTTAAGTGAAGCTCTCCCTGCAGAATATCTCACTCAATGCACATAAGGCATTTAAACAGATTACTAAAAAGGTGACAGCTGAGGAATGCCTTCATTTCTTTCCATGGTTTCTACCGAATGTCATTTCAGAAATGCCTATACAACACATGACAATGTGGAATGTCTCCACCCATGAAAGAGCATTCTAGTCGAGCAAGCACACTTAGGGCAGTAACACAGAGCTCAAGTTTGTCTTTTTATGGTTAGCCAGCATAACAATGAAAAGATAAACAACCAAAATACTAATAAGGTCAGAAAATCCTGGCATACAGCGATCCGCAGTGAAAGTGTTATTTAGAAAAAAATATACAAAACTGTGATTAAAATCATTTGAAAATATGAATCAGCTTCTAATGCCAGTATCCTAAGGACTCCTTTTCTAAACCAACAACCAACAATTTGTTTGAAAAAATTCATTTTTAAAGTATGTTGCATAAATGGAGCAAAATTCTGCTTATATTGGTAATCAGGAATATATTCCATTTCAAAAATAAATCTAAGATCCTGCTAAATTTGGACTGTAACAATGGCTACCTTTGCATTTTAAGCATTATAAAAATAAGTTACTGGTATAAACACTTGTATTACAATTTTTAATGACCACTGTGTGCCCAGGTCATGCAAGTCTCCACTTTGTGCTTTGAGCTGTACTTTAATATAAATAAGCTAGGAAATACATTCCAGAGGAAGACTACATGCGCAAAGGTTTATGGAAATATAAATATGAAACTGGTGGTTCCTAAAATATGAACTGGTGGATCACTTTCACTGGTTTTGTGAATCTCTAATTAAGTTCCTTTTTGCTCCATCTTGGGTAATCAGGGGCCAGGCACTTGTACCCTAATGATCTGGCCTGCCACCACCTGAGTGCCATCATATCCTTCCAAAAGGAGGACACAGGTAATCGAGTCATGAAATCCGTTCATCCCCAATTACTCACTCTACTTGCATGAAAGATTATCAAGAAAATTTCTGGTCAATACAGCAATAATTTTATAGATTGACATGACTCCCAACTTTCTTTTATTTATTTGGATACAATAGCCTTTTGTTATTAAAATATTCTTTTTCTTTATGAAAATGGTGATGATAGCATAAGGTGGTCACACTGGCAAATAAAAATTAGGCTATCCTCTTTTAGTCAAATTTAAGCAAACATTTTACAGGTCTATGAAATGTAAAATTATGGGAATCAGTGATTTAATGGACAACATGTAAATTACATTCCAAATGTTGCTCTCACTTATTACCACTAAGGAAAAAAAATTCTGTTGCCATTTCCAAGTTAAGATCTAAAACATAATTTGGCTGAATTCTGCAAAATGATTTAAAATTATTTTTTTAACTTGGATATTCCTACTAACAAAAGGCTTCCAATTAAAATCAAATATGATTAACATTAATAAGTATGGTTTACTAATTCTTAAATTAATTCAGTTAATTAATTTAGCTTTTCATGTATTATCTCAAGTCCTAATTATAAACACCAATAATCACTGTTCAGGAAGTAAAGTGCAGATTAAATGGTAGTGACAAACTCAAGGTTGTTTTTTCTTTTATTTTGTCCTGATATGAGTTTTCCTATAACTTATCTCTTTTCATTAAAAGTGGTATATATAAACAAAGCATGTATAGTAAACGCATACATAAAAATGCCTAAAGCAACAATATAAATTATTTTTAGGATAAAGGAAAATAGAGACATTTAAAGACTAAACTCTATGTCCCCAAAAAAGGAGTTGTTGTTGCTTTTGTAACTTCCTTTGCAACTTCCCAAAGCACTTGATCAAATATTCTGCACGAAATGACCAGTCAAAAACAATCTTGGCAGTTCCTAAACTTTAGATATAGTACTACTAAATTTCAGTTATCAAAGAAAGTTCATAAGGGGGTTAGCTAGCTAAAACAAAAGTAGATGAAGAAAAAATTGTGTGTTATTTTATGTGTGTGTGTGTGTGTGTGTGTAGTGTGTGATTCATTTGATTCCAGTTAATTCATTTGATTCATTTAATCCAGCTGATTAACTGAGAAATCTCTAACTACTAATCATCAATCATAATGACTAGGAGATTTAAGAATACTTCTTCAGACTTAAAAGAAGAAATCTAGCATGGTCTTAAGTTTGGGCTTTGGAATCAGAAAAACCTACATGTTAGAACCCAACTCTGTTGTTTATTCTCTTGGCAATCTTGAGCAAGAAAGAAGGGATGCTGTGAGAATTAATTGAGATATTGGTTGTAAAAGCATGTACCACAGTGTTCCACATATACCAAGTCCCCAGCAAATGTTCACCAGCCAATTCCACTTCTCAATAAAACACTGATAAGGCATGGCGAATACCCAACTCCAACTCAGAATACACTCAAAAGAACTTTTGGAGGTCTTCCATCTTTCAAAGATGGGATACCAAAATGCCAGTACTCTCTTTCCAACATGATTATGGAACCCCATGAACTTTCATAAGAAAAGTGGGGGTGAAATGGAAATATTTTTCAGGCAGAAAGGGAATCAGGAACCCTCAAGAAGTAATGTTAAAGCACTCAAAATAGTTTTCTATACTCTCCATCCCCCATAAAAGTAATCTTTCTAGTCATCTTAAAAAAAAAAAAATCACCTAACAAGACTTTTTTTTTAAAAAATATATTTTATTTTTTAAGTAATCTCTACACCCAACAAGGGCTTGAATTTACAATCCCGAGATCAAGTTGCATGGTCCACCAACTGAGCCAGCCAGGCGCTCCTAGACTTTTTTTTTTTTTTAAAGCAGAAGTTCTTTTCTTATGTGAACAGTACTTGTAAAATGTGGTAACAAATTTCTTCTATTCCATCTAGTGCTTCTACCTGATTATACTAGAATATGCTCAGTCACAGCTTGCAATCACACTAGCTGAAGCACATGAAAGATGGTCTTGGTTATGACACTTCAAAGTCAGACCACAAAACTGTTGCCAGGAAGCACAAAGGCAGCAACTGCAGAGAAGACATTGTAACAGCAGCACTGTGGGCACTGGTGCCCTAAACCAACACACCCCATATATGGATAGGGTTGTCCATTTATTTGCAGGAAGTGAGGGGCCAGTTTAGAGGGGTTAGAAGTTTTGTTTGTTTAGGTGGGTTTTTTTTTTTCCTTTTTAATAGATTTAGGATGGTTTCAATAAAGAGTTTTAAGAGCCATCAGCATAAATGTGTTACAGTCTTTCTAATAAAAAAAATCATGTAGAGAGAGCAATTTATACCACACACTCTTTTAAACAGCTATTGCTGTTATTATTTATAAGTGATTCAATAGATTCTTCTAAGATCTTAACATCCCTCACCCCCCGAAAAAATAAACAATAAACTCTATATTCACTTTTAAACAGATTTCTCATATATAGCAATTACATTATTTTCTAACAAGAGACTCAATATCAACCGCTCCAATCTATCTTCCTTTTTGGTTGGAAAACACTTTAAGTAGCCTTATTAGAATACTTTTAAAGAGAGTTACATTTCAGATTACGATTCAGTGAAAACAGCTTGGCTGAGAAGATTAAGCCCTTAAGAAAAGACTGCACAAAAGTATTCCTTTTTACTGTCAAGAAGGGAGCCACATATTTTTACAAAGAAGCTTCAAATGGCGCCCTTAAAGTTGATAAAAGTTGTATTTTAAGAGCAAAAGGATTGAATACTAGACTTATCTGCAAGTCTGTCTCTATTGAAAAGTAAAAGGAAACTTTATTTTAAAATTATGATAGCATAGAACATGGATCTAATTCTACCTTGGTATTCCTGTATAGGACCTAGTTCAGACTCTCATAAAGAAGGTGGCAAATTAAATTAATGTCTCAAATAAATATTTTTTTTAACACATCACCAGGATTTAAACTGGGTTAGGGTTTTTTTTAAAAAGGAAGGAGATTAATATCAAGAACTTTTTAAAAGCTCAAGATATTTAAACAAATCTACACAGAAGATCCACAACAAAGATTTTCATTTGTTTTATGAACACCTAAGTTCTACTATGTGTAAGAACAATAAGTACTGGATATGAAGGCTTTAAAATTTATCTCACAATATACAAATTAAGTATAAAGCTTTGTACTTGTAATAATAGGTAAAAGATACACGTCAATAAATCTTTAGTGAACACCTAATATGTGCCCAGCTCTGGAAATACAAACACGTGGGAAATTGGGTCCTTATACTCTATCAGGAAAGACAAACTTAAAAACAAACCGTATTCAATAGAAGCGTTTCAATAGCAGCAGAGAGGCAAAATATAAGATACAATGAGCACCCCAGAGAAGAGAGTCCTTTTCCAGTGCCATATTATTATTCGAATTCAAAGAACAGAAAGATCCCTACTGGCTGGCAATTCCATTGAACTCTGAAGAATAACTAAGATTTGACTGGCAAAGAAGGGAGGGAGGATAGTCTAGTGGCAGAAAAAGCATAACCATTGGCATGAAAATAGAAAGGTAAAGAGTAAAAAACAGAACGCAATGGAGATACATCAGTTATATGCTAAATGATAAAACACTTTAAATTTAAGGAAAAGAGTGACACAATGAAAGTGATATTGTTAAAAAAATTATTTTGATAGCAATATGAATGCTGAATTGGACCAGAAACAGAATAGAGGCAGAGAAAGCAGTTAACATATTACTGTATTCCAGGGATAAAGTAATAAAGGTATAAACTAGGTTGATGATGAGAGTAGCCAGGAAAATAACTGATGAAAAGGCAATTGTGAAAATTGATTGGATATATGTAGACAAGGGGATGACTAAACAATAACTGAGATGTTTAAAACTTGAACCAGAAATTAATGACATCATTAAAAGATTCAGAGCAATCAATGAGAAGAGTAGGCTTGGTGAAGAAAGATTTAAGTTTTATTTCAGGTTGAATTCAAAGATATTCCCGACACTGATGTAAAACTAACAACTTAAAATACTCAGAATGAAAAAAGGATACAGGTGAAGTCTAAGGAAATATATATATATACATATGTATCTAAACTAATGTTACCTGATGGAAGAGTATAAAACTGAATGCTAACTATGAAAATCCATGTTTGAGTAAGAATCCTTTGAAGAAATCACAAAGCTAAATGTAAATGCAGTAATTGCTACTCTATGGCAGAGGCGGTGAACCTCTATTTACTATATTACTACTTAAATACACATTTTTAAATATAAAATCACAACATAGTGAATAATATTGCATTCTAAAGCAATACAGCATCACTAGAAAAATGGAATGAGGGAGTGGAGCTCTGCAGAAATGTGAGAACTGGAAATCAACTTGATAGTTACTGGCATAGAGTAAGTAGATAAGATTTTAAGGTAAAATCGAAGGTTAAACTCAACATTGTTGGAAGAAATCTCAGTCCTGCATTATGCACAGCAGTATCAGCAGTAATCAGCAACAAAGCATTCTACAGAAACCTCTATTACTCTTCTAAAATCTTTATAGTGTATACTGAAATACAGATATAGATCACAAGGCAGAAAACTCAACCAGGTACCTATAAAATCAGAAGTGATTAATGCCCATCAATTAAAGTGAAAAACTACTCTAGACCTCAGTTCCAGAAAATGAAGTTTATTTTAGCTTCAGTACTGTTCAGCATTGTTTTCTAGCTATGGGAGTCAGGAGGAGAGGGAGGCTACTCCACAGACCAAGACAGGAAATTTGACAAGAACACTGCTTTTTCTCCAATATGGATGACATATTTCTATACAAAAAGAACAGCTAAATATTAAGCAGCTTTTATAATTTCTAATGAGAGGGCACATTCAACCAATAAACTTTTAAATATAAGCGGCTTACATTAAAAATGGAAGTACAATACGAGATTAAGTGTATTTATGGCTTGTAAAGTTTCTAAAACTTCTCTCCTGACAGTGAAATTTAAGACACTTGATTAAAACCAAAAAGATAAATCAATATTCCCAAAGACTAATCAATAATCTAGCAAAAACATTTTAGGTATTATATGCTTTTTTGAGAAGTTAAATTTAAAAAACACTATTCAAGGGCTATTAAATCAGTGGGTCAATTTTAGGCTTTATAATTTAAGTACTTAAAACAAGCAGCATTCAAGAGATTTCTTAGAAGGTTAAAATTTTCTTGAGATTCATTTTTAAAAAGTTTTATTTACCACCTTTCACTGTCGTCCTGAATTTGCCCAAAACAAACTCCTTGTTCTCAAAATCGCAACGGGGGAAAAAGTACAAGTTGATAAAAAAGAAATGAGAGTGGAGAAAACATGATAAAAATTTTAGTACTTGGTATTTTAAAGAGTGTAGCTTCGGGGACTTAAGGAATGTGCAGATAAATTACAAAAAGGTATTATGTAAACGATTATGCATAAACTTTTAAACTTTTGCTTAAAAGCTTGTCAGGTAAAACAAAATACCCAATAAAGGCTATACCTGTATGTTGTCAAACTACTGAATTCAGTTAATCAGGAAAACATTGATAAGTCAACTAATTCTTGCAACATGTCCGAACTGAGGGGGGGAAAAAAAAACTTAAAAAGTCTGTTACATGTATTTTCTCTTCCCACCTAGGTCAGTATTACATTAATATAAGCATTAGAAAATTTCCTCTTTCCCCAAGCCAATACAACTGGGTTCCTCCACAAGTGTGATAACTTTAAATTTCTATCTGACAATTTTAATAAAACATATTGATGTAAACCATTATCCAATTGTACCTTGACCTAAGCATACAATAACTGTGTCTTTCAGAATCAATTCCATACTAAAACGTGCAAATTGCACTTGAAAGATCCTTCATCTTACATAACTACATTACCATTTTTAGTGCCAAAAGTTTCTTTCATTCTCCATACCATGTTTTTAGAATCTAGAGTTTGCTATGCTTTAAAATAAACCTCAGCCAAATAAAAAGCATGCTATACATTAAAGACACCAAATTTATGGAACAGAAAAAGAACCACAGACCGCGCTATATTTTTACTGGGTGCCACATTCTGAATTCCAGATTTGTCGAGCAATTTGTCAGTCATTTCAATCCGTCCAGTCAACTTTGTAAACAAAGGCTATAAGCCAAGTTTGATATGAGAATTCAATTAAATAAAACTTAAAACGGTCACCATTCACCAAACAGGAAGCAGTAAAAGGAAAATGCCACCAGACACCTTTTAAAAAGGCAGAAAGGCAATATTCATAAACTATAGAACCTTAAGTTTCAACCTAACAAGTTTTTGTTACAGTCTTAAATAAAATACAGCTATGATCTTCCACATATAACCAAGGTAACTTTGAGATAGTTTACAAATCTTTTCACGGTAAGGGGAAGCTGTTGCTATTAAGTCAGATTCTAAGTACAGTAAGAAAATGGAAAGAGTCTATGTCTTGTCACCTAGTACCATCACTCAAAGATTGCTTTTTATGCAGAACTCTACGTGGTTGTGTTGCTTTTGGCCTGTTAAAGGCAAAGCAACATTATCTCTGGATTGCCAATAGTTTCTCCTTATTTGGCTAACACTGAGAGATCCCAATCAGACTACTATAAAACTTTAACATGCACAAAGCATCCATTTTGAGAAAAGTTTGTGAACAGCTTTCTTTTTTATCACCCCCAAAAGGAAAATCAGAGCTTGGTAATCGGCTCTGAAAAGCGTGCCCAGTGTTTATTCTTCTCTTTCTAACCCCAGTGCACACCCCAAGACGTGGGGCTCGAGGATCTCTGACACTGCGGCAAACTCTTCTCCCAAAGACACTTCAGTACATTCGGGTCCGGCGGCGGGTAAGCCCTTCTGAACACTTCCTTACCTTACCCACCTCCATCCCCTCCCTTTCATCCGGAGCAGATCAGCTAATTACACCCCATTTCCCCCTCCCCAATGACCAAGAGTAATAAAGGAGAAAACAGGAAATCATCCGCTCAGACACTTGGCTTAGGTCTCTTGATTACTATTATTATCATCATCATTTGTAACCAAGCCCTAAAAACTACAAAAAATTCAATGCCCACCTACAAGCCAAAGACGTCCATCGGCTCAAGTGTCCCTAATGCCCCTTGTTGGTCGTTTTCTTTAGCATCCCTCGTCGTCCAAGTATATCACTGACATCGGGCCCAGGTACAACCCCAATACACCCCACCCCGTCTCGACCCCGAATCCCAGGCACACGTCCACAAATGGCCCTGGGGCCCCAAGCCGATCACAGTCCCTTTTTCCTCTGCCCCGGAAATCACCCGGTTCCTAACACCAACATCAACTAGTCTAAAGGGGGCCTCAAGCCAGAAGCCCTCCCTCCACCAGTTCTCTCCCCCCTCCCTCGCGGGAAGCCGCCCCCTCACCCCGCAGCAGGGAGTCTCCCGCCGCCCCCAGCCTCTAGAGGCCGAGGGTGGAAAGAAGGCCCCAGCGGGAGGCCGACGGGAACCCGCAGGGTCAGGAGACCCGGCGGCAGGGTGCACAGACCTGGTGCAGGGCAGTGAGTCCGTCCACATTGGCGTAATTGATGTCGGCGCCGCGGTGCAGTAGCTTGAGGACCTCGTCTGTGTCGCCGCTGGAGCAAGCAGCCAGGAAGACGGCGCCATCGTCGAACTTCACCTTGGTCTTCTGGCGCTTCACCACGGGAGGCTCGAGGTCCGTCTCGGAGCCGATCCAGCGCTTCAGCTGCTCGTTCCGCTTCTGCTTCGCGTCCGCCATCTTCATCCCCTCTCCTGCCGCCGGGTCTTCTTATCGCGAGGGGGTGAAGGGGGAGGCGGAGAGGGAAGAGAGGGGAGGCAGGGGGTGTGTGACTGTTTCTATGAGTGCGGGCCAGAGGAGGGCTGGGAACCGGGAGGAGACGCTCGAGACTTCCAGTATCCCACAGAGCACTGGGGCGGCGCGCCCGGCCAAGCGGACCTCCCTTCCTACCCCAGAAGCCCTCCCGCCCCCGGCCCAGCCACCCGTCACCGGCGGCCAATCTAACGTAACTTCGCGAGATCCGGACAGGGAGGCGCCCTTCGGCCAGTGCGCATGCGTCCTCGTCCTGTGCCCGCCCCAGGAAGAGCGCTCCCGCGAACTGCGGCGGGGGCGGTCGGGCCACCGGAGGGAAGCGGGTGTGGTCCAGGCCGCCGGGGCTGCTGGGGGTTGGGACCTACCTGGAAGGGCGGAGACTGGGAAGCGAGGTTGCGCCGCTTGGTCGAGGGCTCCTGGGGTTCCGGAGGCCAACAGTCGGGCGGTACGGCGACTCTACCGGGCCGACCCGCCTCCAGGGCTGTCGGAGCTCTGCAGAGTAGTTCGCTCAGGGCGGAGGATTTTCCTATTGGCTGCGTTATTTGGCTGGAATGGAATGGAGGATAGGACGTGAAATTAGGCGCTTGAGATTTTCTGAGGAACTCGGATAAACTTGGGCTTGTCAGTATTAATAAGAAGCTCTCAAAAGTGGGGTCTCTGTAGCCGAGGGCTCTGGTGGCAGTTACCCAGATCTCAGTCATAGGTGACCGCCTCATAACAAGGGTTGACCTGCGGTTGATTGCGGCGGCTTCCTGCCAGCCTTCACTGTAGAAACGTCTTTCCTCTTATGCTTGTTTTTTGTTGCTTTGTTTTGTTGTTTCTCTGTATTTCGAGTCCTCTCTCCCTTTCTCCAGTGCTCTAAGCCTGCCTTGTATTACCAATGAGCTTAGCTCAGCCTTGTTTTACTGGTCGTAACCTTTTAAGGGATTTCTGGTTCCTGCCCCATCGCTTTCTAAGGATGGGTAAAGACCCAGCTGCTTCTAGGGTTCAAAGGAATGTTAATATTACGCAATTAATTCAGTTGGTATTTATTGAATATTTACTATGAGCCGGTCATTGTTCTAGGCACTGGCGATCCACTGGCCGTAAGGAGATATTTAAATCACCTTTTGAAGTTACGTGACTGAAAAAAACAAAACAAAAAAACCGTTGTAAATCATTATAATCGTTTAAAAAAAGTTTTTTTTTAAATCTTTTTGCATTGTTTGACACCACACACACGACTTGTAACAATAGCTGAAGTCTTTCAAGCCATCTATTGGCAGTCTCCACCAATTGATATATTTTTTAAACACTCCATCGTTTTAATCCACTACATGTTTTTAAAATATTTGGAGCCAAAGTAAGAGAAGTCATTACTCTTTACTATTAAATTGACTATTGACTATTTACTATTAAATTGACTTTAGAATCATCTAGACTGATTCCCCAAAGATCTAATTAACTTTACTCAGCAGCAGGATTAGGATTCCTTCAGCAAATGTTATGCACCTGTACTGGGTCAGGCAGGCATTGTTCTAGATTTTGGGGATGCAGCCGTAAATAACTAAGCTTTTCTTATCCTCCAGTAGACTACACTGCAGCCTATCATACTGAGAAATAGAATATTTGAGTAAAATGCAAGTAGGAACCCACCTGCCTGGAAGACTGAATTTTCTGAAATGCAAAAACCGGGATAATAATAGAACCCAAATTAGGATAAAAATATTTTCTCTGGAAATATTGTAGAACTAGGAAGTGAGTGTAATATGCATAAAATGCACCAATGGTAATATCAGACCTTTAAATAATGATGGTGTTAGTAGCTGAAGAGCTGTTAGGGCTAAAATACAAAATATCTATTCACTTTAAGAGCTCCAGAATCAGTTCTTATAATAAAGGAGTGGAATCTGAGAACTGCCTTGTCAGCCCTTCTGTCTACCTAGAAAAACTGACAAACTTATCCTTACTATTTCCCAAGAATGTTATGGTCTATTTGGTAGCCCTTAAAAGTGCTCTGAAATACAGATTGGTATCTCAAGTTTTCATGTGGACAAGAGTTTAATGGGAAGTATGCTATTTCTGATTCAAGTATTTCAAAATGTAGAATTAATAAAATAGTAGTTTATTAATAAACCATAAATAGCTAAGTATCAGTTACCAAAGTCTACCAGTCAAAAACAAAAACCCACCTGGGCTACTGTATGCAAATTTCTTTGAGTTTAGCTTTCCTTCCCCAGCTCTAAGGGACAGCAAGTTCCACGTTAATCTCATTGGAAGCAGTCTTAAACTGCCCCCTGCTTTGCCTTATAAGGAGGATTTTTTTTTTTTAAATGGTATTATTGAATTAATACTGAGGACCTATGGCTAATTCCAGAAGAGGCAAAACTTCTTACTTAAAAAACAACAGAAAGCTAATCATTTCATAATACCTTAGTAGCTGGTGAACTTCAAACTTTAAGCAGAAGAAAGGAAAATACAAAATAAAAATTAAACTATATTAATTTGTTACTGGTTTCCTTTGCTGCAACAAATTATCAGTCATGTTGGGGTCTTTATTACATGCAGGAAGTTGTGAAGAGGGAATATATTTTTTTAAGATTTTATTTTTATTTTTAAGTAATCTCTATACCCAGCATGGGCTTGAACTCAACAAAACCAAGACCAAGAGTCACATGTTCAGCCCTCTGAGCCAGGTATGTGCCCCCAAGAATATGTTTGATTTTTTTTTTTAAGATTTTATTTATTTGACAGACAGCAAGAGAGGGAATACAAGCAGGGGGAGTGGGAGAGGAAGAAGCAGGCTTCCCGCTGAGCAGGGAGCCGGATGTGGGGCTCTATCCCAGGACCCTGGGATCATGACCTGAGCTGAAGGCAGATACTTAATGACTGAGCCCCCCAGGGACCCCTGTATGTTTTTAAAAGCCTAATTACACCACAGATATCCCTACTAACCATTAACTTATTTGTTAATTATGATCAACTTCAAGAATTTTTAATTAAATGATCAATTTATTTTAAATGCTTACACACATGAAGCTTAGATATTTTTCTGTTCTCTCTCTCTGATGTACCATTACCTAACGAGTCCAGCAATAATATGATACTACACTTATAGTCAAGTTTATTATTAGAAAAACAACTAGAGAGGGACGCTTGGGTGGCTCTGTCGTTTGGGCGTCTGCCTTCTTCTCAGGTCATGACCCCAGGGTCCTGGGATTGAGTTTGTGTTGGGCTCCTTGCTCAGTCAGGAGTCTTGCTTTTCCCTCTGCCTGCTGCTCCCCCTAATTTGTGCTCTCATTCTCCCCCACCCCTCACTTTGACAAATAAAAAGAAAAACAACTAGAGAATATAGTAACAAAGGCACAAAAGCTTGTGTGTGTATGGCCTTAACTTAGTACCAACCTATATAGTGTGGAGATTTATTTTTTTACTTATGAATGAATCTAAACTTGAAAATATATTCGATTATATTGTAATATGTGAACATACAATAAGAAAAGGAAAATTTTAAAGTCAACCCAATCAAAAAATAAAAATTTCAGAATTAGGGGCGCCTGGGTGGCTCAGTGGGTTAAAGCCTCTGCCTTCGTCTCAGGTCATGGTCCCAGGTGGGATCGAGCCCCGCATGGGGCTCTCTGCTCAGCAGGGAGCCTGCTTCCTTCTCTCTCTCTGCCTGCCTCTCTGCTTACTTGTGATCTCTGTCTGTCAAATAAATAAAATCTTTAAAAAAAAAATTTCAGAATTAACCTTTTGTTCAGTAAAAGACTGGTGAATTGCTAGATAGTAAAAAGCTTTTTTACATGTCAAAAGAAGTTAATCTCTAATTATTAAAGAAAATAATTAAGGGTGGCTCGGTCAGTTAAGCATCTGACTCTTGGTTTCAGCTAAGGTCATGATCTCATGGGTCCTGAGATCAAGCCCCACTTAGGGCTTTGCACTCACCAGGAAGTCTGCTTGAAGATTCTCCTTCAGCTCCTGCTGCACACACTCTCTCTCTCTTTCTCTCTCTCTCTCAAAATAGATAAATAAATCTTTAAAAAAAAATAGTTAAAAACTCTTGAGATCCACATTGTTTCTTTGCTTAATTATAGCTCATTGCTTTGCGAGCCTTCACAATCTTTATAATACTGAAGGTATGTATTACTAATACAATCTAGGATGCTAAAATTTTCTATAAACCAACTTTCTGTTCAGTGAATCTTTTTCCATATTAACTTTTATTATACAACTGGAAATATATTTTGGTACAAAGTGTATGTAAGATATTGATAAGTAAAGTCATACATTTAAGTTCTCATACCTAATTCAAATCTGAAATTCTAATTTACTTTTATACAGTTGGGAATAGAATAGTCAACAAGGCAGTTTGGTCTCATCGCCTATACCCTACACATGGTCTAGACTCTCTTCTACTATATAACAATCCTTCCAAATGTTGTTTTTAGGAACCTAAAGGAAAGTTTACAATATGCTAGCATCGTAAGATATTCAGTCCCACCCAGATTGTTGACTGGGACCAACCCTGAATCACCCTAAGCTGCTTCAGACTCTACTTTTAGATCAACCATGATTTCTAGGTCATAGCATCTAATCCCTTGCCTTGACTCTGGGTTAAAAAGTTAGCCTCACTCCCCAGACCCAATGGCTCACTACTCTGAAAGTCATCTTACTTTTAACTCTTCAGGGTAAATGCTCTGTCACATCTGGCTTCATCCCGAGAACGTAACCTCAGACTTACTTGTGGCTGATACTCTCATGAAGCTGCTCTGGTGCCCATAAATAGGCAATCAGATGAATGTCTGGCAACAATTTTAAGTACAGAAATAGTGCTAAAAAAAATGATGACTCGCCTCTAATGCACATGACTTACAACCTGTATCATGGTCAGTGTCAGAACATCACATGGCCATTCATATGAATTTCTCAATTTAGTGTTCCCCCAACTTTGTCATGATTTTAGCTTGATCCAGAAACCACAAATACTATTAAAATATTTCCTTTAACCTTTTTAAAAAACTTAGATTTATTTTTGAAAATAGATTTACTTTAAAGGAAACATGTCACTTTTGTAAGTGAAAAACATTTCCAACTGACATAAATAAAAGAAGACCTTAAAAGCAAATGCAATGAAAACAAAATGTTATACTAGTTAGGTTACCTGCCTAGGTTCCCAGCCCATGGCCTCCTCTCAATTTGTTAGAACAGGAAGATTGGTAAGTGTTGGGCATATTAGCATCAACCTGTTATTTTCTACATAATATAATCATAAAGATTAAAGTGTATTGAAAAGAGAATAGCCTTTTTGCTAAGTGCTTCACTGGCATTTGAACATCCCATCCATCTAAAATTACTTCGTGTACTACCAGTCTACATGTCTCACACTTTGGGGAACAGTGGCTGACTTTAATTACCATGTATAATAATAATTATAATTAATTTTGTAAGGATTATAAGAAGGGCCTTCATGACACACCCACCTCCAGGTATCAAGGCAGGCCATTGGAAGGCCAGTTTATATGAGAGTATCTATGAGCTCCATGAGAAAACATGACAGGAACTTCACAGATAAGGGTCACCTCCATAGCAATGAAATTACAAGCACCACTAAATTCTGCTCCAACATCTGAAAGGAGAGTTTATGTTCATGAGCTCAGTCTTGGAGCACTGGCTTTTATCTGAGGGATTTATTCAAATGTGCTTCAACTCAAATCATAGCAAATGCTTCTAAATTCCTCCAGAAACCAGAGTTTAAAAAAACATTCATAGCAGAATACTAGTGTGAGTGAACATGCAGTGACAACAGACACAGCATCACTGGTAATGACTATGCTCAGTTGGGGGGTGGGTGGGAATAATATATCAACTTGATGTGGTGGTTTTCAGATTAAATGAATAATGTTTGCAAGAAAAAATTGAGATTTTGTTTCTTTTCTTGTATTTGCCTCTTTTCCTTCACTCATTTAAGCTGATAGCACTCTTCTTCCTTGCCTCAGGGGTTGTTTGTGTCAGGGGAAAAAAGCAGAAGTTGCTTTCAAAACACCTTCCTTCCTAGCTTGAAACAGCTACCCCCAGATTACTATTTAAAAGACTTTAAGACTAGTAATATGGTTGGAAGTAGTATGCCAGGTAGCATGAGATTTATGGAAGCCACATTTACATAGTATTGTAGATCAATATGAACAGAAACATTTTTCTAAATTTTATCTTCACTAGAACACTGTTAATTCATAGTATCATGAATTATTAGTTTCATTTGGGGTGGAAAAGGGGGAACCAAGCAGAGCAGTCTTCCCAATCTACCTTTGGGTACTGTCATGGGAAAAAAGGACCTCACTGAGAATTAAAAAGTGATGCCTAGGCTAAAAGGATGAGAAAGATGTTGGTGGGTCTCTAGAGCAGTGAGGATCTGCTACCTGATCCCTGGAAATGTCCCTGGAATGTGACAGGATCTGAGAGTGAATGGCTGCACCAGAGAGGCCAGAACTTATGCCTGGGATCTCCCTAGCCAAACATAGCTATGCCCCAAACTTGGCAAGTGTTATGGTCTGAATATCTGTGCTGCCCCCACCCATTTATCTGTTGAAATCTTACCCTCCAAGGTTCTGGTATTAGGAGGTAAGGCCTTGGGGAACTGGTTAGGTCACTTGTGCCCATTTGTGCTCTCTGAGGTCCCAGAAAGCTCCCTTGTCCCTTTCTCCAAGTGAGGGTACAATGAAAAGATGACCATATATGAACCAGGAGGGGAGCTCTCACCAGACACTGAATCCTCTTGGACCTCAACCTTAAGATACAATCTTAAGGTATAGCCTCCAGAACTGTTGAGAAATAAATGTTCATTGTTTCTCAGCTGCCCAGTTTATGGTATATTGTTATAGCAGCCCAAATAGACTAAGGCAGTAGCAGTTTGGTAGACCTCAAGTTGATCAGTCGATCATTATTCTAGGTTCTGGGGATATAGGAATAAATAACTCAAGTGCCTCCTTTCAATAAGTTTACATTCTACTGGGTAGGGACAGAAAATGAACACATTTTACATAAATAAATTCACATATTGTTGAGTGTAGTAAAGGAAAAAATGTAGATGAGAGAGAAACTAAAAGACAATGTCTGAAGTTACTGGCAGTTTGGGGGGAATTTGTGGGGTAGGGAAGAAGGGATTACTTAATTAGTTAATCAGGAAAATTCCAAGCTGAGGGAGTATCCCGGTTCTGTGGTGCTTCACATTATACAATCTGGTGATTCCTTTTTAAGAAAAAAAAATGGACAATTTCAAATAATTAAGTATAGGGCCTTAGAAGGGACCCATTCAAGTGAGAGGTCCTGAAGTTTGACAGTAAACCTACCGCTAGCTGGGACCTGAATGTCAGGAAGCTACCTGAAGAGATTGTGTGGGCCAGTATTAAGTAGTGTGCAAACATGACTGATGACCACAGTAGCACTGTATACTGTCATCTTAGAAATCTGACACCCTGGTAGAGGTGAAAGACCACCAAGAAAGACCAATATAGAGTTCCCAGGTATTAAGGTTGAAATTAAGTTCTTTATAGAAAATTAGAAAAGAGGAGGAATCTTTAAGTGAGAATCAGTCCCAATACTTGTGTCAGGAGTTCTGCATATAGTTCACACGGACTTCATTTTCTATTGGTGCTGTAAGAAATTATGACACACGTAACAACTTATAACAATACCCATTTATTATCTCGTAGTTCTGCAGATCAGAAGTCCCAGTGGGTTCAGCGGGATTCTATGCTCAGGGTATTACAAGGCTGAAAACAAGGTGTCAGCTGAGCTGGGCTTTTATCTGGAGGCTGTTGGGAGCCCATACAAGTTGCAGTTGCAGGACTGAGGTCCCATTTCTTTGCTGGCAGTAGATAGGAAATCATTCTCAGATCTAGAGGCTTCTTTGTTTCTTAGGCCTGGTCCCTTCCATCTTCAAAGCCAGCCACAGTGCTGGCTCTCATGCTTTGCTTCCTCTGTCTCTGACTTCCCCTTCTGCCACCAACCTGAGAGAGGTGTCTGCTTTTAAAAGCTGCTGAAATGAGCCAATCTCCTTATTTTAAGGTCAACTGACCATATAACAAAGCCTAATCACAGGGATGATATCCCATCATATTTATAGGTTCCAAGGGATTAAAGCAGGGTCATCTCTTTGGTACTATTTTAGAAATCTTACTTGACATAGGGCTCAATAAATTATAGTTCCTTACCATATTACATTTCAGTGAGCATTCCTTGATCACTTCCAATAATCTAAGAACTAATTTAAAGGAAATGAATAAGATATTGTCTTTTTTTAGATTAAGGGGTTTACACATTAGTGGAAGAAACTGATATTGAAACAGGTAATTTTAATATGATAAGAGCTAATATTTACACAGAATTTACTAAGTTTCTATTTTCCTGTTATAAGCACTATGTGTATATATCATCCTATAGGGTAAGGTAAGGGATAGAGATAAAGCAATATATACTCTGGAAGCATTGAAGTGTGTACTTTAGTGGGCTGAGGGGAGGGGCAGATAGGCATAGCCTATCAGGGAAATCTTTGAGAAGGTAATTCATCCTCAAAGAAGAAAAGAAATTGGCTAGGCACAAACATGATGTGTGTGTGAGAAGGAGGTGGGGGATGTGGGGTAAGGATTGGGAATTTTACAGGCATAAAGGCAGAAAGAGGGACAGATTAATAGTACCAGAACACGAAACATCAAGAAAGTCATAGCCAGATACAAAGCTGGGAAAATAGTAGCCTTATCACAGAAGGTCTTATATATGAAAAGGGGACATATTTCCCATAAAAATGGTGGGGATGATGGAAGAATTTGTAAAAGGGTCACACAGAATTATTCAGAGTAGCTCAGATAGCCCTAGATAAAATGTGAAGAAGGCTTAATTTATCTGTGAAACATTTCTCTCCTCCTCAAGTATTTATCCTGTGACTCATTCTTGCTATTAGCAGATTTAATCAATCCTTGGCATAAGCTGAGAATTAAGATCTCGGCTAATTAAGGCTTAAAATATGACCTGTCTCATTTTAAAAGAAAATTCTCAAAGAATGAAAAATCATCAGTGCAATGATAAGACACCCAAACCCTCATATATTTAGGTCAGAATGGACAATGCCTGTTTTTTTTTTCTTTCTATTGGGAAGGTGAATTTGAATGGAGTTGTAGAGGGAAGTTAATGGAATGGTGAGAACTGTGTGTCTTGCTACTTTCTTCCTTTGTCCCTTTGTCCGTTCTGATTGCATCTTTGAACATTAGGCACGTCATACTGGCCTGTCCCCAATTATGCTTTAGTTGAGTGGTCTGGCTAGACTAAATGACCTTGGAACTTACAGAAAAAAATCTATTTCTACCCCACCATCATAACTTAAGATAAATCAATGAAGACTTGGAACACTGCTCTTAAGACAGTGGAGCCTTGTAGTTAAAAATTAATACTAAAAAACTGGAGGACAATTAGATATAAAATAATATGTAGAAAACCATTTGACTTCTAAATTAAATATATATATACAAATATACATACACACATACATGGTGTGGTGAACATCTTTTTTTTTAACTTTTAAAATTTCACCATTCTGGCCTGCCTTCCCCCTTTTGTTAATAGTAATGCATAGCTTTTCCTGGAAAGAAAGAAGTATTACTTATTTCATGGCACAGAGTCCTGGAATTATCCATCAAGTTCCCCTGGTCAAGAGTGGATACACGAAACAGTCAGCATTCTTGATTGTAAGTAACAGGCTGATACTGCCTATTTCTATTAGTTTTCTATTGGTATGCACCACGTTACCAAACAAACAAACCAACCCAACAAATTAATGACATAAAAAAATCCCAATTTTTATTTATTTGCATTAATTATTTTTATTAACATATAATGTATTTTTGCCTCAGGGGTACAGGTCTATGAATTGTCAGGCTTACACATTCACAGCACTCACCATAGCACATACCCTCCCCAATGTCCATAACCCAACCACCCTTTCCATATCCCCCCCCTCCCCACAGCAACCCTCAGTTTGTTTTGTGAGATTAAGAGTCTCTTATGGTTTGTCTCCCTCCCAATCGCATCTTCTTTCATTTTTTCCTTCCCTAGCCCCCAAACACCCCACTCTGCCTCTCAAAATCCTCATATCAGGGAGATCATATGATAATTGTCTTTCTCTTATTGGCTTATTTTGCTCAACATAATACCCTGTAGTCCCATACACATCATTGCAAATGGCAAGATTTCATTTCTTTTGATGGCTTCATAGTATTCCATTATATGTATATATACCACATCTTCTTTATCCATTCATCTGTTGATAGACTTCTAGGTTCTTTCCATAGTTTGGCTATTGTGGACATTCCTGCTATAAACATTCCAGTGCACATGCCTCTTCAGATCACTACATTTGTATCTTTAGGGTAAATACCCAGTAGTGCAATTGCTGGGTTGTAGGGTAGCTCTATTTTCAACTTTTTGAGGAACCTCCATGCTGTTTTCCAGAGTGGCTGCACCAGCTTGCCTTCCCACCAACAGTGTAGGAGGGTTCCCCTTTCTCCACATCCTCTCCAATATCTGACTTGTTTCCTGACTTGTTAATTTTGGCCATTCTGACTGGTGTGAGGTGGTATCTCATTGTGGTTTTGATTTGTATTTCCCTGATGCTGAGTGATGTGGAGCACTTTTACATGTGTCTGTTGACCATCTGGATGCCTTCTTTGCAGAAATGTCTGTTCAAGTCCTCCGCCCATTTCCCGATTGGATTCTTTGTTCTTTGGGTATTGAGTTTGATAAGTTCCTTATAGATTTTGGATACTAGCCCTTTATCTGATAGGCCATCTGTGAATATCTTCTCCCATTCTGTCAGTTGTCTTTTGGTTTTGTTGACTGTTTCCTTGGCTGTGCAAAAGCTTTTGATCTTGATGAAGTCCCAATTGTTCATTTTTGCCCTTGCTTCCCTTGCCTTTGGAGATGTTTCTAGGAAGAAGTACCTGCACCTGAGGTCAAAGAGGTTGCTTCCTGTGTTCTCCTCAAGGATTTTGATGGATTTCTGTCTCTCATTGATGTCTTTCATCCATTTTGAGTCCATTTTTGTGTGTGGTGTAAGGAAATGGTCCAGTTTCATTGTTCTGCATGTGGCTGTCCAATTTCCCAACACCATTTGTTGAAGAGACTGTGTTTTTTCCATTGGACATTCTTCCTTGCTTTGTCAAAGATGAGTTGACCATAGAGTTGAGGGTCTATTTCTGGGCTCTCTATTCTGTTCCATTGATCTATGTGTCTGTTTTTGTGCCAGGACCATACTGTCTTGAAGATGACAGCTTTGTAATAGAGCTTGAAGTTTGGAATTGTGACGCCACCAACTTTGGTTTTCTTTTTCAACATTTCCCTGGATATTCAGGTCTTTTCTAGTTCCATACAAATTTTGGGATTATTTTTTCCATTTCATTGAAAAAAAATGGATGGTATTTTGATAGGGATTGTATTAAATATGTAGATTGCTTTAGGTAGCATAGACATTTTAAAAATATTTGTTCTTCCAATCCATGAGCATGGAACATTTTCCATTTCTTTGTGTCTTCCTCAATCTCTTTAATGAGTACTTTATAGTTTTCTGAATACTGATTCTTTGCCTCTTTGATTAGGTTTGTTCCTAGGTATCTTACGGTTTTGGGTGCAATTATAAATGAGATCAACTCCTTAATTTCTCTTTCTTCTGTCTTGCTTGTTGGTGTATAGAAATGCAACTGATTTCTGTGCACTGATTTTATATCCTGACACTTTACTGAATTCCTGTATGAGTTCTCGAAGTTTTGGAGTGGAATCTTTTGGGTTTCCAGATAAAGTATCATATCATGTGTAAAGATGGAGAGTTTGACTTCTTCTTTGCTGATTCAGATGTCTGTTATTTCTTTTTGTTGTCTGGTTGTTGAGGCTAGGACTTCTAGTACTATGTTGAATAGCAGTGGTGATAGTGGACATCCCTGCCATGTTCCTGACATCAAGGTAAAAGCTCTCAGTTTTTCTCCATTGAGAATGACATTCACTGTGGGTTTTTTATAGATGGCCTTGATGATATTGAGGTATGTGCCCTCTATCCCTACATTTTGAAGAATTTTGATCAAGAAAGGATGCTGTACTTTGTTAAATGCTTCAGCATCTATTGAGAGTATCATATGGTTTTTGTCCTTTCTTTTATTAATGTATTGTATCACATTGATTGATTTGTGGATGTTGAACCAACCTTGAAGCCCAGGAATAAATCCCACTTGGTCGTGGTGAATAATCCTTTTAATGTACTGTTGGATCCTATTGGCTAGTACTTTGGTGAGAATTTTCTCATCTGTGTTCATCAAGGATATTCTCCTTTTTGGTGGGGTCTTTGTTTGGGTTTGGGATCAAGGTAATGCCTGAGGTGGAATTGCCCACCCTTGCCAGCGACCAGGCCAAGTAATCTGCTGGCGTTCGCTCTCGGAGTTTTTGTTCCCCGAAAGGTTTCCGTAGAGCTTTGGAGGATGGGAATGAAAATGGCAGCCTCTCAATCTCCGGCCCAGAGGTGCCAAGAGCTCGAGGCCCCGCTCTCAGTGCGCCTTCAGAGCAAAGCAGTCAATCACTCCTGTCTCCCTTGTCTCCAGCCACGTTCTGTGCTCACCCAGCCTGTGACCGAGCATTTTTAATCTCTGGGCACAGCCCTGTTTGGAGTCTCCAATCCCAGCAGATTCCTGCTGCACTGCTTCTCCCAGAGGAAGAAGCTAAGTCTTCCCGGATCCGCCACTTGCGGGGTCCCTGCAGTGGCCTGACTGTGCCTTGGATCATGGTTTAAGGAACCCCGAGCTGAGAGCTCACTCTTTGGCTGCGTCTCTGCAGCCAGCTTCCCTGCTTGGATACCGGCAGCTCTGCTACACTCAGACACCCCTGATCTTTCAGTGACCTGCGGGTTCTGAGACCACACTGTCCTTTTAAGGGCTCCACCCCTGCTTAGCCTCTGGAGCGATGTCCTTCAATGGAGCCGAATTCTAAATGTTCGGATTTTGTGCTCATTGCTCCGCGGCTTGCCAGGAGCCAGCTCCTCCCCCGCAGTCTATCATCCCATTGCTTCGGATTCACTTCTCTGCAATCCTACCTTTCAGAAAGTGGTCAATTTTCTGTTCCTAGAATTGCTGCTCTTCTTATTGTCTATCTCCTCCTGAGTATGTAGGTGTTCAGAATGGTTTGATACCTATCTAGCTGAACTCCTGGGATCTGACGTCATTTCAGTCTGCTACTCCTCTGCTGTCTTACCTCTCACCCCTGAATACTTACCAAAACACAAATTTTTAAGTCATAATTCTGTTGGTCGGGAGTCTGACACATTTTAGCTGGGTCATCTGCTCAAGGTTTTTCAAAAGGCTATAATCAATTTATGGTCAGCTACATCCTCCACTAAGGCTTAGGATCCTTTTCCAGGGTCTCTGGTAGTTGACAGCATTCGATTCCTTGCAGTTGTAGATCTGAGGTCCCCATTTTCTTTTTTTCATTAATTATTTTTATTAATATAATATAATATAATATAATAATATATTATTTGTTCCAGGGGTACAGGTCTGTGAATCATCATGCTTACATTCTTCATAGCACTTACCATATCACATACCCTCCCCAATGTCCATAACCCAACCACCTTCTCCATACCACCCCCCCCCCCCAGCAACCCTCAGTTTGTTTTGTGAGATTAAGAGTCTCTTATGGTTTTTCTCCCTTCTGATCCCATCTTGTTTCATTTTTTTCCTTCCCTACCTCCCAACCCCCCCACTCTGCCTCTCACATTTCTTTCTGATTATTAGCCAAGACTGCTGCCAGCTTCTAGAGGCTTCTCTCTGGTCCTGGCCATGTGGCCTCTTCCATAGGCAGCTTACAACATGGTGTTCAAGCCAGTAGGAGACTTTCTCTCCAGGAAAGGCCCAGTCCCTCTTTTAAGAGCTTTCTCTATTAATTCAGGCCCACTCAGGATAATCTTTAAATTTCTTTTTACATTTTAAATTTAAAATTAAAAGGTGTGAATTGTGTTAAATTATATGTAAACTAGCTTTCACTATTTTAAGTGTAAAGTGGCATTAAATACATTCACATTGCATGCAATGATCATAACCGTCCAACTTCTAGAAGTTTTTTCATCTTGAAAAACTGAAACTCTGAACCCACTACAGAATAACTTCATTTTTCTACCCTCAGCCTTGGGAAATCATCATTCTGCTCACACGCTCTCTATGAATTCGAATACTTTACGTACTTCATATGAGAAGAATCATACAGTATTTGTCCTTCTGTGACTGGTTTATTTCACTTAGCATGATGTTCTTAAAGTTAATCTATGTTGTAGCATGTGTCTAATTTTTCTTTTTAAGGCTGAATAATATTCCTCTGTGTGTGTGTGTGTGTGTGTGTGTGTGTGTGTGTACATACCTGTATGTCATATTTTATTTATTCACCTTTCAGTGGACACTTGGGATATTTTGACCTTTTAACTGCTGTGAATAATACTGCTATAAACATAAGTGTACAAATATATTTTCATGCCTATGCTTTAAATTCCTTGAGTACAAACTCAGAAGTGGAATTGCTGGGTCATATGGTAATTCTATACTTAATTTCTTGAGGAACAATCATACTGCTCTCCATAGCATCTGTACAATTCTACATTTCCACCAGCAAGAAAATCTGCTTTTGATTAACTAAAAATCAGCTGGTTTGGGATATTATTTACATCCTTCACTTTCGGTATATAATGTAACCTAATCATAAGAGTGAAATCCATCATATTCAGTTTCTCCTGACGCTCAAGGTGAGTGGGTTATACATGGTGTGTACACCAAAGACAAGAATCCTGGGTGCCATCTTAGGAGTCTCCCCACCATACTTCCTTAAGCAGAAAATATATTTATGGAAATGATATTGAGTGGTTCCAGAATTAGTGGGAAGCCTGGAGAATGAACCCCAAAAATGAGCAAGGACAAATTTAAGGCAGGCTGTAACAAGTATAGTTTAAGATTGTACTATAAGAAAACTGTAATAGCATGGTATTGTTGGTACCCCCACCACCAGACATTAAGTATTATAATAATTGTAATTATCAGCCTCCAAGAGGGACCCCAGTGATCTCCACCTCATGGTATTCATGCTGTGTGTAGTGCTTCCACATTGTCCCTGTGTTGTTCTGTGTGACCAATATACAGCAGAAGTGATGACCTGTCACTTCCAAGATTATGTGATAGAAGACACTGTGGCTTCAGTTTTGGTTGCTCTCTCACTCTTTAGGATCACTCACCCCATGAGACTCAGGTTGCCATGTGTGAAGACACAGGCAACTTTATGGAGAGGCCCACATAGTGAGGAACTGAAGCCTCCAGCCAGGTGAATGAGCCTTCTTGAAAGCAGATCTTCCAACCCCATTCAGACTTTCAGATAAATAACTACAGTGTTCTTGCCAGAAAGCTAAGAATGGTTTTTTTACATCTTTAGAGGATTTTAAGCAAATAAAGATGAATATGGGAAAGAGATGATATGTTCATGTAATTTCTAAACTATCATCTTGCCCTTCACAGATAATGTTTCCTTGCCCTTCCCCCACCACTGCTGAGAAATATCATGAACTTTTCCTTCAGCTTTCCAAAATTTTCTTTATATTAAAAGCCCTTTGCATGAATGCCCCATTGGTTAAGCCTAGTCTCAGTGGTCAAAATTTAACTGCCAAAGAATTAGAAAAGAGAATGTCTAGCCTCATGTAACTTCTGTAGTGGCTGGCATGGTCTTTTCTCCCAACAAGACTCAGGAATTGTCCCCAGTTAAAAAGTGTTCAGATGCCCCCCCCCAAAAAAAAGTGTTCAGATGCCAGCTAACAAATAACAAACAGAAAAATGACATAGCTCAGTATAAACCAATCAGATTAGCTCTCTTTATCATTTAGCAGACAAAATTTATATGTCCAGGTGATAGTACCCTAAAGAGACTATCTAGTATTCTTGTCATCACTTACATTGTTTTTTTTTAATTTAATTTAATTTTTTTTCAGTGTTCCAAAATTCATTGTTTATGCACCACACCCAGTGCTCCATGCAATATGTGCCCTCCATAATGCCCACCATCAGGTTCACCCAACCCCTTAGCCATCTCCCCTCCAAAACCCTCAAGTTTGTTTCTCAGAGTCCACAGTCTCTCATGGTTTGTCTCCCCCTTCAATTTCCCCCCACTCGCTTCTCCTCTCCGTCTCCCAATGTCTTCCGTGTTAATTCCTTATGCTCCACAAGTAAATGAAACCATATGATAATTGACTATCTCTGCTTGATTTATTTCACTCAGCATAATCTCTTCCAGTCCCATCCATGTTGATACAAAAGTTGGGTATTCATGCTTTCCTTGTTTTTTAGCTTTTTTTTTTCTTTCAACTTTGGGAACTACCCATATCCTCTCAATTAATTAATCAATTAATTTTTTTAAAAGCTAGAGTCAATTTCTGTCCTGGCAACAAAGACCCCTACCTGGAAACGATATTACTGATAGTAAGTGACAAAGATCATCAGAAAAAATTTCAAGTTTGTTAATAATATTTTATTTCTCCAAGACACTTTATTACACAAAGTGAGAGCTTTTCCCCAAAGGCAATATCTCATAACTACTGCACTTTTCACCAGCGAGTGACATCAGGATATGTTTCTGAACACTTGCATAATAATAAGCATGAGCAGAAAATTACATGTTATAAAACATAAGGTTTAAACTATACAGAGTAAATGCTCAACAATTTCTTTCTACAGTTAGATTTGTAACCATCTATTCTAGAACTTGTGTGTCAGAGCCCTACTCCCTCTATTTTGCTAGCTATCCCTTAAACTCAGTTTATATCATTCATTTATTCGGTTCATTCAGCAAATATTTATGAGTACTTATGTATCAAATTCCACTTAGTGCTAAAGTTATAACAATGTACACACATATTCCCTACAATTAACAGCTTATAGTGGGCAATAATGCAATTCCATGATCAAACATAGTACCATGAACAGTAGAAGAGCCTCCATTATGGGCCCTAGCATTATCTGTGCTATATTTTTGCCAAAAATTAATAGCTTGAGTCAAACTTGGTCTTTTAGATCAAATGTTATGAAGGGACTAAAGAACATATTAGATACAAGGATTTAATAAGAAAAACCCAAATGTAGGGTAGTTTACAGGATAATTGACCTGGTCTCTTAAAAATGTTAATGTTGTAAAAAATATAAAACAGAGGATGTTTTAGATTGAAAGAAACTGAAAAGCATAACAACCAAACTAAACATGTAAATTTTAATTAGGTTCTGGTTTGGAAAAAAAGTTATAACAGATTATTAAAAAAATTTGAATGTAAATTGGGTTTTAGATTGATGTTAAAGAATTTTTTTGTTATTTGTGTTCTAAGATGTGGTAATAACATTGTGATTTTAGAACTAGTCCTTAACTTAAGGAGATGCATGTATATATAAAGTGTCATATGTTGACAACTTCATTTCAAATGGTTCAGCAAAATAAAAAAATAAATACAAACACACATACATAAGAAGATAAAACAAATATGATGAGATGTCAATAAAATCTGAATTTATCACCCAGTTACCCCATTCTCCTACCCCCTCTCTTCTGCAACCCTCAATTGTTTCCCAGAGTCCAAAGTCTCATGATTTGTCTCCCTCTCTGACTTCTTCCCATTTAGTTTTCTCTCCCTTCCCCTATGGTCCTCTGTGTTATCCCTTATATTCCACACATTAGTGAAACTATATGATAATTGCCTTTCTTCCCTTGACTTATTTCACTTGGTGTAATACCCTCCAGTTCCATCTGTGTCAATGCAAATAATAGGTGATGGGCATTAAGGAGGGCACGTGATCTGATGAGCACTGAGTATTATAACACAACTAATGAATCATTGGACACTACATAAAAAACTAATGTTGTACTATATATTGGCTAATAGAACTTAATAAAAAAAATAAAGGTGTATATAGAAAAAAAACAAAAAAATAAAATCTGAATCTACCTAGTGGGTATTCAAGTGTTTATTGTACTATCCTTTCAGCTTTCCTGTTTGAAATTTGTCATAATAAAATGTTGAGAGAGAAAAAAACACCTATTGGGGGAAAGCTATGCTGTACTCTCTAATAGGACCAGTACCATTGCCCCAGAGGCATTTGGAAATGTGGATGGGGATATTTTGGTTATCAAAATAATTGGTGAGCAATAGTGTGATGTAATGGGGAGAGAGGCAGCAGCAATCCCAAGTAATTTACAATATGAGGGAAGTCACATAATGTCGAATTACCCTTCTCAAATGCAAGACCTCACCTGCTGAGAAATACTAAAATAAACAAATAAGCAACTCTTCCAAAACAATTTCTCCTCCTCCAGTATACAATTTTAATGTTTCTTCTTTAATCCACAAAAATAATCCTGATAGATAATCTTTATTCATGGTTTCTACTTTGTCATTTTTTAATTTATTCCTTACTTCACTCTAGTTTGGTTTCATAACCACTGTTCCTTTTTTTTTTCTTTTAAGATTTTTATTTATTTATTTGACAGAGAGAGAGGGAGAGACCAAGCACAAGCAAGGGGAATAACAGGCAGGGGAGAAACAGGCTCCCCACTCAGCAAGGAGCCTGACCTGGGGCTCAATCCCAGGACCTGGGATCATGACCTGAGCCAAAGATAGCCGCTTAACCAACTAAGCCACCCAGGCGTGCCTATAACCACCATTACTTAAAAACTGTTCTTATTGAGATGACTATCGATGTTATTGCTAAATCCAATGGACACTGTTCAATATTTAACCATGATGAATATAGTCCCTCCTCCTTGAAAAGCTCCATCTTCTGTGACACCATCTTCTGGTTTTCCTCCTAATTCTCAAGCTACTACTTTTTTTTTTTTTTTTAGATTTTTATTTTCAAGTAATCTCTACACCTAATGGGGGGCTCCAACTTACAATGCTAAGATCAAGAGTTGCATGATCTATTGACTGAGTCAACTAGGCACCTCTCAAACTACTACTTTTTTTTAAGATTTTATTTATTTGACAGAGAGATATCACAAATAGGCAGAGAGGCAGGCAGAGAGAGAGGGGGAAACAGTCTCCCCACTGAGCAGAGAGCCTGATGAGGGGCTCGATTCTAGTACCCTGGGATCATGACCTGAGCTGAAGGCAGAGGCTTAACTCACTGAGCCACGCAGGCACTCCTCAAACTACTGCTTTTTTTTTTTTTTTAAAAGATTTTATTTATTTATTTAACAGAGAGAGAGATCACAAGTAGGCAGAGAGGCAGGCAGGGAGAGAGGGGGAAACAGGCTCACCACTGAGCAGAGAGCCCAATGCGGGGCTTGATCCCAGGACCCTTGAATCATGACCTGAGCTGAAGGCAGAGGCTTAACCCACTGAGCCACCCAGGCGCCCCTCAAACTACTACTTTTAAGACTCCTCTCATATACATCTTTTTCTCTGTCTCACACCTAATTTCACAGGACTTCATTGATAATTCTCTTTTCTTTTCCCTTTATAAAGTTTTCTTAGATCTCCATCTCAAGGCCAGATATTGCATCTAAGTTCCTTACCTATTTATACCCTTGCCTACTGACATGGAATATCCAGGCCTTATAAACACGAAATGGATCTTAGCTCCCTACATATACTTGTTTCTTCCCTTAGAGTCTTTATTGTAGATAATGACTGGGATTTACTCAATGCTTTTTGAACACACTGTAAAGATACCTATCCTAGAGGGCCAAGGGAGGGGAGGAGTAGGGAGAGAGATGGCTTCTGGGAGGAGATGACACTTAAGCAGGATAATTAATCAAAGAAGAATTGGATGAGGTGTTTGGGAGGGAGATGTTTGAGCTGGGGAGAAGGCTCTATCAGAGCAACAGAGGAAGAAACACAAAGGCAAGAAAATCATACTTCTCTTGGAAATGATGGTAACTTGCAATTGATGAAGCATTTGTGCTTTTTTTTTAATAGAAAGAACTGGCCAAGAGATAGCGTTGGAAAGATAAAAATCTTCAAAGAAAAAAAAAGTAGTAGTGTGAGAATTAGGAGGAAAACCAGAAGAAAATGGTATCACAGAAGACGGAGATATTCAAGGAGGTAGAAATAGATCATGAAGAACCCTTTATGCCATGCTAAAGTTTGGATTTTATCTAATCAGATCAGAGGTGACAAATAGATTGCCCACAGAGTACAGAAGTGGTTTGTTTGACTCATGTTGTATTTAAAAAGTACTGAATTATTACATTTAAAAATTTAGAAATTTCATGTGCAAATCTGGACTTCTAGCCTCTCTTGAAGAATTGGGAATTCTGGTCACATTTTTGCAAATTTGGCAAACTGCTATCACCACTCTGCAATAGTCCCTAATTGATCTGCTTTATTCAACTGTCATTCATATCACCTGCATAGCCCCTATGCCCATTGGTAATTACTACTTTTGTTTCAGATGATGGGGGTCACTGAAGAACTGTTAGTAGGAGAGTAGTATCATCAGTTATTTGGATTAGAAAGACCCGAATTCTGGGAAAAAAGAGGTTGGATTCTGGGGAATAGAAGAGGGTGCCATAAGAAATGAATCTGTAAATTCTAGAGCAACAGTGGGATGTGGATCAGGAAGGAGAGTAAACCCATCACTTTGCTCCCCACCCCCTGCCCCCTGTCCCTGCACACCATTTATCATCCTAAACCACTGAGTATCTCAGAGGACGCAAGACCTTTGCAGAGACAGTTGGAGAAAGCCTCAGCAAGGGCAGTGATAGTACGGATGGAGAGGAAGGGCTGGAAATCAATAAAGCTTAATGATTGGTTGTATATGGGGTGTCAAAAATGGAAGGAATGCAGGATAGTTTCTGAAAGGATGATGAATGACAGGGTCTAATATTGATAAAAATCCTCATTGATCACACTGCCAACTAATAGGTAAGTTCTTTTGCATTAATTGAATAGATTGGCTTTTCACAGTGATCAGTACACTAGATATATTTTCACATCACCCTAGTAACTATACATCAATAAATCATACATTGTTCCTGGGTAAAACTTTAGGAAAGACAATTAGACATAAAAGGGATGCAATGTATTGCACATTTGAAATTTACTAAGAGCATAAATCATAAAAGTTCTCATCATAAGAAAAAAAATTGTAATTTTGAATGGTGACAGATGGCAACTAGACTTATTGCGATCACTTTCCAGTACGCACAAGTATGAAATCCTCATATTGTACTCCTGAAGCTAATATAACGTTATATGTCAATTATACCTCAATTTAAAAAAAACTTTGAGAAAAGATTGGTGATTGCCAGGCACAACTAAAGGTTTTTGGAAAATGCGCCATGCTAATCTAAGCTCACTGATTCATTGTTTGCCTGCTTGTTTGTTCATTTTGTAAAAAACGTGAGGCTAAGTCAGAATGATGTAGAATCTGAGAAGGTAGCTGCAATTTATAGTTTCTCTAAGAGGTTTGACTTCACAACTACATGACAGACACTGGATTTCTTAGTCTGAAAAATTTCTCCAACTCTATCAGCTTTCCATTTTTCTTAAGTATCCTCCACATTAACCTAATCTCTTTTTCAACTTTTTAACCCTTCCATTTTCCTTTCATTTACCAAGAGTGAATATATTGTATTATATATATCTATTGGGCTTTAGATGCTTCTAGTTCCCCTAGACTACATGAATTTTATTTAAGTCTCCAATATCATTACACCTATTGTACCTATCTTTACCTCTGACTCATCATCCTTCTCACTGTTGATATACACAATACCAATTAACATAGTATATGTAAATTATATGTAACTCCTTTGATTTTTTAAAAGATTTATTTATTTTGGGGGGGAGGGGCAGAGGAAGAGAACCCTTCAAGCCATCTCCCTGCTGAAAGTGGAGCCTGACTTGGGGCTTGATCCCACAACCCATGAGATCACTACTTGAGTCAAAACCAAGAGTCAGACACTTAACTGATTGAACCACCGAGGCGCCACTCCTTTGATATTTATTTCTCAAGTTATCTGAATTCATTTCACTTTAATCCTATTTCAGATACATGCTTGTGAGTTTTATCTTTTTCATATCTTATTTTTTATTTTTATAGATAAAATTCTATAACTGACATTCCTTTATACCTTCTTAGCACCTATAACATAGTTATCTGAGTAGCTAGGCATAAAGAAGATTGTATATGCTCCACTCACATTTAGGGTTGTAAAAGAAAATATGAAAGGTGTGTTGAGAGGGATAAAATTATATTAGCCATATATGTATAGGTATGTACAACACAAACATATTGAAATTATGAATGAAAATGTCTTTATACTTACTTTCATTTACTTCTATTTTTTTAAGTTGTTATTTAAATTCCAGGTAGTTAACATACAGTATTATATTAGTTTCAGGTGTACAATATAATGATTCAACAATTCTCTATCATCTGTTGCTCATCATGAGAATGTCTTTATTTTTTATTAAGATTCATTTATTCATTTGAAAGAGTGTGTGTGAGTGGGGAGGAGGGGCAGAGGGAGAGAATCTTAAGCAGGCTTTCTGCTGAGCAAGGAGCCTGACTTGGGGCTCAGTCCCATGACCCAGGAGATCATGACCTGAGCCAAAATCTAGAGTCAGATCTTAGTTGACTGAGCCACACAGGTGCCCTGAGAATGTCTTTATTCTTTATTTTTTTTTAATTTTTAATTATTTTAAAATTTCTTTTCATTGTTCCAGAATTCATTGTTTATGCACCACACCCAGTGCTCCATTCTTTTTTTTTTTTTTTTTTTTTTAAGATTTTATTTATTTACCTGACAGAGATCACAAGTAGGCAGAGAAGCAGGCAGAGAGAGAGGAGGAAGCAGGCTCCCTGCCGAGCAGAGAGCCAGATGCGGGGCTCGATCCCAAGACCCTGGGATCATGACCTGAGCTGAAGGCAGAGGCTTAACGGCTGAGCCACCCAGGCGCCCCCCAGTGCTCCATTCTTAATGAATTTATAGCTAAGTAGGCAATAAGCTAAAATATTTTTACCTGGGAAGGCAACTAATTTTCACTTTTCTTTTAGCATAGGTTAAAAGCAAACCTTAGAATAGATGAGAAGTCAATTCCTCCACATGTTTTCATAAAGACCATTGCAATGTTCTACTTCTTCAGGTACAGGAAATATTGGTGTGGCATCCGATTGGTTCAGCATGGAATGAAAGCTTGAAAGCCTGTCCCTAAAACCTTGGTCTGGTACTTTTGTAGTATTCTTGTGTATTTACACTGGCACCCTCTTGGGCTTCCTTCATCTCCATTACTTCTATCACACTTCAACCCTGTTTACCTCATTTCTAGAGATGCAATTTGGCATAGTATTGTTTTCTCTATTATAAGATATTATAAGTATGTTATGGACTTAATTCTGAACACAAATGTTTCCTCTGGCCTGAGTAAGGGAAGAAAAGGAAGAATATAGAAAATGAGAGTACTCACAGACCTGTACCCCTGGGGATAAAAATACATTATATGTTTATTAAAATAAATAAATAAATTAAAAAAATTAAAAAAAAAGAAAATGAGAGTACTAATATTTTGAAGTGATAGAGCTGTTCTCTATCTTGATTATGGTTATGGTTACATAATGGTATACATTTGCCAAAGGTCACAGAACTGTACATGAAAAAGAGTGAAACTTACTGTAGCCAAATTATACCTCATTTAAAAAAGAGAGAGAAACCATCTAATTTCTAAGACTGTCAATGTTGCAACCAGAAAAAAATATGCTATGCTCATAAAGTCACATTTATAACCCAATGATAATTTTCCTGTTATGATAGTAAATATTATGAACACAATCTTCAGTATGGCTTAGTTACTCTCTTTAAAACTTTGGAAGAAAACAGTTCAGTTCTCAAAAGCCATCTTACACTCTATGTCATTTGTTTTTCAGAAGTTTAAATTTGAACTTCAATTAAGAATATCAAACTGGTTAAATAAATGTAGTAAGGAGTCTGCCTCCAAGATGGCCCCCAGTGAGTCTCACCTTCTGGTGTTGTCAGGTGCTCTCCCTTCTTATCTCTCTTTTTATCTCTCTGATGCTCTGCCTCCATGCCTCTATTTCTCCATCCCCTTATCCCCATATCTCTCTGTCTCTCTCTTTCCACTCCCCAGTTTCTCCTTTCCCCACTGCTGATTTAACTTTTTCTCCTCTTTTCTTGTCCCTTTCTTGGCATCCCTTCTCCCCCCTTCTTAATCTTTCCATTTCTCCTTCTCTCTCTCTCTGTCTTTGTCCATCGTACCCTCATCTCTCCTTCCATCCTCCTCGCCTTCCCCTCTTCCTTCCCTTTTTCTCCTTTCCTCTTCCTTATGTATCCCTCTCTCTCTTTTTTATTTTGCATCATCTCTCATTACTTACTCTATCTTTTTTGTCCTTTTCTTCTGAAGGATGTCTGCCTTCAAATTTAAAATATTATGAAGATTCTAAGATCAGTTTAATGACTAAAGCCAATTTAAAAGATCCCATCAAAGTTTTCTGAAATACAAAACATCTCAGAAATCTGGAGGTTACAATATCCTTAGCAATCAATGACAGTATTTAGAAACAGAAAGACAAGAAAGGCCTCAGAGCAGCTAATGTAAATGTCTCAAAGTCCATGAACCTGGTTACTTTACATATGGGAGCACCTACCTTTACCTCTTCAGGTCTTATTCTTAGCCTGCAGTAAATTAGAAGGGGAAAAAAAAAGGAGGAACACTGCTAAAGTCAAATTCTTGGCAGCAAGTGACAGGTGACACTTGAAGAGTGAAAGATTATATTGTTTAACAACCATAACAACAAAAAGCAGACTCAAGACCTGAGAAAACAGAAAACATAACAGCATGGACCCAATCAATAACCATGCAAACAGTCTTATACTCTTCAGTAGTCTGGAACAAATTTATATAATAGAGGGTTTCATTATAATAAATTAAAGAGAAAGTATCACATTTTATTTAGCTATTTAAGATGGCAAGAATGTACTTTGTTGGGTAAAACATTAAAAAGTGTGACCCTTCAAATGTAAGCTCTGGACATGAAGAAAATTTAGATATGATGAATATCACATTTCCAGATGATTTTAATAAAAAGTTAATTATTTTAAATAAAACCCAACTGTTAGTTTTAGGGTTTTTTTGAGATTTTTATTATTTATTTATTTGACAGACAGAGATCACAAGTAGGCAGAGAGGCAGGCAGAGAGAGAGAGAGGAGGAAGCAGGCTCCCTGCTGAGCAGAGAGCCTGATGCGGGACTCAATCCCAGGATCCCGGGATCATGACCTGAGCGGAAGGCAGAGGCTTTAACCCACTGAGCCACCCAGGCGCCCTAGGGTCTTTTTTCATTGTTGTAGGAGAAAAATTCATAAATTCAGCCTTTGGTACAGTAGAGTCCAACAGATCCTAAGACACTAATGCCCTTAAAATTAGAAATTTAAAATGATATAAAAAGTATTTCAGTTCTCCATCAACCTCATCTTAAGTGCAAGCATTAAACCGGTTCAACAGGTGGTTAAAAGATAAACTTCCTTCTGCCCATGAACACAAGTTAGCAAGTTTTTACGCCCCTTACTAGTTAATAGTAAAAATGAATCCTGTAGATATGTTTTCATTCTCCAGCTAGTTCTAAGATCTTTTAAGGCACATTCAGTTTCTTCTGTTTTCTTACACTGTGAGGTATCATGTCCCTTATGTTATGCATGCTTGACAAATGCTTATGACTGATCAATTGAGCGATACTGGAGTTTGCAACAGGGACTGTTGGCAAACATAATAGTTTCTTCTTAAATGTGCTGCATACATGGACATTGTAATCATTTCTCAGAGACCATAGATTAAACTTACCCCTAAATGCTCATCAGACTTATTTTGTGTAATTTTTGTTTTCTGCTTATAAAGCTTATTTATAATTATTTATAATTTATAATTATAATATAAATTATATATTATTTTATTTATATATTATTATTTATATATAAATATATATATTATTTATTTATATATATAAATATAATATATATTATATATATATAATATAAATTATTTATAATTTATAATTCTAAATTCTAATTCTCATTGCAAAATCATCAGGAAACAATAAAACATGTAAAGAAGAAAATAATGTCATTTGTAATTCCATTACTCAGAAATCTGGTAACATTTGGTGCATAGAATATCTTCCAGAATTTTTTTTTTAAAGATTTTATTTATTTATTTGACAGAGTAGGCAGACAGGCAGGCAGAGAGAGAGGAGGAGAAGCAGGCTCCCTGCTGAGCAGAGAGCCTGATGCAGAGCTCAATCCCAGGGTCTTGGGATCATGACCTGAGCTGAAGGCAGAGGCTATAACCCAGAGCCACCCAGGTGCCTCAGATTTTTTTCTTTCAAGACATTCATGAATACATACACATGTGTATTTACTTATTAGTTTTTTTTTTTAAAGATTTTATTTATTTGACAGACAGAGATCACAAGTAGGCAGAGAGGCGGGCAGAGAGAGAGAGAGGAGGAAGCAGGCTCCCTGCCGAGCAGAGAACCCGATGTGGGACTTGATCCCAGGACCCTGAGACCATGACCTGAGCCGAAGGCAAAGTCTTAATCCACTGAGCCACCCAGGCGCCCCTTATTAATTTTTTTATTCCAAGTTTTTTATTTAAATTCTAGTCAGTCAGCATATATGGTAAAATTGGTTTCAGGTGTAGAATTTAGTGATTCATCACTTACATACAACACCAAGTGCTCCTCACAAGTAGTGCTCTCCTTAAAACCCATCACTCATTTATCCCATCCCCCACCCACCTCCCTATTTATTAAAATTTTTTAATTGAGGTATAATTGACATATAACATTATATTAGTTTTAAGTGTACAACATATAATATGAATAATGACTACAATATGTCTGGTAAACATCCATTACCATAAATAGTTATAAAATATTTTTTTAGAGATGAGAACTTTTAAGATTTGCTCTCTTAATTTTCAAATATGCAATACAGTGCTATTAAGTATAGTTACCATGTTGTACATTGTATGTCTATATCTTATTTATTTATTTGAGACAGAGAGAGAGAACATGCACAGAGGGAGTGGGAGAGGGAGAAGCAGACTCCCTGCTGAGCAGAGAGCGCATGGCAGGGCTGGATTCCAGGACCCTGAGATCATGACTTGAACTGAAGGCAGATGCTTAACTGACTGAGACACCCAGGTGCCCCTCTTCTTTATTTTATAACTGGAAATTTTTATCTTTTAAAAAAAGGATTTTATTTGTTTGAGAGAGGGAGAAAGGGAGAGAAATAGTGCAGGAGAGAGGGAGAAGGAGAGAATCTTCAAGTAGAATCCCCACTGAACATGGACTCTGATTTGAGTCTTGATCTCATGACCCAGGAGATCATGACCTCAGCCACAGCCTAGAGTTAGATGCTTAACTGTGCCACCCAGGTGCCCCTGAAATTTGTACCTTTTGACCCTTTCATTCATATTTCTCAGCCCCAACCCCCATTTTTGTCTGGCAACCACCAGCTGTTCTCTGTATCTATGAGCTGCTTTTTTTAAAAAATTCCATGTATTAGTGACATTGCATGGTATTTGTCTTTTCTTGCCTGACTTATCTTACTAAGCGTGAAGCCCTCAAGATCCATTCATGCTACCACAAATGGCAAGATTTCCTTCTTTATTGTGGCTGAATTAAATTCCATTTTATATATACCACATATATATAAAATGGAACTATTATTATATTATATATTAAAATGGAATATATATATGTGTGTGTGTGTGTGTGCGTGTGTATGCCACATCTTCTTTTTCCATTCATCCATCATGGACACTTAGGTTGTTTCTGTATCTTGGCTATTGTGAACAATTCTGCAATAAACATGGTGGTGCATATATCTTTTTGAGTTAGTGGTTTTGTTTTCTTTGGATGAATAGTCAGAAGTGGAATTGCTGGATCATGTGGTAGTTCTATTTTTAGCTTTGTGAGTCACCTCCATACTGTTTTCCACAGTGGCCACACCAATTTATAGTCCCACCAACAGTGCACAAATGTTGCCTTTTCTCCACATCCTCACTAACTCATGTTATTGCTTTATTTTCTGATATAGCCATCCTAACAGGTATGGGGTGATACCTCTTTCTGGTTTAGAACAGGTTTATTAAAACAAACAAACAAACCATGAGGTCACTTTATACAGAATTTAATAATCAACTTTCTCATTTAACTATACATCGTGAACATCTTCCCATGTCAATGTACATAGGCCTACTATATATAAATACATTGTATTTTATTTAATCAATCTTCTTCTGATGACTTTTCAGGTACTTTACAATTTCCTATTAAAAAAATGCATAACTGCATAGCTTTGACTCATCCTTCTTAAGGAAAAATTCCTTAATATGTAGTTGCATAACAGAAGTTTGAGCTCCAAGCATGAGATTAGTAAATACTTACTGATTAATCATCAGACTACATGACTGATTATAGGGACCCAACTATTGTTTAGCTAATTTGGAATGGTTAGGCAGATGATGGTGTTTTACAAAAGTATATTTTTGAGGTAATTCTAAATAAATAAATAACTCCATTGACAAGTACTTTGAAATGTCTTTTTAGTAAGGAAACTTTTGAGAACTTTTTTGGTCTAAAGTTTTGGGTAAACTCAATACACACTTAACTACCAAAGTGTTGATGCCACTATCTCCCACAGGGAAATACTAAAACACAGTTGTTTTTGTTGTTGATATTCACAGTGAGGTTAAACATTAATAATGTTACCTGCTAAGAATAGGGAGATTCTTTGTAACTATAGTTATCATGTATCAGAGGAAGTGGTAAATTCATACCAGAAATTAAATTTTTTTTTTGTTAACTCAAGGATCTTGGGGAGATATTGACCTTTTACACTCAAGTGACTAGTGAGTTGAGTTTTAAAGAAACTTTCTGATGAAATTTTAGTCAGACAAATTCATGAATTCTTGAAAGAATTATGTGAGGCAGTTAACAGAACAAAGTTAGCACAGCACGGTGTTCAGGAGCATATGCATAGATTTTGATATTTGATAATTTATGGTGGAATACTACTGTTTTCTCTGGAGCAAGTAAAAACTTCTTTAAGCATTAGTTTTCTCATTTTAAAAATGAAAGTGATAATAATTTTAAAATTACTGAGAAAGCCAAATGAGATAATGCAAAGTGCCTGTTATATGGTAAGCAGTCAAAAACTTTCAATCCTTCCTCCTTTTAATCATAATGATACTCTACCTCTAGCAGGTAACTATTACTACTGTTGAGAGATGAGCATTCAACCTCAACCAATTAACAATGACCATTAAAATTAATTCCACATTTGTATAGAGTTCAAAATAATTTGCGGTGTATAAATATGTACAATCACACTAATTTTATTGATGTTAGAAAAAAAGCCTAAATTAGTAAAAGATGTGAATTACAGATTTTTTAAAAAGTAAAGATAGCTATATTACTTTGAAATTCATTTAATTACCATACGTAAACTAAAGGTTTTCATTAAGTTATTTAAGGGAATACATTATGTTACAGAAGTAAAACTAGAACTTTTTCACTTAACTGATTACTAGTAAGTTATTGTGTGCTAATAAAACTTTTTGAGGTAAATGCACAATCTGCACAAGTAATTTAAAACATTTTCCCCTTAAAATCTCCATTCTCTTGGAGGCTGTTGTACTCAGAAAGGCAACATTTGTCAACTTAGGATTTTAAAATCTGCAGGTTGACTTAACTGAATTTTTCACTGGGTGTTTTTTATATAAGCTAGCTAAGGAAAAATGAGAGGAAAATGACCCTTTTTTTGAGACCATTTCAATTTTAATGCTAAACTTACATTGAAAGCAATGTTAGCTTTAAACTAAAACATTATAAAGTATTAGAGACCCTAGCACTTCAACCTAATTCAACTAATGAATATTAAGCTCATAATTATGGGTTCAGCATTGTGTTAGGAATACAAAGATGAATTTTAGGCAAATATTAATGCTGGGAGGGAATTCAGAGGTAATTTAACAGAATCCTCTTAATGGATAGAGGAGGAAATTAAGGCCCCTGAGAGATGAAGTGGCTTTCCCATAGTTAGTAGATTAAGTAACTGAGCCAAGATGAGAACACTTGCAATTTAGTATTCCTTGCATAGCCTCACACTAACTGCCCCAAGGTTTTACAAATATACTTGGTACAGTTTTTACATTGAGTAGTGCTCTTGTGGCTGGGCTCTCCCAACAAAGCAGGTTGGGAAAATTTCCATGATAGTCAGCATCTCAAAATAGCAGCAGGTCACTGCTGTTTTGTTCCTAACTCTGTAAGAAAGAAAGAAATTCTAGTTATACAACTGGCACTGGACAAATGGTCTCTCTCAACAAATTTAAATGCTTCCCATGTGCCTGGCTCTGTGTTATCCTCTAGGAATGTAAAGTAGACTCAAACAGCTTTGTTCAGAAGAAACTAATGGTCTAATGGAGGAATCAAACTGAGATTAATTTCAGTAACATTGCACAGCCTAAACCAGTGCCCATGAAAATGCATTTCAATTTTTAAAAGATCATTAGTTGTTAAAATTTTGTTATACTTTTAGGGTGTTTTCACCAGACACAAATACCTAACTCCTACTGCAATTAACCCTCCAAGAAGTTTCTGTGGCAGGAATATGCAAAAGAAACTATGACAAAGGGAAGCAAACTTAAAACCTTGGCTCCGAAACTCAAAACTCGTTGCAGAGGAACATGATAAACTGAATAATAGTTTGAGGGAAGTGACCATTTTCTAATCTAATTGGATTTAAATTATCCTAGTCCAAAGTACCTTTAACATTCAAACTCCACATTTTAAAGATTTTATTTATTTATTTGTCAGAGAGAAAGAGAGAGAGGGAGAGAGAGATCACAAATGAGGAGCAGCAGGCAGAGGGAGAAAGCAGGCTCCCTGCTGAGCAAGGAGCCCAATGTGGGACTTGATTGCAGGACCCAGAGATCATAATCTAACCCAAAGGCAGACATTTAACCAACTGAGCCACCCAGGTATCCCTCAAACTCACATTTTAGATCATATTCTTGTCACATGGAACAAAAGTAAGTGTGAGATTGAAGGTAAGCTAGCTGATTAGGCCTCTGACATTCTGGACCAGCCCCGGTCTTTATGCTCTGATACCTGGAAGAAAGCAAATCAGACAGAACCCCTACACCTGATATTTCACTCTTGGCGTCCCACCTACTATCAAATATGACCTAATCAATGACTTTCAAGCTAATGACCCTTTCCTCTCTTCCTGGGCAGTTTGGTGTCTTGTATAAAGCATTATTTCCTTCCTACAGTCTTCTTTCCCTTTTATTCTGGCTGATAACTTCCTTAAAAACTCCTCTTAAATTTTATTTATAAGATCTTTTATTTAATGTTGGTAGATTTGGATTAATCCTTTTCATTGCACCACATCACCCATTACATTTATGACCACATAGATAACTAAGCTGTTTAGTCTTAGTTCACTCTCCTAAGTCAAGGGAAGAGTTGCGAGTTTTAACAGAGGAGCTACTCAAGCACGTAGAGTTTAAAATATTTTTAGATAGGTCACGAGAAGTGACAAACATTTTGAATGATTACAGCTCTGTAATTCTGTGAGCCCATTTTTATTTTTGAAATCTTGGCATTACACAAGAAACAGACACTCTTGACAGAATCTGATGATTATCTCATGAGGAAGTGCAGCTGTGGACAACAAAAAGCGACAACCTGGCAACTTTGGTCCAGAAAGCTCTGCCTTTACTTCTGTCTTTTCATAAGCTTGATCTAAGAGCTCTGTAATACTAGGTGTTTGCTTTTTCACATTTGTCACTTTTGAATGACACTGGACTCATAAACTGTTCCGTGTCAAACATCAATGTTTCCCCTCAAAACACATTTTTATACTGCCATTAAAACAAGTATTTAATTAGTTTTTTATTTTTCAGATTACAACCTGCAGGAGAGTTACTTATTCAATTTATTTTTTTTAAAGATTTTATTTATTTATTTGACAGAGATTACAAGTAGACAGAGAGGCAGGCAGAGAGGAAGGGAAGCAGGCTCCCTGCTAAGCAGAGAGCCCGATTTGGGGCTCAATCCCAGGACCCTGGGATCATGACCTGAGCTGAAGGCAGAGGTTTTAACCCACTGAGCCACCCAGGCGCCCCTACTTATTCAATATAGGTCTTCAATTTAGTTGAACATGCACTGACTACAAGCGTACTATGTGGCAGAACTTTTGCCAGGTGCTGGAAATACAAAGATGACTACAAAATACACTCACAGTGTGTGAGTGTAGATAGATTAGCCAACTATAATAAAATGTTGACAAATGCTGTAGGAGTAGCAGGAACACTGCTAAAGGAAGGAAGAAAATGGAGGCATACTTCTTGAGTGAAAGGGAGATCAGTGCTGGAGAAAAGCAATCACTGGGATTGTTGCCACTATGATATGGCACGAGTGCCAGCTCCCTTCCAGGGCTCCTTGACATTCGGATTTACCCTCACATCCACCTGCTTCTTCTATTTCCTTTCTAACTATTCTGACTTTCACAACCCCTTATGTGACTCAACCCTTTTTTTATGTTTCATCTTCCTTTGCTTCTTGCCCTCTTCCTTCTGGCAAACCACCAGTTTGTCTTGTTCACAGAGCAGATAGTTTCTTTTGCATGAATTCCCTCAATATCTGCACTTCTCCATTTCTGCCACCCCTGTTATTTCAAATGATACATGTTTTCTTTTGTTTGTTTAATTATTTTTATTAATATATAATGTATTATTTGCCCCAGGGATACAGGTCTGTGAATCATCAGGCTTACATACTTCACAGCATTCACCATAGCACATACCCTCCCCAATGTCTATGACCCAACCACCCTCTGCACACCCCCACTCCCCCTAGCAACCCTGTCTGTTTTGTAAGATTAAGAGTCTCTTATGGTTTGTCCCCCTCCCAATCCCATCTTGTTTCATTTTTTTCCTTCCCTACCACCAAAACCCCCACTCTGCCTCTCAAAAATTCCTCATTTCAGGGAGATCATGTGATAATTATCTTTCTCTGATAGACTTATTTCGCTCAGCATAATACCCTCTAGTTCCATTCATGTTGTTGCAAATGGCAAGATTTCATTTTTTTTGATGGCTGCATAGTATTCTATTCACGACATCTTTATCCATTATCTGTTGATGGACATCTAAGTTCTTTCCATAGTTTGGCTATTGTGGACATTCCTGCTATAAACATTTGGGGGCACATACCCCTTCAGATCACTACATTTGTATCTTTAGAGTGAATACCCACTAGTACGATTGCTGAGTCATAGGGTAGCTCTATTTTCAACTTTTTGAGGAACCTCCATGCTGTTTTCCAGAGTGGCTGCACCAGCTTGCCTTCCCACCAACAGTGTAGGAGGGTTCCCCCTTTTCCGCATCCTCTCCAACATCTGACTTGTTTCCTGACTTGTTAATTTTAGCCATTCTGACTGGTGTGAGGTGGTATCTCATTGTGGTTTTGATTTGTATTTCCGTGATGCCAAGTGATGTGGAGCACTTTTTCATGTGTCTGTTGGCCATCTGGATGCCTTCTTTGCAGAAATGTCTGTTCATGTCCTCTGCCCACTTCTTGATTGGGTTATTTGTTCTTTGGGTATTGAGTTTGATAAGTTCTTTATAGATTTTAGATACTAGCCCTTTATCTGGTATGTCATCTGTGAATATCTTCTCCCATTCTGTTAGTTGTCTTTTGGTTTTGTTAACTGTTTCCTTTGCTGTGCAAAAGCTTTTGATCTTGATGAAGCCCCAATTGTTCGTTTTTGCCCTTTCTTCCCTTGCCTTTGGTGATGTTCCTAGGAAGAAATTGCTATGCCTGAGGTCGAAGAGGTTGCTGCCTGTGTTCTCCTCAAGGATAATGATGGATTTCTTTCTCACATTGAAGTCCTTCATCCATTTTGAGTCTGTTTTCATGTGTGGTGTAAGGAAATGGTCCAATTTCATTTTTCTGCATGTGGCTGTCCAATTTTACCAACACCATTTGTTGAAAGACCGTGTTTTGTCCGTTGAAAATTCTTTCCTTCTTTGTCAAAGATTAGTAGACCATAGAGTTGAGGGTCTATTTCTGGGCTCTCTATTCTGTTCCATTGATCTATGTGTCTGTTTTTGTGCCAGTACCATACTGTCTTGATGATGACATCTTTGTAATAGAGCTCGAAGTCTGGAATTGTGATGCCACCAACTTTGGCTTTCTTTTTCAACATTCCTCTGGGTATTTGAGTCTTTTCTGGTTCCATATAAATTTCAGGATTATTTTTTCCATTTCTTTGAAAAAAATGGATGGTATTTTGATAGGGGTTGTATTAAATGCATAGATTGCTTTAGGTAGCATAGACAATTTCACAATATTTGTTCTTCCAATCCATGATCATGGAACATTTTTCCATTTCTTTGTGTCTTCCTAATTTCTTTCATGAGTAAGTTTATAGTATTCTGAATACAGATTTTTTGCCTCTTTGGTTAGGTTTACTCCTAGGTATAATTATGGTTTTGGGTGCAATTATAAATGGGATCAACTCCTTAATTTATCTTTCTTCTGTCTTGTTTTTGGTGTATAGAAATGAAACTGATTTCTGTGCATTGATTTCACAGCCTGATACTTTACTGAATTCCTGTACAAGTTCTAGCAGATTTGGAGTAGAGTCTTTGGGCTTTCCACATAAAGTATCATATCATCTGTAAAGAGTGAGAGTTTGGCTTCTTCTTTGCCGATTCAGATGCCTTTAATTTCTAATTGCTGAGGCTAGGACTTCTAGTACTATGTTGAATAGCGTTGGTGATAGTGGACATCCCTGCTGTGTTTCTGACCTTAAGGTAAAAGCTCTCAGTTTTTCCACATTGAGAATGACATTCGCTGTCAGTTTTTCATAGATGGCGTTGATGATATTGAAGTATGTACCCTCTATCCCTACAGTTTGAAGAGTTTTGATCAAGAAAGGATGCTATACTTTGTTAAATGCTTTTTCAGCATCTACTAAGAGTATCATATGGTTCTTGTTCTTTCTTTTATTAATGTATTGTATCACATTTTTTACTTGTGGAGGTTGAACCAACCTTGAAGCCCTGGAATAAATACTTGGTCATGGTGAATAATCCTTTTAATGTACTGTTGGATCCTATTGGCTAGTATTTTGGTGAGAAATTTCGCATCTGTGTTCATCAAGGATATTGGTCTGTAATTCTCCTTTTTGATTGGGTCTTTGTCTGGTTTTGGGATCAAGGTGATGCTGGCCTCATAAAATTAGTTTGGAGGTTTTTCTTCCATTTCTATTTTTGGAACAGTCTCAGGAGAATAGCTGTTAATTCTTCTTTAAGTGTTGGGTAGAATTCCCCTGGGAAGCTGTCTGGCTCTGGGGTCTTTTTTGTTGGGAGATTTTTTTTTTTAAATTTTAAAATTTTTAAATAAATATATAAGTATTTTTATCCCCATGTTGGGAGATTTTTGATGACTGCTTTAATCTCCTTACTGGTTATGGGTCTGTTCAGGTTTTCTGTTTCTTCCTGGTTCGGTTTTGGTAGTTTATACAACTCTAGGAATGCATCCATTTCTTCCAGATTGTCAAATTTGCTTGTGTATAGTTACTCAAAATATGTTCCTTTAATTGTTTGTATTTCTTCAGTGCAGATTGTAATCTCTCCTCTTTCACCCATGATTTTATTTATTTGGATCCTTTCTCTTTTCTTTTTGATAAGTCTGGGCAGGGTTTTATCAATCTTGTTAATTCTTTCAAAAAACCAGCTCCTAATTTTGTTGGTTTGTTCTACTGCTTTTTTGTTTTCTATTTCATTGATTTCTGCTCTGATCTTTATGATTTCTCTTCTCCTGCTGGGTTTAGGCTTTCTTTGCTGTTCTTTCTCTAGCTCCCTTAGGTGTAGGGTTAGGTTGTGTTCTTCAGACCTTTCTCGTTTCTTGAAAAAGGCTTATATTGCTATATACTTTCCTCTGAGGACCACCTTTGATGTGTCCCACAGATTTTGAACAGTTGTGTTTTCATTTTCATTGTTTCCATGAATTTTTTCAATTATTCTGTAATTTCCTGGTTGACCCATTCATTCTCTCTCTTTTTTTAAAAAATATTTTATTTCTTTATTTCACAGAGAGAGAGATAACAAGTAGGCAGAGAAGCAGGCAGAGAGAGGGGGAAGCAGGCAGAGAGAGGGGGAATCAGGCTCCCCACCGAACAGAGAGCCCAATGCGGGGCTCGATCCCAGGACCCTGAGACCATGACCTGAGCTGAAGGCAGAGGCTCAAACCACTGAGCCACCCAGGTCGCCCCTGACCCATTCATTCTTAAGTAGGATGTTCTTTAGCTTCCATGTATTTGAGTTCTCTCCAACTTTCCTCTTGTGATTGAGTTCTACCTTTAGAGCATTGTGGTCTGAAAATATGCAGGGAATGATCCGAATCTTTTGGTGCTAGCTAAGAGTTCATTTGTGACCCAGGATGGGATCTATTCTGGAGAATGGTCCATGTGTAGTAGGGAAGAATGTGTATTCTGTTGTTTTGGGATGGAATGTTCTGAATATATCTGTGATGTCTATCTCGTCCGGTGTGTCATTTAAGGCCTTTATTTCCTTGTTGATCTTTTGCTTAGATTATCTGTCCATTTCAGTGAGGGGGGTGTTAAAGTCCCCAACTATTATTGTATTATTGCTGATGTATTTCTTTGATTTTGTTATTAATTGGTTTATATAGTTGGCTGCTCCCATGTTAGGGGCATAGATATCTAAAATTGTTAGATCTTCTTGTTGGACAGAGCCTTGGACTATGATATAGTGTCCTTCCTCATCTCTTATTGTAATCTTTGGCTTAAAATCTAATTTATCTGATATAAGGATGCCATCCAGCTTTCTTTGGATGTCCATTAGCATGGTAAATTGTTTTCCACCCCCTTACTTTAAATCTGGAGGTATCTTTGTGTCTAAAATGTGTTTCTTGTAGACAGCATATTGATGGGTTTTGTTTTTTTATCCATTATGATACCCTGGGTATTTTAATTGGAGGAATTTAGCCGATTTATGTTCAGGGTAACTATTGAAAGATATGAATTTAGTGCCATTGTATTACCTTTAAGGTGACTGTTACTGTATATTGTGTCTGTTCCTTTCTGTTCTACTACTTTTAGACTCTCTCTTTGCTTAGAGGACCCCTTTCAATATTTCCTGTAGGGCTGGTTTGGTGTTTGCAAATTCTTTTAATTTTTGTTTGTTCTGGAAGTGTTTTATCCCTCCTTTTATTCTCAGTGATAGCCTAACTGGATATAGTATTCTTGGCTGCATGTTTTTCTCATTTAGTGCTCTGAATATAACATGTCTGTTCTTTCTGGCCTGCCAGTTCTCTGTGGATAAGTCTGCTGCCAATCTCATATTTTTACCATTGTATGTTACAGACTTCTTGTCTGTGGCTGCTTTCAGGATTTTCTCTTTGTCACTAAGACTTGTAGATTTTACTATTAGATGATTGGGTGTGGACCTATTTTATTGATTTTGAGGGGGGGTTCTCTGTGCCTCCTGGATTTTGAGGCTTGTTCCCTTTGCCATATTAGGGAAATTCTCTACTATAATTCGTTCCAACATACCTTCTGCCCCCCTCTCTCTTTCTTCTTCTTCTGGCATCCCAATTATTCTAATATTGTTTTATCTTATGGTATCACTTATCTCTCAAATTCTCCCCTCATGGTCCAGTAGTTGTTTGTCTCTCATTTGCTCAGCTTCTTTTTTCTCTGTCATTTCGTCTTCTATATCACTAATTCTCTCTTCTGTTCACTTATCCTAGCAGTAAGAGCCTCCATTTTTTATTACGCCTCATTAATACCTTTTTTTGATTTCAACTTGGTTAGATTTTAGTTCTTTTATTTCTCCAGAAAGGGATTTTACTTCTCCAGAAGGGGTTTCTCTAACATCTTCCATGCCTTCTTTGAGCCTAGCTAGCACATTGAGAATCATCATTTTGAACTCTTGTTCTGACATATGACCAATGTCCGTACTTATTACGTCCCTAGCCATCAGTACTGCCTGTTGTTCTTTTTTTTGTGGTGAGTTTTTCTTCCTTGTCATTTTTATCCAGATAAGAATATATGAGTGAGAGAATAGAATACTAAAAGTGTGGCCAAGACCCCAGAAAAATGTACAGTAACCAAATCAGAAGAGATCCAAGACTGGGGGTGGGGGAGAAAGGGGAGAAAAATAAAAAGATAAAAAACAAGAAAATTTATATATAACTATATATATAATTATATATAAAATTTTATATATATATTATATATATGTGTGTGTGTGTGTGTATATATATATATATATATTTTTTTTTTAGAATCATGAATAGAACAGAGCCACCTACTTGATTTTGGGTGTATTTTGTTCTCTTAGAAGAAATTACCTCCCAAATTTTAACGAAATAAAAACTTATATATGTAAAAATAAGTGTAAACACGATAAAGGGATGGAATATGACTGTAAAGAAGAAAATTTAAAAAAATTCTAAAAAAGGAATTGATAAGTTGGTTTGAAAAAGAAAAAAAAAAGGAAAAAAGGAGGAGGGAATGTGCTTAGCCTGGAAACTAGAACAAAACCATGTACTAGATTATGGTACATTTCGATCTATTAGAAGAGATTGTACCCTAAATTTTTTAGAAAAAAGAAAACCTACATGTATACAAAAAATAAGGCTAAATACAATGAAGGGATAAATTATTTCTATAAAAATGAATGTTCAAAAAGTTAATTTTTTAGATAAGTATTGTTAAGATAAACTAGTTAAAAAATGCTTAAAGAAGAAAGAAGAAAAGTTAAAAAAATAGAATAAGGAAAAAAATTTAAAAAATTTTAACTTTGCAAGACTAAAGGATCATGGGGAAGATGCCATGATTTCTATGTGTTGCTTTCCCCTAGCTCTGGAGTTCTGCTGTTCTTATTAATCTGAGAGCTTGATCTTGGCTGCACGTTCTTGCTGAACTTCTTGGGGAGGGGCCTGTTGTAGTGATTCTCAAATGTCTTTTCCCAAGGTGGAATTGCACTGCCCTTGCCAGGGACCAGGCTAAGTAATCTGCTTGGGTTTGCTCTCGGAGCTTTTGGAGCTTTTGTTCCCTGAACGCTGTCCATAGAACTTTGGAGGATGGGAATGAAAATGGTGGCCTCCCAATATCTGGCCCAGAGGAACCAAGAACTTGGGGCCCCACTCCTCAGGGTGCCTTCAGAGAAAAGCAGTCAATCACTCCTGTGTCCCTGGCCTCCGGCCGCACTCAGTGCTTACCCAGCCTGTGACTGAGTGTTTCTATCTCTGGCACATGGCCCCATTTGGAGTCTCCAAACCCAGCATATTCCTACTGTGCTGCTCCTCCCAGAGCAAGAATGTAAGTCTCCCTCTATCTGCCACCTGTGGGGTCCCTCCTCAGAGAACAGTGTTCCGACTGTGCCTTGGATCATAGTTTAAGGTAACTCTGATATGAAAGCTCACTCTTTGGCTTGTCTCTGCAGCTGGCTTCCCTGATCTGATATGTGACAACTCTGCCACATTCAGACACCCCTGATCTTTCTGTGACCCCACTGACCTGAGACCACACTGTCCCCATGAGTGGTCCATCCCCACTGAGCCACTGGAGTGATATCCCTCAGTAGAGCAAACTGAAAGTTTTGATTTTGTGCTTCACTGCCCCACCATTTGCCGGGAGCCAGCCCCTCCTCCCACAGTCTATCTTCCCATCACTTCGGATTCACTTCTCTGCATTCGTCCTACCTTTCAGAAACTTGTCCATTTTCTGTTCCTAGAATTGCTGCTCTTCTTCTCTTTTATCTCCTGTTGAGTTTGTAGATGTTTGGAATGGTTTGATACATATCTAACTGAACTCCTGTGATCTGATGTTGTTTCAGTCTGCTACTCCTCCAGCATCTTGCCTCCCTCTTGTTTTTTTTTTTTTGTTTGTTTGTTTTTGAGTGAAGTACAGGGAATTTTTTTGAGAAGAAGAAACTTCATAGCCAACCAAAAATCTTTACCAGAAATGTGGAGATAAAAATAATTACTAAATTTGCACATAAATCTCCATAAACACAGAAAAAGACACCAATAGTATTTATTATCTCCCTTTTGTAAGCACAGTTAGCTTTGCTTAGATAGTATGTAAGTCAAAGAGGAAAGCCTGGTGATTATCACTATAAAAAACACTTACTGTGATAGATACTTGAAGCAGTAGTGAACATGTGACATAAATCAGTAAACATTAAGTGTAAGCAAAGATAAAGTGCCTATCATGTAGGGTGGCCAGGTAAAACACAAGATACCTCATTGGATTTGAATTTCAGATAAAAATAAATAATTTTTAGGATAAGTATGTCCCTTATATTTCACAGGAAATACTTATAGTAAAAAATTTTATTTTTCTGAAATTCTAATTTAACTGGGTGTCCTGTATTTTTACTTGCTAAATTTGTCAACTCAGCTATCATAACATAATGACTTAATTTCTTATAGGGACACAAAGATTATCAGAAGTTCTGTGGTTTTTGGAAGTTGAGGCTGGAAGGAATTTGTTACCACATTTCCAGCTGGTGAGGCCACATTTCTTTTAAATGAATTCAATTCAATTTAAACATTTGTTGAGTATCTCCTAACCCTGATGGAATTGTAGGTGTTGGCTATGTAGAGTTCAATAAATTGATTTCTTAATATTCTCAGAGCTCAAGTGAAGATGGTTTCAGGCCTCTGGTACAGGTGGTCCAGAAATAATGTGTGAAGAAGAAAAAACAGGATATGACCATTGAGCAAATGTGACTGTGAGGAAATAGCTGGGTAGAAAAAATATATATAATGGATGATAAGCAAGTAGAAACTTCACTTTAACAATAGGTAGCAGCAGATATTAATAATATGCTATGAAAGAGAGAGAGGCTCATTTGCTACTAGTGGATGTGACATATCAACAACTTACTCTGGAGATAGGTTAAGAAATTATAATGTCTTTTTTGAAAGAAGTGTTGAAACCAGTTAATGTGTAAAAACTCCTCCCACTTTTCCTTTTTTCTTTTTTAAATTATGTTTTTATTTTTTGAGAGAGAGAGAGAAAGAAAGGGAGAAGAAAGTTGGGGGAGGGGCAGAGGCAGAGGGAGAGTCAGAGAATTGTAAGCAGGTCCACACCCAGTGTGTAGCACAGTGGATCTCAGAGCCCTGAGATCATGATCTGAATCCAAATAAAGTCATCACATAATTCACTGAGCCACCCAGGTGCCCCAAAACTTCTACTTTTCAAACAAAAGAATGTCAGCTCTTTAATATGGAAGAAATAATAGAATTGGGGAAATCGCCATCTGGAACTCTTGATGGAAAGTTGATTCAGGCAAAAATAATCAATAGAGCCAAAATCATTAGGTGAGAATCTGATGAGAAAAAATACATTTGTGGGGTGTGTCCACAAATTAGGTCTTATCTGTAAAGGGGAAAAAAACACTTACTTTTACAATGGAGATACCTGATCAATTAGCATAGCTATCAAACCTAGCATTACAACAGACAAGCTGAAGTATATCGTTCTGGGTGTGGTCACAGAATTATAGTGTCAGTATGATACAAATGTTTATACTAAATCTAATCAAGTTTAAACTAAACCTAATCCAATTCCCAGTTTACAGGAAAGAGAAAGAGAAAGAGACAGACAGAAAGAAAAAAGAACAAGTTTAGTGACACCAGAAGGCTGGTCAGATCACCAAAAGGCAGTATTTTGTATGTGATTTGGTCAGATAAGCCTGAAAAATCTTTTGGTTTTGAAGGTAGATAAGCATAGGTTGCTTCTGCAGCTTTCATTGAAAGCCCTATTTGTTCATAAGGATAATATGTTGCTGCTGTTGGTCTGAGCATTTTATTCAAATATAAAGGAATAATTTTATGCTATATAGCAGAACAACTCTAATTTCAACATGAAGAAGCAATGCAAATTTAAGAAACATTAAGCTTTTTTGAGAATCAAAGACCTTTTTCTAAATAAAAGAAGAAACAGTTCTTGTCTAAATAAGGGCATTTTGATTGCTCGGTTCCACTGATCCTTTTTGCTGCTTGCTACATTAAGTTCTCATTCAATGTGCACTTGCCTTCTTTGCAATGAAAGCAAATTAATTTCTAACATTGATTTTTAAAATGTTCTTTAGACTTCTAACTGGATCATTTCTTGTTGATGCCGTTACACCGTTATGACATTTTGGACTTAGTGAATGGCATTGAAAATCACCTTTCTTAGGTTATACTTAAGCTTAGGTGAAATACTAGAGAAGCACATGATTCATTTCCTTCCCTACAGAATGTAAAGAGCTTATACTATGGGCTCTTCTTGATTCAGAGGAGAGAACATTCAGAGATATTAGAGGATTACATCCTGGTTTTGAGAGAGGAGAAAGTTCAGGCTCACCCTTTTGGAAATGCCAGACAGCATAGTTTCTGAGCAGAACTACCTTATTTTTGCCACCGGCAACTCACCCATGCTGCTCCCAGAAACATTCTTTAGATTCCCCTCTTTGAACTATGCTATTTTCTTCACCTACTGGTTAGCACACATCATTACTGTTAAATAATAATCAAATACATACTCTTGTATAGTTTAGAGACATCTATTTATTTTATAGTCTTGTTACATTAGTGTTAAACTTTAGGTAGCTCTTCTATCTTGTATATATGACTACAAGAACTAGGCTAATGGTAGAAAAATGGTTGCTTTATTGCATTTGTGGATAGATCAGTTTATAGTCTTACAATAGCTTACAGTCTAAGCTAATAGTTCTTAATGTGTAATGTCTAGACTTGCAGCATCAACAGCATCTGGAAACTGGTTAAAATTGCAAAAATTTGGGTCCAGACACAGACTTATTGAATCAGAAACTTGGGGTAAAGCACAGAAATCTGTGTTTTAATAAAACATTCAGATGATTTCTTATGCATACTAAAAGTTGGGAACCAGTCTAAGCTATGAGTTTCCTTATGTTCCTTTATTGGTCAGCCAACATCTTTTGTTTAAGCATCTTTTGTGTACTATTGTCCATAAAAAAGTAATATCACAATCTCTGTCCTGAGGGTGGTAATATGGTACATAAGAAGAATAAAGTCTACACATAAAGCTATAACAGGCACTTATTATAATCTGTCTTTTCAACTACTGGGTGTTCTCAGGTAGAGTCTATAGGTATAAGTGGGTGAACCATGTTAACCAATGGCAAAGAGGCTAAACTGACATACTTATTTATAGAAAAGAATAGCTCCTGATGTGATTACCAAGAGTAAGACTTAAAGCCTGAAGTGTTAAAGGTCAGTGGGCTTGGCTGGGATATGGCCCTGGAGGAACTGCACTGATCTTGGAGAGAAGGCAGGCAAACAACCTGCAGACATACAACACAGAAAAAGCAATCTGAAGAGCACCTGAGGCATACAGTAGGGAGGTTATTAGCTCATTTTTGAGTGTGTCCCAGAGAGATAGTGTTCACAGAGAAACCCCTCCAGAAACAAAGGAACTGGCATTAGCCATTTCTCTCCCCTGTTTCCCAGCATAAGCACAGAGTAACCTATGGGAACCAGTATAGCAGTGACACTTACTACCTAACTTGCTTATATAAAGCCCCATCCCCAGTGCTTTAATGGAACCACCCTTCCCAGTCATACTTACCTCAATCCCAAAGTGGTAAGTCCCTCCTGTCCCCACAAGAAGATCAGCTCAACCCTCTGCTCACACCATGTCTCCTGGTGCAGGAGTTTTGTGGAGACTTGGTTCTGATGGCAGTGGCAACAGGTCTTATTTCACAAGCAGACCAGAGCACACCTAATTAAAACACACCATGTTTAGGCCAGGGATCAAACACTGACCACAACAGGCAAAGAGAGCCTCTGCAGACAAGTGGTCTAAAGGATAAAGCAACCAGGATAAAATAGCACAGCTCACATGGCAAACATTGGAGCCATTACTGGACAGGCCAGGCCCTGGGGAATAGGAGACACTACACAGCAGGGCACTAGAGGACCTCTTTGTTATAAAGCCATTATCCTCAAGAATAGAAATGTAGTTGACTTTCCTAACACACAGAAATAGGCAGAGACTTGGAGAAACTGAGAAGACAGAGAAATTTATCCCAAATGAACAAATAGGACAAGGCCACAGCCAGAGATCTAAGCAAAACAGATATAAGTAACAGGCCTGATAGAGAATTGAAAGTAATGATCCTAAGGATACTCACCAGAATTGAGAAAAGCGTGGAAGACAAGAGTGAGACCCTTAACACAAACATAATGAATAACATAACAGAAATAAAAAGGGCTCAATAAACCAAATGCAAAACACACCTGATGGAATGAACTATAGGCTGGAAGAAGCAGAAGAATGAATTAATGACCTGGAAGACAAAATAATGGAAAAACTGAACAAAAGAGAGAAAAAATAATTATGCAAAATGAGACTAGACTTAGGGAATTCGGTGACTCCATCAAATGTAATAATATTCATATTATAGGAGTCCCAGAAGAAGAGAGGATAAAGGGAGCAGAACAAGAGAAAATAGATGAAAACTTCTCTAATCTAGGGAAGAAAAAAGATATCCAGATCCAGGATGCACAGAGAACTTCATTGAAATCAACAAAAGCAGAGACACACCAAAACATATTGTAATTAAATTGGCAAAATATAGAGATAAAGAAAAAAATTTTTAAAGCAACAAAACAAAAGAAGATAGTAACTTACAAGGGAAAACCCATAAGGATATCAGGGGATTTTTCGGCAGAAACTTTCCAAGCCAGAAAGGAGTGGTATGATATATTCAAAGCACTAAACAGGGACAATCTTCAGCTAAGGATACTCTATCCAGCAAGGCTATCATTTAGAATAGAAGGAGAGAATAGAAGGAGAGTTTCCCAAACAAACAAACAAAAACTAAAGGAGTTATGACCACTGAATTAGTCCTGCAAGAAATATTAAAAGGGACTTTGGAGAGGAAAAAAAGTGACAATATAAAAGTAGGAAACACAAAAGTTATAAAAATGGATATTTCTAAAAGATACCTAATAATAAACAAAACAATCAAAGAAATTCATAAAATAAAAGGATATAAATATATCAACATATACCTAAAATATAAGGAGGAAAGTAGTAAAGAATGTGTTTGAATTTAAACAACCATCAACTTAATATAGACCACTATATGCAGGAGATGTTATGTACAAACCTAATGGTAACTATATATTAAAAACCACTAATGAATATGCAAAGAATAAAGAAAGAAATCCAAATGTGTCACTGAAGAAAATCAATAAACCATGAAAGAGAGAAAGACAAGAAAGGATCAGAGAAAATCTTCAGAGACAACTAAAAAAACAAATAATAAAATGACACTAGATATGTATATAACAATGATTACTTTGAATTTAAATGGACTAAACACTCCAATCAAAAGACATTGGGTAATCCATCTATATGCTTCCTAAAAGAAATTCATTTTAGACCTGCAGACTGAAAGTAAGGGCATGGAGAAACATCTATCATGCAAATGGATGTCAAAAGATAACTGGAGTACAATATCAGAAAAAGTAGACTTTAAAACAAAGGCTATAATAAGAGACAAAGTAGGACTGTATATAATTATAAAAGGGACAACTCAATGAGAAGATATAACAATTGAAAATACTTATGCACGCAATACAAGAGCACACAAATGCCTAAATCAGTTAATAACTAACATAAAGGAAATAATTGATCATAATACAATAATAGTAATATTACTGGGGACTTTAACACCCCAGTTACAGCAATGGACTGATCATCTAAGCAGAAAATTCAACAAGGAAACAATGCCTTTGAATGACACACTGGAACAGATTGATTTAACAGATATATTCAGAACATTCCATCCTAAAACAGCAGAATATACATTCTTTTCAATGGCACATGGAACATTTTCCAGAATAGATCACATATTAATCCACAAAACAAACCTTAACAAATTCAAGAAGATTGAAGTTATCCCATGCATCTTTTCAAAGTTAATTAAAAAAAAATCCTCCCAACAAACAGAAGTCCAGGACTGGATGGCTTTACAGGTGAATTCTACCAAGTATTTTTAAAAAATTTGTACCTATTCTTCTCAAACTATTCCTTAAACTAGAAAAAAAGGAAAACTTCCAAATTCATTTTAGGAGGCCAGTGTTACCCTGATACAAAAACCAGATAAAGACAGCGCTAGAAAAGAAAATTATAGACCAATATCCCTGATGAGCACAGGTGCAAAAATTCTCAACAAAATACGAGCAAATCAAATTCAACAATACATTAAAAAATCATACACCATGATCAAGTTGGATTTATTCCTGGGTTGCAAGGTGGTTCAATATTTATAAATCAATCAATTAATCAATGTGATACAGCACATCAATAAGAGAAAGGATATGATCATTGCGATAGACACAGAAAAAGCATTTGAGAAAGTACAACATCAATCATGATAAAATCCTCAACAAAGTGGTTTTAGAGGGAGCAAACCTCAACATAGTCAAGGTCATATATGAAGAACCCACAGCTAACATCATCCTTATTGGTAAAAAGCTGAGAGCTTTTCCTCTAAGTTCAGGAACAATACAAGGATGTCCACTCTTAGCACTTGTATTCAATATAGTACTGGAAGTCTTAGCCCCAGCAGTCAGACAACAAAAAGACATAAAATGTATCCAAATCAGTAAGAAAGAAGTAAAATTTTCACTATTTGCAGATGACATGATACTATATATAGAAAACCCAAAAGACTCCACTAAAAAACCCTGCTGGAACTGATAAACACATTCAGTAAAGTCACAGGATATGAAGTTAATGTGCAGAAATCTGTTGCATTGCTATACACTAATAATGAAGCAGAAAGAGAAATAAAGAAAACAATCTCATTTACAGTTGTGCCAAAAATAATAAGATACCTAAAAATATGGGGTGCCTGGGCAGCTCAGTCATTAAGCATCTGCCTTCAGTTCAGGTCATGATCCCAGGGTCCTGGGATTGAGCCCTTCATCAGGCTCTCTGCTCAGTGGGAAGCCTGCTTCTCCCTCTCTCTCTGTTTGTGTTTCCTCTCTCGCTGTGTCTCTGTCAAATGAATAAATAAAATAAAATGAAAAGATACCTAATAATAAACCTAACCAAAGAGGTGAAAGGCCTGAAAAATATAAAACACTGATGAAATAAAGAAGACATCTAAGACCTGGAAAGACATTCTCTGCTCATGGATTGAAAAAATAAATATTGTTAAAATGTCTATTCTACACAAAGCAATCTACAGATTTAATGCAATCCCTATCAAAATAACTACCAGCATTTTTCATAGAACTAGAACAAACAATTCTTAAATTCATATGGAACCACAAAAGACCACAAATAGCCAAAGCAATTTTGAAAAAGACAAGGAAAGCTAGAGGCATCACAATTCCAGACTTCAAGTTATGATACAGAACTGTAGTAATCAAAACAGTATGATACGAGCACAAAAATAGACCCACAGATCAACGGAACAGAATAGAAAACCCAGAAATAAACCCACAATTATACAGTCAAGTAATCTTTGAAAAGTATGAAAGGATACTCAATGGGAAAAAGACAGTGTCTTCAAAAAATGGTGTTGGAAAAACTGGGCAGCCACATGCTAAAGGATGAAACCAGACCACTTTCTTATATCATACACAAAAATAAGTGCAAAATGGATTACAGACCTAAATGTGAGGCCTGAAACCATAAAAATCCTAGAAGATAACACAGGGAGTAACTTCTTTGACATTGGGCATAGCAGCTTCTTTCTGGATATGCGTCCTGAGACAAGGGAAACAAAAGCAATTAATAACTGTTGGGACTACATCAAAATAAAAAGCTTCTCAAAAGCAAAGGAAGCAAGCAACAAAACTAAAAGACAACCCGTGGAATGGAAGATAATATTTGCAAATGACATATCTGATAAAGGCTTAGTATCCAAAATATGTGAAGAACTTATGAAACAAAATATTTTAAAAACTATATAAGACTTATAAAACTTGGCACCCAAAAAACAAATAATGCAATTAAAAATGGCCAGAAGACATGAATAGACATTTCTCCAAAGAAGATATACAGATGGCCAACAGACACATGAAAAGGTGCTCATCATCACTCATTATTGGGGAAATGCAAATCAAAACTACAATGAGGTCTTACCTCACATTCGTCAGAATGGCTAAATCAAGAACACAAGAAACAAGAGGTGTTGGTGAGGAATTGGAGAAAAAGGAACACTCATGTACTGTGGAGGTTCTTCAAAAAGTTAAAAATAGAACTACTCTATGATCCAGCAATCACACTACTGGGTATTTCTCAAAGAATAAAAAAACACGAATTCAAAGGAATTTATGTACCCCTATGTTTAGAGCAGCATTATTTACAATGGCCAAATTATGGAAACAGCCCAAGTGTCATTCATATATATATATATATATACACACACACACACACACACACACACACACACACATACATACACCACTTCTTTACACATTCATCAATCGATGGACACTTGGGCTGTTTCCATAATTTATGTATGTATGTATGTATGCATGTATTTTCCATAATGTATGTATGTATACTCACATACAGTGGAATACTATTCAGCCATAAAAAGTGAAATCTTGCCATTTGCAATTACACTGATGGACCTAGAGGGTATAGGGTTAAGCAAAATAAGGCAGTGGAAGACAAATACCATATAATGTCATTTATATGTGGAATTTAAGAAATGAAACACATGAGCAAAGGATGAAAAAAGAGAGAGAGAAAGAAATCAAGAAACAGTCTCTTAATTATAGAGAATAAACTGGTGGTTACCAGAGACATGATTTGTGGGGGAATGGGTGAAATAGGTGGTGGGGATTAAGGAGGGCACTTGTGATGATGAGCAGCAGATGATGTATGTAATTGTTAAATCACTATATATTGCACACCTGAAACTAATATAACACTATATGTTACCTAACTAGAATAAAAATTTAAAAAAAAAACCTTGAAAACACTAAAACCAAATAAAATAAATAAATAGTGTATTAAAAAGGATTCTGAGACTATTAAAAGAAGACCTCATTCTATTTTATAATGAGAAAGTAAAATCTACTAAAGAACATTGAGAAATGGTGGGAGAGATGGTAGGAGAACTGGGATGATCCAGTTTGAGGGGAAAATTTAAATTATGCACTGTGTGTGCAAACAGCATTATCTGTCCTTACCCTGTTGACTTAGCTGTTTGGAGTTCTGTCACAAATTCAGTTCCCTATTGAGATGGGATAAATTATTCTTTTTCTCGGCCATAGTCTACATCCCACTTATAATACAAGGCATCAAGTTGGAATGGGGCACTGGGGAAGGATCGTAGATCATTACACGTTCATCTCTATTTCTGGGTGAATAACTGAAGGCCAATGAGAGTGAGTGGTGGTACCATCTTTGTAGAAGGTGGTAGACGATAGATGATAAATTTCTCAAATTTTTTCCCAAAGCTTTAATTAGTACAGAGAGCTGTTTTGTGAGGGTTTTCTTCAGGCAAATTTACCTTTATGAAGAAAATACATAATAATTTCTCAAGGAAAATTAGTAAAGTTTAGCTTAATGCTCTTATAATTTTTATGTTGTATAACTTCTAAAATGCTTCCTTTGGTAAAATTAGCTCATTTAAATATTTATACCAGCACATAAACATGTAGCTCTCTTTTTGTGTACCTTAAATAGGTCTTGAAGATATTAAAAAATTTAGAGGTTAATCTCTTGCATCCATATAAGGAGACAAAAGTTAAATGCCTCACTTTTAAATATAACTGGCTGCATCCACCAACATCAGCGAAGATGTCTCAATGTTTCCATCCATGCAAAATTCTGTTCCTAACTCAGCCCTAGGAAAATGCCTCAAGGTAAAACTTGAAAAATGTATCTTTCAGCAGAACTTTTCATAAAGTTTCTGAGTTTAAAATTACTATCAGTATGGGCAATGTATTGAAATATTCATATGCTCAGTTTTTCCCTGTGTTTAATATTTGAACAAATAGGAAAAATTTATAGTGGACATAATCATAATAATGATGAATGTCACTGGGAAAAAATAATTTTTTAAAATAATTTCCCATCATCATTTAATACCAAGAAGCCACATGCTTTAAGAAAAAAACTTTTCCTAAAAATAACATTTTTTATTTTTATTATTTTTATTTTTTAAAGATTTTATTTATTTATTTGACAGAAAGATCACAAGTAGACAGAGAGACAGGTGAGAGATGGGGGGAGGCAGGCTCCCCACTGAGCAGAGAGCGCTACGTGGGGCTCGATCCCAGGACCCTGGGATCATGACCTGAGCTGAAGGCAGAGAGACCTTAACCCACTGAGCCACCCAGGTGCCCCCAAAATAATATTTTTTAAAAATTTATTATTTTTATTAACATATAATGTATTATTTGCCCCAGGAGTACAGGTCTGTGAATTGTCAGTCTTAAAAATAACATTTTTAAAGAAATATAAATCAGTAAATAAATCCACAAGCTGACAGCTAGGTGTCTTGATCTTGGGCTACCCCCATGGACATATGTCATGCTTTGTATAAGAAGATAATGTTGCTTGCCAACTATCATTAAGACTGATTTTCTTATAAAGGGGTAAATAATTGTATAGAAATATGAACTTACAAAGATACACTTTTATACAAACAATCTATGGAGGAGAAAGACTTGACTTTCTGATTTTGGAACAACCAATGACAAGGATTTTGTTTTCTTTCATTTTGTTTAAAGGACCATAAAGCACTTACAAAGAATCATTTTGAAGCTAATAAACAGAATGCTTTAATTAAGGTGTCAGTATCCTTCACTATAGGGTGGGAAGGAATCAGGGAAAATAAATTTTTAATTAACGTATTTACCAGATAATTAAATTATCCTCTCTATGGAGACCAGGAATTGCAACCTCAAATGTTTGCAGGAGCCAGGTAGATAATACGGATGTTGAAATAGACTGTATAGCATGGAGAAAATTCTTAAGCTGAAGATTCACACCCAGTCTAAACGAAGTAGCAGTACTCCACTCAGTTCACATACTAATAAGAATCCCAAAATTTCTAGGTCTTTTGATTTTCAAGAGAAACTCCAGTGTAGATTTTTACAAAGTTTCCCAATCACTTAATGCTGAGAGTTAAATAATTTTTAGAAACATTGTGTTTGTCAAATAAAATATACGTGCTGGGTAGATTTGTCTTGTGATCTATCAATTTATGACCCTTCATTTTAACCCCAAATTGAGGTATCTTCGTCTGTCTTTCTCTGCCATGAGATACACTGAATGGCAGATGCACATAAAAACATATTATAAAAAAATAAAGAAAAACTCACAATTGTTTATTTTTTGAATACTTATTAGGAAAACCAGTATATATATTTTGGGCAAAGGCTTCACTATAATCAATACACATACCCACTGACCTGTGAACTTGTTTCCACTTAATGGGTGAGTTAGGAATGTTAATTTTACTGACCTAAAACCACTGACTCACTGAAGAAAAGAAAGCTGGCCTCTTGCTCTCTCTCATCACACACACACACACACACACACACACACACACGCACACACACAGGCACTGTGAAACAGAATATTCATTGGTAGACGTCACCATGTAATTATAAATCTGAAAGGTCAGGGTCCATATGTCTACAAATAAAACCCTAATACATCTAATATAACCCATGTGTAATTATTAAATGATAAGAACTTCCAGAAATTATTAAAGGACATTTGGAAGTGATCTTGCCTCAACAATTCTTATCTTTGTTTAACTTCTAACATTCTAGCACAGTATGGATCATTAACAGAAGCAGGCAGTCCTTGGCATGAATGAGTAAGTTCGTTTTTATAAATTAAAAAGATGCATGTTGAGGCGAAGATGAAGAATAGTGAGTTTTCTCATTATTGAGTATGTATAGTTTAGAATTATCATCTCTGGTGTTTATTAAATATGTTATATGTTGTACGTTTTTAAAGTAAGCATTTTACTTATTTTAAATAATAAATCATTAAATAACCCAATGGGTGTTTATTAAATAAACACAAAGCTGTGTCTTATTTTCAAAGACCCAAGCTTTAAATCTTTTGGAATGATTTGACAATGGATTTTGCATATTTAGTTACATTTGAAAATAACAGTATCTCTAATTTATGCCTTTTTTTTTTTTTTGCCTTTGACGCTGGTTAAACTTTTGATCACTTGTTTCTGCAAGCATTTGTCACCAATAGCCTTTTCATCACACAGCACTGAGGCTGTGTCTTGAGCAAATTAATCACTATTACTTCTAGGTTATTCTTTGGAGTTATAAGTGTTTTCTAATATGACACTTTTCTAAAAGAAGGAAACTTGGTCATGGTATCTAAGAATGTATAAATATCAATAAGTACCCTTAATCCTTAAAAAAGATAAAATTTTGGGACATCTGTACAGCTCAGTCAGTTAACCATCTGCCTTCATTTCAGGTCATGATCCAGGGTCCTGGGATTGAGTCCTGCATCAGGCTCCCTGCTCAATGGGAACGCTGCTTCTCCCTCTGCCTCTGTCCCTCCCCCTGCTAATGCTCTCTCTCTCTCTCAAATAAATAAAAAAATACATAAAATCTTTAAAAAAATAATAAAATTCTTGAATTTCCAAATAATCTTTCTTGCAGGGAAAAGAAGGCATTTACAAAAATTCTTATTACTAGAATCAAAGCTAATCATAGATTTCATCTAAGCAATTTTACTATAAAGCATATACCTATAAACATATTATGTAATTTCTTGTCTGAATAGTTAAAGCAGGTCACACATCACAATCAAAACAAAGATAAACACATGTGGTAACCTAGAAACATGATTAAAAATTTCACTGTCTTACATAATCAAAGCATCATTTAAGTTGGTGGGCCAAAATGATTACATATAGTTCAGTCTATTAATTGATAAATTCAGAAGAAATTTCATTGTCTGTTCATGTTAAGAATTTTTTTTAGTCCCTGTGTCTACTTGGAGTTTTAGATTGATTATTAGATCAGGTTAGACTATTATAGTAGAGTTTTCAAATTGATGCCCGAAGATACTCTGTATCTTATCCAGAATGATGGTGCAAAATAGGCTGTCTATAATTACAATTGAGAGAGACAACCCAAGGTTGGAATGTTTTCTTTCATCTTCAAAGATATGCATATTATGGAACCATGGGCCATTGCATCTGCAAATTGCTGGTAAAGTAAATCATGTCATCAAAGCAAAAGATTCCAATAAAGTAAAATTTTATCTACCAAGCTAAAAAGTTCTGGCTGATTGCACTATAAGTTCCAAGGAAAATTATTTTACACAATGGTCCTAAGACAAGCCACTTTTGATCCTTTATGTGTGGTTATGTGATTAGCAGAGAGTTGGAATTTCTATTGATCCAGTCTTGTCTTTAAGGATATAAATAGCGATGATTTGGTCTACTTCTATAGACACTATGTTAGGTACTGAAGATTCAAAGATGAGCTCTCATGCTTGAGAAATTCAGTGTCTAGTCAGGGTGACAGACACATAAACCCATAACCACAATATGATATTATAAATATTAAGTTGGAAGCAGGCACAGAATGCTGTGGGAACACAGAAAATATGGACTATGGTTTCCAGAAATGTGTATCTCAAGGTAAGGAATCCAGCACAGGGGCAACTGAAATACTTTTCACAAAAGATGGGCCTGAATTAGGGCAACAGTTTTTGGCCTGGAGGAAGGGGATAGAGTTAGGCAATAAATAGGAAATAAAAGAGGCAGGATTTAATGATTTATTAGACAAGAGGAGAAATAGAGCTATAGATATAGATTAGATAGATAGATAGATAGAGAAAGATTATGGATAGATTTCTGGGTTAGATGAAAGTGTTATTAATTAAGACTGGCAATATAGGTGAAGAGCCAGATTTGAAGGAAAATATAGTACTGGTTGGGACAAGGAGAGGTAGGAGATAAAGTAGGAAGTTAAAATTGGGGTACCTATGGCACATCTTCATAGATAATATACAACATACAGTTTAATATAAGAACCTGAAACACGCTTAAAGGTAAAGTAACAGTACTGAAGGAGATATTTAAGCTCTAGTTGAGTAAGAGGATAATAAATGGGGCCCCATGGTTGTGATACTCTGAACCTTATTATCATCCTGATCTTTATACATCTAACATCTTAAATACTCTTACGTCCTATAAGTTATCACTGAGTACTACCATCTCCTTGGTTTCACCAAAGCCACCCATGATCTCATTTGAAGGAAGTGTTTGAGAGCCTAATATTAAATGAGTCATGAGACTGCTCTCATTTTAATTTTAACCACAGTCTTGCCCTTCCCCTTAGGTTTTTTTTTTTAAAGATTTATTTATTTATTTGACAGACAGAGATCACAAGTAGGCAGAGAGGCAGGCAGAGAGAGAGGAGGAAGCAGGCTACCCGCTGAGCAGAGAGCCTGATGTGGGGCTCGATCCCAGGACCCTGGGACCATGACCCAAGCTGAAGGCAGAGGCTTTAACCCACTGAGCCACCCAGGCTCCCCTCCCCTTAGTTTTAGTAGCAGTTCCTAATCATGCTGGTTCACGATTGAGTCCCACTTCTGTGGTTACCCCAATCTGTACTTGCAGTCCACCAACATTGCTTTACTCCCATCAGGGCTCCCAGACACTGGAATCTTGTCTAGACCTCATGGTTGTGTCCCTGCTGCAAGACCACTTTGATTCAAGGTGACCCACTCATGCCTGGCCTGCTGCCTCAGTGTGGACATTTGTTGTATATGGATCCCAACACTCACAAGTGTTATAAGAAATAACCTTAGCCAGATTTCCCTTTGGTGAATCCCTTCCATCTCTGTTAGCATAGGTGGTCACTGTGAAGCTGACCTATGCTCTTCTTGTTTTTTAAAATTTTTTTTTTATAAACGTGTAATGTATTATTAGCCCCAGGGGTACAGGTCTGTGAATCGCCAGGTTTACCCACTTCACAGCACTCACCATAGCACATACCCTCCCCAATGTCCATAACCCAACCACCCTCTTCATACCCCTCTCCCCTGGAAACCCTCAGTTTGTTCTGTTAGATTAAGAGTCTCTTACGGTTTGTCTCCCTCCCAATCCTATTTGTTTCATTTATTCCTTTCCTACCCCCCAAACCTCTCACATTGCCTCTCAACTTCCTCATATCAGGGAGATCATATGATAATTGTCTCTCTGATTTACTTATTTCACTAAGCATAATACCCTCTAGTTCCATCCATGTCATTGCAAATGGCAAGATTTCATTTCTTTTGATGGCTGCATGGTATTCCATTCTATATATATACCACTTCTTCTTTATCCATTCATCTGTTGATGGACATCTAGGTTCTTTCCGTAGTTTGGCTATTGTGGACATTCCTGCTATAAACATTCTGGTGCATGTTACCCCTTCAGATCACTACATTTGTATCTTTAGATTAAATACCCAGTAGTGCAATTGCTGGGTCATAGGGTAACTCTATTTTCAACTTTTTGAGGAATCTCCATGCTGTTTTCCAGAGTGGCTGCACCAGCTTGCATTCCCACCAACAGTGTAGGAGGGTTCCCCTTTCTCTGCATCCTCTCCAACATCTGACTTGTTTCCTGACTTGTTAATTTTAGCCATTCTGACTGGTGTGAGGTGGTATCTCATTGTGGTTTTGATTTACATTTCCCTGATGTTGACTGGTGTAGAGCACCTTTTCATGTGTCTGTTGGCCATCTGGATGTCTTCTTTGCAGAAATGTCTGTTCATGTCCTCTGCCCACTTCTTGATTGGATTATTTGTTCTTTGGGTGTGGAGTTTGGTAAGTTCCTTATAGATTTTGGATACTAGCCCCTTATCTGATATGTCGTTTGCAAATATCTTCTCCCATTCTGTCAGTTGTCTTTTGGTTTTGTTAACTGTTTACTTTGCTGTGCAAAAACTTTTGATCTTGATGAAGTCCCAATAGTTCATTTTTGCCCTTTCTTCCCTTGCCTTTGGTGATGTTCCTAGGAAGAAGTTGCTGTGGCTGAGGTCAAAGAGGTTGCTGCCTCTGTTCTCCTCAAGGATTTTGATGGATTCCTGTCTCACATTGAGGTCCTTTATCCATTTTGAGTCTATTTTCATGTGTGGTGTAAGGAGATGATCCAGTTTCATTGTTCTGCATGTGGCTGTCCAATTTTCCCAACACCATTTGTTGAAGAGACTTTTACCCATTGGACATTCTTCCCTGCTTTGTCGAAGATTAGTTGACTATAGAGTTGAGGATCTATTTCTGGGCTCTCTATTCTGTTCCATTGATCTATGTGTCTGTTTTTGTGCCAGTACCATACTGTCTTGATGATGACATCTTTGTAATAGAGCTCGAAGTCTGGAATTGTGATGCCACCAACTTTGGCTTTCTTGTTCAACATTTCTCTGGATATTCTGGATCTTTTCTTGTTCCATATAAATTTTAGGATTATTTGTTTCATTTCCTTAAAAAAGTTGATGATATTTTGATAGGGATTCCATTAAACATGTAGATTGCTTTAGGTAGCATAGACATTTTCACAATATTTGTTCTTCCAATCCATGAGCATGGAACATTTTTCCATTTCTTTGTGTCTTCCTCAATTTCTTTCATGAGTGCTTTATAGTTTACTGAGTATAGATTCTTTGCCTCTTTGGTTAGGTTTATTCCTAGGTATCTTATGGTTTTGGGTGCAATTATAAATGGGATTGACTCCTCAATTTCTCTTTCTTCTGTCTTGCTGTTAGTGTAAAGAAATGCAACTGATTTCTGTGCATTGACTTTATATCCTGACACTTTACTGAATTCCTGTACAAGTTCTAGCAGTTTTGGAGTGGAGCCTTTTAGGTTTTCCACATATAGTATCATATCATCTGCAAAGAGTGATAGTTTGACTTCTTCTTTGCCAATTTGGATGCCTTTAATTTCTTTTTGTTGTCTGATTGCTGAGGCTAGGACTTCTAGTACAATGTTGAACAGCAGTGGTGATAACGGACATCCTTGCCGTGTTCCTGACCTTAGTGGAAATGCTTTCAGTTTTTTTGCATTGAGAATGATATTTGCAGTGGGTTTTTCATAGATGGCTTTGATAATATTGAGGTATGTGCCCTCTATCCCTACACTTCAAAGAGTTTTAATCAGGAAGGGATGCTGCACTTTGTCAAATGCTTTTTTAGCATCTATTGAGAGTATCATGTGGTTCTTATTCTTTCTTTTATTAATGTATTGTATCACATTGATTGATTTGCGGATGTTGAACCAAACTTGCAGGCCTGGAATAAATCCCACTTGGTCATAGTGAATAATCTTTTTAATGTACTGTTGGATCCTATTGGCCAGTATTTTGGTGAGAATTTTCGCATCTGTGTTCATCAAGGATATTGGTCTGTAATTCTCTTTTTTGGTGGGATCCTTGTCTGGTTTTGGGATCAAGGTGATGCTGGCCTCATAAAATGAGTTTGGAGGTTTTCCTTCCATTTCTATTTTTTGGAACAGTTTCAAGAGAATAGGAATTAATTCTTCCTTAAATGTTTGGTAGAATTCTCCTGGGAAGCCATCTGGTCCTGGACTTTTGTTTGTTTGGAGATTTTTGATGACTGTTTCAATCTCCTTACTGGTTATGGGCCTGTTCAGGTTTTCTATTTCTTCCTGGTTCAGTTGTGGTAGTTTATATGTCTCTAGAAATGTATCCATTACTTCCAGATTGTCGAATTTGTTGGCGTAGAGTTGCTCATAGTATGTTCTTATAATTGTTTGTATTTCTTTGGTGTTGGTTGTGATCTCTCCTCTTTCATTCATGATTTTATTTATTTGTGTCCTTTCTCTTTTCTTTTTGATAAGTCTGGCCAGGGGTTTGTCAATCTTATTAATTCTTTCAAAGAACCAGCTCCTAGTTTCGTTGATTTGTTCTATTGTTTTTTTGGTTTCTATTTCATTGATTTCCGCTCTGATCTTTATGATTTCTCTTCTCCTGCTGGGTTTAGACTTTCTTTGTTGTTCTTTCTCCAGTTCCTTTAGGTGTAGGGTTAGGTTGTATATTTGAGACCTTTCTTGTTTCTTGAAAAAGGCTTGTACCGCTATGTATTTTCCTTTCAGGACCACCTTTGATGTGTCCCACAGATTTTGAACCATTGTGTTTTCATTATCATTTGTTTCCATGAATTTTTTCAATTCTTCTTTAATTTCCTGGTTGACCATTCATTCTTTAGAAGGATGCTGTTTAGTCTCCATGTATTTGGGTTCTTTCCAAATTTCCTCTTGTGATTGAGTTCTAGCTTCAGAGCATTGTGGTCTGAAAATATGCAGGGACTGATCTGAATCTTTTGATACCGGTTGAGACCTGATTTATGACCCAGGATGTGATCTATTCTGGAGAATGTTCCATGTGCACTAGAGAAGAATGTATATTCTGTTGCTTTGGGATAGAATGTTCTGAATATACCTGTGATGTCCATCTGGTCCAGTGTGTCATTTAAGGCCTTTATTTCCTTGTTGATCTTTTGCTTAGATGATCTGTCCATTTCAGTGAGGGGAGTGTTAAAGCCCCCTGCTATTATTGTATTACTGTTGATGTATTTCTTTGATTTTGTTATTAATTGGTTTATATAGTTGGCTGCTCCCATGTTAGGGGCATAGACATTTAAGATTGTTAGGTCTTCTTGTTGGACAGACCCTTTGAGTATGATATAGTGTCCTTCCTCATCTCTTATTATAGTCTTTGGCTTAAAATCTTATTGATCTGATATAGGGATTGCCACCCCAGCTTTCTTCTGATGTCCATTAGCATGGTAAGTTGTTTTCCATCCCCTCACTTTAAATCTGCAAGTGTCTTTGGGTCTCAAATGAGTTTCTTGTAGGCAGCATATTGGTGGGTTTGTTTTTTTATCCATTCTGATACCCTGTGTCTTTTGACTGGGGCATTTAGCCCATTAACATTCAGGATAACTATTGAGAGATATGAATTTAGTGCCATTGTATTGCCTGTAAGGTGACTGTTACTGTATATTGTCTCTGTTTCTTTCTGATCTACCACTTTTAGGCTCTCTCTTTGCTTAGAGGACCCCTTTCAATATTTCCTGTTGGGCTGGTTTGGTGTTTGCAAATTCTTTCAGCTTTTGTTTGTCCTGGAAGCTGTTTATCTCTCCTTCTATTTTCAATGATGGCCTAGCTGGATATAGTATTCTTGGTTGCATGTTTTTCTCGTTTAGTGCTCTGAATATATCATGCCAGTTCTTTCTGGCCTGCCAGGTCTCTGTGGATAGATCTGCTGCCAATCTAATGTTTTTACCCTTGTATGTTACAGACTTCTTTTCCCAGGCTGCTTTCAAGATTTTCTCTTTGTCGCTAAGACTTGTAAATTTTATTATCAGGTGACGAGGTGTGGACCTATTTTTATTGATTTTGAGGGGTGTTCTTAGCATCTTCTGGATTTTGGTGTTTGTTCCCTTTGCCATATTAGGGAAATTCTCTCCAATAATTGTCTCCAATATACCTTCTGCTCCCCTCTCTCTTTCTTCTTCTTCTGGAATCCCAATTATTCTAATGTTGTGTCATCTTATGGTGTCACTTATCTCTCGAATTCTCTCCTCGTGGTCCAGTATTTGTTTGTCTCTCTTTTGCTCAGCTTCTTTATTCTCTGTCACTTGGTCTTCTATGTCACTAATTCTTTCTTCTGCCTCATTTATCCTAGCAGTGAGAGCTTCCATTTTGGATTGCACGTCATTAATAGCTTTTTTGATTTCAACTTGGTTAGATTTTAGTTCTTTTATTTCTCCAGAAAGGGCTTTTATCTCTCTGGAGAGGGTTTCTCTAATATCTTCTATGCCTTTTTCGAGCCCGGCTAGAACCTTGAGAATCGTCATTCTGAACTCTAGATCTCTCATATTACCAATGTCCGTATTGATTAGGTCCCTAGCCTTCGGTACTGCCTCTTGTTCTTTTTTTTGTGGTGAGTTTTTCCACCTTGTCATTTTGTCCAGGTAAGATTTGCTTTCTCCTCCTCTGGAATTCCACTGTTCTTGGTGAGTGAAGTTGGTCTTGGCTGGGTTTCTTGTTGATCTTGTGGGGGAGGGGCCTGTTGTAGTGATTCTCAAGTGTCTTTGCCCCAGGCGGAATTGCCCCGCCCTTATCAGGAGCTAGGCTCAGTAATCCGCTCAGGTTTGCTTTTGGGAGCTTTTGTTCCCTGAGTGCTTTCCGTAGAGTTCCGGAGGACGGGAATGAAGATGGCGGCCTCTCAGTCTCCGGCCCGGAGGAGCTTGAGAGCTCAGGGTCCCGCTTCTCAGTGCGACCTCTGAGAAAAGCGCCCAACTACCCCCGTCTCCCTGGCCTCCAGTTGAGCCTGGAGGAAAGCGCTCAATTGCTCGCACTTGGAGAAAAGCACCCGGTCGCTTCCATCTCCGTGGCCTCTGGCTGCGCTCTGAGCCCACCCAGCCTGCGACCGGCTCAAGGTAACCCCGAGCTGAGAGCTCACTCAGTGGCTCTGTCTCTGTAGCCGGCTTCCCCGCTCTAATATCTGCGAGCTCTGCGACACTCAGACACCCCTGGTGAGCCCACGGGACCTGGGGTTATGCTGACCCTGCGTGGGCTTCCCCCCGGTTTAGCCTCTGGAGTGATGTCCCTCCCTGGAGCAGACTTTTAAAAGTCCTGATTTTGTGCTCTGTTGCTCCGCCGCTTGCCGGGAGCTGGCCCCTCCCCCCCGCGGTCTGTCTTCCCATCGCTTTGGATTCACTTCTCCGCCGGTCCTACCTTTCAGAAAGTGGTCGATTTTCTGTTTCTAGAATTGTTGCTCTTCTTCTCTTCGATTTCCTGTTGGATTTGTAGGTGTTCACAATGGTTAGATAAGCTATCTAGCTGATCTCCTGCTACCCAATGTTGTCTCAGCCTGCTACTTCTCCACCATCTTGACCAGAAATCTGCGGTGGCTTTTTCATAGATGACTTTGATGATATTAAGGTATGTACCTTCTATTCCTACACTCTGAGGAGTTTTGATCAAGGAAAGATGCCATACATTGTCAAATGTATCAATGGTTCTTGTTCTTTCTTTTATTAATGTATTGTATCGCATTGATTGATTTGTGGAATCTGAACCAACCTTGCAGCCCAGGAATAAATCCCACTTCTTCATGGTGAATAATCCTTTTAATGTACTGTTGGATCCTATTGGCTAGTATTTTCATGAGAATTTTCACATCTGTGTTCATCAAGGATATTGGTCTGTAATTTTCCTTTTTGGTGGGGTCTTTGTCTGACTTTGGGATCAAGGTAATGCTGGTCTCATAAAATGAGTTTGGAGGTTTTCCTTTCATTTCTATTTTTGAAACAGTCTCAGGAGTATAGCTGTTAATTCTTCTTTAAATGTTTGGTAGAATTCCCCTAAGAAGTTGTCTGGCCCTGGGCTCTTCTTTGTTGGGAGATTTTTGATGACTGCTTCAATCTCCTTACTGGTTATGGGTCAGTTCAGGTTTTCTGTTTCTTCCTGGTTCAGTTTTGGTAGTTTATACAACTCTAGGAATGCATCCGTTTCTTCCAGATTGTCAAATTTCCTGACGTATTGTTGCTCAAAATTTGTTCTTATAATTGTTTGTATTTCTTTGGTGCAGGTTGTAATCTCTCTTTCACCCATGATTTTATTTATTTGGATCCTTTCTCTTTTCTTTTTGATAAGTCTGGGCAGGGTTTTATCAATCTTGTTAATTCTTTCAAAAAACCAGCTCCTAGTTTCGTTGATTTGTTCTACTGCTTTTTTGTTTTCTAGTTCATTGATTTCTGCTCTGATCTTTATGATTTCTCTTCTCCTGCTGGGTTTAGGCTTTCTTTGTTGTTCTTTCTCTAGCTCCCTTAGGTGTAGGTTTAGGTTGTGTTCTTCAGACCTTTCTTGTTTCTTGAAAAAGGCTTGTATTGCTATATACTTTCCTCTGAGGACCACCTTTGATGTGTCCCACAGATTTTGAACAGTTGTGTTTTCATTTTCATTGTTTCCATGAATTTTTTCAATTCTTCTTTAATTTCCTGGTTGACCCATTCATTCTTAAGTAGGATGTTCTTTGGCTTCCATGTATTTGAGTTCTTTCCAACTTTCTTCTTGTGATTGAGTTCTAGCTTCAAGTATTGTGGTCTGAAAATATGCAGGGAATGATCTGAATGTTTTGGTACTGGCTGGTAGTTGATTTGTGACCCTGGATGGGATCGATTCTGGAGAATGGTCCAGTAGGGAAGAATGTGTATTCTGTTGCTTTGGGATGGAATGTTCTGAATATATCTGTGATGTCTATCTGGTCCAGTGTGTCACTTTAAGGCCTTTATTTCCTTGTTGATCTTTTGCTTGGATTATATGTCCATTTCAGTGAGGGGGGTGTTAAAATCTCCTACTATCATTGTATTATTGCTGATGTATTTCTTTGATTTTGTTAGTAATTGGTTTATATAGTTTATATAGTTGGCTGCTCCCATGTTAGGGGCATAGATATTTAAAATTGTTAGATCTTCTTGTTGGACAGAGCCTTTGAATATGATATAGTGTCCTTCCTCATCTCTTATTGTAATCTTTGGCTTAAAATCTAATTTATCTGATATAAGGATTGCCATCCAGCTTTCTTTGGATGTCCATTAGCAAGGTAAATTGTTTTCCACCCCCTCACTTTAAATCTGGAGGTATCTTTGTGTCTAAAATGTGTTTCTTGTAGACAGCATATTGATGGGTTTTTTTTTTTTTTATCCATTATGATATCACCTGTCTTTTTGGAGGGCATTTAGCTGTATTACATTCAGGGTAACTATTGAAAGATATGAACTTAGTGCCATTGTATTACCTGTAAGGTGACTGCTACTGTATATTTTCTCTGCTCCTTTCTGTTCTACTGCTTTTAGGCTCTCTCTTTGCTTAGAGGACCCCTTTCAATATTTCCTGTAGGGCTGGTTTGGTGTTTGCAAATTCTTTTGATTTTAGTTGTCCTGGAAGCATTTTATCTCTCCTTCTATTTTCAATGGTAGCCTAGCTGGATATAGTATTCTTGGCTGCATGTTTTTCTCATTTAGTGCTCTGAATATATCATGCCCATTTTTTTCTGGACTACCAGGTCTCTGTGGATAAGTCTGCTGCCAATCCAATATTTTTACCACTGTATGTTACAGACTTCTTGTCTGTGGCTGCTTTCAGGATTTTCTCTTTGTCGCCAAGACTTATAAGTTTTACTATTAGATGACAAGGTGTGGACCTTTTTTAATTGATTTTGAGGGGAATTCTCTGTTCCTCCTGGATTTTGATGCTTGTTTCCTTTGCCATATTAGGAAAATCTCTACTGTAATTCATTCCAATATACCTTTTGCCATCCCCTCCTCTTTCTTTTTCTTCCGGAGTTCCAATTATTCTAATATTGTTTTATCTTGTGTTATCACTTATCTCTCAAATTTTTCCCTTGTGGTCCAGTAGTTGTTTGTCTCTCTTTTGCTCAACTTCTTTATTCTCCATCATTTGGTCTTCTATATCACTAATTCTCTCTTCTGTTCATTTATCCTAGCAGTAAAAGCCTCCATTTTTATTACACCTCATTAATAGCTTTTTAAATTTCAGCTTGGTTAGATTTTAGTTCTTTTATTTCTCCAGAAAGGGATTTTACTTCTCTGGACAGGGTTTCTCTAACATCTTCCATGCCTTTTTGAGCCCAGCTAGCACACTGAGAATCATCATTCTGAACTCTAGATCTGACATATTACCAATGTCCGTATTGATTAGGTCCCTAGCCATCAGTACTGCCTCTTGTTCTCTTTTTTTGTGGTGAGTTTTTCCAGGTTTCATTTTACCCAGATAAGAATATATGAATGAGAAAATAAAATAGTAAATGGTTGGCAAAGAACCCAGAAAAATGTACGATAACCAAATCAGAAGAGACCCCAAATCAGGGGGAGAAGAAAGGGGGTAAATAGAAATTTAAAAAAAAATTTAAAAAATTAAAAAAAATAAAAAGAATTTAAGAATATATATATATTAGACTGGTGACTAGAACAGAGCCATCCACTTGATTTTGGGTGTATTTTGGTCTCTGAGAAGAAACTACGTCCCAAGATTTTAAAGAAAGAAGAACTTATATACATACAAAAATAAGGGTAAACACGATGAAGAGATGGAATATGACTGTAAAGGTGAAAATTAAAAAAGAATTCTAAAAAAGGAATTGATAAGATAAGTTGGTTGGAAAAAGATAGAAAAAGAAAGTGGAGAGAATTCTCTCTAGCCCTGTGCTAGATTTAGTGTATATTTTGATCTAGTAGAGGAAATTGTATCCCAAAATTTTTTTGAAGAAAAATCCCAACATATTTTCAAAAAATAAAGTTAGATACAATGAAGGATAAAATATGACTATAATAATGAAGGTTTAAGAAGTTTTTCCTTTTGTTAAGACAAACTAGTTAAAAAATTTTAAAAAAGGAAAGAGGAAAAGTTAAATAAATTAGAGTAAGAAATAAATAAAATTAAAAAATTTAATTAACTTTGCAAAACTAAAGAATCATGGGTAGAAAGCCATTAAGTGCAAGCTTTGCCTTCCCCTCCTCTGGAATTCCTCTGTTCTCCTTGATCAGTGAGCTTGGTTTTGGCTGGATGTTTTTGCTGATCTTCTGGGGGAGGGGCCTGTGGTAGTGATTCGCAAATGTCTTTTCCTGAGGTGGAATTGCACAGCCCTTGCCAGGGGCCGGGCTAAGTTATCTGCTCGGGTTTGCTCTTGGGAGCTTTTGTTCCTTGAACACTTTCTGTAGAGCTCTGGAGGATGGGAACGATAATGGTGGCCTCCCAATCTCCAGTCCAGAGGAGCCAAGAGCTCAGGGCCCCACTCCTCAGTGTACCCTTGGAGAAAAGCGCTCAATCATTCCCATCTCCCTGGTCTCCAGTTGCGTTCTGAGCTCAGCTGGCCTGTGACTGAGCGTTTCTGTCTCTGGCACACAGCACCATTTGGAGTCTCCAAACCCAGCAGATTCCTGCAGTGCTGCTCTTCTGGCAGAGGAAGGTGGGTGTCCCCAGATCTGCCACTTGTTGGGTCCCTGCTCAAAGAACAGTGGTACGACTGTGCCGTGGATCACAGTTTAAGGTAACCCCAAGCTGAGAGCTCACTCCTCAGCTCCATCTCTGTAGTCAGCCTCCCTGCTCTGATACCTGTGAACTCTGCTACACTCAGACACCCCCGATCCTTCTGTGACCCCGCAGGACCTATGACCACATGGTCCCCACAAGGGCCCCACCCTCTCTTAGCCTCTGGAGCAATGTCCCTCAGTGGAGCAGACTTAACAGTTTGGATTTTGTGCTCCATTGCTCCACTGCTTGCTGGGAGCCAGCCCCTCTCTCCATGGTCTATCTTCCCATCGTTTCAGATTCACTTCTCCACACATCCTACCTTTCAGAAAGTGGTTGATTTTTCTGTTTCTAGAATTGCTGCTCTTCTTCTCTTTGATCTCCTGTTGGGTTTGTAGGTGTTCGGAATGGTTTGATAACTAACTAGCTGAACTCCTGAGACCTGATGTCATCTCAGTCTGGTACTCCTCTGCCACCTTTACTCTAAGCCCAACCTATGTTCTCCTTAAAGAGGCTTCAGACATTCAGCACCTTGCCTTTCCTTAACTCCAGTGATTGGTTCAAAAGCAGTGTGTGTTCCAAGCAGAGGTGATACTATATGCTCCCTCCCAATCCCCATTCACGGATGTGAAAGTCATGTCCTTTCTCCTGCTGGACGAGAGTAAGAAAGCATGTAGCCCTGCTTGTGGTCTGAGAATATAAAGAGAAGAGAAACTGCACATCTTGAAGATCATATTTGGGCTTTGCATTTGGCTGCTTCTGAAGTCAAATCTAAACCTGGGCTCTTCAAGTTTGTTATTTTTGTGTTTAAGAGAATTTGGGTTGGGTTTTTTACCTTCAACTGAAGAAAAACCTTAATTTATTCATAATTGATTCACTGAACACCTAATCATTTTGGTTGCACAACATGTCAGGAGTTAGCAAGGCACTGTGGGTATGTGGATATGGAAGAGAATAATCAGAGACAGTCTCTGCACCATGAAGCTTAGAGTTGACTGGAGGACCACTGGTAGATTTCCCTGACATTAATTTTGTGCTTGCCTGGACTTCTTCCAGGACTTCTGATGACAGATACATTTGATTTTGGGCTTTGTTTGTGAGATTTCACAGAGTTCTACCAGTTGCATGCAAATAATTTAGTGTCTTGTCTGGAGAACTTCATAGTTATGGGCCCTCAGCTATATGGGCCACCCTACCCTTGTAGGTCTTTGTAGACTCTGGGTCTCAACTATTACCTTTCTGACCTAGGACACTGCTATCCTAACTTCAGTATGTTGTTTCTCATGTTTTACTTTATTTGCTGGTTTTCAGGTATCTTAAAAAATAAGAATTGAACAACTTTAAGGAGTCAGACAGTCAGAAGGAAGGAGGGACCTCTTAGGAATAAGGAAAATAGGTGCATATTCATTTATCATAACCATATTGTTTCATAGAAACCTTTCAGAGCCACTTCATGGAAAAAAGTAAGTAACTATGATCGGAAATTAAAATTGACCAAGCACATAATTGTCCCCCTTCCGTCCTTCATTTTCTTCCTGTCTCTCCTCTCCTTTCTTCACTCTCTCCTTTCCTCTTTTCTAATTATATTTATTAAACCAATTCTTGGTACTGTTTTGGAAGTTGAAGTCCAGCTTTAGACTTCCAAATCCTTGTCATTATGAAACTTTCATTCTAATGTAGAGGCATTGAGTTCAAAGCCTTACATGTCATTCCATTTGAACTATGCAAGAATTCATTTTTACCAATAAGGGAATGGAGAACAAGAGTTATGAGTATGTAATTTGTTAAGGATCAGAGTAAGGGCAGAGGCAAGATTCTTAGCCATGTTTGTAGCAGAAGAAATCGCGCTAAGCCCTAAGGGCTGTGAGGAAAACTAGAGCAAGGTATATGGGATACAGAGTGATGGGACCAGGAAGGTTGGAATTCCAGAAGTAGAGCAGGGATCTGAATTAAGCCAGGCAGAAACCTAAGGACAAGCTTTGCAGGTGGAGGGAACTGCACGTGCAGCAGGAGCATTCTGGAAGTGTTGGAGTCCTGAAAGGAGGGCAGTGCAAGAAGGGGGAAGGTTTCAGGAGAAGGGGCCACAGGCAGACAGGCCTGATGATGAAGCATCTTATGGACCACAGTAAGGTCTCTGGATTTAGGTGACACTTGTCACTCTGATCTGGTTCTAAAATGCCAGGTTTTTCTGTTCAAGGTTCAGATGGTTGAGAAAGAATGAATCAGAGATAGGACTTTGAAAGCTCAGGGATTGGGTAAAACAGATGAGATAACAATGCTCGGGCTTGGGCCAAACTTAAATCCCACAGTGTCACCACACCCTGCTTGGATTTCATTTCTCTCTTTGAACTGGAGTCCGAGCAGAATGGGAGTGGAGGGTCAAACTGCCTCTCTGTAAGAATGCTGTTCTGATCTCTTTCCACTCTGTGCCTGGGCAGAGAAAAAGGAAGATCAGCACAAGTGGGTGTGAGATCAGAGAATTATGCAGCTGAGACTCTGTTTAAAAGGAATTCCAGTGTTCACCCCCACTCCAAAATATCAGTGGGAATTTCTACACAGCTTTCTGTGAAGGCTGACACTGCAGTGTTATACTGACATGCTCTTCATTTTCTCAGGAAGTGCATTTATGTATGTCTATACAACTCAAATATCTAAAATAAGCCAAACAGAAGATCCTATGTAATATGATCTTTAAAATTGTTCCTGCAGTTTAATATAGGTCTCTCTGAAAGTATTGGATAATTTACAGTGCTTACAAAAATCTTCACTATTTGCTTTAAACTTTAGGACTAAGAGTGATTTTCCTTCTATATTTTCTTTGTTGAATGCAATTCATTCTATAGTGGAAAATTGAAGTTTTCTTAAAATAAGGAAGACATCATAAATACTCTGTGTGAAAAACATTTCATATTAGAATTGGGTGAAAGTGAATGACAACACTGAGATTGGGGGTTGGCAGAACACAAGAATGGAATAGAATGGAATAAAATAGACAAGAATTCTGAGCCGAGATGTTCCTCAAATCACCCCTGACTTTTTTTCTTTTTTAACATGAGAGAATTGTTTGGAGTAGTTAAGCTTAAGTTTGAAGTTTGCTCTCCAAACTTAAAGCAACCTGTTCTTTCTGTTCTAACTTAGTGACATGTGGCTTTGCCAAAGATGGCCATTTTATTATGACTGTATTTTTGTAAATGCCAATGAATATTATGGTGGAGAGTGCTTCTGATAGTGTTGGTGATAGGATTTTGGAGGGACTTTGCCAGCTATTTCTCTTATATATCTCTATCTCCATATTTATATCCATATCTAGGCCTGTGTCTATACCTATTTTTAAACTGTAAGCCACAGAAAGAAATGTTTTTTATACTGGGACTCAGCACACACACACATGTGCACACATAACTAAAAGTTTTCTCTTCTCTTTGCTTATCTTCTCTATGCTTCAGGGTTTTTTTTTTTTATTCTTTTCTATATAATTAAAAACTCTAGTGCCAACCCATTCAAGTGTTTTTATAACCCACCTAGGGGTCTCACTCACAATTAGAAAAGAAGGCAGGATTTTGAAAAAAAAATATGATTGACTAATGATAAAACCCATAATAGCTGTAAAAGGAAGCTGGGATTATTTGGGAATCATATTCCCAGGCATGTTGGTGGCTGCTATCACTGAATCAACCCATTTCTACTCCTTAGCTAGATAGGCAATGACCCTGTGTCCCATTTTTTATCTCCTTATCTTCTTATTCTTGGTGTCACTAATTAGTTGGATTGACCTTACAGTACCTGAAAGAATAGTCACAGGTCTTGAAGCCCTTGCTGTATACCATGAGCTCTAAGTATCTTCTTATAGCTATATAACTCTAGGTTTCAATAGCTGGAGAGAAGGAAATCAAGAGAGAGCAAAGTTCAATACTTCATTCACATGTGAGTTTCAGTCATCAGTCCAAAGTTCTCCTATAACTTGCCACAAACTGTAAAGGCTTTAATCCTTCCAACACATAAAAGTCATAGGAATTCCACAGAAGTTAATGGTTTTGGGTCAATTTATAGTCTAAATCTTTCTGATTATGTACCCTAGTTTTCCTACTCTTTATTCATTAGTCAGCATCACTATGTTGAAACTCACAGTAGGGAACAGCTCTTGTTTTGCTAGCTCAGTATCTATGAATCTCCCTCTGGTAAAACAGTAACTTATGTTTCCTCCTGGGTACCATCTACCCCGTCCCCTCTCAGTTCTTTCAGTGTAAGTTATGAGGTCAGGGACTAATTCCCAGCCCTGTTTGTTGTATTTTCCTGTACTTTCCTCCCTACTGCTGGTTGCACTTGAACCCCAAAGCATATGCAACCTCACCCTAACCTTCAGGACCAATACTGAGGACACATAACAGTAATCTAAAGAATTCTACAAGGCAATGTCGTGTTTTCTTTTTCTTTTCTTTTTTTTTTTCCCATATTGGTTTCTGACATTGCCTCAGTTCTAATAGTGGGCCACACACCTTAAAACCTGGGGCCTGGGGGCGCCTGGGTGGCTCAGTGGGTTAAGCCTCTGCCTTCAGCTCAGGTCATGATCTCAGGGTCCTGGGATCGAGTCCCGCATCAGGATCCTTGCTCAGCAGGGAGACTGCCTCCCCCCTTCTCTCTCTCTGCCTACTTGTGATCTCTCTCTGTCAAATAAATAAATAAAATCTTAAAAAAAAAAAAACCTGGGGCCTGAGTCGTGGTATATAACTTGTCCTTGAATGTCTGACTTTGTCTCACTCTTGTTTGGTCCTGGAGACTTAGTCTGTGACCACATCTGTTATGTCTACTGCTGACTTGACTTAACTGGCTCCCTTAATTTTCCTTTGAGGTCCTGGAGGACTGGTCCATACTCATTAGGCATGTCATGGTTAGGAGGGTTCCTACTTCCTTGTAGAGGTCACCTGCTGGACTACTTGTCCTACTGTTTGTTGCAATGTTTCAGATTCCAGTGTTGTCTTCTCGCTGGGCTTTCTTTCAGAAGTTGTTTCAAATGTCTGCTCCACTCCCATGGATGAGCCTGTTGTCAGAGCTGAGCCTCTTATTTCCCTGCTGTTAACTTGACCTTATCTGGTGGAATCTGAAGATATATGAAACTAACTTTTTGTTATCGTTCCCTGTGTCCAAAATAGTATCTTGCTCGGGACACTGTTGAATAACATGTCCATTTGAAACTTATTATCACTTATCACAGTTGTCATTTTGTTTAGGGGGTCAGACTCACAAAAGGAAAACTTGTACCTTGGTGACTGTTCTATGTGAGAAAAACTTGGGAAGAATGGGTCTACTTCAAGATTTATTATGAAATAAAATGTCAAAGATCAGGTTCAGAAGGATGTTTATATAACTGCAACATTCAAACTGTTTCAGTTTGGTACTACAACTTTTGGGTATGTTCAATGTTACCTCAAATAGTTTAAAAATATCTTTATTATGATAAATTAAAACATTATGATATTATTAAGATATTAAACTGTTTTATGACACAACACAATAGCACAATGGTTATATGACAGAGGTAAAAGGAAGAAAGAAAGAAAGAAAAAGAAAGAAAGAAAGAAAGAAAGAAAGAAAGAAAGGAAGGAGGAAGGAAAGGGGAGAGAAAGAGAGAGAGAAAAAAGAAAAAGCTAGTTTCCACTGTAGTCTCCTGCTGATTCTAACACAGAGGTCCTGAACACCATTATGTTCATTCAAAAAACTTATTTTGAAGAAACTAGAAGCTCAGTGTAATAATAATAATAATAATAATAATTATTATTATTATTATGTTTAAATTTTCATTTGGTAAAACAACACCCTGTTAATAGAAAATAGAATGCTCCTCTTATTAAGGAAATACATTCTATTTGGAACATGGCTAAAAGTACATTCTGTTAGTAAGTTAAATGTCAGTTAAAACATGCTAGTTACATTTCCCTGAAAATGCTCCTGGGATTGAAAGTTTTTCTTTGTGGATTTTTGTGGTGTGGATATTCAATGATTTTAAAACACAAGTGAATCATTTATTTGACCCTTCTTACAGATAAGCTTATCAACCTTGCATGGGGAGATGTTTTCTCCTGTGTTTGAATCTGAAAGTAGCAGAATGAAAGATTCAGCTGGGAAGGGATAAGTGCAGGAAAAAAAAATTGTGTAGCAAGAAAGAATGCCAGACGAAATACCGCGGTAATTGCTTTAAATGCAGCATCATGGGCTATTTGCATTTTTACCAATTCCGCTTAAGCACCAGAATATTAAAACTAGCTCTCAAGGAGCTCCCTGTCTCAGTACAAAGGCAGACAAGCAAACAAATAATTGGAATATAATTTAATGGTGGAGCAGGGGAGTGAGAGACAAACTATCTGGGTAAGTGAGCCGTGAAGTCTTCACACTGTAAGTGATGTTTGAACAGTGTAAGTGAGCCATGAAGGCCTCACAAATGTGGATAAGTAGGTTTCAAATGGGGATAAGAACTTGCTGGATGGAGAGGAAAAGGCAGGCATTACGGACAGAGAACAGCTGGAGCAAAGGCATGAAGTTGTGTAAGTGTAAGTTGTGTAAGTGTCAGGCATGCTGAGGGAATCCGTGAATGGCCTAGTGTGGCTCTAGGACAATATGTATTGGGAAAGGGTTGTTGGCATGAAGTAATGAGAAAGGATATTGGGACCAAGTGATGGAGAATTTTATGTCAGTCAGAGGATTTTGGACCTGATTTTAGCAGAGTTTTGGGTGTTTCAATTTTAATAAAAATTTAACATGACAGGGGCAACTGGGTGGTGCAGTAGGTTAAGCTCAACTGACTCTTGATTTGGGCTTAGGTCATGATCTCAGGGTGGTGAGATGGAGTCCTGGGTTAGGCTTGGGCATCACACTGAGTGTGGATCCTGCTTAAGACTCTCTTGCTTCCTCTGCCTCTGAAGCTCTCCCACCCCTGCTCATGCTCTCTCCCTCAAAAAACAAAACAAAACAAAACAAAACAAAACAAAAAAACCAACAACTTAATATGACAAATGTTCACAACTTGAATTTTTACATCTTGGTGTAACAGGCCATTTGGAGAGGGGACATGCAGAAATTACTGAGTTCTCTGCTGAACACAGCCATTGTTTCTATTGTCTCCAAGGTTTCTAACATGATGATACTATTTCCTTGTATTACCATCATTCCAAAGCTGTTCAGTCACCCCAAGTTGTGATCACCACACATTCATCTATCACAAGACCCATAAAAAGATCAAACCCCCTCAGTATTCCTTGGACATGTCTTCTGCTGTTCACTTTCAATGATAACTTCTTGTCTTTAAATTTTTCAACTGGAGAGGGTAACTTTTGCTCATGGTGTCCACTCAGTGGACCTAGAGCTGCTTTGAAATGGCAGTCAAGATCCCCTTAAACTCCTGCAATATCATCAGAGTTTTTAAATAGGAAAGGGCTTGGATAGATCCAACAATCTCCGTTCTTAATGTTCCTGGGACACTCAGCCATGGAAACTGTTGTCCTCTCGGTCACTGCCTCCTGTCATGCATGCTCTTCAACCTCAGCTCAGCCATTTATCCATTTATCACATGCCCCTTTTAGATTCCATGTTAGAGAGTGCATTGAATCTGTAGACCACTTTGGGTACTATGGACATTTAACACTATTAATTCTTCCAATCAGTGAACACAGGGTGTCTTTCTGACTTTCTATGTGCTGTGTCTTGTTTAATTCCTTCAACAATGTTTTGTAGCTTTCAGTATAAAAGTCTTTCACCTCTTTCATTGTTTACTCCTAAATATTTCCTTTTGTCCTTTTTGGTGCTGTTATAAATAGGATTGTTTTCCTAATTTCTTTTTCAGATAGTTCATTGGTAGTGTAGAAATTGTGTAGAAACACAATTGATTTTCGTATGTTGATTTTGTATCCTGCAACTTTACTGAATTTATTTATTCATTCTAATATTTTTTTTCTTTTTGATAGAGTCTTGAGGATTTTCTGTATGTAAGATCATGTTGCCTGCAGACAGAGACTACTTTACTTCTTCCCCTCCTAATTAGATGCCTTTGATTTCCATTTCTTGCTTAATTTTTTTGGTTCTATACCTAGTCTGTTGAGAGTTTGAATTATAAAATGTTGTTAGATTTTTTCAAATGTTTTTTCTGCATCTTTTGAGATGATCATATGATTTTTATTCTTCACTCAATTAATGTAGTGTATCATGCTAATTGAATTTTGTGTTTTGGAAAATGCTTGTATTCCAGGGATAAGTCATCCCACTTGGTCAGAGTATATAATCATTTTAATATCCTGCTGGATTTGATATACTGGTGTTTTATTGAGGGTTTTTTTTCATCTGTATTCATCAGAGATTTTGGCATGTAGTTTTCTTGTGGTGTTTTGTCTGGCTTTGGTAGAAAGGTAATGATGGGCTTTTGAATTGAGTTTGGAAGGGTGTCCTCTTCAATTTTTTTGGAAGAGCATTGACATTAATTCTTTAAATGTTTGGTAGAATTCATCAGTGGGGCCATTTTTGTTGGGAGGTTTTTGATTACTGATTCAATCTCTTTACTGGTTATATGTCTATTTATACTTTCTATTTCTTCATAATTTAGTTATGGTAGGTTGTATGTTTCTAGGAATTTGTCTGTTCTTCTAGGTTGTCCAATTTGTTGGCATATAATTGTGCATAGTAGTCTCTTTTGATGCTTTTTATTTCTGTGGCATCAGTCTCTTGTTTCATTTCTGGTTTTATTTATTTGGGCTTCTCTCTTTTTTTCTTCATCTAGCTAAGTGTTTGCTTGTCAGATTTATTTTTCCAGGAAAAATAAAGCCTCTTAGTTCTGTTTTTTTTTTTTCTATTATTTTTCTATTTTGTTTATTTCTGCTCTTATCATTGCTGTTTACTTCCTTCTTCTAACTTTGGGCTTAGTTCTTTTTCCAGTTCCTTGAGGTATAAAGGTAGGCTGTTTATTTGAAATATTCCTTCTTTTTTAATGTAACCATGTATCACTACGAACTTCTTTTTTAATAATGATTTTGAGGCATCCCATACATTTGATATGTTGTGTTTTTGTTTCTGTTTATCTCAGGAATTTCCTTTTTGATTTCTTCTTTGAACCAGTGTTTGTTCAAGGGTATGCTGTTTAATTTTCACATTTGTGAATTTTCCAATTTCCTTCTATTGATTTCCAGTTTCATTTCATTGTGGTCAGAAAAGATACATGGTATGATTTCAATCTTCTTAAATTTGTTAAGACTTGGTTTTTGACCTAATGTAATCTAACCTGGACAGAGATCTGTGTGTGGTTGATAAGAATGTGTATCTTACTGTTTTTGGATGGAATGTTCTGTACATGTGTTAGGTCCCCTAGCTCAAGGTTTTATTTCTTTATTGATCTTATGTGAAGATGTTCTTGTCTATTATTGAAAATGGAGAATTGAAGTTTCTACCACTGTTGTATTTCTACTTATTTTTCCCTTCAGTTTTATTAACATTTGCTAAATATATTTAGGTACTCTGACCTTAGGCACATACATATTTCTAATTATTGTATCTTCCTTTTATCATTACATAATGTCCTTCTTTGTCTCTTGTGGTTTTTTTTTTTTTTTTTCACTTAAAGTCTAATTGGTCTGATGTAATATTGCCACCCATGCTCCTTTTTGGGTCATTTTTTATACTGACTTTCCTTTCTTTTCATTCTCAGCTCATGTGTTCTTAAATCTAATATGACTTTCTTATAGACAGCATGTATTTGGGTCTTAGGTTTTAATCCATTTAGTCACTTTATGCCTTTTGATTGAAGACTCAGTCCATTTACATTTCAAGTAATCATTGATAGGGAAAGCTTTATAATTACCATTTTGTTAATTATTTTCCATAGGGTAAGTTAAACAGTTAAAAAAAATCAATGTAGACTGATACTTTTGTAAGTTATAATAAAAATGAATTACTAGGAAAACAATGAAAAATCAAACATAAAAAATATAAGCCCTAATTACTATGTCAAATTGCTATAAAAGTTCCTAAACACTTAATCTTAGTTTCTGTATTTATCTCTTGGAGAATGAGTCCTAAGTAGCTTGCAAACCAGCACTGGCCAGTAGACCACATTTGGGGTAGTGTCAGCCTAAAAGGTAACGTAGAAATCAACCAACTAATAACTCAAGTGATTATTCTAAATCAAGTTTTACTAAGAGCTTTGATTAAAAACAATAAAATTATGTGTGACTTAGTTACGGAGGGAACCAAGATGGGATTTCTGAAGAGATGAATTCTGAGCTGAGGCTAATGCATGAATATAAATTAATCAGACAAAGAGTATATTTTTACTAGAATCTAACGACAGAAAACATTCATGGACAGAAAACCACACGTGCAAAAACCTTGTGGCGGGAAGGAACTTATTATGTGTCTTCAACTGTGTTAAGCCTTTTGTGTGTTTTTTTCATTTACTCTAAACAATCCTATAAGGTCATTATTATGTTCTCATTCATGCTCTAATGAGTTAAGCCAACCATTAACAAGTCTCTTTTATCTATAGTAGAGATGAGTAGGCTGAGGAGTAGAAATGTGACATAACTTACTTAACACATGTTGCTAGCTAGTAAGGTGTAGGATTTGGAGTTGGATTCCAAAACTAATGAGGCTATAGTCTGTTCTTTTACTCACTGTGCCATGCTACTATCATATTTAATCCAAATAATCATTTACCGAATGATTTCAACCCTGGAGCCATTTGCTTCTTAGCAATTCTGAAGAACCACATTAATTTCACCATCTTCCTTGGTAAAGCTAGAATCTATAATTGGCTTTACCACACTCCTAACCATTTCCACTGAGAAAATGGGTGGAGAATCAGAATATTCAGTGAAGGCTAGTATTAAACACCATAGCCATTTGTAGTACCTCTTAATAGGAGAGGTATGTGGCTCATATCAGAATTAGGTTCATCTGTAAGTAATAAAAACCTCAAAGCAACAGTTGCTTCAAGATTAAAATTTGTTTCTTTATCTTGTAAAACTCCACAGACAGGTAGTTCAGAACTCTATTCCATGAAGTCATCAAGGCCCCAGGCTCTTTCTGTCTTGCTGTTCTGACATTCATAGCAAGCCATCTCATGATCTAAGATGACTGCTTAGGCTCTGTATTAGCTTCCCAGGGCTGCTGAAACAAAGTACAATGAACTGGCTTACAATGATGGGAATTGATTGTTTTATAGTTCTGGAAGCTAAAAGTCTAAAATTAAGAAGTATGGTCAGACTCTCTGTAAAGCTTGTAGGAGAGAATCCTTCTTTCGTCTTCTAGCTTCCACTGTTTGTGGGCATTCTTTGGTGTTCTTTAGCTTGCAGACGCATCACTCTGGTCTCTGCCTTTGTCATCACGTGGGCATCTTCTCCCTGGATGTCTCTACATTGCCTTCCCTCTCTGCCTGCTCATGTATCTTCACATGGCTTCTCCCTGTATGTCTGTGTTCAAAGTTTCCTCTTCCTATAAGGACAATAGTCACCCTGGATTAAGGCCTACTCTCATCACCTTATCTCTACTTGATTAAATCTCCAACAACCCTATTCCAAATAAGGTTAGGACTTCAACAAATCTTAGTTTGCAGGGAGGCACAATTTAACCCACAACAGGCTCCAAAATAATATTTACATTCCATCCTGCAGAAGTAGTAAAGGAAGAAGGGTGCTATGCCCCTTTCCTTGAAGGATACTTCCTATATGGTGCGCAGAAAAATTTTGCTTATCTTGGACATAATTAGGGTGCAAGGGAGGTTGGCCAGCTTTGTACACAGCAAAACTGGAGGTTATGTTATTAAGGAAGAAGGAATGAATTTTATTGGGTGACAGTAAGCAGTCTCTACCATGTGGTCTAAAATCACTCTTCAACATACAAACGGTTGACAGACATGAAAAAATGAAAAAATGCTCAACATCACTAGCCATCAGGGAAATACAAATCAAAACCACGACGAGGTACCACCTTACACCAGTTAGAATGGCAAAAATTAACAGGACAGGAAACCACAAGTGTTGGCGAGGATGTGGAGAAAGGGGAACCCTCTTACACTGTTGGTAGAAATGCAAGCTGGTGCAGCTACTCTGGAAAATAGTATTTTTAACATCCTCAAGATGTTAAAAATAGGGCTGCCCTATGACACAGCAATTGAACTACTGGATATTTATCCCAAAGATACAGATGTAGTGAAAAGAAGGGGCAGATGCACCCTAATGTTCATAGCAGAAATGTCCAGAGCTAAACTGTGGAAGGAGCCGAGATGTCCTTCAATAGATAAATGGATAAAGAAGATGTGGTTCATATATACAATGGAATATTACTCAGCCATCAGAAAGGATGAAACCTATCATTTGCATTGACATGGATGGAACTGGATGGGATTATGCTAAGTGAAATAAGTCAAGCAGAGAAAGACAATTATTATATGGTTTCATTCATATGTGGAACATAAGGAATAGCAGAGAGGACTGCAGGGGAAGGGACAGAAAACTGAATGGGAAGAAATCAGAGAGGAAAACAAACCATGAGAGACTCTGGACTCCAGGGAAACAAACTGAGGGTTACAGAAGGGGTTTAGGCGGATGAGGTAACTGGGTGATGGGTATTCAGGAAGGAATGTGTTGTGATGAGCATTGGGTGTTATATGCAACTAATGAATCGCTGAACACTACATCAAAAACTAATGATGTACTATATGTTGGCTAAATGAACATAAAAAAAATAAAATCTCTCTTCATACCAGTTACACTGATTAGTTTCTTTCATTCATTGGACTGCAATCTTGTATACTTTTACAGAAAGTTACATAAACATATCACCTGTTTTAGGCTGGAGCAGAGATACATGGCTTTCTGGGAGTTTCTAACAAGCCACTCCCATAGTGTGATTATTTAACTTAGTAACGCGATCTTGAGCTAGTCAGTAAACTTCCCCACATCTCAATTCCCACATTTATAAATAGGATAATACCTACCTACTATGACTATTGCATGGTTTAAGTAGGATGTGTGTGTGTGTGTGTGAAAGCTCCTGGCATATATAAGGTAGTTTATATCTGCTTATTAAATATGAATCCAAGAAGAAAAAGATGAAAGGAAGGAGAAAAAGAAGGAGGAAGGGAAAGAAATTTTCTTTCAGGATATAACATTCAAATGAAAACAAAACAAAACAAAACAAAACAAAACAAAACAAAACTACAACCATTATGTGGGGAAAACTTTCTTGAGTGTCCTTTTAAATGAGTCATGGTTCTTCTGAGAAAATATTGATCTATTTGCTCTCAGCAGTTCTTTTGATGTGATATAAGTCCCATACAGTTTGAATTAGTATTTGAGAATAATTCTGAGCCTGTCAGTCAGAAAACAACCGTTGATCAGATAATCTCACATGACCTGATCAGTGGCAGCCATGGCTATTGCAGTTAACCCAGAGGAGTGGTCCGAATGACCCCTTTGGCATTGTATCCATTTGTACCCAGCTTTTCTGGCAGACATTGTGGCAGAATCTGCTAGTGGTGCCCCATATCCATATCCAGTTCCCTTTCTTTTTCCATGTGGTTGAGTATTTAGCTGGCGCACATGACCATCTATCAAATGATTGTATTTCTCAGCCTCTCTCGACAGTTGGTGTGGTCATATGATCAAACCAATGAATATGAGCACAAGCAATGTGTGCAACTTCTGAGTCCTGCAAGGAAGAGACATTTCTTTTTCCGAATCTCCTTTCTCCTCCTCCTGTCTGAGATAAGGATATAACACAGAGACTTCTTTGATGAGAGCAATTACTTAGGACAGCAGAGAAGCAAGATAACTTGAGCCCTGGGTTCCTAATACCATGGAGCTGCCCTAACAGCTTAGTTTGGATTGCTACATGAATATAGATTATTTTGTTTAAACCACTGTTATTCTGGGTTTTATTATAGTACCCGAACCTATATCCTAAAAAGTGCAAAATTTGTTACCTCTGAGTAGGCATTGGCTGAGTGGTACAAGAACACAGTTACTGCATTCTGGAAAGTTGGCTGTCATATTACACTGTGGAAAAATATTTGAAAAATTGTCATCAGCAATCACTTGAAATGTGGACCAAATGCTTATGGAGACCACAGCTCTAAAAGAAGGGTTGAAATCAATCCATCCATCCATCAATCAGGATGTTCGAATGTTTTAGCTGTTTCTTTACCTCTTTTGGCAAAATTTTTAAGACAGGTATGGATTCAGACTGGATTGAGTCAATGCCCTGCAGAAACAGAAGACAATACAACTTTCCTAAGAGAAGGTCTCTCCACCTGGACCAGCAGTCTAGGTTGACTAAACGTGGAGTAATTTAGGAAGGGTTGGAGGAACCAGCTGCTTCTGCAGGCCAAACTGTAATAGTGATAAAAGGTGGCCATGAGCAGTAGGAGTGGAAAAGTTGGTTTTAGTTCATTATGAATCCCTACCACACCTCTCAAGCAGGTCCAAAGAAAAAAAATAATCCATTTTCCAGTTGATTTTTTCAATGTTCAATAAAAGCATTATTATAAAACTTCAACTGTTTATCAAGTCACATCCACCATCTACATAAGAAGAGTGTGTTTACTATGTAAACATAGCCTCAGATTAATTAATCTGGTTCAAAGACTCTTAAACCAAATTGTGCAATCCCTAGGGCACAGGAAGAAATCCCTGTGGGTACCTGGACCCATATAAACTTAAGAGGGCCAATTTGTAGACCTTATACTTTCATGTTTATATTTTCTAAAAACTCATCTACTTGAGAATTTCTCCATGGTCAAGAGTCATTGTACTTTTCCTTTGCTACTTTTTCTTTCAACCCCTCTTCCACCTTCAATCCTAGCCTACTACAAATGTGCAATACTTTGTGATCTTATAGTAATTGATGACTAATACTGATGATAACCAGAAGACTTGTAATGAAACACTTAGACACTTTGTGATTATAGGGTAAAAGACCCCATTTAATGTCAATGTGTATATATAGTCTGTTGCAAAGAAATATTATAGAGGTGATTGATATGAGATGGAAAACACAAAATATATTACATAATACAGTTTCATGAAAGAAATGACAAGGAAGCAAGAATTTAAGGAGCAAAAGGAACTGTTAAAGAAGACCTTGTTCGTATTTATATTTAAATGAATGGTGGTGGTATCAAATCATTATATTACTCACCTTCTTTTTGATACATTTAAAAGAGTCTTAGACCCATTTTGTTTTTAAAATGTCAAACTACACAATATGTTGGAACTGCATCTTTTGCTACTATTTAAATTTATAATGGAGATAATTTTTAATATTTGGATTTAATAATGTTGGAGGGGCTTCTGAGTATTTAAATTGTTCAATTATACACTTAAGCAAAAATGCTTGAAGACCCCACTTGTATTCTCCATTATAATTGGATTACTGCCTATAAACTATTCTTATATGGAGATATGGACCCTCTGTTGTTCCAGAGGAAATAATGCCTTTGTTTAGAATTGCTGATGACTTCTGGATAGTTGGATATTGTCTATGGCAGCCAAATGAAATCAGCAGAAGTTTTGTCTGCATAAAATGTAGGGGAAGTTAAGCTTCAAATTTGGGTAGAACTATGGGCCTTTCAGTTTAAGTGTAAACAGTAACATTAGGTTATTTGAGGTGAAGAAATATATGAAGAAACTAACGATGTATGGTTGTCTTTTTTCTTCTTTTGCCAAGCTTTCCTTTTCTTGCAGAAGAGGTTGAAAGTACACTTTCTCATTCCTCCCATATTTTATACCTTCACATAGAGATAATCTTCCTGAAAAATTGTTATTCCAGATGCTTTTCATGTATCCAAAGCAAATACTAGTTTCCAGTTCTTTGTATTTTTTCAAATAGGACTGTTGGAGTTCCCAAATATGAACTGTGTTCATTCTGCTATGGCTAGAAGGCTTGGCAAGTGTTTTCTAATGAAACACTGTATACCTTATTAGGTTTGTTACTTTTTTTTTTTTTTTAAGAAGGGAGATCGAGAAGAACACATCAATGAAATGCCTTAAAAACCCTTTACCTTGATATTCTAATAAGGAAAAAAGCATTAGACTTGTATTAGCACACTGATCACCTTTTTAAAATATATGAGGATGGGGATTGAATATTATTTGAATAAAACTTTAATTTCTCTTTAACAGAAATGTCCTCTTTACTATAGTACATATTAATTACTCTGATTAAAACTAACTGTGAAAAAGACTAACTGTTGAATTTGTCTTCCAACTGGAATATATTGATTTTACATACTTTTTGTCCATTTTTCCTATTGAAATAAGAGGAGTAAAACTAGAACTAATTTAACCTGGGAAGTTGAATACTGGGTGAAGAATCCACCAAGCTAAATTTCTCTGGGAATTATTCATTCTACCAGAAGGATGTCTCCTCCCCTCATGGTCTTATTTCTATAGAAAGTCTCACTTTCAAAGTACTTAAATGATTGGATAAGGGGCTGCAGCCATCCTCCTCTCTCCAACCTGAGCAGAGCCAATGAAACTCCCTTCCAGGAATTTGGAATTGGAGTTGAGAGACTGGAGTTTGTTCTCCACTTGTGACCGAGGCTACTGCTTATTTCCTGGGAGCATATAGCCTACCTTTGGGGAAGAACTTGCTTATCCCTAACATGAATGGCACTAGGAGCGAGAGTACAAATGGTAGCTCTTGTATCATGTATTTAAATATTGGAAAGGCATAAGTTAAGGAAACTAACTGTTAAATAAGATATTTTCTATCTTCCTATCTTGACAAATATAATTTACAACAACCTGGGAGATGAGGTTTGGAATTTTAAAATACTAAAACTCAGAATTCTATTAAGAAAACGGATTGTGGGGGACAGATAATCTGTAATCTCTTCTTTTTCCACCAAGTGTCCATATATTGCATGGACATGGACCTTCCAGGAAATCATTTAATCACCATCTGCCTTGACCATGTTTGGGATTAGAGGGGCACACCTGCAGAACAGTCTGTCCTTGGGAAAACAGACCAAGGAAAGAGGCTACTGCAGTTTCTGGAAATAAACTCAGGCCCACTGAAGGTGTAGGGAGGGAATTCTGAGGCCTCAGGTGTCCCAACCATGTTCTAGAAGGGACTATGTTGGCTCTGGAAAGGCACAACTTTTGTTGTCATTCTTGTTGTCATTGAAAATAGACTTCAGTTTTTAGAGCAGTTTTTGGTTCACAATAATGTTGAGCAGAAGGTACAAAGAGAGAGTTTCTATATACTTTCTGCCCCCACATATACACAGGGGAGACTCTACATGCCTGGGAGCATTTTTTTTTAACCTCGCAGACTCCTTGACTCATGGGGAAGGTCACAGTTAGGGAAAGGCAGAAATGGGACCTTCTAAAGTTTTGAGCCTAAAGCAGATGTCCCTCTTGCCTGGGCCTAAGGACATCATTGGAGAAGTATAAGGTAAATTGAACTTATAATAAAACAAAGAGACAAGATAAAGAGAATACAAGGGATCTTTTAATTCCTGGCTTTAGTCTTTTCCAAGGCTCTGCTGTTTTTCTGTTCTAGTTTGTTTATTTGTTTGTTTTTTGACACTATGGCATTCTTATAAAACATTTCCCTTTTTTTTAAAAAAGCAAGTTTCATGGGGTTTGTGTTGGTTGCAATCCATGAGACCTAACTAAGAAAACAAGGGCATCCAGCTGGGAAGACTTTGAACTGCTAATCTAATTAAAGTTTTATTACCCAAATTTATATATTTATACTGTGTTTACTGTCCAAAGTGCTTTCACATCCACTCGGTAATCTCCACAATACCCTGTGAGGTAAGAATCACTATTCCCATTTTGCAGATATAGAAATGAAAGCTCAACTAACTTGTCCAAACTTCTAAACAAGATTTCCTTGTGGTGCATAAGGGGACTTATGTATATTGCTCTCCAGATATTAGGGTACATGAGAAAGTATATCAACAGGTGCTAATAGGGAAATCAGGAGGACACCTCTTCCCACAAAAGCTATTAGGAACAAGGTAACAATAGATCAAGATATCATTTGTATTCTTTTCCCAAGCAAATATGATCTTTTTGAAATATCCTTTGAAGAGAGTCCAAATGGCAAGAATAACAGAATTCAATTGTCAACATCCCTTCTTTTGTGTCCTACACAAAAGCTAAGCGAAAGGTATGCTTTTTAACTGTGAGTGTGCAAGGTGTAAATGCAAGAAGAACTCTTTGTAGACTCAAGGGAAGTTGGGAGGGAGAAGATATGCAGGTGTTAAATTTCTAACTGAGCTATGTGGGGATTCCTCAGAGTTTTAGGAATCCACAAATTTCTGGTGTAATTCCTAGTTATAGAAAGAAAGTGAAGGTGTGATGTGTGGGCAAAGAACTCTTCTCTGGTTTTGAAAATATTCCTCCCTGAAAATGGAGCTGGGGTAGGTGGACAGAACATAAGTTCACTGGAAGTTAGTAGCTCTTTAGGATAACCCAAGAAAATGTGGTGTGTGTGTCCCTCAAGCTAACTAATGTACTAAGTTAAGTATGGTAAAAGAGAGATGCCAGAAGGATAAGCACAAATAAAATAAATAAATAAAATTAGAATTATGATGATGCCTGGATGCAGGCTAAGGAGGGTGGATCTGTTGGTGGAATGCAAATTGGTATAGGCACTGTGGAAAACAGTATGGAGGTTCTGCAAAAATTTCAAATAGGAAGACCATATGATTTTTTCACAGAACTAGAATAAAGAATCATAAATTTTTTGTGGAACCACCAAAGGTCCCAAAGGGCCAAAGCAATCTTGAAAAAGAATGGTCGGTGTCATGATTCCAGATTTCAAAATATACTACAAAGATGTAATAATCAAAGCAGCATGGTATTGGCACAAAATAGACACATAGATCAATGGGAAAGAATAGAGTCCAGAAATAAACCCATGCTTTTATGGTCAATTAATCTGTGACAAAGGAAGCAAGAATGTATGAGGGGAAAAGACAGTTTCTTTAACAAATGGTGGTGGGAATACTGGATAGTTACATGCTAAAGAATGAAACTGGACTACCTTCTTACACCATACACACATGCACACACACACACACACACATGCACACACACACACACCTCAAATTGGATTAAAGACCTAAATATAAGACCTGAATGCATAAAATTCCTAGAAGAAAGCAGGCAATAATGTCTTTGACATCAGCTGTAAGAACATTTTTCTAGTTATTTCTCCTTTGGCAAGGGAAACAAAGTCAAAAATAAACTATTGGGAATACACAAAATAAAAAAGCTTTTGCACAGTGAAGAAACCCACCAGCAAGGCAAGAAGACAATCTATTGAATGGAAGGAAAGATTTACAAATGATTTATCTGATAACGGGTTAATATCCAAAAAATATAAAGAACTACTACAACTCAACATCAAAAAGTCTTGCAAATAATTCAACTAAAAATGGGCAGAGAACATGAATAGATATTTTCCCAAAGAAAACATACAGATGGCCAACAGACACGAGAAAAGATGTTTAACATCTCTTATCAAATCAAAACCACAATGAGATATAAGCTCACACCTGTCAGAATGGCTAAAATTGACAACACAAGAAACAAGTGTTTGCGAGGATGCAGAGAAGAAGGAACCCTCATGCACTGTTGGTAGGAAAATAGCATAGGGGTCTTCAAAAAATTAAAAATAGAATTACTATATGATTTGGTAAATTGCATTATTTACCCAAAGAAACGAAAAACACAAATTCAAAAAGATATATGCACCCTTATGTTTGTTGCAGCATTATTTACAATAGTCAAGAGATAGAAGCAGACCATGTGCCCATTAATATATAAATGGATAAAGAAGTTGTGGCTTATATAAAGAAGAATATTATCCAGCCATAAAAAGGATGAGATTGTGTCATTTGCAACAACATGGATGGATCAGAGAGTATAATGCTAAGTGAAACAAGTCAGTCAGAGAAAGACAAATACCATATGATTTCACTCATATGTGGAATTTAAGAAACAAATGAAAAAAGAAAAAGAGGGACAAACAAAAAAAGTGCACCTTTAAATATAGAGAACAAGCTGGTGGTTGCCAGAGAGGAGGTGGGTGGGAGAATGTGTGAAATAGGTAAAGAGAATTAGGAGTATACATCTTGTGATGAGTAATCATGGCATCACAGGTGTGGCTATTGATTAAATAGCAAAGAACAGTTTTTTAGAGGTTCCTTAGTAAGAGTTCAGGAGCCGGCTTTGTGGGAATGAGCCATGGGGGGATGAGAGGTGAGGAAGTAGGGGCGTGATAAATTGGCCTTGTTTATTTTGAGAACAGAGGCTGGATGTGGTGAAGAAGGAAAACACACCTGTCATGGGACAAAGGAAATATGAGAAGATCAGGCTAATGTACATCAAATGTTACTCAACAAAGTACTGCTACTCATATGTAAGTGTATGGAAGTAACAGGGTTGTTATTTTTAATAGTCATAGGAATTTGTACTTTTGGAGCCACCCTTTGACCTCTGTGGGGATGATATTGGGTAACAACTCTTTGCAGGTTGCTTTCTTCAGCTCTCATCCATCATAGCCACTCATTGGAGCATTTTCAGTGTCATCCCCCCCCCCCCCCACTCCTCAGCTTTTTTTTTTTTTTTTCATTTTAAGATTTGAAGTATTTTTTTTCAGTTTTTAAAATTTATTATTATTTTTATTAACATATGATGTATTATATGCTTCAGGGGTACAGGGCTGTGAATCTTCAGTCTTACACAATTCACAGCACTCACCATAGAACATATCCTCCATCATGTCCATAACCCAGCTACCCTATCCCTCCCCCTCCACCCCCCAGCAACCCTCAGTTTGTTTCCTGAGATTAAGAGTCTCTTATAGTATGTCTCCCTTCCCAGTCCCATCTTGTTTCACTTTTTCCCTCCTTTCCCCCAATGAACACCCACCCTGCCTATCAAATTCCTCATATCAGAGAGATCATATACTAATTGACTTTATCTGATTGACTTATTTCAATTAGCGTAATACCCTCTAGTTCTATCCACGTTGTTGCAAATGACACGAGTTTGTGTTTTTTTGATGGCTGCATAATATTCCATTGCGTATGTGTATATATACACACATATATGTATGTATATATCACCTCTTCTTTATCCATTCATTTGTTGATGGATATCTAGGTTCCTTCCATAGTTGGGCTATTGTGCACATTCCTGCTATAAACATTCGGGTGTGCATGCCCCTTCGGATGACTACATTTGTATCTTTATGGTAAATACCCACTAGTGCAATTGCTGGGTCATAGGGTAGCTCTAGTTTCAACTTTTTGAGGAATCTCCATACCGTTTTCCAGAGTGGCTGCCCCAGCTTGCATTCCCACCCAACAGTGTAGGAGGTTTCCCCTTTTTCTGCATCCTCGCCAACACCTGTTGTTTCCTGACTTGTTAATTTTAGCCATTCTGACTGTTATGAGGTGGTATCTCATTGTGTTTTTAATTTGTATTTCCCTGATGCTGACTGATGTTGAGCACCTTTTCATGTGTCTATTGGCCATCTGGATGTCTTCTTTGCAGAAATGTCTGCTCATGTCTTCTGCCCATTTTTTGATTGGATTATTTGTTGTTTTTTTTTTTTAAAGATTTTATTTATTTATTTGACACAGAGAGAGAGATCACAAGTAGGCAGAGAGACAGGCAGAGAGGAGGGGAAACAGTCTTCCTGCCGAGCAGAGAGCCCGATGCGGGGCTCGATCCCAGGACCCTGAGATCATGACCCGAGCTGAAGGCAGAGGCCTAACCCACTGAGCCACCCAGGCACCCCGGATTATTTGTTCTTTGGGTGTTGAGTTTGATAAGTTCTTTATAGATTTTTAATACTAGTCCTTTATCTGATATGTCACTTGCAAATATCTTCTCCCATTCTGTCAGTTGTTTTTTGGTTTGGTTGACTGTTTCCTTTGCTGTGCAAAAGCTTTTGATCTTGATGAAGTCCCGATAGTTCATTTTTGCCCTTGCTTCCCTTGCCTTTGGTGATGTTCCTAGGAAGAATTTGCTGTGGCTGAGGTCTAAGAGGTTGCTGCCTGTGTTCTCCTCAAGGATTTTGATGGATTCCTGTCTCTCATTGAGGTCTTTCATTCATTTTGAGTCTATTTTCATGTCGTGGTGTAAGGAAATGGTCCAGTTTCATTTTTCTGCATGTGGCTGTCCAATTTTACCAACACCATTTGTTGAAAGACCGTGTTTTGTCCATTGAAAATTCTAGCAGACTTGGAGTGGAGTCTTTGGGTTTTCCACATAAAGTATCATATCATCTGCAAAGAGTGAGATTTTGACTTCTTCTTTGCCAGTTTGGATGCCTTTTATTTCTTCTTCCTGTCAGACTGCAGAGGCTAGGAATTTCAGTACTATGTTGAATAGCAGTTGTGATACTGGACATCACTGCCATGTTCCTGACCTTAGGGGGAAGCTCAGTTTTTCCCCACTGAGAATGATATTTGCTGTGGCTTTTTCATAGATGGCTTTGATAATATTGAGGTATGTACCCTCTATTCCTACACTGTGAGGAGTTTTGATCAAGAAAAGATGCCATACTTTGTCAAATGGTTTTTCAGCCTCTATTGAGATTATCATGTGGTTCTTGTTCTTTCTTTTATTAATGTATTGTATCTCATTGACTGGTTTGTGGAATTTGAACCAACCTTGCAGCCCAGGAATAAATCTCATTTGGTCATGGTGAATAATCCTTTTAATGAACTATTGGATTTTATTGGCTAGTATTTTGGTAAAAATTTTTGCATCTGTGTTCATCAAGGTTATTGGTCTGTAATTCTCCTTTTTGATGGGGTCTTTGTCTGGTTTTGGGATCAAGGTAATGCTGGCCTCATAAAATGAGTTTGGAAGTTTTCCTTCCATTTCTATTTTTTCAAACAGTTTTAGGAGAATAGGTATTAATTCTTCTTTAAATGTTTGGTAGAATTCCACTGGGAAGCCATCTGGCCCTGGGATCTTGTTTACTGTGAGATTTTTGATGACTGCTTCAATCTCCTTACTGTTATGGGTCTGTTCAGGTTTTCTATTTCTTCCTGGTTTGGTTTTGATAATTTATACATCTCTAGGAATGCATCCATTTCTTGCAGATTGTCAAATTTGCTGGTGTATAGTTGCTCATAAAATGATCTTATAATTGTTTGTATTTCTTTGGTGCTGGTTGTGATCTCTCCTCTTTGATTCACGATTTCATTAATTTGGGTCCTTTCTCTTTTCTTTTTGATAAGTCTGGCCAGGGGTTTTATCAAGGGGTTTATCAATCTTATTGATTTTTTCAAAGACACAGCTCCTACTTCCATTGATCTGTTCTAGTGTTTTTTTGGTTTCTATTTCATTGATTTTTGCTCTAATCTTTATGATTTCTCTTCTTCTGCTGGGTTTAGGCTTTCTTGTTCTTTCTCCAGCTCCTTTAGGTGTAGGGTTAGGTTGTGTTCTTGAGACCTCTCTTGCTTCTTGAGAAAGGCTTGTATCACTATATACTTTCTTCTGAGGACTGCCTTTGCTGTGTCCCACAGATTTTGAACAGTTGTGTTTTCATTTTCATTTGTTTCCATGAATTTTTTTCAATTCTTCTTTAATTTCCTGGTTGATCCATTCATTCTTTAGTAGGATGCTTTTTAGCCTCCATGTATTTGAGTTCTTTCCAACATTCCTCTTGTGATTGAGTTCTAGCTTCAGAGCACTGTGGTCTGAAAATATTCAGGGAATGATCTGAATCTTTTGGTACCGGCTGAGAGTTGATCTGTGACCCAGGATATGATCTATTCTGGAGAATGTTCCATGTGTCCTAGAAAAGAATGTGTATTCTGTTGCTTTGGGATGGAATGTTCTGAATATATCTGGGATGTCCATCTGGTCCAGTGTGTCATTTAAGGCCTTTATTTCCTTGTTGATCTTTTGCTTAGATGATCTGTCCATTTCAGTGAGGGGGTGTTAAAGTCCCCTTCTATTATTGTATTATTGTCAATATGTTTCTTTGACTTTGTTATTAGTTGGTTTATATAATTGGCTGCTCCCATGTTAGGGGCATAGATATTTAAAATTGTTAGATCTTCTTGGACAGACTCTTTAAGTATGATATAGTATCCTTCCTCATAGTCTTTGGCTTAAAATCTAATTTATCTGATATAAGGATTGTCACCCCAGCTTTCTTTGTATGTCCATTAGCATGGTAGATTGTTTTCTAGCCTCTCATTTTAAATCTGGAGGTGTCTTTGGGTCTGAAATGAGTTTCTTGCAGACAGCATATCAATGGGTCTTATTTTTTTTAATCCATTCTGTTACCCTGTGTCTTTTGACTGGGGCATTTAACCCATTTACATTCAGGGTAACTATTGAAAGATATGAATTTAGTGCCATTGATTGCCTGTAAGGTGACTGTTACAGTATATTGTCTCTGTTCCTTTCTGTTCCACTACTTTTAGGCTCTCTCTTTAATATTTCTTGTACAGCTGGCTTGTAGGGCTTTTAATATTTCTTGTAGGGCTGGTTTGGTGTTTGCAAATTCTTTTCATTTTTGTTTTTGGAAGCTTTTTATTTCTCTTTCTATTTTCAATGACAACCTAGCTGGATATAATATTCTTGGCTGCATATTTTTCTTGCTTAGTGCTTTGAATATATCATGCCAGTTCTTTCTGGCCTGCCAGGTCTCTGTGGATAAGTCTGCTGCCAATCTAATATTTCTACTGTTATATGTTACAGACCTGTTTTCCTGAGCTGCTTTTGGATTTTCTCTTGTCACTAAGAACTTGTGAGTTTTACTATTAGATGGCGGGATGTGGACCTATTTTTATTGATTTTGAGGGGGGTTCTCTGTGCCTCCTGGATATTAATACTTGCTCCTTTCGTCAAATTAGGGAAATTCTTTCCTACAATTTACTCCAATATACCTTCTGCCCCCCCCCTTTCTTTTTCTTCTTGGATCCCAATTATTCTAATACTGTTTCATGTTATGATATCACTTATGTCTCAAGTAGTTGTTTGTCCAATAATTGTCTCTTTTGCTCAGCTTCTTTGTTCTCCATCATTTGATCTTCTATATCACTAATTCTCTCTTCTGCTTCATTTATCCTAGCTATCAGAGCCTCCATTTTTTTGTTGTATCTCATTAATAACTTTTTTGATTTCAACTTGTTCAGATTTTGGTTCTTTAGTTTTAGTTCTTTTACTTATCCAGAAAGGGATTTTCTTTCTCCAGAAAGGGATTCTCTAGTGTCTTCCATGCTTTTTTTTTTTCAAACCCAGCTAGGAGCTTGATAATCGTCATTGTGAACTCTAATTCTGATATCTTACTAATGTCCATGTTGATTAGGTCCCCAGCCATCGGTATTGCCTCTTGTTTTTTGTTTGTTTGTTTTTTGTGTTTTTTTTTTTTTTTTGAGGTGAGTTTTTCCACCTTGTCATTTTATCCAGATAAGAATAGGTGAATGTGAGGTGCCTGGGTGGCTCAGTGGGTTAAAGCCTCTGCCTTCGGCTCAGGTCATGATCTCAGGGTCCTGGGATTGAGCCCTGCATTGGGCTCTCTGCTCAGCAAGGAGCCTGCTTCCTCCACCCCCCACCTGCCTCTGTGACTACTGGTGATCTCTGTCAAATAAATAAATAAAATCTTTCAAAAAAATTAAAAAAAAGACTAGGTGAATGAGAAAACAAAATAATAAAAGGGTAATAACAACACCAGAAAAACATACAGTAACCAAATCAGAAGAGACCCAAAACCAGGGGAGAAGAAAGGGGAAATATATAAAATATAAATATATAAATATACAAATTAGACTGTGAATAGAACAGAGCCTCACACTTGATTTTGAGTGTATTCTGGTCTTTTAGAAGAAACTACCTCCTAAAATTTTAAAGAAAGAAATACACACACACACACACACACACACACACACACAAATAAGGGTAAAGATGATGAATGGATAGAATATGACTATAAAGATGAAAATTTTAAAAGATTCTAAAAAAGGAATTGATAAGATAAAAGTTTGCTGAGAAGAAAAAAGAGGAAAGAATATGCTCAGGCTGGATATTACAACAATGCCATGCACTAGATTTATGGTATATTTTGATCTGTTAGAAGAAACTGTATCCCAAAATGTTAAAGAAGGAAAAGCCTATATGTATACAAAAAATAAATTTAGATACAATGAAGGGATAGAATATGAGCATAGCAATGAAAATTAAATGGATTTTTTAAAAAGGTATTGATAAGATAAAATAGTTTAAAAAGGTTAAAATAAGAAAGAGGAATAGTTAAAAAATAGAATAAGAAAAAATGACATTAAAAATATTTAATGTTAAAGACTAAAGAGGGGCACCTGGGTGGCTCAGTCGTTAAGCATCTGCCTTCGGCTTGGGTCATGATCCCTGGGTCCTGAGATCGAGTCCCACATTGGGCTCCCTGCTCAGTGCAGAGCCCGTTTCTCCCTCTCCTACTTCTCTTGCTCGTGCTCATGTTTCCACTCTCACTGTCTTTCTCTGTCAAATAAATAAAATCGTTAAAAAAAAAAAAGACTAAAGAATCATGTGAAAAAAAGCCATGAATTCTATGTATTGCATTCCCCTACAGTTCTCATTGATCAGTGATCTTGGTCTTTGCTGGATATTTTTGCTCATCTTCTGGGGGTGGGACCTGTTGCAGTGAATCTCAAATGTCTTTGGCTGAGATGAATTGCACTGCCCTTGCCAAAGGGCAGGCTAAGTAATCTGCTTGGGTCTGCTCTTGGGAGCTTTTGTTCCCTGAATGCTTTCCATAGAGCCTTTAAGGATGGGAATGAAGATTATGACCTCCCAATCTATGGCCTATAGAAGCCGAGAGCTCAGGGCCCCAGCTCCTTGGTGTGCACTCAGAGAAAAGCAGTCAATCCTTCCCATCTCCCTGGTCTCTGGCTGCACTCCAACCTCACCTGGCCTGTGACCAAGCATTTCTATCTCTGGCACACAGCACCATTTGGAGTCTCCAAACCCAGCAGATTCCTGCCATGTACTTCCATGCCACTCCTCCTGGAGGAGAAGGGAGGTGGTCTCTTTGGATCTGCTGCTTGTTGGGTCCCTGCTCGAAGAGCAGCGGCCCGACTGTGCCTTGGATCATGTTGTAAGGTAACCCCAAGCTGAGAGCCCCCACCTCATTTCCATCTCTGTAGCCGGATTCCCTACTCTGATACCTGGCTGCTGTGCCACACTCCGGCACCCCTGGTCTTTGACCCCGCAGGCCCTGAGACCACACTCTCTCCGCTAGGGCTCCACCTGCTTCTTAGCCTCTAGAGTGACGTTCCTCAGGAGCAGACTTCTAAAAGTCCAAATTTTGTGCTTCGCTGCTCAACTGTTTGCCAGGAGCCTGCCCTTCCCCCTGTGGTCTCTCTTCCTGTATATCGCCTTGGAATCACTTCTCTTCACATCCTACCTTCCAGAAAGTGGCTGCTTCTCTGTTCCTAGAATTTCTGTTCTTTTTCTCTTCAATCTCCTGTGTAGTTTGTAGATGGTCAGAATGATTTGATAACTATCTAGTTGAACCCCTGGAACCTGACAATATTTAAGTCTCCTACTCCTCTGCCATCTTGCTCCTTCCTGTCCTGACTCCTTAGCTTTATAGGATGTTTTTCTAAAGCCTATTCCCTATAACATTTCGACACCATTACCCTTCAATTCTGTGAGCATCTTTGGACATTGGAAATAACATAAATTGGGTTTTGACTCTTGGGCCTTTTAGTACAAAACCCAGAACACTCTCAAGTGAGTCATTACTCTTGTCCCTTTTATCACCATTCAAAAATTTCTCATTCTTCAAGGCTGCAGTAATGTGTCAACTTAAATGCTATGACCAAATCGTTAATTGTTTTTGCTTGGCTTTATTAACCTTTTTAATTATCCCCATTAGGATATGAGTTAGAAATAAAGAGTCAGGGGGTGCCTGGGTGGCTCTGTGGGTTAAAGCCTCTGTCTTCGGCTCAGGTCATGATCCCAGGGTCCTGGGATCGGACCCTGCATGGGGCCTTCTGCTCAGCGGGGACCCTACTTCCTCTTCTCTCTCTGCCTGCCTCTCTGCCTACTTGTGATTTCTATCTGTCAACTAAATAAAAATAAAATCTTTAAAAAAAAAAAGAAATAAAGAGTCAGAACTCTTTTGTTGTCAGTTGCTCAAATTAGCTTATTAGTCTATTAAAATAACTCAAATTACAGCACATTTTGCAAATATATAAGAAGATGACGATATCAAAGGCATTAATGAAATTCTCTATTATAAATGGTATATACTAGTGTACTATATAAACAGATCCACAAAGATGTGGTTCCTTATTTTAGGAGGTTGTAACCAGAGATGGAAGTGTAAGAAATTTTCCATTTTTATAAATTAATATAAACTAGAGAATATGGGCTTTGAAAAAAAAGTTCTGTAATTTATGAAAAGACCCTGAGATGTCAGGAGTGTGCTTGATGATGAGAGTAGAATTACATAATGTTGGATGAATATGTGTATGTGTATACACCAAGCTACTTACTCATACTTAAATACCTCATACAGGTATTACTTACAACCTCTAATAATAATTATTATCCATAATTGAATGTTTGCTCTGTGTTGGGTAGAATACTAAATGCTTTATTTATATTGTCTCATTATTTCCATTAAATGGTCTATTCAAAAATAGATTGGGCATTTTTTTCCTCAATTTACAGATGAGGAAATTGAGGTCCAGAGGATGAGGTAATTTGGCCAAGATTAGATAGTTAGTGATAGTTAATTGGTAGGTTTCTTTGACCTTCACATAGAGGTCAAGACTCCAAAGACTCCACATAACACAGTCCAACTATCAAGTATAAACACATTCAATATTAGGTAGAACTGTTGCATGCAAAGGTGACACCTTTGGCTCCTTGTTTTCTGAGACTGCTCTAGCCTTCTTCAGTGTTTCCTTCCAATTCTCTCATCCTGGGCTAGTACTGCTCCTCACCATCTTGAACTGCTCGGCCTACATCTGTGTTTCCTAGATTGCACTCTATTTTCCACTTGCTGCAAGTTCATCTGGGAAGTTTGGGGTCTATCACAAATCTGCTAAATTTTAGTCTCAGGGGTGAGGTCTGAGAATCTGCATCTTATTGATCATTCCAAATGATTTGCATTCATATGAACCATTGAGAACCATCAGGCAGGTTTTAAATTTTACCACACCTAACCTACCTTATATAATATTTGAGGAGTAAGAGCTAGGAATGGGGATAAGAGGATTAAGGGAGTGAAGCTACGTTGTATATTTAACATACATAAATACTACATAAGCACACCAGATTAATCATGTTCATTTTATAATACCATTAGTCATCTGGAACCAACTTCAAATTCAGAAATAAATTAGAAACCCAACAACAGCAACAAACCAAAGTTCCCTAATTGTCTGTGAGGCTAACAAAAGTGAGCCAGCCTTGAAACAGAGTCTGCCATTATAGAATTATAGCATCCCATTTTAAAAATTTCACAAAGTAGGCTATCTGGTGTCCTCTGCTAAACGTTAGCCCTTTGTATGTTTACAATGACCCAGATTAGAAGAAGTTAAGAAGGAAGATGGTTACCTGAAGAAGAATCGCTGTGCAGAGAATGTGGGCAGCAGAAGCAGGGGCTTCACCAGATACAGAAGAATTCGGTTAAGTCAGTGAGTAAAAAACATCCACTTGTCTCAGTGATCATCGAAGGAATCACTACATGGCACACAAGAATGGATGCTTAAAATAGTGTTTCCAAATCTCAGCTGCTCTTTGGTTGAAACTTTGGATTTGTCTTTGACTTCCATCTTTCTTCCACAATGTATGTCTCTTCTGTCAACAAATCCCACTGCTCCTGCCTTCAACATATATCCAGAATTCAAATACTTCTTACAACACCACTACTGCCCCGATCCAGGTTACCATCATCTCTCTCCTGGATTATTCAAACAACCTGCTAAATGGTCTTCTGGAATTTGTTCTTGACAAATAAAAATAAATAAATAAATAAATAAATAAAAATAAAAATAAATAAATAAAAAAAATAAAAATAAAATAAAAATAAAAATAAATAAATAAATAAAATAAAATAAAATAGAGTCTATTCTCAATAGGCAGCTAGAGTGACCTGGTAAAAACAAAAGTTATATTGTATTAATTTGCATAAAAACTTCCAATGGTTTATCATCTCTTAAAGAATGCATTCAAAGTTCTTCCTTTGACCAAGGCCCCTTACAACAATCTCAGCCCCCATTATGTCCTTCAGCTAATCTCGTTCTATTTTCCCCGCTGATCACTCTGTCCCCACACAGTAGCCATCCTGCTGTACCGGGAACATGCCAGACGCCTCATCGTGGAAGCACTTGTTTCTTTCCTGGGACGTTTGACCATTTTTTCTTTTTTTCCTTTACTCTAAATTTTCCCAGTGAAAAATTTCCTGACATCATATTTCAAATGACAACCATCTTCACACATCTTATCTATCTTCTGTGCTTTATTGTTCTCCATGGTACTTATCTATTTACCACCAATGAGAAATGGGGCTGGGCTAGTAGTCCTAATTTTTTTCTTTGTGTACCATCAGGCTGACTCATTAGGGCCCTGTTGGTGTGGGGAAGCTTTGAGGGCCTGCTTTATGGAGTCTCAACTGGAGATCTGAAGCAATAGCCCCCTGCCTAGTTCATTTACATAACAACACCTCTTCATTCACTGAATCAGAGTTTGAAAAGAGAAAAATTGAGAAACACGCATCTGATAACTTCACTCTCCTCTCTTCTCTGCCTTCTCCCCATAATTTCCCAGGCCAGAGAGGATGGATCTTTTATCTTCTCTATATAAAGCTATGATCAATCCTTCAAACTCTATGGTTTACCCCAAATTAGGCCTACCACCTGTTTTTGTGTGCCCACAAGCTAAGAATGTCTTTCTCCTTTTTAGATGATTAGAAAAAAAAAACCCAATAATATTTTGTGACACGTGAAAATAATATAAAATTCAAATTTCAAAGTCCATAAATAAAGTTTTATTGGCACATAGCCACGCCCATTCATTATGTATTGTCTATGGTTGTTTTGTGACCCAGTGGCAGAATTGAGCAGTTGCCATGGAGAGTGTATGGTCTGTAAAGCCGAAAATGTCTACTCTCTGGCCCCTTACATAAAAAGTTCCTTGACCTCTGATATAAGAGAACGCCTTTCTGACTCAGGATAGGAAAGAATGTCTTAAGACATGAAAGGCACTAGTCACAAAGGAAAAGACTGATGAATTGAATCATGGTAATACAAATCCTACATAGAGATTGGGACAGGACAGGGGAGAGAGAAAAGGAGTAACTACATGAAGAGATGATATTTAAATTGAACTCTGAAAAATTTTAAGCACACGTCACTGTACAGTTCTTAAAATCCAAGCCCAAACAAATGCAGAGTATAGATGACAATGTTTCTTAAAAAGACCTTTTAAAGGCATAGTTACTGATTTCCTTTTGACTTTAAAGAAAAGATTATTTTTCTACATAAAAATTGTAGTAATTGTCAAATTTTTCAGAACTTAAGAACAGATTTTATGTCTCTGTCACTCACACTTCTGTGGGCACTGGATTGCTCTTTGCCAGGTGGGATATCTTGCCGCCTGGTACCTTCCAGAATTGACCTCGGGGTTGCCTGGTACATCAGGGATGAACATCACCGCATCTTAAACCTAGAAAGAGAAAAAGAAAAATTAGCATGAAATATTGTCAGTTTGTTAAGATTTGGAGATACCTGGGGGTTCCTTAGGTAAACAATAATCTACTTGTCATGACATATATCTTCTAAAAGGTTTGTAGTTTTGTCTTCCATCTTTAAGATTTTAACCTGGATTTGATTTGATTTTGTGTATAATGAGATGACCAATTGTCCTGGTGGCAACCCCCTTTCACAGCCTACTGTAAAGTGTGCTCTTCCATAAATTGAAGAATCCATTTTTGTATGGAACTTATCTAGTCCTTTGACTCTGGTGTTTTTGTCTTTTCCTATCCCAGTATTTCACTGTCTTTATTACTATAGCATTATAAGAAATCTCTAGATTTTGTGTGCAGGTCTCTCTGATCTTCTTCTTATTATTATTTATAGAATTGTCTTGGCTGTATGCCACCCTTTGAGTTTCTATATAAATTCTAAAGTGATCTTGTCAAATACTATCAAGAACCCATTGGGGATTTTGATCAGTATAGCTTTGACTTTTTATTTTATTTTTTAAAAGATTTTATTTATTTATTTGGAAGAGTGAGAGAGCATAAGCGGGGGGGAGGGAGAGGGAGGGAGGGAGGAAGAGGGAGAAGCAGACCCCCCCCCCCATCTCCGCTGAGTAGGGGCCTGCCCCAGGTCTCTGGGGCTCCATCCCAGTACCCCAGGATCATGACTTGAGCTGAAGGCAGACACTTAACTGACTGAGCCACCCAGGTGCCCCAGCTTTGACTTTTTAAACCAATTTGTAGATGTTGCACTTTTGTGTCATTAGGACTTCTCGTTTCCTTTAAAAACTTTTATGATGAAAAATTATCCACCACCCAACTCTAACAAAAAACAACATTTTGACATATTCCCTCAATGAATCTTCTAATTACTTTTGCTGAAGTATTTCAAAGCAAGTCCCAGAATCGTGTCACTTCAATCCCTAAATATATCAATATGCATCTCAGAAAGGGAAAAGCCTTTTCTCACATTAACCCCATGCCACTATCACACCTTATATAATTATAAATAATTTTTATTATGATCTAATATTCAGGTCACATTTAATTTCCCCAATTATCCAAAAATGTCTTTTTTGCAGTTGAGTTGAATTAAGATCAAAGCAAGCTACTCTCACTATATTTGGTTACTAGATCTTTTAGGTTATTTCTATTGTAGAATGGTCCTCTCTCCTTTCGTTTTTTATGCTATTGATTTGTTAAAGAAACTGTATCAGGTGTCCTGAGGAATTCTGCATTTGGTACATTTCTTCCTATGATGTCCTTTAACTTGTTTCTCCATCTGTAGTATTTACTATAGAATGGAATTTAGATATCGAAACTTAGAATTAGTTTTAAATTATTTTGGCCAGAAATACTATAGATAATTCTGTGTATTTCCAACATATGCAGTATTTCCTATTACATCCTATCAGATGACATATCATGCCAGGTCATCTCAATTTCATATTACTAAGATTGCTATACAGGTGTAAGTGGCAATATCCTGATCCCTTCATTTCATTGTTTCCCATCAACCCATTAATCTAGTGTTATTACCTCCATTGACGATCATATCCTAAATCAGTTAGTTCATTAAGATTTGTAAATGGCAATTTTCTAATTCCATCATTGTATCTGCATTTAGTAACTGGTATTTTTGATGAATAGAATGACCTATTCTCCTCCACCAAACATACTTGATTACCCTGAAATATAACTCATCCAAGAAAGGCAGAATAGAATGCACAATTATGCCCATTTTACCATGAATTTATGGAGTAATGATTTCGTGCTCTCACAAATTTCCATAGTATCTAATGAGTTCCGTTTTACTCTTTTCCTCCCATCTTTTTAAAAAACATCGTCATTATGAACTCATTATCAAACTCATATGTTGATGTGTTTTACCAAATTGCCAGATTTCGTCTATAGGCCACAGTCTGTTGGTCCCTGTTCTAAAGGGAGGCTACTCCATAAACCTGATCCCCAGGGAAGAGTAGCACAGAACAAGGCCCCCAACTGACCTGCAAAGGATATCCGGCATGTGAAAAAATAAAAAGACTTGTTATTTCAAGCCATGACAAGTCTCTTTCAAGTTAAAGCATAACCTAGCTCAATCTGAGACACCAGTTTTGTTTTTAAATGGCAAGGCAGCAATGATTAACAGGAACACAAGGGTTAATGGAAAGAGAAAGGAAAAGGGAAGCTGCGAAAGGACCAGGAGTTTGGACTGAAGGTTAAAGAGCTTATTAAAATTTTGACAGATTATTCATTCTTTTCATCTGAACTCTGTATCTTTAAATCCCAATCATCTGTCCATTTGCAGGTTTCACCACGTACCTTCTACTCTTTCTGGGTATGTTTCTGGAATGTTGATTGTTTCAAAAAAAAATTTTTTTTTAAAAGAAAGTCATAGAAGGATTTTTAAGTAGATCTGAAAACTGCGTCAGAAAGTCAGGAAGGCCAAAATAAGGAGCTCTGTTAAGAGACATTCCATCAACAAAAATATCTCTTCTCTTCTCTGCCATGGCAACTCCAAAATAGTAAAGAATATGTAATATGCAGTATCCTTATTTGAACCAGGATGCTGAGACTTGTGCAGCCAGCAAGTGTCTATTTTGGTGGCAAGCAGGGGCAGATTCTGAAGACACTGCACTGATTCTCTTGCATTGCTGGAGCTTTCCCGGCTGGTAGTGGCCAGCTTCCAAGGATGCTCAACGGATCTACTTTCCAACGGCTTAAACCGTATATTCACCTTGTGCGTCTTTGTAATTGTCAGAGCCCTGATTCTAACACGGTTGGTGTGTGTCAAAAAACCTTTTTCTCTGGATGTGCCAGAGCTGGAAAGAGAAGAGATGTTTGTGGCGATAAAGGTTGCACTTGTTAGAGCCTCTTGCCCTAGAAATGTTGGTGAGGAAACTGTCCTTATTTGATCATTTTTGGAGTGAGGGAAATGAAAATAAGTTGTGTGCACAGGCTGCCTCAGGGCAGCTGAGTGGGAGAGAGAGGCTCTTTGGAAAACCTACAGTTTATTCTTACAAAACAATGTAGCCTCTAAGAAGTTGAAAACATTTGGAGAAAGTACAGAAATGAAAAGCATTATTGTGTGAAGTTCAAAATCTCAAAGAAAAAAAAAGGTGTTCTATAAAAGTCTCAGACTTTACTTTTTGCCTTGGAAATCCTCTGGCCTACGATAATATGATTTGTTTAAAATACAGCACTTAAATATTTAAATGTAGCAGGCCCTATGTGTTTAATTTCTTTGTTTAACTGATGCATAGTTTCCCAACTATGTAGTGACTGGTGTAAAGTGTTCTATATTTATGTGGTTCAGCTTTCCAGAATATTTGGCTACTGGCCTTAAATATGTACAGTATCATTCCTTTGCAGTAGTGTTGGCAATGCCCAAATATATTAATGTTATACCTCCATAGTCTACTTTTCTGAAGCATGGTTAGCGATGAGAAAAGTAAGTAAATTATCAAGTAGTTCATCTAAACTGCAGAGACCACAGAGAATTACAAAGTTAAATTTCCATTTCATGATGTACAATATCAGATCCTGGTAAAATCTTTTATTTATAATTTAAATAATTATGACTTGGGTATATAGATCCTTTATGCAATGTCAATACGCATTCTGATGGAATTAATAGCATGAAGCACAGAGCGAGGCATTAATAATTTAAAAAAATAATCATTTTTAATAGCTGCTTTCCTATCAGAACCTGTGGGAAAAAAAAGGTTTTGAAGGAAAAAGAAGTGAAATGTTACTCTCTAGTGAATGCTTCTATACAGAATGAATGTGTCTTCTAACAAAGGTTTGACTATACTGATGCCCTGTGGCACCAAGACATTGTTTTTAAGTGTAGAAAAGAGAATGTGGATGCCACGGTCTGGTCATGACCTCTGTGGATACATGGAACCTCTCCCTGGGACTGACCTTCACTGCAGTGAGGTCAGTGACAAGAATGTGGCCTTGAAAAAATCATAAATTGACGAGCAAGCAGAGAATATGAAAGAGCACATTTTCTATCAATCAAACTTTATTAGCCCCTAGGAAGAGAGCATATGTTTTAGAAAAAGCAGTCTACTCCTGGCAACTGGGTCCCAAGGCAGAAATGAATGAAAGAATAGTAAAACAGGCTAAGAGGCAAAAGAGAGCTAAGGAGAGTTTATATTATAAAGCACATGCTAAATTCCATAATGTGCAACACTCAAAGCAAGCAAGATTTTAAATGATACAGATGTTTCAAGATATACAGCATTTTGTGGTTCTAAGAACTCTGAGTCTGCACAGACTTTCTGGTTCAAACGGTGTGATACAATGTTTCTATGTATTCTATAGGAGACCATTAATCTAAAAGATTCTGTATGGCTTCCTAAAACACTTTATTAACCATAGGAAGATCTGTTTCTTAAGAGACTGTGATTTTTTTCCCCTGACTGGCACTATTCCTTTCTCGACTCCTGGCTGGGTAAACTTGTCTTCTTGTAGAACTACCCCCTTGGCCCCTGGACTTGGTGTGTGAATGAAAAGCATGAATTTGGTGTGTGTGTTTGACCTTAATTCCTATTTTAGATAATCTGCTGGTTTTTGGTAATCCAGTCTACCCTCATGGCTTTGAACAAGACCATGCTAATCTCCTCCAGGCCTGTCATGGGCATGCCCCACACTGTGATTCCACCTTGTATGTAGTAGATTGAGATCACCTTTTCCAGAATGCTGCCTTAATTGACCTTCCTCTGGTCTGGTGTACTGCATAGCCATCCACAAAAGTCTATCTTGAAAAAATAAAAATCTTCATCTCGTTGAAAGTTTGATGTTTGTAATCACAGCAAACTTTCTTAACCCCTGCATATCTTCCTTCCTATGCATTTAAAATGCAAACAATAGCTATAAATTCATGATGCAAAAATATACAAATAATTGTGATTTTCTGCAGTTGAATAAAAGCTCACTTTCTCTATTTTTTTCTTTAGAATCCGTTCTTGTCTTAAGACTAGTAGATAATAGGTGGATAGGATCCTGAGTGGCTCAGTTTGGTTAAGCCTCTGCCCTGGGTTCAAGTCATGATCCCAGGGCTCTGGGATCAGGCCCAAGTTGGGCTCCCTGCTCAGTGCTGAGTCTATTGCTTCCTCTTCTTCTGCCCCTCTGCCCTACTCTCTCTCTTTCCCTCTCTCTCAAATAAATAAGTAAAATCTTAAAAAAAGAACAGGTGGACATTCTTGGATACCATATTTTCAGGCAGACTCAAAGAATTAAGACTAGAAGTATTGCTTGGTTTCTCTTGGAATTGTGGTAAAGCAGTGGATGCTTGTTAAATCCAGGAGTTAGGTGGGAGGAGTAGTGCCCAAAGTACTCACAGTTCATAAAGGCATGACCCGAAAACCACAGCTAGCAGGGCAGCAGCAACAGCTCACAAACATGTGTGGGTAACAAATAGAACTTGTATTGTTTTTTTCTGATTGAAATTAATATCAATTTTGAGTTTTGGCTACATGGAGTAGAGAAGTTGAACACCATCCAAGTTAATTCAGAGTTTCACCATCCCTTCCCCAAGCTTGTGGCTAATTTTTATCATGGTTTATGGAGTATCAGGCCAGCAGTGTAGAGACTTTACATCTTACCTTGGTTGTTTTGACCAATTCACCCAGGACTGTGTTGAGATGGACATGATCTCTCTGGTCTTGTCCATCATCCTTGCAGGTTGCAGCTAAACTATCTCTTGCTCAACCATAAGAGACTCTTAACAAGAGAGAATAAAATGAGGGTTGATGAAGGGATGTGGGTGGGGGATGGGTTAAATGGGTGATGGGTATGAAGGAGGGCACTTGTGATGAGCACTGGGTGTTGTATGGAAGTGATAAGTCACTAAATTCTACTCCTGAAACCAATCTTACACTGTATATTAACTGACTAGAATTTATTTATTTACTTTTTATTTTTTTTAAGATTTTATTTATTTATTTGACAGAGAGAGAGACAGTGAGAGGGGAACACACCCAGGGGGAGTAGGAGAGGGAGGAACAGGCTGCCGGCTGAGCAGGGAGCCTGACATGGGGCTCAATCTCAGGATCCTGGGATCATGACCTCAGCCAAAGGCAGACACTTAACCGACTGAGCCACCCAGGTGCCACATTAATTGACTAGAATTTAAATAAAAATTTGAAGCAAACAAAAAAATAAACTATCTCTTGCTCATCATGGTCTAGTGGGAAGGAGAAACTTTTGGTGGCTAGTTGTCCTCTCTGTGGCCACAGGACCTCTATAAGTTCTCTTAGCCTCTCTCTGACTCTACATTACCTATATGGCCAATATTACTCCATTGGTCCTGAGCCTTACTGAGCCCTGGATCTCAGAGTCTCCGTGTAACCTGTGAGAAAGGGAACTCCAAAAGTCTCTCATTCTCTCTCTCCCTCACTCCTCTACCCCAAATCCTGGATTTGGTCAGGGCATGATGTCAGGGCATGAGACTTCCGTAGAGACCCAGAATCCCCATTCTTGTCTTCCATTCTCTGAGTCATTATCTTTCTCAGATCTGATTTCCAAAGTGAGCCATAAACACTGCCTCTAGTTGATAGTACGATCTCACAAGAATATGATTTATAGCACATATTTATGCCCAAAGCTCTTTATTTAGCTACTTTTGAAGTTATAAAGCCCAGGTTCTAGAAACTAAAAAGTTAAAAAATTTGACACTTTTGTTGTTTATTATTCTAAACTGCCTAAACTGCTGTCTAAATGAGAGAGTGGGTCATATGTGAACAGAAAGTACGGAAAATAGAAATCAAGCCAACCAAGACACACAAAATTAGTGATTTATAACAAAACTAAAGAGTCCATGGAACTGAAACTTAACTACTAACTCAAGTCTGATAGCCAAAAGTTGGTTGCCAAAGCTCAGAAGATAGTCTAGATAGGTTATCTATCTATTATCTATCTATCTATCTATCTATCATCATCTATCATCTGTCAACTACCTATGTCTTCCCCCCACATCAGTCCTCCTCCCCTCTCAGAGAATCTAGAAAGATTTAAACAGGCATGAATTAAAAATGAATTATAGTCATCAGGGACAATGAGAAAGGACCAGAAGAAAGGCTAGAATAATTTTAAAGATTCTTTAAAGGCAAGGACTTCTTGCCACTGGTTGTATTCATGTCTCATGGTCATGAATGAGGGGCAAGGCAGAGAATGACAACCACATCAGTCTCCAAATGTCAAATGGGGCCAACTTAGATCCAGATATAACCTATAGCAACATCAAGAATAAGTTCATTCTTTTAGCTTTTTTTTTTTTTTTTAGATTTTATTTATTTCTTAGAGAGAGAGATGGAAAGAGAAGAGAGTGCACAAGCAGGGGGAGCAACAGGCAAAGGGAGAAGAAGGTTTTCCACTGAGCAAAGAGCCCAATGCCCAATGTCGGACTTGATCCCAGGACTGTGGGAATATGACCTGAACTTAGACCCTTTTCTGACTAGGCCACCCAGGCATCCCTGAGTTCATACTTTTAAACTCAAAACTTTATAATGACAAACCAATGTACTGGGAATGACTGTAATCACACTGAAGATTTACAGTAATTAGTCATCAACTCTTCTTACAGCAGCCATTCAAGGTGAGGGTTACTGGTCTCTCTTATAGATGAGGAAATAGGAGTCTGAGAACTATATAAAATAATGCTACCCAAGGACACATGGATAACACGCTAGAGTCAATGTTGTAACCCCAGTTTATCGGCTCCCAAATAAACTCTCTGCTACACCAAGTCCATTTATTTCCATATACAAGTGACCCTTGGATAACAGAGGTTTGATCTGTATAGGTTCACTTAGAAGTGGATTTTTTTCAATAAATACAGTAATGTAAATGTATTTTGATTTACAGTTTACATAGACTAAGAGTGGTGTGGCTCAGTGGTTATGAACATGGACCCTAATGTCCTCTATAGCTTGAGCTAGAAACTTATATTTTCATCTCGAGGAAATTGCACAGAACTCATTCATTGCTTGATTCTTACTGCTGTGTTACAGCATTGGTTCTTTGGCTCCAGGAACATTGAAGACTTCTTGCTTTTATCATTTCTTGTCCAAGTTTTGCGAGCACTGATGAGCTTCTTTAAGTCTGTATACTGCATTTAAAAACAAAATATAATTGACCCTTGAACAATACAGGGGTTTGGGGTGCTGTCTCCCCATGCAGTCAAAAGTCTATATATAACTTTTGACTCCCCTCAAACTTAACTAATAGCCTACTGTTGACCAGAAGCCTTACTGATAACATAAACCGTCAATTAGCATGTATTTTGTATGTTACACATATTATATACTGTATTCTTACAATAAAGTAAGCTAAAGAAAAGAAAATGTTATTGAGAAAAACACAGAGAAAATACATTTACATTACTGTATTTATTGAAAAAAGAATCCACTTCTAAGTGAACCTATACAGATCAAACCTCTGTTGTCCAAGGGTCACTTGTATATGGAAATAAACGGACTTGGTGTAGCAGAGAGTTTATTTGGGAGCCGATAAACTGGGGTTACAACATTGACTCTAGCATGTTATCCATGTGTCCTTGGGTAGCATTATTTTATATAGTTCTCAGACTCCTATTTCCTCATCTATAAGAGAGACCAGTAACCCTCACCTTGAATGGTTGCTGTAAGAAGAGTTGATGACTAATTCCCTATTTTGCTAATATCCTATGAGTGTCTCAAAATATTGATTGAGTTCAAACATTTATATGAAATATAATAGTAATGACAATAATGAATCATTTTTATTTGTGTAACACATTTAGATTCTCCTACCAGTACTTATGCACCTAGAAAAAAAAATTATAAGCCAAAAAAAAAAAAAAAAGAAGTGATAGTCTATTTAACAGATTTAAGTCTCTGGTTTTGTTTTACCCATCCAGTTTTTTGGCTCTCACATGCAGTATACATCTCAATTAAATAAGATGTCCATAATCTGCTGATTTCAAGATGAATAAGTAATTGAAATTCTGTATACTTACATATGTTTTCAAACTTCCTCTTTTCCAACACCTTCCCTCAGGTATACTGAAGTGTCTTCTGTCTTTAAAAACACTCTCTTAACCCTGAGACTGTCCATTATTCTATCATACCAAATAGTTTTTTTTTTTTCCTGTGTCTACTCCTCCATCCAAATGTTAAATCTTTAATTTTGTGTTTTAGAGTTATTTCTTAGATTACCTCTCAGATGTCAGGTAGTCCTAGGAACAGAAAGTAAGTTAAGTATTTCAAGCAGAACAAAGAAAAAAAAGAAAGACTGTAAAGTACCTGCTGTTATGCCTCAAATTTCACACTAAGAAATGGAAGCTTAGCTTGTGTTGTGCAGTTGATCCTATCAGCTCTGTTCTGATGCTGTGAAAGTCTATCAACATTTATTGATTATCTGCCGGCAATTTCTGGGCCTAATTCAGAGATTAAGGGAAAATATCCACAAAGCATTGTCCTTTGGGTCAGGGAAAACCAAGGAAAATAAGGGAAAAAAAGAAGAAGAAGAAGAAGAAGAGGAGGAGGAGGAGGAGGAGGAGGAGGGGGAGGGGAAGGGGGAGAGGGTGGGGAAGGGGGAGAAAAGGGAGTAAAGGAAATCATAATCAAGGATATTTTTTGGTTATGAGACACAGAGGCCCAGGTAAGCTCACTTAAAGCAAGGTGAGTTTATTTCAAGAATTCTGGGATATCTTAAAGAATCCTGGGTCGGAAAATATATCTGTTGTTTTGTGAAGAAATAGGAAGTTGTCAGTATTTAAGAAAGATTTGTTGTCTTATATTCTTGGCCTTGTTTTCACTTTCTCTTGTCATGTAGCCTTATGTTTCTGCCGGTTTCTGAATGTCTGTTATTTCACTTTCTTCTCTCTGAAATCAAGTTACTTCTGCCTCCTCATCAGTACAAGTACATCTAAATGGCCACCCTGTGTCCTGACATGTCAGTACCTTTTTAATTTTAGCTGACTCCCAGTTTCTGGGACTCTTTGTTCAAGTCCTCAAGTGAGGGAGTCTGGTGGGACCCAGCACAGGGGTCAGATGTCCACCAGTGATCCAATCAGCTGCCGGCCAAGGGAAGAGTGAGGTCGTGCAGTATAAACTGCTGGGACTGTACAGAGATGCAGGGCTCAGAGCAGAGGATGTGAGCTGGACAAGCATCCCAGAATGTGTTGATGACAAGCAGTAAGCTGAATGCCCAGGATGGTTTTAATTCATAGTATGGTTGCTGAGGAACAGTTTGGAAAAACAGCTTATGGTAGAGGTTCCAAATTGTGTGTGTGTGTGCGTGTGTGTGCGTGTGTGTGTGTGTGTGTGTGTGTGTGTCAGAGAGAGAGAGAGACAGAGAGAGGGAGAGAGAGAGAGACAGAGCGGGGGTGGGGGGAGGAGAGAGAGAGAGAGAATACAGAATTCTCATTATAGAAAAAGCCAGACCTAAACAGGAAGGAAAACATCAAAACGGGTCTGAGAACAGTAGGTTGTTCTAGGGCTGGAGGATGGAAATTATTTAGACTACCCAGAAAACTGAACCTGGAGGACAGGACCTAGAGCAAAAGCATTGGATATCACAGGTGTGTGTACAACAAGGGCTGTTACGAGTTTTGTGCAGCTTGAACTTGTACATGTCCCTCTAGAGGAAGTCCATTCTAGCTCTAAGGGGCCTGGATCATTTAAGCCCTCCAGATTCTTACGTGAAATATAAATGAAATAAATAGTGCAAAAAAAAAAAAAAAGAAAGAAAGAAAGAAAGAAAGTGAATAGATCTAGAGAAATGGCAGAGCTGGGGGCAGGGAGAGGGAGGAACAGAGGGGAGGGAAAGGAGGAGAAAGGAAGGGAGGGAGAGAGATTGTTTGCTACTTTAAACTTAGACCGAGCTAAGTACTGGGAAACTACTTTAGGAACATTAATCTTTTAAAAACGTACACTCAGAAATTCCCATCCAATAGGATAAGTTAGCTTCGTCCTTGGCCTGCCTCTGCATGTTGTCCAGAAATGGAAGAGGGATAAAGTGGTGCTCTCAGAGATGAGCCAGAAGGGAAAGGTTTGGGTCCAGAGGTGTTGTTTTTTTGCCGGCAAAATTGCTTTTTTCTTTCTTTCTTTTTTTTTTTTAAACTCTTGGCTGGGTGGTAACAGAGACCACACTCAAACTCTAACAGTACATGAGTTGGGTGTCAAGATTTAAAATGATTGTTTCCAAGCAGAATTTAAAAACATAGTCATAAAATGTTATTACTGATGATTCCTGGGGAGTAGGATTGAACTTGAGGAGGAGTAAAAAGAGGGATGGTACTTTTTGTTTCTTACTACTTTATAATGTCTGATTTTTAAAAATAATTAAAAAGTATAGTAACTTCATAGGAAAACAAAAAATGTCATCTGTGTTAAAAATCACCAAAATGCATAGTGACACTAATAGTGACAACTAATATTTGCAGCTTGGTTGGAGTATTAGGGTTTTGTATAGCTGGGTTTGTTTTTAAATGTCTGCAGTTTATCCTGCAACATTTCAACTATTGAAATACTGCTCTTTTGCCTTCTTAAAAAGAGAATACTTGATGATTTAGTAATTTAATGATTAGAGTATGTAGAAATTTATAGGAAGGTTACAAAATTCAGCATCTTGAATTTTACGTGAATTTCTAGTCTAAAATAGGAATACAGCCTAATGCATAATTGCAACATAAGATGTTCTTTAAAAAGAGTACAGTCTGTGGTTCCAGGATTCTGGAATAAGGATATGGAAAACAATGAAAAAAATTTGTTAAGTAATAATGACTTCACCGAAGCTGATTGTTCTTAAGTATTTTAATATTAAATTGAAAAAGAGGTGACACTGTGTTATTATTATTATAATCATGGCACTGTTATTTAAAATGACTGGAAACCAAATCAAATCCAATATGTTGCCTAGCAACAACAAGAAACAAACACTTTGTTTCTTAAGCTAACTGACATTAAAACATTACCAAAGATTCCTAAAAATACCTGCCTCAGAGTTCAGTTCTCAGTTAATCTTTTTGGATCACAAGCATGATTTTTTCCTGTTGGAACATGTGACATTAAAATTCCTAAGATGCACTTTAGTAATTATCCCAGTAATTTATTAACTTTTTTGCCATTTCAATCTTCAGATAATTTTAAGTTGCTTTTGTACTGATACTGTAACATGATAAATGAAATGCCTATAAACATATATAACTTAGCAAAACTTTTGGCTTAGGACGTAATTATAAGGGAGAGGATGTGTAACTGAACACTTTTGGTGCTACAGTTAGGTGTTGAAGCAAGAAGTGATTCACAGGTGTCTTTTACACGTGAAGTCCCACTATCTGGGTCCTCACCCTGCAAATACATGATTTGTGAGGGAGGAGGAGGGAGTCTTTATATCTCCATCACTCAGAGCAGGATTAGAAGAAGTATGTCTAGCAGATGAAGGCCTTGCCTAAATAGGAAATCTAGAAATCACCTAAACAAATGTGACTCCTGGGAGGGGAGTTGGTTTATACTCCTGCTGGTTTTTGAAAATACTTTAAAAATACTGAATACTCTAACAGGAAAAAAATTCTCTTTTGTCTCTTTTGCTTAGGGTTAAATGGGGACAAATCAGGCAAAGAAGATGTAATGCAGATAGAAAAATAAATGCCGTTTATTTAAAGTCAGAGAAATAAAAATAATGATGCTAGCAAGTATTTACTAAGCATTTCTTATGTGCTAAGTACTAGGTAAATGCTCTACATTGAATCCTCAAAGCTACACTTGAAGCAGGTAGCTAGAGTTACTCATGTTAAACGTGAAGAATTAATGGATAGAAAGTATCTTGCCCAAGGTCACACATGGAAAGTGGCAGAACCAGTTTCAAGCCTGAGTCAATCTTGGTTCCAAAGGTCTGGTTCTTTGACCATGAGAGTACGTTTAAATCCTCATTTATTGTTTGGTAATAGCTAATTGGTTTATATTATTAGGCTCATGTTCTGTTTTGAAATTTTATGAAGACTGCCAGATAATCAAGAGATTAACAAATTACTGGAAACTAGAACATTTGTGTTTCGCTGAATTTAACTGAATGAAAGCTATCATCAAAAAATCTTATAATGAAACAGCGTCATCTTACACATATAGGTGACATGCTAACTCATCTTATTTTTCTACTGTGTTTTATATAATTTTATATAATTTCATTCCCCCAGAGCTTAGCTCCAAACCTTACATATAAGCGCTCAATGAAAAATTGTTGAATGAGTGAAGGCCATTTCTATTTAGGTCTTGAATATCATTACTCTTAGTAGTTAAATCTGTGTGTTGACTTTGTCGGGGTCTAGCTGTGGTAGCCACACAGAAGCATTATGAGTCACAGTAATATAAATCTGTCTGTAGTATTACGTAGCTGCCTTGAGTGCTATATATATGTTAGCTCATCTAATCCTTCCAATCATCCTGTGAGGTGGGGACTAGTGTCCCTATTTTTGGATAGGGAAACTGAGGCAGCAAGAGATTAAGGAATTTGTCAAGGTCATAAAGCTTGAACGTTGTGCAACCAGGATACAAACTCAGGCTATCTGACTCCAGAGACATGACTTTGAAAGGGCCAAGAGAAGGAGAATTGAGGGGTAGTATCAGGTTGCCTGGGAAACAACAGGTTGTCATTGCCTTCTTTTCCTCTTCATCCAGTCTCATATTCTGCTCCATACCTCATCCCTACTCCTTTCCCTCATTCCCAAGAATTACACTTAAGATGACTGAATCATTTCTCACACAGACAGGGCCATTTTTTTGAGGAAAAAGCAGCACTAGTTAGATGGCCTACCAAGACAAAAAGTGTGAACGCAGACTGCCCTGGAAACTGGGATGTTGAATCATAATTAATATGTTGTGCCAGTGTTTTGCTTATTTCTTTGTTGTTTGGAGTTTTATGACGTTAACAGAGTAAAACATGGGTACCAATGTAGATTTTGCCAGTCCCTACAGCAGGATATTAAGCTGTCCAGTGGTTTGTTATTTCAAAAAAAGCTACAGGGGCGCCTGGGTGGCTCACTCAGCTAAGATTCTGCCTCTGGCTCATCATGATCCCGGGGTCCTGGGATGGAGCCCTGCATCGGGCTCCTTGCTCAGCAGGGAGCCAGCTTCTCCCTCTCCCTCTGCCTGCTGCTCCCCCTGCTTGTGCTCTTTCTCTCTCTGTCAAATAAATAAATTTTTTAAAAACTTTATTAAAAAAGCTATAGTGTATAATCTTATGCCTTCATATTTCACACATATGCATAAGGAAATCTGCAGGACCATCTTTGCTAGGCTAAAGAGTATGCATACTTGTAGCTTTGATAGACATTGTTATATTATACTTCACAGGGGTTTTACCAATACTCACTCAACATGCATGAGAGTGTGTGTTACCAATACTCTTGCCAGCAGAGTATGCAATAAATCATTTGGGTCTTTGCCTACCTAATAGGTAAAAAATGATATTTCAATGTGAAGTTTATTTGCATTTCTCTCGTTTTTTATTTCCTTTTCTATGAGATATTTGTATTCTTTCCTACTATTTTTTCTTTTGGTTATATGGCTTTGCTTTTTGATTTGTGTGTGCCCTTAATATAGCCTTTTGTGATACTTGTTGAAATATCTTTTCCAAGTCTATCATTTGTCTTTTCATTTTGTTTATAATAGTTTTTGCTATGCAGAAATTTTTACTTTCTTAGAGTAGTATTTATTTGTTCAATTATACTTTTTGGTTTTGAGTCATACTTAGAAAGTCTCCCACACTCTAAGGTTGTATTTTTTTAAAATCACACTGTAGTTTCTTCCAATTCATCTGAAATTTATTTTGTGTACTGGTACTACAGATAGAATAAACTTGTTTTCCAGTTGACTACCCAGTTTTCCAACATCAGTTATTAATCCATCTTTCCCCACCATTTGTAATGCTACTTTCATTACATACAAATTCTGGTATATATTTGACCCTAATTCTGGGCTTTTCATCATGCAGCCTAGTGATGTGCAGGTATAGATTGTTTTAGTTATTACAGCTTTATAATATCTTTTAAATATCTAATCAGGCTATTTCCTCCACTCTGCCTTTTTTCCCCCAGAACTGTCCTGTTCTTTCATGTTTGTTTTATATATTAACTTTAGAATTATCTTGTCTAATTATAAAAATCATACAGTTATTTAATGAGTATGTTAATTTTTAAATTATAGCAGAGAAAAATGGTGTTCTTATTACACTGTGTGCTCCTGTCTGAGAATGTCATAAGCCTTTCCAACGGTCCAAGTCTTGTTTAGACTTCTTTCTCAGTGTTTAAAAAATACCCTTCATATGGATCTTGCAAATTTTATTTATATTTATTCCTTTTAACTTTTTCTTTTACTGTTGCTATTATAAATGCGATTTTCTTTCATTGTATTTCCAAACATGTTATTGTGTGAATATGTGAAATTTTGTTTTATTTTATTTTTTTTGGTACTTTTTCTTTAACATATAATGTATTATTTGTTTCAGGGATACAGATCTGTAATTCGTCAGTCTTATACAATTCACAGCGCTTACTATAGCACATACCCTTTCCAATGTCCATCACCAAGTCACCCCATCCCTCTTCCCCCCACTCCAGCAACCCTCAGTTTGTTTCCTGAGATTAAGAGTCTCTTATGGTTTGTCTCCCTCTCTGGTTTCATCACATTTCATTTTTCCTTTGCTTCCCCCATGATCCTCTGCCTTGTTTCTCAAATTCCACATATCAGTGAGATCATGATAATTATCTTTCTCTGATTGACTTATTTTGCTTAGCATAATACCCCCTAGCTCCAGCCATGTCCTTGCAAATGGCAAGATTTCATTTTTGATGGCTGCATAAGATTCCATTGTGTGTGTGTGTAAATATATATATATATATATATATATATATATATATATATACACACACCACATCTTCTTTATCCATTCATTTGTTGATGGATATCTAGTTTCTTTCCATAGTTGGGCTATTGTGGACATTGCTGCTATAAACATTTGGGTGCACGTGCCCCTTTGGATCACTACATTTGCATCTTTGGGGTAAATACCCACTAGCGCGATTGGTGGATCATAAGGTAGCTCTATTTTCAACTTTTTGAGGAATCTCCATATTGTTTTCCAGCTTGCATTCCCACCAATAGTGTAGGAGGTTTCTCCTTTCTTTGCATCTTCGCCAGCATCTGTCATTTTCTGACTTTTTAATTTTAATCATTCTGACTGGTGTGAGGTGGTATCTCATTGTGGTTTTGATTTGTATTTCCCTGATGCTAAGTGATGTGAAGCACTTTTTCATGTGTCTTTTGGCAATCTGGATGCCTTCTTTGCAGAAATGTCTGCTTATGTCTTCTGCCCATTTCTTGATTGGATTATTTGTTCTTTGGGTATTGAGTTTGATAAGTTCTTTATAGATTTTTGGGTACTGACCCTTTATCTGATATGTCACTTGCAAATATTTTCTCCCATTCTGTCAGTTGTTTTTTGGTTTTGTTAACTGTTTCCTTTGCTGTGCAAAAGCTTTTGATCTTGTTGAAGTCCCAATAGTTCATTTTTGCCCTTGCTTCTCTTACCTTGGGCAATATGTCTAGAAGAAGTTGAAGCTGAGGTCTAAAAGGTTGCTCCCTGTGTTCTCAAAGATTTTGATGGATTCCTGTCTCATATTGATGTCTTTCATCCATTTTGAGTCTATTTTTGTGTATGGTGTTAGGAAATGGCCCAGTTTCATTGTTCTGCATGTGGCTGTCCAATGGTGTCCAACACCATTTGTTGAGGAGACTGTGTTTTTTCCATTGGACATTCTTTCCTGCTTTGTCGAACATTAGTTGACCATAAAGTTGAGGGTCTATTTCTGAGCTCTCTATTCTGTTCCTTTGATCTATGTGTCTGTTTTTGTTCCCGGACCATACTGTCTTGATGATTGCAGCTGGAATTGTGATGCCCCCAGCTTTGGTTTTCTTTTTCAACATTCCTCTGGCTATTTGGGGTCTTTTCTGGTTCCATACAAATTTTAGGATTATTTGTTCCATTTCTTTGAAAAAAGTTGATGGTATTTGATAGGGATTGTAATAAATTTGTAGATTGCTCTAGGTAGCATGACATTTTCACAATATTTGTTCTTCCAATCCATGAGCATGGAATGTTTTTCCATTTCTTTGTGTCTTCCTAATTTCTTTCATGAGTACTTTATAGTTTTCTGAGTACAGATTCTTTGTCTCTTTGGCTAGATTTATTCCTAGGTATCATGTAGTTTTGGGTGCAATTATAAATGGGATTCACTCTTTAATTTCTCTTTCTTTTGTCTTGCTGTTGGTGTATAGAAATGCAACTGATTTCTGTGCACTGATTTTATATCCCACCTCTTTACTGAATTCCTATATGAGTTCTCGCAGTTTTGGGGTGAAGTCTTTTGGGTTTTCCACATAAATTATCATACCATCTGCAAAGAGTCAGAGTTTGACTTCTTCTTTGCCAATTCAGATGCCTTTTATTTCTCCTCATCTGATTGCTGAGGTTAGGACTTTCAGTACTATGTTGAATAGCAATGGAGATAGTGGACATCCCTGCCATGTTCCTGACCTGGGTGGAAAAGTTCTCAGTTTTTCCCTATTGAGAATGATAATCATTGTGGGTTTTTTATAGATGGCTTTGATGATATTGAAGTATATACCTTCTATCCCTACACTGTGAAGAGTTTTGAGCAGGAAAGTATGCTGAACTTTGTCAAACGCTTTTTCTGCTTCTATTGAGAGTATCATATGTTTCTAATCCTTTCTCTGAGTAATGTAGTGTATGATATTGATTGATTTGTGGGTGTTGAACCAATCTTTTAGTCCAGGAATAAATCCCACTTGGTCATGGTGAATAATCCTTTTAATGTGTAGTTGGATCCTGTTAGCTAGTATTTTGGTTAGAATTTTTGCATCCATGTTCATTAGGGATATTGGTCTGTAATTCTCCTTTTTGATGGGTTCTTTTTCTAGTTTTGGGATCAAAGTAATGCTGACCTTATAAAATGAGTTCGAAGTTTTCCTTCCATTTCTAATTTTTGGAACAGTTCCAGAAGAATAGGTCTTAATTCTTCTTTAAATACTTGGTAGAATTCCCCTGGGAAGCCATCCGGCCCTGGGCTCTTGTTTTTTGGGAGATTTTTGATGATTGCTTCAATTTCCCTACTGGTTACGAGGTTTTCTCTTTCCTCCTGGTTCAGTTTTGGGAAGTTTTGTTTTAAATAATGGCTTACAGGGTCCCCTGGGTGGCTCAGTCAATTAAACGTCCGGCTCTTGATTTTGTCCCAGGTCACGATCTCAGGGTCGTGAGATCAAGCCCGCATGGGGGCTTCATGCTCAGTATGCATTCTGCTTGAGATTCTCTCTTTCCCCCTTCTTCTGCTCCTACCCACCCCCCCATGCTGACCTCTTTCTCTCAAAATAAAATAAATCTTAAAAAAATAAGAATGACTTATAAACACACACATACATCCCAAATTCAAAACTATATAAAACAAATTCTCTTTTTCCAAAAACCGTAAAGTTATTTTTAAAGCTATTCAAATATGGGGTGCTTGGATGGCTCACATTGGTTGAGTGTCTGACTTGGTTTTGGCTTAGGTCATGATCTGATGGGTAATGGGATTGAGCCCTGCACTGGGCTCTGTATTCACCCTGGAGCCTACTTGAAAGATTCTCTCTATCTATCCCTCCCCCTTCTCTCTCTCTTTCTTTCAAATAAATTTTAAGGGTTATTTATTTATTTAAATAACCCTTAAAAAATAAAGTTATTATAATATATATTTTTATACACAGCATAGAGATAATATGTTAATCTTTGGACTTGAATATTCAGATAAATATGTATAAGAATTCAATATCAAATCATCACATATATATTATTATTTGTATGTTTCTTTAAGTTACCACTGGGCTTTTCTTCCATTATAGTTGGGCAGTGAATTGTCTCCAATATATTAGGAAGAATACTTTTTCAGTGAGCTGGTAAAGGCAAGAGAATGCCAATTTAAATTTGCTTCCTTTTTTTTCTCCTATCCTCTCCCTCCTCAAGGTATGTCAGTGACATCAGCTGGTACATTCTAACTTCTTTCAAAAAAGAAAAGAAAGGGGGGGAACCCCAAAACACCCAACAACCAAACATGCATTGTTCAAACTCCTTGGGTTCCTTTAGTTTCAGAGAAAAATTTAGGGAATTCTTTCTCTCTTTGGTATAATCTTGCTGGATTCAGATTATGTTTACTCAGTTTATTCTATAATTAAGAAAGGAGAAACATTTTCCTCTTTGGTAACCAATGTGTTTTATCCCACATCATTCTGTAGCTATTGTAGTGAAATAGAAAGAGTTTCGTGTTCAACCACATGGCCCCCTTTTTACCCACAGTTGTTATCCCTCTTACTGACAATGTTATGCCATTCTCTTCAGTCTCCGCTGGGCTCCCATGCCTCAGTTAAGTTTTTTTTTTTCTTCTTTTTTCCTTTCTTGGTGACGGTACCAAGATGGCTGCCAGAAGGAGAGGTGTTGACACATAAGTGATGTGCTAAGGCTGTTAGCTAGCAGTTGCCTATTGCTCACATCTTCTTTTTCTTTTTTCTTTTTCCTTTTTTTTCCCTGACTGAAGCTGACTTTATTTAATTTCTGCCCCGAATGAGGTTTTTAGACTATGTGAGGAAAATATCTTTGGTAAGAGAAAACAAACAAAATAAAAAAAAAAAAACCAACCACGAAGGGTTTTCCCTTACAGTCCAAAATCTTTGTGATGATTTTGTTTCTGAAGATAATTTTAGAAAATCATCTCCGTACAGTAAGAACACAAATTTGTCCTTGTTCTTGACAGCCCTAAGTGTTCAAGATGAGGACTTCTCAAACAAGTAGCTTAACATGAAATGATTATGAATGTTTGGAAATTCCATGCTGAGTATGTGGAGAGGAAATTGTCACTATGTTAGAAGGGTGGACTGAATGTACACTACTTTCAAAGGAAACATTATCTATGCAATAGGTGGGAATGCAAGTAGGATGTAATTCTTCTGGCCACATAGTGCCATAAGGCAGGCTTGCAAATCAGACAGATTGGATGGGAACTCTAGCTACGCAACATACAAGGATCTTGAGTTTGGATATATCTCTTAATCTCTCTAGATCTCAGCCTTTTCAATTATCTTAAGTGTGTGTGTGTGTGTGCGTGCACATGCATGTGTGTAAATGCTTACTTTGTCAAATCAGCTAAGATATATAAAAACACCAAACCAAGTGCTTAAAAAATAGTAGATACTATTTTAAGTTTAAAAACTGGGCATGTTAAGAGTGTGTTAAGAGTGTACTATAAACATTAAAAAACCTGGAACGTGTTAAGTACCACCACCGAGTCAAATCAGTAGGCATTTAATTTGGCTACATTGAGCTTTTAGTGACAGTGAGATGTTAGTGCTATGAAGACAAAATAATGTGTGGAACATCTCTTTGGAAGCAAAACTTTGTGCCAGCTGTTCATCAAAGAGGAAGATTTCAAACAACCAATCTTTCTAAAACTACCGTTGCCATAAACCAAAAAAAGGTTTTCATATTTGTAGAGTGACAACAAAGGTTTGCTGGACATTATGTCAACAGGAATTTACTAAGTGTATGGAAATGCTCAGTCTGTTTCTCCAAGGAGTTTGTTGTCTCATTAGAGAAATCAAGATATCCATGAATAAAACAATGAAACCCAGCCTTGTACCAAATTGAATTATGTACTAAATTCCAAAGTGTGTTTCAAATGGAAAGGGTTCCAAAGCCAAATAGAAATAGTGCCTGTCCAGATGTTATGAAGAGCTATTGCCTCTGGTTGCCTGAGATCACTGTCCACCTTCTCCGCCTACTTCTTTTGGAGAGTAGCTCTTCAGCTACAATCACATGGTTGGGGGAGGGACGATCAATCATTTTTTTCCTGACTTGCTCTTTATACACTCCCAACCCTGCCCTCATCCAGAGATGGGTAAGTGACTTGGTTATTCTAGCCTATCACCCTCTTGCTCACAAGGATCAGTCATAATTAGGGAATGACTCTGGCCAGGCTAGACATTGTACTTTCCTGAATATCTTTTGTTGTTTCTTGTTTTGTTTTGTTTTTCTTTTTTTACTTTTAATTGTTTTCTTTAAAATTATAAATCATTGAAGAGATTATTTAGATGAATTACATTAATATTTCTTTTTTCTTAAGAACATTTTTTCTCTTTGTACATTTATTTTTTATTTTTTTATTATATTAAGTTAGACACCATACAGTCCATCATTAGTTTTTGATGTAGTGTTCCATGATTCATTGTTTGTGTATAACACCCAGTTCTCCATGCAATCTGTGCCCTCTTTAATACCCATCACCAGGCTCACCCATCGCTCCACCCCCTCCATTCTAAAACCCTCAGTATCTTTTGAACTGAAATTGGGGATTTATTTTTTCTCTTTTTGGTGGTGAAGCTAGTGAGATGTGAGCCTGGAAGTGCTAATATACATAGTTTCAGCTTCATGGAGAAAATCTGATTGTGAGAATGATGGCAATGGTCAGAGAAAGGTAGAGATACCAAAGGGAGAGGGACAGAGGGACAGTGAGGCCCTGGTTCCCTTTGTCATTGACCCTGAGCTTTGGATTGGATTCTTGTCATCCTTAGTCAAAGAGTCCTAAGTTATGTGATGCCATCCTGTGAGACATTGCTTACCTCATTTGCCTATTTTGGGCAGCAGGGTAATGACAGCAGGTCCCATTTAAGTGTGGGTTGCGCTCCTTTCCATAACAATTTTCAAAGGAATCCTTTTAAATGAGAACAAATTGTGTGTATATATGTAATATTCAGCCATGAGAAAGAAAAAAATTCTGCCATTTATGACAACATGGCGTGGGGGAATCAGGGAGATGTTGTTTAAGGGGCAAACCTGCAACTAGGAGATAGAAAAGTTCTGGAGATCTAATGCACAACCTAGGGATCACTGTTAACAATACTGTACTGTAAACTTCAAAGTTGCTAAGAGACTAGTCTTTAATTGTTCTCAGCACAAAAAGTAATTTTATTTATGTGACATGATAAGGGTACTAGCTCATGTTACTACAGTAATCATATAGCATACATAAAAATCAATCAAATAAAAGATTAGTTTAAAAGAACCACAGATGCCTCGTTAGCACAGTAGGTAGCACGTCAGTCTCATAAAAGAACCTCAATGAGTATTAGTTGAATTTATATAATTGAGTACATGGCCTCCATCTTAATACTGTTGGTTTCACCACTTATGGGCCTTATTGCTTTGGTTTATTTTGCTCTACTTTACACAGCTTTAAAATATGTATAATGATTATACATGACTTACCTAAGAGATAGTATAGGATAATGGTTAAGAACATGGTCTCTGGAAAAAAGAATTTCTATGGTCAAATCCTGCCTCTACAGGATTTACAGAACTTGTTTGTGGTTTATTGGGACCTGGGGCAAGTTACTTAAACTTCAGATGTCTTGGTTTTCTTATTTGTAAAATGGTGGTAGAAGTAGGTATCTACATTATAAGATTGTGTGTGATGCATGTTTAGTGAGTTCATGCGTTTAAAGCTGTTCAAATAACAAGTACTATCTGTTAATATGTATTATAATGACATTATTCAGTTGTAACTGGATTAAATACAATCCATATCACAACACCTTCACCATGATTAGCACTCAGTAAATGTTAATTTCTGTGGCTGTGGATATTTGGGTCTAGTTCCAGCTCTATACTGACAGTTGGCATACTGCCGTCACATTAATCTTATTAAAGTCACATTTTGTCATGTTTTACTTATGCTAAACACAATCAGAAGCCACCTATTATCTGTAGATTGTTGTCCTTTTCAGACCATCTCTATCCTAATCATTTTCATCTATTCCCCAGGATCACCTCACATGATCATTGCACTTATTTAAGAGATTTTTCTCGTCTCTCATTATATGTCGAGAACTGTGAGGAGTCTGAGATTTTACCTCACTTGCAAGCTAACAAATTAGCCTACCCTGACTTCATGGATGCTGGCAGAAAAAGTGACATTCCTGGGTCATTACAGTGTAACAAACAGCATGAGCCTCATGTTTACATCGGTTGTCCTCACTCCAGAAATCCCCTGGGAGGGGGATGCAGAGGGGCTCAGGTGTGTGTTCTGCATGCAGTGACTGAGGAACTTCAAGCTTAGAGTGCCTAATATTCTTTGATTGGAAATCAAAACTCAATAAATGGTAATTTCATAAAGCTTAGTTGCAAGGTAGAATCTGAACCAATATTTGTTACTGTGTTTCACTAAAAACAGGTCCTGATTTCATGGTCCCCATCAGTTGGGGACTGAGACTGAGACCCCCTATATAGTGCCAAACAAATATCAGAGTTTGATGTGAAATTTTGTTTTGTCTTGTTTTGTTTTGAGAGAGGGTGTGAGTGGTGAGAGGGGCAGAGAGAGAATTTTAAGCAGGTTCTACACTCAGTGCAGAGCCAGACATGGGGCTTGATCTCTTGACCCTGAGATCAGGACCCCCTGAGATCGGGACCCCGAGATCAGGACCTGAGCTGAAATCAAGAATCAGATGTTTAACTGACTGAGCCACCCAGGTGCCACCTTGATGTGAAAATCTTCCTCTGTGCTTTAATCCTGAGCATTACTGTCTCTTATTACCATTGTTTCATTACAATTTTATAAAACTAGCCTGGAGTCTCATTTTTTTAATAAGTGAATTCCGCCCATGATCACAGTTATATTTTTAGTCTTTTTTCTAAATGCCAACATTAGTCATTAGATAGAAGACCTGGTCATGAACCAGGCCATTGGGTGACTCAAGATTCCATCACTTGACCTCATATTGAAAATATGAGAGCCAAACAGAGTTTATCTGACAAGCAGCACTGTAGCAGTGTTTTCTACTTTTCAGTTTTACTGTACAGAAAAACATAGTCAGTTCTAAAATACTGGTTTTTCTTTTATTTGGGCCAGTGGCAGTATGTTGCTTTTTATTGAGAATGGTCCAGTTGTAAAAATCTCCGCTGGGGAAATGATTCTAACTGAAAGCCAGCATCACATTTTATGGCCTGCTAAGGCCAACGGATTCCAATTAACTGGTGTCAGAATGAATTTCTCTAATTATTACATTAATTTGGCCACTTCCTTGCTTAAAAGCATTCTGTGGAGTATATATTCAAGCCTTTTTAATCTAGCCAAATTCCTTTTTATGAACATCCCTGCAAGAACCCTATACTATAATTACACTGGTCTATTTTCTTTTCTTTAACTCTTCATTCCCCTACTTGTTTTTCTTTTGTTAGTTCTATTCTTATGTATCTTATAGTATTTGCTTTGAGTGGAATGTTTTCTTCTGTTATGGTATCCAATGGATTATTACTGGTGCTTAGGAATATGCCATCGGTTTTTGTTTGTAGCCCTTTTAGACATAAATCTGTTGGCTCTTTTTAAATTGAAATGGCTGGATTTAGAGACTATTGAATTTTCTGTGTGCACAACCAGATTTTCCACAAACACGTGACAGTTAGGCCTTTTTCTTTCCAATTATTATGCCAAATAATTTAATTGGCTTGCGTTTACTAGAACCTACAACTAAAATGTTCAGTAGAAGTAGTGATAGTGGGTACTCTTGTCTTTTTCCCCAACATTTAAAAGAATGTGTCTCAAATTTCATCATTAAGCTACTTGATGAATAACTATATATGTGAGTCAGCATTCCAAATGGTTAACAGCTAGGACTCTGGACCAACTTGCCTAGATTTAAATTCCAGCTCTGTCACTTCCAGCTGTGTTACATTGGATACATTAATCCTCACTCAACTTTCTCATGTGTAATATAGGGCATGATAGCACTCTATCATAGGGTTGTTGTAAAGGATCAATGAATTAATACTTGTAAAGTGCTTAAAACTATCTGATGCATGGTAACCATGATATAAGTGTTCTTTATGTAATATATTGAATCAAACACTCGAAATTTTTCATTCAGTATATTACTTTAATTTATATTATTATATTGAATAGCTTTTAAGTTGCCAAGATGTCATAATAAGGTTTTTAAAAATACATGGTTCACTTCTATTCAATATTGTACTGGAGGTTGTAGCTGGGACAATTAGGCAAGAAAATGATATAAAAGACAACTAGATTGGAAAGGAACAGATAAAACTACTCACAGATGACATGATATTGTGTATAGAAATCCAAGGGGAGAAAGAAAGAAATCCTAGGGAATTCATACATGCATACATACATGTGTGCACACATGCACACACACCAATTATGAGAACTAATAATTTCATCTAAGTTGAAGGGTATGATATCAAGATACAAAAATTAATTGTATTTCTGTATACCAGCAATGAACAATTAAAAAGGAAATTAAGAAAATAATTTTATTTACAGTAGCATCAAGAAGAAAATATTTAAGAAAAAGGTTAAAAAATGTTATACACTGAAAACTATAAAACATTTTTGAAAGAAATTAAGGAAGAACTAAATAAATAAATATCTCTTGCTCATGGATTGAAAGACTTATTATTAAGATGGAAATTTCCTCAAACTGATCTACAGATGCAGTATAATCCCTATTAAAATTCCAGCTGCCTTTACAAAAAAGAAGTTGACAAACTAAACGTAAAGTTATATGTAAATGCAAAGGTCCCAGACTAGTCAAACCAGTCTTAAAAAATGACTAAGTTAGAGGACTCATATTTCCTGATTTCAAAATTTACTACAAAGCAATAGTAATCAATGCAGTGTGGTACTGGCATAAGGATAGATACATAGATCAATGGAATAGACTTGAGAATCTAGAAATAAATGCTTCTATTTAAGATCAATTGATTTTAAAAATTTTTTTTTAATTTTTATTTTTAAAGATGTATTTATTTGAGAGAGAGAGAGGGCATGGAGGGAGGGAGGGGCAGAGGGAGAGAGAAAGAGAAGCTTTCAGGGCCGGATGTGGGGCTTGATCTCAAGATCCTGAGATCATGACCCTGAGATCACTACCTGAACCAAAACCAAGAGTCAGACACAACCAACGGTGCCACTCAGGTGCCCTTAAGATGAACTGATTTTTGGCAGCAATGTCAAGGCAACTCAATAAAGAAAGAATAGTCTTTTCAACAAATGGTGTTGTGACAACTGATCTCTACATGTATAAGGATGACATTGGGACCCTACCTTGGAACATAAATAAAAATTAACTAAAAAATGTTTAAAAACTCACAGAATAAAACACAGAAATAAATCTTATGACTTCCAATTAGGCAGTGGTTTCTGCTATGACACCAAAAGCACAAGAAACAAAAGAAAAAGACAAAGGACTGCATCAACTTAAGAACTTTGGAGCTTTTAAGGACATTATCAAGAAAGTGATAAGATAAACCACAGGATGGTAGAAAACATTTGCAAATCAAGTATCTAATAAGGGATCAGATTCAGAATACATGAAGAATTTTGACAAGTCAACAATAAAAAGACAAATAACCCAATTAAAATTGGGCATCAGATTTGAAAACATTTCTCTAAAGAAGATACACAAATGACTAGTAAGCCTTTGAAAAGATGCTCAAAATCATTAGTCATTAGAGAAATGAAAATCAAAACTATAGTGAGATACCTCTTCACACGCACTAGGATGGCTATACTAAGAAAATAGACCATAACAAGTGTTGATGAGGTTGTAGAGAAACTTGAGCATGTGTACATCTCTAGTGGAAAAGTAAAATAGTGCAGCTTTTTTTTTGTAAAAGAGCTTGTCAGTTACTCAGAAACTTATAGATAAGGGTTACCATATGATCTATATGATCCAACAATTTTACTCCTAAGTATATACACATTGAAAATACATACCCACACAGAAAATTGTTCACAAATATTTGTAGCAGCATAATTCATAAAACTCCCAATGTGGAAACAACCCAAATGTTCATCAACTAATGACTGGATAAACCAAAGGTGGTATATCCATACAATGGAATATGATTCAGCCATAAAATGGAATGAAGGACTGACATGCTACAATATGGGTGAATCTTGAAAACATGCCAAAGGAGAGAAAACATTCACAAAAGATCAGTATCATATGATTCACTTATATTAAATGTCTGGAATGGGAAAATTCAGAGACAGAAATTAAATCAGTGGCTTTTAGGTGCAGGAAGTAGAAACTGGCAGTGTCTAGTTATGGAGACAGGATTTCTTATTGGAGTGAAGAAAATATTCTGGAAAGGTTGTACAACTATATGAATGTACTAAAACCCCCTGAATTATACACTTAAAAAGGGTCAATTTTAAGATATGTGAATTACAGCTCCTTAAAGATGTTAAAAAATGCATAGTTGATTTAACTTTCTAGTATTTAATTCAGGATATTTGCATAGGTGTTTATAAGTGAGATAGTTCTTTGTTTTTCTGTTCTTACACAGTCTTTATTTAGTTTTGGTGTCTGAACCTGAATCATCTGACTTCTCTCTTATGTATGAACTGTCTTTGTTTCTCTTTCGGTCTAATTCCACTTTAGTGCTAATTCTTAGCCCCTTCTGCCTACTTAAGAACTTAATTCTAGCAAATTCTCCCTCTCTTCCCTACATTAATAATTTTTTCCTCTCTATTATCTCCTTGATAATTTTAATTATTCAAAGTGATGTGATGCCTTTTACTGTGAAAGCACACTCCCTTGACCCCACATTCATCTCCAGCAACTACCATGTTTCTCTGTTCCTCATGATAGCAAAACTTACTGAAAAATTTATTTATGGTTACCAGCATCTTTTCCTTCATCCTCTCTTGGATCCATTTTGTTTTATTTCATTTTGTTTTGTTTCATTTTATTTTATTTTTTAAAGATTTTATTTGAGATAGAGTGAGAAAGAGAGAGAGAACATGAGTGAGGGGAGAGGCAGAGGAAGGAGAAACAAGCTCTCCACTGAGCAGGGAGCCCGATGTGGGGCTCAATCCCAGGACCCTGAGATAATGACCTGAGCTGAAGGCAGACACTTAACTGACTGAGCTACCACACACCCCTATTTTATTTTTTTTAGAGAGTTATTTATTTATTTTATTTTTTTTAAAGATTTTATTTATTTATTTGGTGCAGAGAGAGAGAGACAGAGATCACAAGTAGTCAGAGAGACAGGCAGAGAGAGGGGGGAAGCAGGCTCCCTGCCGAGCAGAGAGACCGATGTGGGGCTCGATCCCAGGACCCCGAGATCATGACCTGAGCCGAAGGCAGAGGCTTTAACCCACTGAGCCACTCAGGCGCCCCTAGAGAGTTATTTATTTATTTGAGAGAGAGACAGGGAGCACTAGCAGTGGGTGGGGGCAGAGGGAGAAGGAGAGAAGCAGACTTCCCATTAAGCACAGAGCCCCATGTGAGCTTGGTCTCATGACCCTTGAGATCATTACCTGAGCCAAATCAAGAGTCAGTTAACCAATTGAGCTACCCAAGTGCCCCTCTTCAATCCATTTTATGAGGCTTTTGTCCTCATTTAGCCACTAAAGCCACCAGTTAGCTCCACATTGTTACATTCTAATGATCAGCTCTCTGTTATCATCTTACATGAACTTCCAAAAGCATTTGATTAAATGATAACTCTCTTCTTGAAATATTTTCAATTTAGTTTTGGGATGCTACTTTCTTGGCTGTATGATTGAGGGTCATGGCTTTTTGTTAGCTGTCAGCTGAAGACCATTTTCCAATCCTACAGACCACCACAATTACTTGCCATATGGGCTTCTCCAACATGGCTGCTTACTTCGTCAAGACTCCAAAGAGAGTCTCTGACCTCAGGAAGAGCTCAGCCCTCTTTACTTTAGGACTTTTCACTTAATTAACTAGGCCCACCAGGATAATCTTTGCTTTTGATTAATTCAAAACTGAGTTAATCAATCAACTGAGTTTTGATTTGGGACCTTAATTACATCTCAAAATACCCTCATCTTGGCCATATTCTATTGAATATTAGAAGCAAGTTACAGGTCTTGGCTTCTCTTGAAGGGTGGGGATTCCATAGGCCAGGAAACACCAAGAGGTAGAAGTTATAGGAGCCATCTTATAATTATGTCTACTGTACTCCTTATCTGTTTGATCTCTAAAATTGTAACCCCTTGGGACTCAGTTCTTGTGTCCCTTTGTCTGTTATGCTGAATATCTTTTGCCTCTCCACATTTGCTTTCTCCCTTCTCTTCTTTGATTTGTGCCCTAAGAGTTGGTTTGAATACACTATATCAACAGATGCCCTTGTTCTTGTCTTTCCTATTGGTCATTGGGAAGAGGGTGAGGTTGGGCTATTTATTCCTCTAGCCTTTCAATGGCTGTGTTGCTCCCCTTGACTAAAAGTTATAGCTCTTTTCAGGGATTCCTCTCTATTTAGGCACTTCTTCTATGTTCCCAGGCATTCCTACCTCCTTTTACTCCTTTAGGTTCTCTGCTATTGGGGTAAGTGCATCTGCCTCATTATTCTTTACAGTAAACTCAGCTACACCACTTAAAAAGAAACTTTGTTAGACTCTTCTCAAGTTGTATTGTTGGAGTATGCTCCTTGTACTGATGTGTAAGTCTACATGCTCTTCCTTGCTCATCGCATCAAGTCTCATGGATTTAAATTTTCATGATTCCACTGATGACTCCTAAATTTTTATCCATAGCCTGGGCCTCTTCCTTGGAACTCCTACTTGAAATTTCTACTTGGCTATCTTCTGTATATCACAGACTTTACATGTCCCAAACCTCCAACTCTGATTCTCACCCAACTTCCAACCTCAAACCTCACCTCTCCACATACTTTCCGGTCTCAGTAAATGGTAATATCTTTCTTCCACTTCAGAGGCCAAACAGATTGGAGTTATTTTTGGCTTTACCCTTTCTTTCATACTCCCCATTTGATCCAACATCAATCCTCTTCTTTCTCTCTATTCGCATTTTAACCACTTCTTACCACCCCCACTGCTTCCACATTGGTCTAAGCCATCATCATCTCTAACCTGGACTACTTGAACAGACTTCTAACTAGTTCCCTTCCTCCTTTCCTTGCTCTTCACATTTCATTCCAGTCTTTTCTGAACGAGGCTGTCATAGTGATCTTTTCAATACGTAAGTCACATCTTGTCTCTTCAAAATCCTTCAGTGGCTTCTCACTTAATAGGGAGTAAAAGCTGAAGACTTTAAAATGGCCTAGAAGGCTCTATGTGATCTGACCTTCTGCTACAATTCTGACTTTGCTCTTACTACTCTTCTTGCTTATTCTATTCCTGTTTCTTTGCTGTTCCTTGAATGTGTTGTGCATGCCCCTGCCTCAAAGCCTTTGAACTCCCTGTGCCATCTGCCTGGGACACTTGCCCCTTACATATATCTATATGTCTGGCTTCTTCAAATAATGGCTTTTCACTAAGTCTTCTCTGGCATTCTTTATAAAATAGCATCCTTTCTTCCACTTCTGTGCTCTTCTTCTCCTTACCTTAGTTTATTTTTTCTTTCTAAGACTTTTATCCCCTGAAGTACTATAACATTCTCTTGTTTATTTGTGATCTGTTTCTCTTTCTGTCCCCCCAACCCCCACAACTACAATGTAAGCTTAATACATTAGGAACTTTGTTTTATTTGCTTATTTTTCTGAAGCACATTGAATGCTGCCTGGCATGTAGTGCTGTTCAATAAATAGCTGTTGAATAAATAATTGAGTTTCTTAATGACAAAGTTTGAATGATTAGGTATTATAGTGGTTTAGTAGACAACATCTATAGAATCTCTAGAGTTGTTGTGTTTGGGACTCCTGATCCATGGTAATATTGGAGATAATGCTGATATAGTTATGGTGCTAGGGGGTTTTGGATCGGTTCTGGTCTTATGATTGTATTTCTTTTTCCTCCCACTTTCTCAGGTCCAACACTTCCTAATAAACCACAGTCCCTATCATCAAATGAATTGTTGTTTAAGCCTCCTCCATGCTCATGGTGGTCTCAATGCAGCTGCAGCTTTGGGCAGGATGCCTGCTTCTGGCTACCTATCTGCCTGAGCCTTCCTTGCTCACTACATTGCCTTTCTGTTCTATTTCTTGTCCACTGAGATTTTTATCTTGATTCTGTACCCAGCTAATGTCATTGGGCTTTTATCTTTTTATACATTTCCAATCATGGCTGTGGGTCTGGAACAGAGAATGCATGGTAATTTATGAACTCACTAAACTATCTTAACTAGAAGTCTCCATGCACTTCCAAACAAAGTTTGGATTATTGCCAAATTTAAAATCTAGGAGATAGCACATAAAAATTCAGATTTACAGTTTATCTTGAAAATTTGTAATATCTGGCAACTCTTGGCCTACACTTCTGCACCGGACAACTGGAAGGAGGTAAGCAAATACTAAGACCCTTCAGTGGGTCAAGTACTTTACGGGTTGCCAAGTTCTCACTGCTGCACATTTTCTTAAACTTGATAGAGATGATTTCATTGCTTTGCCTTATCTTCCTAATCCCTGTAGGCATTTTAATTTGTGACTGCTATTTTGGGTATATGATGAGCTAAGGCATCAGGTAATTTATTAAGAGGTTAAAAACTAAATGCCACCCAAACCAAAAACACATTCTTTATTTTGAATAGTATGTGTGAAATGGAGAGAGAGAGTAAGAGAGAGAAAGCACTCTATGTTTTTTCTCCCTAGTGTCAGTTTTTTCTCCTATCTCTTCCAGTCTAAAATTTCCAAACCTACTAAACCTGCACCTTTTCCATTTTAGGCCAGACTTCTCCCCTTAAATAAATTTCTTTTGAATAAAACTTTATATCAGGGAATACCCTGTAATTGAGTGATGGCATTACACAGTGAGTAACACAGTACTGAGAATGTAAGCTGTCTGTAAGAGCTCTCCAATTCAAGGAAGAACTAACTCTTTTGATACTAATGATGAGCTTTTCTTCCTAAATTGAACTGAGTAGTTATGAGAAACTGATTTTTCATGTATACAAGAATCTAGATGATCAGCTTCTTTGGCCCAACTACTACAGATATTCTTCCCAGAATATAAGAAGTATGTTTATACTTCTTGAATTATAAATTTCTGGTTTATACTGAATAGTGACTTTCTGTCCCCAATGTACAAGTTTGTATAAGAGTAACCATGGAATGGACATTTGCTTAGTTTATGTGACTTGTAGAATATCAGAAAACCTACTGCTTTTCCTGCTTTCCCTGCCAGTGAGTCAGGAGTTGAAAAGGTGGTATTTCTGATTTATTTAGGTTAATGCAATGAAGCTATTGTTGAATAGCAAAAGAATCCTCTTATGCTTGTGCCATTTGTCATCTCATTATAGATTTCAAGTTTGCAAGGGTGGTTTACACAATGCTACTTGCTATTTTCTGAATACTCTGCCAGAAAACTTAATGACCCTATTACTTATTACTTACATGCTTACTTATTACTTACCTTATTACTTAATACTTACTTGTGCCTAGGTAAGGGGGCTTGTTTGTAGGCCAGATAGCTGAATTTTTGAAGTATGTTTTTGAAGTTATAATTGTAGTCCACTTTTCTGTTCAATTGTTGTTTGCCTTCCAAAAATTAGAATTCCTTCAAAACATTCACTGATGTTTAATCTCTACACTTCCAAGGAAGAGTCACATGGCACAAGATTTAAAGAGAATCAAACATTAAGCACAAAAGTGAGCAATAAAATTAGATATTAATTATATTTGTCTAATCCAAGTTTATTTTTTCTCCTCAACCTGAGTTGGATCAATTTACCTTTAGTTACAAATGTTTTCATTTATCATTTTTATTATTTTGTTATTTTTTTTTGAAAGAGAGCTTTTTATTACTTTTATGTATAGAAATTCAACAGCATCCACTTAGCCCAGTTTGGTGGCCAGTTCTTTAGCCTTTGCATTCTCCACCGTGGCAATGTGAACCACCAACTTTGGACCCAAGGTGTTGCCTCCCCAGACACAGAAGATCTCACCATATCTGTCATTGGAATTGGTCCTGATTGCTTTCACCAGCTTAGCCAAAGTTCCTTTGTCTTCCAAGTTAACTGTGTGAAGGCAACAGTGGTGCAGATCTTCCTGTGGATTTGAATACAAGTCTTGATGGTTGATTTCATTCAACATTTGAGGAAATCTTTAGCTGCTTGCTTCGGAATTAGAAGGCAAGTTGTAATTTCTTGGGAAGGTATGGTTCATAGAACAGGATAGGAAAATGGACTTTGTGGACCTATCTGTATCACCTGAGCCTAAGGTTAGGTACTCCTGTTTGAGCTATCTAGATTTAAGAGTCTCCTTTAAGTCAGAGTAGGCTCTTTCTTTCCAGAAGTTTTAAAAAATTTCCTTTTCCCTACCTTACTCTAAATATATATACATATGCATTTAGAGAGAGTGGGAGAGAGAGAAAGGGGATTGGGGGATGGGCAGAGGGAGAGGAAAGAGAGAATTTTAAGCAGGCTCTGCCCCAGAGCCCATAGAGCCCCATACCCTTATGGTCCATCTCATAACCCTGAGATCATGACCTGAGCCACAAATCAGGAGTTGGATGCTTATCAGACTGTCAACCAGGTGTCCCAGTTCACGTATGTTCCAAGCTCAAACTCTGCATATTTTTTTTTTAAAGAATCACTCTACAGTTTGGGGTACCCTGTCTTTTGAGGCTCTGGGATGTGTTGAAAGTTCATCTTAAAATTCTAACTGCAATAGGGTCATTCTTAAAAAACAGCCCTGCCTTTTCTGCTTCCCTAGTAATACTGTGGGTGTCCCTTCCATGATGAAATATAACCTACCTGACCAGGACCCACAAGACACCTCCTTTAGTTAGACTTCATTTTTAAAAATTTAACATATAATGTATTATTTGTCCCAGGGGTACAGGTCTGTGAATCAACAGGCTTACACAATTCACAGCACTCACCATAGCACATACCCTCCCCAATGTCCATAACTCGGCCACCCTATCCCTACCTCCACACCCCCAGGCAACCCCTCAGATTGTTTTGTGAGATTAAGAGTCTCTTATGGTTTGTCTCCCTCCCAATCGCATCTTGTTTCATTTTTTCCCTCCCTACCCCCCACAACCCCCCACCTTGCCTCTCAAATTGCCCATATCAGAGAGATCATATGTTAATTGTCTTTGTCTGATTGACTTATTTCACTCAGCATAATAACCTCTAGTTCCAGCCACATCCTTGCAAATGGCAAGCTCTCATTTCTTTCGATGGCTGCATAGTACCCCATTGTATATATACACCACTTCTTCTTTATCCATTCATCTGTTGAAGGACATCTACGTTCCTTCCATAGTTTAGTTATTGTGGACATTGCTGCTATAAACAGTCAGGTGCACATGCCCCTTCAGATCACTACACTTTGAATCTTTAGGGTAAATACCCAGTAGTGTGATTGCTGGGTCATAGAGTAGCTCCATTTTCACCTTTTTGAGGAATCTCCATGCTGTTTTCCAGAGTGGCTGCACCAGCTTGCATTCCCACCAATAGTGTAGGAGGGGTCCCCTTTCTCTGCATCCTCTCCAACATCTGACTTGTTTCCTGACTTGTTCATTGTAGCCATTCTGACTGGTGTGAGGTGGTATCTCATTGTGGTTTTGATTTGTATTTCCCTGATGCTGACCGAGGTTGAGCACTTTTTCCTGTGTCTGTTGGCCATCTGGATGTCCTCTTTGCAGAAATGTCTGCTCATGTCTTCTGCCCATTTCTTGATTGGATTCTTTGTTCCTTGGGTGTTGAGTTTGATAAGTTCTTTATAGATTTTTAATCTAACCCTTTATCTGATATGTTACTTGCAAATATCTTCTCCCATTCTGTCAGTTGTTTTTTGGTTTGGTTGACTGTTTCCTTTGCTGTGCAAAGCTTTTGATCTTGATGAAGTCCCAATAGTTCATTTTTGCCCTTGCTTCCCTTGCCTTTGGCGATGTTCCTAGGAAGAAGTTGCTGTGGCTGAGGTTGAAGAGGTTGCTGTCTGTGTTCTCCTCAAGGATTTTGATGGATTCCTGTCTCATATTGAGGTTTTTTCATCCATTTTGAGTCTATTTTTGTGTGTGGTGTAAGGAAATGGTCCAGTTTCATTGTTCTGCATGTGACTGTCCAATTTTCCCAACACCATTTGTTGAAGAGACTGTTTTTTACATTGGACATTCTTCCTTGCTTTGTCAAAGATGAGTTGCCCATAGAGTTGAGGGTCTATTTCTGGGCTTTCTATTCTGTTCCATTGATCTATGTGTCTGTTTTTGTGCCAGTACCATACTGTCTTGATGATGACAGCTTTGTAATAGAGCTTGAAGTCTGGAATTGTGATGCCACCAACTTTGGTTTTCTTCTTCAACATTCTTCTGGCTATTTCTGTTTTGATATTTCTTATTTCTCTTCTCCTGCTGGGTTTAGGCTTTCTTTGCTGTTCTTTCTCCAGCTCCTTTAGATGTAGGGTTAGGTTGTGCACTTGAGACCTTTCTTGTTTCTGGAGAAAGGCTTGTATCACTATATACTTTTTTCTCAGGATCACCTTTGCTGTGCCCCATAGATTTTGAACAGTTGTGCTTTCATTTTCATTTGTTTCCATGAATTTTTTCAATTCTTCTTTAATTTCCTGGTTGACCTACTCATTCTTTAGTAGAATGCTTTTTAGCCTCCATGTATTTGAGTTCTTTCCAACTTTCCTCTTGTGATTGAGTTCTACCTCCAGAGCATTGTGGTTTGAAAATATTCAGGGAATGATCCCAGTCGTTTGTACTGGTTGAGACCTGATTTGCAACCCAGGATGTGATATATTCTGGAGAATGTTCCATGTGTGCTAGAGAAGAATGTGTATTCTGTTGCTTTGCGATGGAATGTTCTGAATATATCTGGGATGTCCATCTGGTCCAGTGTGTCATTTAAGGCCTTTATTTCTTTGTTGACCTTTTGCTTGGATGATCTGTCCATTTAAGTGAGGGGGTGTTAAGGTCCCCTACTATTATTGTATTATTGTTGATGTGTTTCTTTGATTTTGTTATTAGTTGGTTTATATAATTGGCTGCTCCCATGTTAGGGGCATAGATATTTAAAATTGTTAGATCTTGTTGGACAGACTCTTTAAGTATGATATAGTGTCCTTCCTCATAGTCTTTGGCTTAAAATATAATTTATCTGATATAAGGATTGTCACCCCAGCTTTCTTTGTATGTCCATTAGCATGGTAGATTGTTTTCTAGCCTCTCAGTTTAAATCTGGAGGTGTCTTTGGGTCTGAAATGAGTTTCTTGCAGACAGCATATCAATGGGTCTTATTTTTGTTAATCAATTCTGATACCCTGTGTCTTTTGATTGGGGCATTTAGCCCATTTACATACAGGATAACTATTGAAAGATATGAATTTAATGCCATTGTATTGCCTATAAGGTGACTGTTACTGTATATTGTGTCTGTTCCTTTCTGCTCTCTTACTTTTAGTCTCTCTCTTTGCTTAGAAGACCCCTTTCAATATTTTCTGTAGGACTGGTTTGGTGTTTGCAAGTTCTTTTAATTTTTATTTATCACCTGGAAGCTTTTTATTTCCTCTTCTATTTTCAGTGACAGCCTAGCTGGATATAATGTTCATGGCTGCATATATTTCTCATTTAGTGCTCTGAATATTTCATGCCAGTCCCTTCTGGCCTGCCAGATCTCTGTGGATAAGTCTGCTGCCAATCTAATATTTCTACCATTTTATTTTACAGACCTCTTGTCCTGAGCTGCTTTCAGGATTTTTTCTTTGTCACTAAGAGTGGTAAGTTTTACTATTAGACCCACTTAGACCCACATGGGGTGTGGACTCTTTTTTTTTTTTTTTTCCTTTTTTTTAAATTTTGAGGGGGGTTTTCCCTGCCTCCTGGTTTTGATGCTTGTTCTCTTTACCATATTAGAGAAATTCCCTACTATAATTTGCTCCAATATACCTTCTGCCCTCCTCTCTCTTTCTTCTTCTTCTTCTGGGATCCCAATTATTCTAATATTGTTTCATCTTATGGTATCATTTATCTCTTGAATTCTGTTGTTTGTCTCTCTTTTGCTCAGCTTCTTAATTCTCCATCATTTGGTCTTCTATATCACTAAATCTCTCTTCTGCCTCATTTATCCTAGCAGTAAGAGTCTCCATTCTTGATTGCACATCTTCAATAGCTTTTTTAAATTTCACCTTGGTTAGATTTTTAGTTCTTTAATTTCTCCAGAAAGGAATTTTATTTCTCCAGAAAGGGATTCTCTAATATCTTGCATGCTTTTTTTAAAAGCCCAGCTGGTACCTTGAGAATCGTCGTTCTGAACTCTAGTTCTGATATATTACTAATGTTCATATTGAATAAGTCCCTAGCCATTGGTACTGCTGCTTGGTGTTTTGTTGTTGTTGTTGTTGTTTGTTTTTTGGTGAGTTTGTCCACGTTTTCATTTTGTCCAGAAAAAAATAGATGAATGAGAGAATAAAATACTGAAAAGGTGGCAAAGACCCCAGAAAAATATACACTAACCAAATCAGAAAAGACCTGAAACTGGGGGGAGAAGGAAGGGGAAAAATTAAAAAATATATATATATGTGTATATATATATATATATATATATATATATATACACACACATACATACATATTAGACTGGTGAATAGAACAGAGCCATACACTTGAGTTTGGGTGTATTCTGGTCTCTTAGAAAAAACTATTTCCCAAAGTTTTAAAGAAATAAAACATATATTTACAAAAATAAGGGTAAACATGATGAAAGGATAGAATAGTACTGTAAAGATGAAAATTTAAAAAGATTCTAAAAAAGGAATTAAGATGAGAAGTTGGTTGGAAAAAGAAAAAAAAAGCAGAGAGAATGTGATTAGACTGGAGAAAAGAACAAAGCCATGTGCTAGATTTAGGGCATATTTTGATCTATTAGAAGAAATTGTATCCCAAAATTTTAAGGAAAAAAACCCTATATGTAAACAAAAAATAAGGTTAAATACAATGAAAGGATAGAATTTGACTATAACAATGAAAATTTTAAAAGATATTTTTAAAAAGGTATTGATGAGATAAAATAGTTAAAAACGTTAAAATAGGAAAGAGAAAAAGTTAAAAAATATAATAAGCATAAAACAAAAAAAAATTTAAAGATTTTATTTATTTATTTGAAAGACAGAGATCACACGTAGGCAGAAAGGCAGGCAGAGGGAGAGGAAAGGAAGCAGGCTCCCTGCTGAGCAGAGAGCCTGATGCAGGGCTTGATCTCAGGACCCTGGGATCATGACCTGAGCTGAAGGCAGAGGCTTTAACACACTGAGCCACCCAGGCGCCCCGAAAAAACAAAATTTAAAAAGGTTAACTTTGAAAGACTAAGCGATCATGGGAAAAAAGCCATGAATGCTATGTGCTGCTTTCTCCTAGCTCTGGAGTTATACCATTCACATTGATAGGTGAACTTGGTCTTGGTGGGATGTTCTTGCTGATCTTCTGGGAGAAGGGCCTGTTGTAGTGATTCTCAAATGTCTTTGCCCAAGGTGGAATTGCACCACCCTTGCCAGGGGCCAGGCTATGTAAGTGGCTTAGGTTTGCTCTTGGTAGCTTTTGCTCCCTGAATGCTTTCCTTATAGCTTTGGAGGAGTAGAATTGAAGATGATGGCCTTCTAATCTCTGGCCCCATAGGAGCTGAGAGCTCAGGGCCCCACTCCTCAGTGCTCCCTCAGAGAAAAGCAGTCAATCCCTCCCATCTCTCTGGTCTCTGGCCACACTTGAGCTCACTCAGCCCATAGCTGAGTGTTTCTATCTCTGGCACATGGCCTCATTTTGAGTCTCCAAACCCAGCAGATTCCTTCACCGTGCTGCTGCACTGTTCCTCCTGGAGGAGGAAGGAGGGGGTCTTTCTGCATCTGCCACTTGTGGGGTCCCTGCTTGAAGAGCAGTGGCTCCACTGTGCCTTGGATCATGGTTTAAGGTAACCCTGAGCTGAGAGCTGCCTCCTTGGCTCTGTCTCTGTAGCTGGCTTCCCTGCTCCAATACCTGGGAGCTCTGCTGCACTCAGGCACCCCTGTTGTTTTTATGACCCCGCAGGTCCTGAGACCACACTCTCCCACAAGGGCTCTGCTTAGCCTCTGGAGTGATATCCCTCAGTGGAGCAGACTTCTAAATGTCGCAATTTTGTGCTCTGCTGCTCTCTCACTTACTGGGAGCTTGCCCTTCCCCCGGTGGCCTATCTTCCCATCACTTTGGATTCACTTCTCTGCACGTCCTATCTTCCAGAAAGTGGTTGATTTACTGTTCCTAGGATTGCTGCTCTTCTTCTCTTCTGTCTCCAGTTGAGTTTATAGGTGTTCAGAATGGTTTGATAACTATCTAGCTGAACTCCTGGGACCTGATGATATTTCGGTCTCCTATTCTTCCACCATCTTGCTTCTTCCTCCTGAGGAGTTAGACTTCTCAGGTGGCCAGGACACAGGATCACCCAGGTAACCTCACATGAATGGGGATATTTTATAAAGACATGAAGGGATGAATACCTCCTTAGCATCTGTACAGTGTTCTTCATGGAATCCCATTCATCATTGTTCATCATTCAGCTACTGTAGCTCTAGTGATCTAAATCCCGTCTTTGGTGACCTGGTTATTTGTCTGCTCCAAGAAGTGGGTATCCATTGCTCTTCTCAAATTCTAATATCTCAGCTTTCCTTAATTTCTGCTTCTCTCTTTTTCTGACTCATTGTCCACTGTCCTCCCCAACCCCCACCAATTGCTTCTGCCTACTTCATCTTCTATTCTCTCCTATCATTCTCAAATTCAAAACTACTTTTGATCTTATCTGAACTTCTAATACCATGCTACTCAAAGTCTTGTCCTCAGCCCAGTAGTATCAACAGTAACTGATAACTTGTCAGAAATGCAGAATCTCAGGTCACCCTTCCAGACTTGAAACATATTCTGTATACTAACAAGGTCCTCAGATCTGGAGAAGTTTTGCTCCAGTGTGCTAACTACTTAACTTTCTTCCTCCTTTCAACCTTCTCATCTGTTTTCATTCTTTGACCATTATTATTTACTTTAGGTCCCACAGTCCTTTATTTGAAGGACTCTCATCAATAGTCTTATCACACTCTCATCAATAGTCTTAACTCCCTGTCCTTTTGTCTCTTATGCATTTCCCTCCTACTTATGTGATAAAAGCCCAACTTTGAATGAATGCATCTATGTTCTCTCTATGTCTATGACGGAACAACCTGGCACTGTCACAGAAAGTCACCCATCAGGGCAGAATCATGCCAATACATTGGGCTCTTTAAGTGTGCCAATTCTTTTCTCCCTTGGTAAATTTTCTCCCTCTATTTTCAAAAATTGTTCTAAACATTATATACTCTATTCAAACCTCAAATATTCTTAGCTCCTCCTCAGTTTCAGCAGATGACTTCACCTCCTACTTCCTGTAGAAAATAGAAGGGATCAGATGGGAACTCCCTCAGCTTCCTGCTACCAAATTCACACAGTTCCATCTGTACCCATGTTCTTCTCTTTTCCTCCTATTTTAGCATAGGATCTAGTCTTCTGATCATTTAAGGCCAATCTTGGCACTTGTGTTTTGGATTTTGTTCCTTCATGCCTTATCAGGGACCTTACATTATCCATTCCTCCTCATTACCTCCTCTCTGCTATTTATTCAACATATCTTTCTCAGTTGGATTATTTCCAGGTACATTTAAACTTGTTCATGTCTCTTCTATCTTAAAAACAACCACCTTTTTTTGACTCCCACTTTTACCTCCAACTCCTTTCAATCTTTCCCATTTCTTTAAATCTGAATTTTCTAAAAAATTCTCATTATTTGGTTTGTCCGTTTTTCACCTCTTTATCTTCCTCCATTATGACAGTTGTTTCTAGCTCTGCACCTAGACTGTGGCTAAGGCTACCAATGACCTCCATAATTTAAATCCACTGGATGTTTTCCAGTCATTTTTTCTGATCCTTAAGCACTCTTGCCCACTCTGAGTTGTTTTTTTTGTTTGTTTGTTTGTTTTGTTTTGTTTTTGTTTTTTTGGTATCATGTTGATTTTGGCTCCCAGAACACAATGCCATCCAGGTTTTCCTTCATGCTTTTCTAGCATTTCCTTCTTTGTTACTTTGCTGATACACCCTTCTCTGGTTGGTGTGTTCTGAACACTCTTCCTTTTCCATTTTATATTCTATTATATGTTGGGTTCTCTAGATCAGATGTTGTGATAGAATTTGGGGTGCAAGGTGTTCATTGTGAACCAACACCTTTGGAAAGAAAGCAGAGATGTGAAAAAGAAGTTGAATTTGACACAGTTCCAACCAAGCTTTGGCCAATGTGGGAATGAGTGTGGGGGCATCATTAATAGTGGACTCACCCACCATTAAATTGAAATGGCTGAGCCTTCATATACATGCCTTACTCATTCACCAGATGTGAGGTGCCCAGAGAAGGCATGAGGTCCTTCAAGGGGATTCTCTTATCTGAAGAAGATGCTGAAGGAGCTGAGAACTGAAAAATATCTGTTGGGAGATGTGAGTGGTATATCTTTGAGTCTATCACATATTCTCTCTTTGGACAGTATTTGCCATATGCATGGTTCATTTTTGTCAGTTGTCTAATGATTCTCAAATTTATACCTCTAGTCCAGACCAGATCAGACCATACACTGAATTGTCTATTCAGTATCTCTACTTGAGTGTCTCAAAGAGTTCTCAGGCTCAATGTGTCTAAACCACATAAAAATATTAATATTCTCTGAATCTATTCATCTCTCTCCTTTTCTACTGCTATTTCTCTAGTTCACACTATCATTTCCTCTAGCCTTAACTCCTGCAAAGTCACCCTACTTGCTATTCCCTTATCCAGTCTACCTCTTTCATCAATTTATTATATCATAATTAGAGCAATATTTTTCAAATACAATTTTAAGTATGTTATCTCTTCTCTATGCCTGAAATACATACCTCGAGGGACTTAACATTGTTGTTTCTGGCAGGGACCAAAATAATGCATATAGCCCTCAAGGGTTTCTATGGTTGGCTCCTATCTGTGTCTCAAGTATAACCTTAACATACTATTTTCCTCAGTCCCTGCATTCCACTGGCACTGATTTATTATTTATTTTTAAATTTTCTCTAATGGGTATATAAGAGCCTCATAGATTTGTTGTCTCTACTAATAATACTCTTCTCTCATTTTTCATCTTCTTGTTTCTTCTCCATTTTTTCAGCTCAAGCCTCATTTTTTTCAGGTAAGCCTTCCTTAAGCCTCTCATATTGAGTCAGGCTCTCAAAGTATTTTGTTTTATTTCTTCTTAGCACATGTGTTAGAACATAAATGTATACTTGTTCATGTGATTATCTGACTACTATTTGACTTCTCCATTCATAAGTCTCATGAGTACAGAAAAATCACTGTCCATTCTTCAATGTCTGCTCTACTTAGTGCACTTTCTGACCCATGATATGTTCTCAATATGCACTTGTTGAATGAATAAATATGCCCTAAGCTAGAACACCTGACAGGGTTATTATTTGTCATTTAATATGGAGTCCATCATGTAAAATTTTTGTTCCAGGCTCTTAGTTCAGCCTAGCAGTTGCTTCTGGGGAGGAACTTGGTTGAGGTATATGTAGTGCAATCACATGCAACCAACCTCAACCAACCTTGAATTAGAAGTTACATGTGGTTGCTTTCTTAGAAGGTACCTGTGGGTACAACCAGTCTTAGAGGATGAGAATCTCTTCTCCAGGTTAGACTTATAGCTTATTTACTTTAGACATTAGATGACATTAGATCAAAATATTTGGTGGATATAAGAGGAATCAAATCTACCCATACTTCTCTTTACTGACTGTTTTGTGTAGTAGCATTCTAAACAAGTCCTTAGTAAGCAAGTCTGTTGAATGTGCTATTAGCTCTGATTGAGTACAGTAGGAAAATTGCCTTAGAAATGTTAACTACAGGGGCAGCTGGGTGGCTCAGTGGGTTAAGCCTCTGCTTTCGGCTCAGGTCATGATCTCACGGCCCTGGGATCGAGTTCCACTTCGTGCTCTCTGCTCGGCAGAGAGCCTGCTTCCTCCTCTCTCTCTCCCTGCCTGCCTCTCTGCCTACTTGTGATCTCTGTCTGTCAAATAAATAAAGTCTTTTAAAAAAAAGAAATTTTAACTACAGTTAACTGACATTGCACAAAATCTAAATATTTTGTTCATACAAGTGCTCTAATATTAATGGCTCTCATATGACTGGAAAATTCTCAAAGTGATTTGCTAACACACAAAGTTCACCAATATCAACCAGGTCTGAGACAGCAGTGGGGGGCAGCTCTATCATGCTGCACAATTAAGCCTCTTCAAAATGCAAATTTAAAAGAACACCTTATTCAACTGAAGCTTCAGGGGAAATTTAGAAAGGCAAATGCGATTATGCAAGTTGGACAGCTGCCAAAGAAGGAGTTAGCCAACATCTTTAATTTTGCAAAAAGGGTCATTATCAATTTTTATATATAAATCTCCATCTGCCCCTGGAGAGATAATGAGACCTCTAGGGTACAAAATGAAGAGATGTTTTTCATGTAGAATCAGTAATATGTAAACAATAATGTTGATGCCAAGATACATATAGCATCTGCTATTAAATAGACAATAATACTGCATATAACCAGACAACGTTAAGTAGTGATCAAAGTCTAGAATTTTCATTATGCATGAATTTTTTTAAAGATTTTATTTATTTATTTGAAGATAGAGATCACAAGTAGGCAGAGAGGCAGGCAGAGACAGGAAGGGAAGCAGACTCCCCGCTGAGCAGAGAGCCCAATGTGGGGCTTGATCCCAGGACCCTGAGATCATGACCTGAGCCGAAGGCAGAGGCTTTAACCCATGGAGCCACCCAGGCACCCCTATGCATGAATTTTTATTTTTGTAATGTGAACAGCTCCCTGGTGATATTGGACAGAAGACAAGTATGTCACATCATTTTGTCTCTCAAAGGGCTTAGAAAAAAATCTATTTGAACATATACAAACAATGAATATTTAGAAAATAAATGTTAGCAAATACTTATTTATGATTCCTCTTACACCCCAAATAAAATCCTGAACTCAGTAAAAATTCTTTCAGTTTTTCTTATAGTCTTCTTTCTCTCTTGGAAAACTAAGAAATCAACTGAAAAGAGTTTATTTTTTTATACCAAGAATTTATAAGTAGGGGTGCCTCTTAACCTCAACTTTTCAATTTGTAAAATTGGAAATATAATGATTATATAATTATTTATGTAATAATTATGTAAAACATAAATAGTGCCTACAATTACATAAGCCAATAGGCCTGGCCCCAAATAAGTATTTAGTAAATTTGTCATGAAGTAGTGAGCTATAGAAGAAAACAAACTGAGAGCTAAAAGGAAAATCATTAGAGAGACGGCTCAAGGCACACAAGATAAGGAAGAAGACCATTTGAAAGCAAGAGCCATCAACAATGTCAATGCTGCAGAGAGATCAAGGAAGACTGGGACAGAAAAGATTTGGCAATGTGGAAGTCATTGGTGACCTCTATCTGAGAGGATTGAACCAAAGTAAAAGCAGAAGCCAGACTGTTGTAAGTCAAAGCACAGAGGAGAGGTGAGGAAATGGGGATACATAACTAGCTGTTTTAAAGCGTGGATAAGAAATTGGGGATAGAGATAGGATAGAGAGTTTAAAAATGAAATTAAAATAAAACTAGTGAGTAAAAGGGGAGTCATTCTAACAAGAGATACAGAAAATAATATTGCCAAATAGTGTTGAGGTCCCAACTCTGCTGTGAATCCTGACTATTCTAGGCACCAACCTATTAGTTCATGTAATCTCCAGCAGTACTTTGCAACTCTTAGCTATTCTTGTAAGGACTCTACAATTATTTTTAAGATCCCAGGTGTATGGAGATGACAGATGATTAGATTGATTTGCATATGAGTTTTTTGAAAGTTTGGTGCAAAGGAAAGTTCATGGTTTCAAATAATAAAAACCCAACTCAAACTAGCTTAAACCCACAAGAAAATTGATTGGGCTATATAACTGGAAATTTCAAAGTTTACCTGGTTCCAGGGGTTAACTACTGTCATTGACTTTTTCTCCAGTTCCTGACTCTGTTGCCCTCTGTTGTCTTCTTCCTCAGGAAAATTCTTCCTTACTGGTGGAAGAGAACACTTGAATCTTAATCCATTCTTACATAGCCATCCCCCTCAAAAAGAGAGCACATCTTTCCCATTAGCTTCAGAAATTATTACTGAAATGACTTCTATTTATCTTCTTGGATCACAGATCCAACCCTAAATCAATCATGTGGCCCAAGCAATGGAGTACTCTGATTCGATACCCCTGGAGCTTGTGGGTGGAGTAGATTCCATTCAAACCACATGCACTGGGGCACCTGGGTGGCTCAGTGGGTTAAGCCTCTGCCTTCAGCTCAGGTCATGATCTCAGGGTCCTGGGATTGAGCCCCATGTTGGGGCAGGCTCCCCCCGCCCCCCACCACCTGCCTCTCTGCCTACTTGTGATCTCTGTCTGTCAAATAAATAATTAAAATCTTCAAACCACATGGACTAACTGTGTATGTGGGAATCCTTAACCAAAAGGAAGAGATGCAATGCTGACAAAATAAATAAAAATGAAAAACTCAAAACCATGTCACTTGTCTTCTTTATTTTACTTTCCAAATGTCCCATTTGCATTCAGACTAAACATCATCTTTTTAAAAAAATTTTATGTTTTCAGTGTTCCAAGATTCATTGTTTATGCACCATACCCAGTGCTCCATGCAATTCGTGCCCTCCTTAATAGCCACCACCAGGCTCACCCATCCACCCACCCCCTTCCCCTTCCAAAACCCTCAGTTTGTTTCTCAGAGTCCACAGTCTCTCATGGTTCATCTTCCTCCTCTCCGAATTCCCCCAATTCACTTTTCCTTTCCTTTTCCTAATGTCCTCCATCTTATTCCTTATGCTCCACAAGTAAGTGAAACCATATGTTAATTGACTTTCTCTCCTTGACTTATTTCACTCAGCATAATCTCCTCCATTCCCATCCATGTTGATACAAAAGTACAAAACATGCACAAAAGACACAAAACATCACCTTTTAATGCCCAGATCTAAACTTACAGTTTTTATATTTCTAAATACCCAAGCTTAATCTTTTTTCACTTTCTCCTCTACACATTCTCATCATTCTGTTCCTTGATTTCACCCTCTGTTAATCTACATTCAAAATAATAATTTTCACTTCCTAAAATCCTCCATTGACCAATAGTTTCAATATTTAACAAGCAAAGCTATTTTAATCTTTTCCAATGAATTCAATTTAATTAATTTATTACTCATTCTCAAAATGGCAATGAGATCAATATTAATTTTCAAAATATCTCTTTATATTTAAGGACATAGTGTGAAGTAAAAAGTGTAGATATCCTGCACACATATATTATTCCACAGATAATTCAGTGAATATATATTGGCAGTCTAAATGTAATCAATATTAAACTTGGTGGTTAATACAAATTGGATCGTGTTTCCTACTGCTTAGAACACTTTAGTATTTTCTGTTTCTCTGAAGGAAAAGACCAAACACCTTAGCATGGCACAGAGAGCCCAGCATGGTCCAGCTCCTGCTGCCCCCTCATCATGACATAGCCCCTCTGGGCTCATTTCACTGCAGGCTCACTGGCCCTCTTTCAGTCCTTCCTACATACTACACAACCTCCCACCACAGAATGCTCTTATAGGCTCTTATTTTTGCAAGGAAGTTTTTCTTTTTTCATCCTTTGGAACTCTGTTCAAAGTTCTCATCTTCAGAAAAGAAGAAGCCTTCCCTGACCTCCTTGACCACATCATTTCATCAATTAGATTAATTTCAATTTTTGTAACACTGCAATTTTTATTTCTCTTGACACAATTATAGCTTTACAGTTGTTTATATAACTACTTCATTATAGTCTATCATACTCATTGCGTTATAAGTGCTAAGAAAGATAGGGACTGTTGTATCTCTAGTACCCAATACATTGTCCTGCATATTGTTGGCACATGATAAAACAAATACATGTTGAATGAACCAATCTATTTGTAAATTCTAATTTTTTTTAAAGATTTTATTCATTTGAGAAGGAGAGAGAGAGAGAGAGTGAGCAAGAGCTTAAGAGCATGGGGTGGGAGAAGCAGACCCCCTTCTGAGCAGGAGCCCAACACAGATTTTCATTATATTTTATAGCAAAACATAGAAGATATTTTAAGTTAGCCCTAAGGTAGGCTTGCAGGGTGGTCTGTGAAAAATGTATTCTTTGTTGTTGTTGTTGTTGTTTTAAGCTTTTTTAGTTTGTTCATTTGAGAGAGAGACAGAGAGTGAAGGAGCAGAGGGAAGGGTCTGAGGGAGAGGAAGAAGCAGACTCCTCACTGAACAAGGAGCCTTATTCAGGACTGGATCCCAGGACTCTAAGACCATGACCTGGGCCAAAGGCAGACGCTTAACAAACTGAGTCATCCAGGTGCCCTGTGTTGGTTTTAGTAGACATTAACCAATGATTTTTCTAACTAATTTTATCTTAATGATTGACTACTTTAGATCCTATATGCCCAAAATAAGCCCATTATTTTCCTAGTTGAATAGAAAGGTTTCTTTGCTTATTTGATCATAGCCCTTACATATACCCCTTACCCAGAATTTTTTATATGTATGGAGATATTTTCATTTGTTCATGTCTCAAAATTTATTATTATAGTGATTGAAAGTTTTTTCTCCTTCATTTATCCCCAAAGTAGAATCTTGGTCTGAGTAAAATTTTTTTCAAATGTGCTTTGTTCTCTTTTCTTCTTACCCAAATGGTATGGGCATATCAGCTCAAAGTTGCTACATTATTGTGTTGCTCTATTTACCCATGTTTAAACATTGTTCATGGACATGGTTTAAAGATTCATAGTCACATCCTTTTACTTAAACATCTTTTCTTGGAGGTGGGTTGGGGATTTTGCTTCAATTAGTGCCACAGCAAGTGATTAGTGCCACAGCAAGCAATGATTGTTGCACAGTGCTCTAATTGTCATTTCTACTTGGACCAGCTGAATCATACCCTAGAAAATCATGTGTGATGGAATACATACTGCTAACCCAGTGGTTTTCTATAAAGGAAGCCCATTGTGAGGATTAATTTTCCACTGAACACTTTTAAATAAAGACCCTCTTCATTCTTTGAGAGATTCCTCTATCCCACAGATATGCATAAGTTAAAGCCCAGCATTACCCAGCTGCAATGTTATGTGAACATATGCAAACAAAAATGCCCCAAATAATATCCTCATGTATTTGACTTATATTTACTTCTTGCATCACCCGTGCTCCAGCTGTCTCTTCTACCCATTTTATCAAGTGAAGACTTGCCAAGGCATCCTTTCCCACTCTTGTGTTTATCAAGGCAGGGAATAAAATCATCTATGTTTTATTGTTCTTCTATGGTACTCCTTATAAACAAACAAATAAATAATTTTTGGGATGCCTGGGATTGAGCTCCCCATAAGGCTTCACTCTGGACATAGAGCATACTTAAGAGTCTCTCTCTCCCTCTTCCTCTATCTTGCCCCAACCACTTGGATTTTCTCTTTCTCTCTAAAAAAGAAATAAAGAAAAAAAAATAGATTTTTTTTATTGAAATATATTTGACATATAACACTATGTAAGTTTAAGGCATACAATGTATTGATTTGATACATTTATAGATTGTAATATTATTGTCATTGTAGTGATAGTTAACATCTCTATCACATCACACAATTACCATTTCTTTTTTGTTTGGAAATAATTAAGGTCTAGTCTCTTAGCAAGTTTGATGATTATTATACAATATTATTATCTATATTCACCATATTGTATGTTAGAGCTTCAGGACTTAATTAATAGATATGTAATATTAAGTAGTTTTTAAGTGCTCTAGAAATACATAGTTCATGATCTCTAACTTCCCTGGGGAAAAATAACCTTTTGTTGAGAGTAAATGCTTTAACTTAATATAGAGACATTGTACCAAAAAGAATAAAATACCTGGGAATAAACTTAACCAAAGAAGTGAAAGTCCTGGGACGCCTGGGTGGCTCAGTTGGTTAAGCAGCTGCCTTTGGCTCAGGTCATGATCCCAGGGTCCTGGGATCGAGTCCCATGTTGGGCTCCTTGCTCAGCAGGGAGCCTGCTTCTCCCTCTGCCTCTGCCTGCCTCTCTGTCTGCCTGTGCTCACTCTCTCTGACAAATAAATAAATAAAATCTTAAAAAAAAAAGAAGTGAAAGTCCTGTATTCTGAAAACTACAAAACACTGATGAAGGAAACTGAGGGTGACACAAACAAATGGAAAGACATTCCAAGCTCATGGATCAAAAGAACAAATATCATTAAAAATGTCTATTCTACCCAAAGCAATCTACAGTTTTAATGTAGTCCTTATCAAAATACCAACAGCATTTTTCACAAAACTAGAACAAATAATAACTAAAATTTGTATGGAACCACAGAAGACTCTGAATAGCCAAAGCAATTCCAAAAAAGAAGAATAAAGCTGGAGGTATCACAGTTCCATATTTCAAGTTATACTACAGAGCTGTAGCAATCAAAACAGAACAGTACTGGCACAAAAACAGACACAGAGGTCAATGGAACAGAATAGAAAGCCCAGAAATAAACCCACATACATATTGTCAATTAATCTATGACAAAGGAGGCAAGAATATACAATACGGGAAAAGACAGTCTTTTCCATAAGTGATGCTGTGAAAACTGGACAACTACATGCAAAAAGATGAAACTGGACTACTCTCTAACATCATACACAAACAAATAAACTCCAAATGGATTAAAGACATAAACATGAGGCCTGAAACCATAAAAATCCTAGAAGAAAACACAAGTAATAATTTCTCTGACATCAGCCACAGCAACATTTTTCTAGATATGTCTCTTAAGGCAAGAGAAACAAAAGCAAAAATAAACTATTGAGAGTACATTGAGATAGAAACCTTTTGCACAGCAAAGGAAACTATCAACAGAACAAAAAGACAACCTACTGGATAGGAGAAGATATTTACAAATAATATTTCCAATAAGAGGTTAATATTCAAAATATATAAAGAACTCATATGACTAACACCAAAAAAAAATCTGATTTAAAAATGGGCAGAGGTCCCAAATAGACATTTTTCCAAAGAAGACATACAGATTATCAACAGATATATGAAAAGATGCTCAACATCACTCATCATCAGGGAGATGTAAATCAAAACCACAGTGAGATATAGTCTCATGCCTATTAGAATGGCTAAAATCAAGAAGACAAGAAGTAAGTGTCGGTGAGGATGTGAAGAAAAAGGAACCCACTTGCACTATTGGTTGGAATGTAAATTGGTACATCCACTGTGGAAAACAGTATGGAAGTTCCTCATTCAAAATAGAAATGCCATATGATCCAATAATTCTACTATTGGGTATTTATTTAGAGAAAATGAAAACTTTAATTCAAAAAGGTACGTGAACCCCTATGTTTATTACATAGCTAATGTTTATTACAATACCTAGGAAATGGAAGCAACCTAAGTATCCATCAATAGATAAATGGATAAGGAAAATATGATGTATATGTACACAATGGAATATTGCACAGCCTTAAAAAAGGATGGCATTAAAAAAAAAAGGATGGCATTGTTCTGATACAATATGGAGGACCCTAGAGGTTATAAGGATAAGTGAAATAAGTTAGACTGTGAAGACAAATACTCTATGATTCCACTCATAAATGGAATCTAAAAAATGAATAAATGAACAAAAAGCAGAATAAAGACTATAAATATAGAGAATAAACTGATGGTTGCCAGAAGGGAGGCGAGTGGGAGATTGGGCAAAATGGGTAAAGGGGAAGGGGAGGTACAGGTATCCAGTTATGGGATGTAAGCCACAAGAATAACAAGCAGAGTTAAGGAATACAGCCAATGACACTGTAATAATGATGGAATGGGACAGATGATAGTTGTACTTGTGCATATAGCATTGAACTGTATACCTGAAACTAGTGTAACATTGTGCATCAACTATACTCAAAAACATATATAGGGGCATTGTGATGTAATACACTAGTGGTCAACATTCAGAGTTCTATAAATTATTTTTCTATATAAATAATGTGGAATAATGTCTCTAGTGAAAGTGAAAAGTGAAATCACTTTTCACCTTTTAAAACTAAGCTTCACATTTACTGTGATTCTACAGACTGGTAAGAAGTGAGAAATTTCATAAATTGATTTAATGTGTGACTGATTCATTTTCTTTAAATGCTAAAATACTGGCTCAAGATGGCTCTACTGACAAAAGGCCAGAGTTAGGATTTGACGACGCCTGTTTTTGTGTAGATCAAATTACTTGTGGTTGTTGATCCGTCCATCATTTCATGATTTTGCTTTTCTAATTTTGCATGTTGTGACAGGTATCTGATATTACCTGTGTTCAAAGGAGTGAACAGCAAATAACAGGAATTCCTTGCCACTGTGTTTTCATTTTCATTGTAACTCTAAATGTTCTGTCATTTTCATTCCCTCTCTTCCTTTCAATAAGTTATTTGAGAATCTTTGGTCTCTTCCTCACTATTTTCCTTGACAAAACCAAACTGTTTAAAAGAGTTTATTGTTTCTTTAACTTCATTTGAGGGTTTCTTCTTTTTTTGTATTTCAGTTTTCCTGAGAGCACAAAATCTGTTGCAGATTTGTAGTTGGTACAGTTATAGCTTCACTTAGGTATCCATGGAGTCAGACCAGAGTTTTGAGATCCTGTCTTAGTCTCTTGATTGTTGGACCACTTATGTTCAGGTAACTTAAATCCATCACACTTCTCATTGATAAAACAGCAGCTACAACAATGGCTCATATTTATTGAGCCAGGCAACATTCTATGCACCTGATATACATTAACTAATGCAACAGTCACAAGAATTCCATGTGCTAGGTATTATTATGTACTATTCCTGATTTATAGCTAAAGGGAAGTTACTATGATTATCCCAAATTTACAAAGGAAAAAAAGAAAAGGAAAGGAAATAGAAAAGAGAAGAAAAACAAAGGAAGAAAAGAAATTGAGGCCTAGTTAAGTCGAGGGTAAGTTCCATACCCAAGGAAAACCTCTAGTAAATGGCAGAGCTAGAAGTTGAGTGGAACTCTACCATACTGTTACCTGCCAGGTCAATTTCTGGGAATTAAATGGATAATTCTATTAAAAACACCTCATTGTATACTGGAATTAAATACAAAAACATCTTACAGTGAACTTTACCTATAAATGCTTAATAAGTACTGATTATTATTGTTTTTATTGAGGTAGCATGACAGTGAGAATGGAAGGGAAGGTGTCATATTCACTGTGGATCTTGCTTACCTGGAACTGTGCTTTGCAATGAATGAAAGAATGCATAATGAATGATATTAAGATAAGATTAAGTTGGATATAATTGATCAAAACCATATATAAAGGTATCAAGTGTACCAACCTAGTGTTCTAGGTGCATCATAAATGTTGTTATAGTTTGTTTTTATAGGGATAATAAAGTTGAGAAAGAGTTGTAGGAATAGGAAAAATGAGACTATAAAAATGCTGTTACAGGGCGCCTGGGTGGCTCAGTGGGTTAAGCCTCTGCCTTCGGCTCAGGTCGTGATCCCAGGCTCCTGGGATCGGGCCTCGCATCGGGCTCTCTGCTCAGCGGGGAACCTTCTTCCCTTCCTCTCTCTCTTCCTGCCTCTCTGCCTACTTGTGATCTCTGTCTGTCAAATAAATAAATAAAATCTTTTTAAAAATGCTGTTACAATAATTTTAAGCACAATAATTTTATTAATTTGTTTTATTAATTGTGATTATAGTTACTAGCAAAAAAAAAGGTAAGAAAAGAGAAACCCATGATAAAATGTCAATTTTGTAATAAATTTGTCATAGCCAAAAGAAAGGAAGAACATTCTGTGATTTACTGGAATTAAAGAATAATGAGAATTCAAACTTTGGGAAATTTTGTGAATGCATAGCTATATCAAATTCCTTTTGAATGAATGCCAGAAATAATATTAGTGAGAAATTTTTTCTATTCATCTCTTTTTGAGAAGAGGAATGTATTTATTCCATTGATGTATATATTCACACAAATATTTCTAAAAACACAATGGTGTTTTGTTATCCTTGGCTAATGATACTCAAATGCTTTACTTAATTAAACATTGTATTTTATTTTTAATAGACCAGGATAACAATTCAGCTTTTATTTATTTATTTATTTAAAGATTTTATTTATTTATTTGACAGAGAAATCACCAGTAGCCAGAGAGGCCGGTAGAGAGAGAGGGGGGAAAGCAGGCTCCCTGACAAGCAGAGAGCCCAGTGCGGTACTCGATCCCAGGACCCTGAGATCATGACCTGAGCTGAAGGCAGAGGCTTAACCCACTGAGCCACCCAGGCGCCCAGCAATTCAGCTTTTATAGATGTATGCAATTTGGTACAAAGAAATCACTGAATCATTTAAACTATTTCTGCCTTACCCGTATTGTGTGTGTTAATTTTCTGAAGTCATTCTTACTAAAGATAAAAAGGTGAGACTTCAACATTAAAATGAGCACAGTCTCCATATTAAATTTCTTCCAAGCCTGCAGCGGTTAAAATTTTAATGCTTGAACATTAGATATACTCTATTAGATGTGGCCAATATTATTTTTGTCTAAGAAAACAGGCCATCAGTTTTGCAAAACTATCCTTTTGGATCATGTTCAAAATTTTATAGAGTTTTAAAAGTTAAAACAAGGTTTAATGCTTTTTTTAAAAAAAAGATTTTATTTATTTATCTGAGGGAGACCACGAGCACATGAACAGTGGGGAGCAGCAAAGGGAAAAGGAGAAGCATACTCCCCACTGAGCAGGGAGACTGCCTATGGCTAGATCCCAGAACCCTGAGATCATGACCTGAACTGAAGACAGATGATTTAACAACTGAGCCATCTATGTGCCCTAAGGTCAATTCTTTCTTTCTTTTTAAGATTTATTTATTTATTTATTTGACAGATAGAGATCACAAGTAGGCAGAGAGGCAGGCAGAGAGAGAGAGAGAGAGAGGAGGAAGCAGGCTCCCTGCTGAGCAGAGAACCCGACGCAGGTCTCGATCCCAGGACCCTGGGATCATGACCTGAGCCGAAGGCAGAGGCCTTAACCCACTGAGCCACCCAGGCGCCCCACCTAAGGTCAATTCTAAATAAGAAAAATATGTAAATATATGGTTATGGTCACTTATTTTTATTTTTATTTTTTTTTTTTTAATTTTTTATTTTAATAAACATATAATGTATTTTTATCCCCAGGGGTACAGGTCTGTGAATCATCTGGTTTACACATTTCACAGCACTCATCATAGCCCATACCCTCCCCAATGTCCATTTCCCCACCACCCTCTCCCGTCCCCCTTCCCCCCCGCAACCCTCAGTCTGTTTCTTGAGATTGAGTCTTTTATGGTTTGTCTCCCTCCCAATCCCATCTTTTCATTTTTTCTTTTCCTACCTCCCCCCAAACCCCCCCACCTTGCATCTCCCCTTCCTCATATCAAAGAGATCATATGATAGTTATATTTCTCCGATTGACTTATTTCGCTAAGCATGATACCCTCTAGTTCCATCCACGTCGTCGCAAATGGCAAGATTTCATGTCTTTTGATGGCTGCATAGTATTCCATTGTGTATATATACCACATCTTCTTTATCCATTCATCTGTTGATGGACATCTAGGCGCTTTCCACAGTTTGGCTATTGTGGACATTGCTGCTATAAACATTCGGGTGCACGTGCCCCTTCGGAGCACCACGTTTGTATCTTTAGGATATATACCCAGGAGTGCAATTGCTGGGTCGTAGGGTAGCTCTATTTTCAGTTTTTTGAGGAACCTCCACACTGTTTTCCAGAGTGGTTGCACCAGCTTGCATTCCCACCAACAGTGTAGGAGGGTTCCCCTCTCTCCGCATCCTCGCCAGCATCTGTCATTTCTTGACTTGTTAATTTTAGCCATTCTGACTGGTGTGAGGTGGTATCTCATTGTGGTTTTGATTTGTATTTCCCTGATGCCGAGTGATGTGGAGCATTTTTTCATGTGTCTGTTGGCCATCTGGATGTCTTCCTTGCAGAAATGTCTGTTCATGTCCTCTGCCCATTTCTTGACTGGATTATTTGTTCTTTGGGTATTGAGTTTGATAAGCTCTTTATAGATTTTGGATACGAGCCCTTTATCTGATAGGTCGTTTGCAAATATCTTCTCCCATTCTGTCAGTTGTCTTTTGGTTTTGTTTACTGTTTCCTTTGCTGTGCAAAAGCTTTTGATCTTGATGAAATCCCAATAGTTCATTTTTGCCCTTGCTTCTGTTGCCTTTGGCGATGTTCCTAGGAAGAAGTTGCTGCGGTTGAGGTCAAAGAGGTTGCTGCCTGCATTGTCCTCAAGGATTTTGATAGATTCCTTTCGCACATTGAGGTCCTTCATCCACTTTGAGTCTATTTTCGTGTGTGGTGTAAGGAAATAGTCCAATTTCATTTTTCTGCATGTGGCTGTCCAATTTTCCCAGCACCATTTGTTGAAGAGGCTGTCTTTTTTCCATTGGATATTCTTTCCTGCTTTGTCGAAGATTAGTTGACCATAGAGTTGAGGGTCTATTTCTGGGCTCTCTATTCTGTTCCATTGATCTATATGTCTGTTTTTGTGCCAGTACCATACTGTCTTGATGATGACAGCTTTGTAATAGAGCTTGAAGTCTGGAATTGTGATGCCACCGACTTTGGCTTTCTTTTTCAATATTCCTTTGGCTATTCGAGGTCTTTTCTGGTTCCATATAAATTTTAGGATTATTTGTTCTATTTCTTTAAAAAAAATGGATGGGATTTTGATAGGGATTGCATTAAATGTGTAGATTGCTTTAGGTAGAATAGACATTTTCACAATATTTGTTCTTCCAATCCATGAGCATGGAATATTTTTCCATTTCGTTGTGTCTTCCTCAATTTCTTTCATGAGTACTTTATAGTTTTCTGAGTATAGATTCTTTGCCTCTTTGGTTAGATTTATTCCTAGGTATCTTATGGTTTTGGGTACGATTGTAAATGGGACTGACTCCTCAATTTCTCTTTCTTCTGTCTTGTTGTTAGTGTAAAGAAATGCGACTGATTTCTGTGCATTGACTTTATATCCTGACACTTTACTGAATTCCTGTATAAGTTCTAGCAGTTTTGGAGTGGAGCCTTTTGGGTTTTCCACATATAGTATCATATCATCTGCAAAGAGTGATAGTTTGACTTCTTCTTTGCCGATTTGGATGCCTTTAATTTCTTTTTGTTGTCTGATTGCTGAGGCTAGGACTTCTAGTACTATGTTGAACAGCAGTGGTGATAACGGACATCCCTGCCGTGTTCCTGACCTTAGTGGAAAAGCTTTCAGTTTTTCTCCATTGAGAATGATATTTGCGGTGGGTTTTTCATAGATGGCTTTGATAATATTGAGGTATGTGCCTTCTATCCCTACACTTTGAAGAGTTTTAATCAGGAAGGGATGCTGCACTTTGTCAAATGCTTTTTCAGCATCTATTGAGAGTATCATATGGTTCTTACTCTTTCTTTTATTAATGTATTGTATCACATTGATGGATTTGCGGATGTTGAACCAACCTTGCAGCCCTGGAATAAATCCCACTTGGTCGTGGTGAATAATCCTTTTAATGTACTGTTGGATCCTATTGGCCAGTATTTTGGTGAGAATTTTCGCATCTGTGTTCATCAAGGATATTGGTCTGTAATTCTCTTTTTTGGTGGGATCCTTGTCTGGTTTTGGGATCAAGGTGATGCTGGCCTCATAGAATGAGTTTGGAAGTTTTCCTTCCATTTCTATTTTTTGGAACAGTTTCAGGAGAATAGGAATTAATTCTTCTTTAAATGTTTGGTAGAATTCCCCTGGGAAGCCGTCTGGTCCTGGACTTTTGTTTGTTTGGAGATTTTTGATGACTGTTTCAATCTCCTTACTGGTTATGGGTCTGTTCAGGTTATCTATTTCTTCCTGGTTCAGTTGTGGTAGTTTATACATCTCTAGAAATGTATCCATTTCTTCCAGGTTGTCAAATTTGTTGCCATAGAGTTGCTCGTAGTATGTTCTTATAATTGTTTGTATTTCTTTGGTGTTGGTTGTGATCTCTCCTCTTTCATTCATGATTTTATTTATTTGCGTCCTTTCTCTTTTCTTTTTGATAAGTCTGGCCAGGGGCTTATCAATCTTATTAATTCTTTCAAAGAACCAGCTCCTAGTTTTGTTGATTTGTTCTATTGTTTTTTTAGTTTCTATTTCATTGATTTCTGCTCTGATCTTTATGATTTCTCTTCTCCTGCTGGGTTTAGGCTTTCTTTGTTGTTCTCTCTCCAGCTCCTTTAGGTGTAGGGTTAGGTTGTGTATTTGAGACCTTTCTTGTTTCTTGAGAAAGGCTTGCACTGCTATATATTTTCCTCTCAGGACTGCCTTTGTTGTATCCCACAGATTTTGAACTGTTGTGTTTTCATTATCATTTGTTTCCATGAATTTTTTCAATTCTTCTTTAATTTCCTGGTTGACCCATTCATTTTTTAGAAGGATGCTGTTTAGTCTCCATGTATTTGCGTTCTTTCCAAATTTCCTCTTGTGATTGAGTTCGAGCTTCAGAGCATTGTGGTCTGAAAATATGCAGGGAATGATCTCGATCTTTTGGTACCGATTGAGACCTGATTTATGACCCAGGATGTGGTCTATTCTGGAGAATGTTCCATGTGCACTAGAGAAGAATGTATATTCTGTTGCTTTGGGATGGAATGTTCTGAATATATCTGTGATGTCCATCTGGTCCAGTGTGTCATTTAAGGCCTTTATTTCCTTGTTGATCTTTTGCTTAGATGATCTGTCCATTTCAGTGAGGGGAGTGTTAAAGTCCCCTGCTATTATTGTATTACTGTCGATGTATTTCTTTGATTTTGTTATTAATTGGTTTATATAGTTGGCTGCTCCCATGTTAGGGGCATAGATATTTAAGATTGTTAGATCTTCTTGTTGGACAGACCCTTTGAGTATGATATAGTGTCCTTCCTCATCTCTTATTATAGTCTTTGGCTTAAAATCTAATTGATCTGATATAAGGATTGCCACCCCAGCTTTCTTCTGATGTCCATTAGCATGGTACATTGTTTTCCACCCCCTCACTTTAAATCTGGAGGTGTCTTCGGGTCTAAAATGAGTTTCTTGTAGGCAGCATATGGATGGGTTTTGTTTTTTTATCCATTCTGATACCCTGTGTCTTTTGATTGGGGCATTTAGCCCATTAACATTCAGGGTAACTATTGAGAGATATGAATTTAGTGCCATTGTATTGCCTGTAAGGTGATTGTTACTGTATATTGTTTCTGCTTCTTTCTGATCTACTACTTTTAGGGTCTCTCTTTGCTTAGAGGACCCCTTTCAATATTTCCTGTAGAGCTGGTTTGGTGTTTGCAAATTCTTTCAGCTTTTGTTTGTCCTGGAAGCTCTTTATCTCTCCTTCTATTTTCAATGATAGCCTAGCCGGATATAGTATTCTTGGCTGCATGTTTTTCTCGTTTAGTGCTCTGAATATGTCATGCCAGTTCTTTCTGGCCTGCCAGGTCTCTGTGGATAGGTCCGCTGCCAATCTAATGTTTTTACCCTTGTATGTTACAGACTTCTTTTCCCGGGCTGCTTTCAGGATTTTCTCTTTGTCGCTAAGACTTGTAAATTTTACTATCAGGTGACGAGGTGTGGACCTATTTTTATTGATTTTGAGGGGCGTTCTTAGCATCTCCTGGATTTTGATGTTTGTTCCCTTTGCCATATTAGGAAAATTCTCTCCAATAATTGTCTCCAATATACCTTCTGCTCCCCTCTCTCTTTCTTCTTCTTCTGGAATCCCAATTATTCTAATGTTGTGTCGTCTTATGGTGTCACTTATCTCTCGAATCCTCTCCTCGTGTTCCAGTAGTTGTTTGTCTCTCTTTTGCTCAGCTTCTTTATTCTCTGTCATTTGGTCTTCTATGTCACTAATTCTTTCTTCTGCCTCATTTATCCTGGCAGTGAGAGCTTCCATTTTTGATTGCACCTCATGAATAGCTTTTTTGATTTCAACTTGGTTAGATTTTAGTTCTTTTATTTCTCCAGAAAGGGCTTTTATCTCTCCGGAGAGGGTTTCTCTAATATCTTCTATGCCTTTTTCGAGCCCGGCTAGAACCTTGAGAATTGTCATTCTGAACTCTAGATCTGTCATGCTACCTATGTCTGTATTGATTAGGTCTCCAGCCTTCGGTACGGCCTCTTGTTCTTTTTTTTGAGGTGAGTTTTTCCGCCTTGTCATTTTGTCCAGGTAGGATTTGCTTTCTCCTGCTGTGGAATTCCGCTGTTCTTGGTGACTGAAGTTGGTTTTGGATCGGTTTCTTGTTGATCTTCTGGGGGAGGGGCCTGTTGTAGTGATTCTCAAGTGTCCTTGCCGCAGGCGGAATTGCACCGCCCTTGCCAGGGGCCGGGCTAAGGAATCTGCTCGGGTTTGCTTTCGGGAGCTTTTGTTCCCTGAGCGCTTTCCGTAGAGTTCCGGAGGACGGGAATGAAGATGGCGGCCTCCCAATCTCTCGGCCCGGAGGAGCCGAGAGCTTGGGGTTCCGCTCCTCAGTGCGCTCTCAGAGCAAAGCGCCCAACAGTCCCGCCTCCCTGGCTTGCGGTCGCGCCTCGAGGAAAGCAGTCAATTGTTGGAGCTGGAGAAAAGCGCCGGGTCGCTTTTGTCTCTGTGGCCTCCGGCCGCGCTCCGAGCCCACCCAGCCTGCGAACGGCACAAGGTAACCCTGGGCTTAGAGCTCACTCCTCGGCTTTGTCGCTATAGCCGGCTTCCCCGCTCCAATACCTGCGAGCTCTGCGGCACTCAGACACCCCCAGTCCTTCTGTGACCCTGCGGGTCCTGGGGTTATGCTGACCCCGCCTGGGTTTCCCCCCAGTTTAGCCTCTGGAGCGATGTCTCCCACTGGAGCCGACTTTTAAAAGTCCCGATTTTGTGCTCCGTCGCTCCGCCGCTTGCCGGGTGCCGGCCCCTCCCCCCGGGGTCTATCTTCCCGTCGCTTTGGATTCACTTCTCCGCAGGTCCTACCTTTCAGAAAGTGATCGATTTTCTGTTTCTGGGATTGTTGCTCTTCTTCTCTTTGATTTCCCGTTGGATTTGTAGGTGTTCACAATGGTTAGATAAGCTATCTAGCTGATCTCCTGCTACCCGATGTCGTCTCAGCCTGCTACTTCTCCGCCATCTTGACTCCTCCCCCCTGGTCACTTATTTTTAAATGACAGGGGCAATGTTGTCAAAAGTCAATTTGTTTAAATAATTATAATTGCTAAAGACAGATTCTACTTGACAAATTTCTGCTTTAATTATATCTACAAAGAAAGAGGAAAGCAGACATTCTTCCTATTTATTTTACCTACTCGTTTCCACCATGGTTAACAATATACAAATGCATGTTTAACACTCAACTTGATATAGGTGCTATGAATACTCTTATGTGTACATTAGAAGCAACTCAAACATCAGGAAGAAAATATTAGAATCAGTAAAACTTGAGTTTTCATTTTCTTTAAGACAAATAAACTATCAGTATTTTTAAATATCCTCAAACATAAGTAAGAAATTCAAATTCAGTACTTTTTAGTGTTGATAATTTATTTTAATCTCATTATTTAAATATGAATGAATCTGAAGCCAGGTTTAAGTCCCACTGCTAAAATAAATAAATAAATAAATTCACAATGCTTATGGTTTTTAAATGACGACAAAACTAACACTCATGTACAAAACTACCAAACCAATAAAATATAAATTAGTGACATTAATTTTACGTGATGCATGAGGTTTTGCTGAAAAGAAATTGTTACTTATAATGTGAATACTATTTCACAGGACAGCCTCTTTCTAACTTGTTATGTCTGTAGTATAATACATTTTATGATCACTTCATTTTGTCACCATGTTTACAATCTGGACTATAAAGAAATCTTTGTCCAGCACACCATGATAGCAGTTGGTCCTCACTTGGCACAAACTCATCATTTAGGTATTAAGTCGATCTCTGTTCTTTTCTCATTAACTAGTGACATTCAAGCAGTGCCCTTTGTTGATGGTGTACTCATAAATACAGACACCAACACAGGTCCTAAAAGTGAGTGGCAATATTCAGTTATAAGGTTATTCTAACAGTCCACAATCTCTTTTTAATCGTGCCATTTTAACATCAAACTAAACACATGACATTAAGGAAAAAATCCATTGAGCACTCTCAGTCCCTTGAAAAAACTCCCGAGGATCGGTTTGAGAAACAATAATTTACAGGGTTTTCCTTTTAGATACTACATATGTCCTTTAAACCCATTTAAAAAAAATTTTTATTTACTTTAAAAATTTTTTTTCAGTGTTCCAGAATCCACTGTTTATGCACCACACCCGTGCTCCATGCAATATGTGCCCTCCATAATACCCACCACCAGGCTCACCCAACCCCCCACCACCTCCCCTCCAAAACCCTCACTTTGTTTCTGAGTCCACAGTCTATCATGGTTTGTCTCCCCCTCCGATTTCCCCCATCTAACTTCTCCTCTCCATCTCCCAGTGTCCTCCGTGTTATTCCCTGTGCTCCACAAGTAAGTGAAACCCTATGGTAATTGACTCTCTCTGCTTGATTTATTTTACTCAGCATAATCTCTTCCAGTCCCATCCATGTTGATAGAATAGTTGGGTATTCATCCTTTCTGATGGAGGCATAATACTCCATTGTATATATGGACCATATCTTTTTAATCCATTCGTCTGTTGAAGGGGATCTTGGTTCTTTCCACAGTTTGGTGACTGTGGCCATTGCTTTAAACCCATTTTATTAAAATGTATGAAAACATGTCTGCTAGTCATTAAGGTGTGATGGAGCAGAAAAAGAATGCACACTTTGAAGAAAAAAAAATGTATAAAGTAGATTTCCTGGAAAGAATGCTGCTGATTATGGACATTTTACAGCTAATGTAATTTTCTAAATGGCCATAAATTTACAAGTGTAATATTACAGTAGTTTTAAAAGGAGATGTTGGGTATATCAGGATCATTACAGGTATCATTCTTAAGAATTTTAAAGACTTATTGAAGTTCTTATTTACCTTATTCAACTTTAGTCCTAGTTACTGCATTTAATAAACCAGAGTAAACTCAAATTTGCTAAGTAAAATGAATCTTTAATACTACCTCTTAAATGTTTAGCAAGATATTCATGTCTTGATTTTCTATTAGGATCATTATAGACTTAATTTGTAAGTAAGAAAACCAAAAAATAAAACTTGGATCAGAAAATTAGACTTTTAGCTGATATTGTTAGCTTCTTGCTAGATTGAACTACTACTAAGAGAAATATTCCAATGGAAAAAAAATCAACATATAACAAAACAAAGCATCAACAATTTCAATATTGATGTCATTATCAACTATATTTACCAGCAGCAGCTAACATTTATTGAATTATTGCCAAATGACAGGCACTATGCTAACTGTTCTACCTGGATTTTCTCATTTAATCTGTATAAAAACCCTTTGATTAGGTACTAATATTATCCCCATTTCACAGACAAAGAAATCGAGTAGTTGGCCTGAGGTCACATGGTCAGTGAATGGCAGAGCTGGAATTTGAATCGAGGCAATTTGACTCTGGAGCCTGTTCTACTGACTCTAGGCTGAGAAACTTCTCAAAATAGTTCACTGGTTGGACCAGTATGGACAAGTAAGAAATTTTTTGTCCCATTAATGACCCCTTTTCAATTTGCACTTCTTACATGGTTAGTGGCTTAAATAAGCCTTCCATGTGTTACTTTTTATGTGGAAGTACTGGAAAGATTTTGCCAATGAAGCATTTATTCCTCCTATTTGCTAAATTGACAGTAATTGAGAATACTAATTCTTAATAAAAGGGAACTACATAAATTTGGCAAATCAAAGTTACACAGAGAATTAAATGAGTCAATTGTTCTTTAATAAATCTATTCAATTATTTTGTTAAAAATTCGCATTTTTAAATATTCGCTTTGGACAGAATGAACTATCAGCTGTGCAATGAATTCCTCTCTTGCTTGAAGTCATGCCCAATTAAAACATTAACCAGAAGCATTGCAATGTTGGATGCCAAAAGCAAATAGGAATGCATATATTTCATATAGTCTAAAGAGAATTCTCAAGAAGACCAACCAAACAACTTATAAGGTGGCATTGAAAGCATTAAATATAATATATCAACAAAGTAATTTTGAATTGTTTCACAGAATTCAAGTAGAACATTGTATCTGTTCTGCTGGTGAATAGGTATTTTTAAACAAATGGAATGAAAAGAAAAAAACAAAGCAAAACACTGTATGTTCTTACTTAGAATTTTCTTTTAAGCCTATGTGAGATGTGTTAACTCTTGAAGGTGATGAGATAGAAAGGAGGGTAAACATGAATGTTATATTAAAAACATTATAGGGGTGCCTGGCTGACTCAGTAGACCATGCAATTCCTGATCTCAGGGTCTTGAGTTCAAGCTCCATGTTAGGCTTAGAGCTTACTTTAAAAAATTACATGTTTTTCTATTTATAAGAGTGAACTGTGATCCTTATAAAAAATTGCAACAATACAGAAACATATCAAAGAGCAAAAGTATCCTGTAATTGTATTTAGTTTGTAAAATACTCTTACAGGTTTTTCCTCTGTATATAGTAGCATGAATAGAATATAATCTAATTCCATACTTACATGCACATATTTTATGTTATATGTAAGTTGTGTACATACATTTTCCTTTTACAAAAATTATTATATTATACATGCTGCTTTGTAACTGACTTCTTTTTCATCTTAATAGTATATCTTGGACATCTTCCTCTTTTGGAATTTTTATTTTATTTTTTATTTTTATTTTTTCTTTCAATATTTTATTTAAATTCTAGTTGGTTAACATATAGTGTAATACTGGTTTCAGGAACAGAATTTAGTGATTCATCACTTACATATAATAACCAGTACTTATTATGACAAATGTCCTCCTTAATACCCATCACCCATTTAACCCATCTCCTTGCCCACCTCCCTCTGTCAACCCTCAATTTGTTCTCGATCTTTAAGAGTCACTTATGGTTTGTTTTCTCCTTTTTTCTTTTGGTCCCTTCCCATATGTTCATCTGTTTTATTTCCTAAATTCCACATAGGAGTGAAATCGTATGGTATTTGTTTTCCTTTCACTGACTTATTTTGCTTAGCATAATACACTTAGCTCCATCCATGTCATTGCAAGGGGCAAGATTTTATTCTTTTTGATGGCTGAGTAACACTCCATTTTATATATGTATACACCACATCTTCTTCATCCATTCATTAGGTGGTGGACATTTGGGCTCTTTCCATAGTTTGGCTGTTGTTGATAATGCTGCTATAAACATCTGGGTGCTATACCCCCTTTGAATCTGTATTTTTGTATTGGATGTCTTTCAATGTCATTACATGTTTCCTCCCAGTGACTGCACATGATTCCATTGTACTGTGATGTGTTTAACTATTCCTTTACTAATGATATTGAAGTTGTTTCTACTTTTTCATCATTACTGACACATGCAATAAATATACTTGTATATATTCAGTTAAATAGAACTTGGAGACTTTATCAGTTGGGATAGGCCAAATTATGTGTCATTAATAAGCAAAAATAAAGTCTCAGGTGTCTGCTACAGCATAAGTATATTTCTTGTTTAGGCCCATTGCAGATTTAGGTGATTCTTCAGGGCAGTTGTCCTGCACGTATTGGCTTAGAATCACAAGATTCTTTGATATTATGACTCATTCACATCAACAAGCACTATTCTGATCACTGTGACAAGAGAAAGATGAGCTGGAAAGCCAGGCACTAACAATTAAATACTTCTATTGCAAGGTACCTCTTGCTTCCATCTTTTAAAATTTTATTTTATTTTTTCAGTGTTTCAAGATTCATTCTTTATGCACCACACCTAGTGCTCCATGTAATATGTGCCCTCCTTAATACCCACTACCAGGCTCCCCCAACCCTCCACTCCCACCCCTCCAAAATCCTCAGTTTGTATCTCAGAGTCCACAGTCTCTCATGGTTTGTCTCCCATTCCAATTTCCCCCAACTCACTTCTCCACTTTCACCCAATGTCCTCTCTGTTATTCCTTATGCTCCACAAGTAAATGAAAGGATATGATAATTGACTCTCTCTGCTTATCTTCTTTTTTTTCAGTTTCTTCTTTTTTTATTAATTATTTTTATTAACATATAATATATTATTTGCCCCAGGGATGCAGGTCTGTGAATCACCAGGCTTACACATTTCACAGCACTCACCATAGCACATACCCTCCCCAATGTCCATATTCAAACCACCCTTTCCATACTCTCCCCCACAGCAACCCTCAGTTTGTTCTATGAGATCAAGAGTCTCTTATGGTTTGTCTCCCTCCCAATCCCATCTTGTTTCATTTTCTCCTTCCCTATCTCCCAAACTTCCCATGCCTTTCAAATTCCTCATGTCAGGGAGATCAAATGGTAATTGTCTTTCTCTGAATGACTTATTTCACTCAGCATAATACCCACTAGTTCCATCCATGTCGTTGCAAATGGCAATATTTCATTTCTTTTGATGGCTGCATAGTATTCCATTGCATATATATACCATATCTTCCTTATCCATTCATCTGTTGATGGACATCTGTGTTCCTTCCATAGTTTGGCTATTGTAGACATTGCTGCTATAAATATTCAGGTGCACATGCCCCTGCGGATCACTACATTTGTAACTTTAAGGTAAATACCCAGTTGTGTGATTGCTAGGTCATAAGGGAGCTCTATTTTCAACTTTTTAAGGAACCTCCATGCTGTTTTCCAGAGTGGTTGCACCAGCTTGCATTCCCACCAACAGTGTAGGAGGGTTCCCTTTTCTCCACATCCTCTCCAACATCTGACTTGTTTCCTGACTTGTTAATTTTAGCCATTCTGACTGGTGTGAGGTGATATCTCATTGTGGTTTTGATTTGTATTTCCCTGATGCCGAGTGATGTGGAACACTTTTTCATGTGTCTGTTGGCCATCTGGATGTCTTCTTTGCAGAAATGTCCGTTCATGTCCTCTGCCCATTTCTTGATTGGATTATTTGTTCTTTGGGTGCTGAGTTTGATAAACTCTTTGTAGATTTTGGATACCAGCCGTTTATCTGATAGGTCATTTGCAAATATCTTCTCCCATTCTGTCAGTTGTCTTTTGGTTTTGTTCACTGTTTCCTTTGCTGTGCAAAAGCTTTTGATCTTGATGAAGTCCCAATAGTTCATTTTTGCCCTTGCTTTCCTTGCCTTTGGTGATGTTCCTAGGAAGACGTTGCTGCAGCTGAGGTCGAAGAGGTTGCTGCCTGTGTTCTCCTCAAGGATTTTGATGGATTCCTTTTTCACATTGAGGTCCTTCATCCATTTTGAGTCTATTTTCGTGTGTGGTGTAAGGAAATGGTCCAGTTTCATTTTTCTGCAAGTGGCTGTCCAATTTTCCCGACACCATTTATTGAAGAGGCTGTCTTTTTTCCTTTGGACATTCTTTCCTGGTTTGTCGAAGATTAGTTGACTATAGAGTTGAGGGTCTATTTCTGGGCTCTCTCTTCTGTTCCATTGATCTATGTGTCTGTTTTTGTGCCAGGACCATACTGTCTTGATGATGACAGCTTTGTAATAGAGCTTGAAGTTTGGAACTGTGATGCCACCAACTTTGGCTTTCTTTTTCAACATTATTCTGGCTATTCAGCATCTTTTCTGGTTCCATATAAATTTCAGGATTATTTGTTCCATTTCTGTGAAAAAAGTTGATGGTATTTTGATAGGGATTGCATTAAATGTGTAGATTGTTTTAGGTAGCATGGACATTTTCATAATACTTGTTCTTTCATCCATAAGCATGGAACATTTTTCCATTTCTTTGTGTCTTCCTCCATTTCTTTCATGAGTACTTTATAGTTTTCTGAATACTGATTCTTTGCCTCTTTGGTTAGGTTTATTCCTAGGTATCTTATGGTTTTGGGTGCAATTGTAAATGGGATCGACTCCTTAATTTCTCTTTCTTCTGTCTTGCTTGTTGGTGTATAGAAATGCAACTGATTTCTGTGCACTGATTTTATATCCTGACACTTTACTGAATTCCTGTATGAGTTCTCGAAGTTTTGGAGTGGAATCTTTTGGGTTTTCAGATAAAGTATCATATCATCTGCAAAGAGTGAGAGTTTGACTTCTTTGCCAATTTGGATGCCTTATATTTCTTTTTGTTGTCTGATAGCTGAGGCTAGGACTTCTAGTACTATGTTGAATAGCAGTGGTGATAATGGATATCCCTGCCGTGTTCCTGACCTTAGGGGAAAAGCTCTCAGTTTTTCCCCATTGAGAATGATATTTGCTGTGGGTTTTTCATAGGTGGCTTTGATGGTATTGAGATATGTACCCTCTATCCCTATACTCTGAAGACTTTTTATCAAGAAAGGACGCTGTACTTTGTCAAATGCATTTTCAGCATCTATTGAGAATATCATAATGGTTCTTGTTCTTTCTTTTATTAATGTATTGTATCACATTGATTGATTTGTGGAATTTGAACCAACCTTGCAGCCCAGGAATAAATCCCACTTGGTCATTGTGAATAACCCTTTTAATGTACTGTTGGATCATATTGGTTAGTATTTTGGGGAGAATTTTTGCATCTGTGTTGATCAAGGTTATTGGTCTGTAATTCTCCTTTTTGATGGGGTCTTTGTCTGGTTTTGGGATCAAGGTAATGCTGGCCTCATAAATGAGTTTGGAAGTTTTCCTGCCATTTCTCAGGAGAATACGTGTTAATTCTTCCTTAAATGTTGGGTAAAATTCTCCTGGGAAGCCCTCTGGCCCTGGGCTCTTGTTTGTTGGGAGATTTTTGATAACTGCTTCAATCTCCTTACTGGTTATGGGTCTGTTCAGGTTTTCTATTTCTACCTGGTTCAGTTTTGATAGTTTATATGTCTCTGGGAATGCATCCATTTCTTGCACATTGTCAAATTTGCTGGTGTGTAGTTTCTCGTAATATGATCTTATAATTGTTTGTATTCTTTGATGTTGGTTGTGATCTCTCCTCTTTCATCCATGATTTTATTTATTTGGGTCCTTTCTCTTTTCTTTTTGATAAGTCTGGCCAGGATTTTATCAATCTTATTAATTCTTTCAAAAAACCAGTTCCTAGTTTCATTGATCTGTCCTACTGTTCTTTTGGTTTCTATTTCATTGATTTCTGCTCTGATCTTTATGATTTCTCTTCTTCTGCTAGGTTTAGGCTTTCTTTGCTGCGCTTTCTCCAGCTCCCTTGGGTGTTGGGTTAGGTTGTGTACTTGAGACCTTTCTTGTTTCTTGAGAAAGGCTTGTATTGCCGTATACTTTCCTGTGAGGACCGTCTTTGTTGTGTCCCACAAATTTTGAACAATTGTGCTTTTATTTTCATTTGTTTCCATGAATTTTTTCAATTCTTCTTTAATTTCCTGGTTGACCCATTCATTCTTTAGTAGGATGCTGTTTAGCCTCCATGTATTTTAATTCTTTCCAACTTTCCTCTTGTGATTGAGTTCTACCTTCAGAGCATTGTGGTCTAAAAATATGCGGGAAATGATCCCAGTCTTTTGGTACTGGTTGGGACCTGATTTGTGACCCAGGATGTAATCTATTCTGGAGAATGTGCCATGTGCATTAGAGAAGAATGTGTATTCTGTTGCTTTGGGATGGAATGTTCTGATATATCTGTGATGTCCTTCTGGTCCAGTGTGTCATTTAAGGCCTTTATTTCCTTGTTGATCTTTTGCTTGGATGATCTGTCCATTTCAGTGAGGGGGTGTTAAAGTCCCCTACTATTATTGTATTATTGTTGATGTGTTTCCTTGATTTTGTTATTAGTTGGTTTATATAATTGGCTGCTCCCATGTTAGGGACATAGATATTTAAAATTGTTAGATCTTCTTGTTGGACAGAGCCTTTGACTATGATATAGTGTCCTTCCTCATCTCTTATTATAGTCTTTGGCTTAACATCTAATTTATCTGATATAAGGATTGCCATCCAGCTTTCTTTGTATGTCCATTAGCATGGTAGATTGTTTTCTAGCCCCTCACTTTAAATCTGGAGGTGTCTTTGGGTCTAAAATGAGTTTCTTGTAGACAGCGTATTGATGGATTTTGTTTTTTTAATCCATTCTGATACCATGTGTCTTTTGATTGGGGCATTTAGCCCATTTACATTCAGGGTAACTATTGAAAGATAATGAATTTAATGCCATTGTATTGCCTGTAAGGTGACTGTTACTGTATATTGTGTCTGTTCCTTTCTGTTCTACTACTTTTAGACTCTCTCTTTGCTTAGAGGACTCTTTCAATATTTCCTGTAGGGCTGGTTTGGTGCTTGCAAATTCTTTTAATTTTTGTTTGTCCTGGAAGTTTTTTTATCCCTCCTTCTATTTTCAGTAATAGCCTAGCTGGATATAGTATTCTTGGCTGCATATTTTTCTCATTTAGTGCTCTGAATATATCATGCCAGTTCCTCCTGGCCTACCAGGTCTCTGTGGATAAGTCTCCTGCCAATTTAATATTGCTACCATTGTGTATTACAGACTTCCTGTCCCAAGCTGTTTTCAGGATTTTCTCTTTGTCACTAAGACTTGTAAGTTTTACTATTAGATGATGTGGTTTGGACCTATTTTTATTGATTTTGAGGAGGTTTCTCTGTGTCTCCTGGATTTTGATGCTTGTTTCCTTTGCCATATTAGGGAAATTCTCTACTACAACTTGCTCCTATATACCTTCTGCCCCTCTCTCTCTTTTTTCTTCTTCTGGAATCCCAATTATTTTAGTATTGTTTTGTCTTATGGTATCACTTATCTCTCGAATTCGCCACTTGTGGTCCAGTAGTTGTTTGTCTCTCTTTTGGTCAGCCTCTTTATTCTCCATCATTTGATCTTCTTTATCACTAATTCTCTCTTCTGCCTCATTTATACTCACAGTAAGAGCCTCCATTTTGCATTTGCACCTCATTAATAGCTGTTTTGATTTCAACTTGATTTGATTTTAGTTCTTTTTTGTCTCCAGAAAGGGATTTTATTTCTCCAGACAGTGTTTCTCTAATATCTTCCATGCTTTTTTCCAGCCCAGCCAGTACCTTGAGAATCATCATTCTGACTCTAGTTCTGACATATTACCAATGTCCATATTGATTAGGTCCCTAGGATTGGTCTTGCTTCTTGTTCTTTTTTTTTTTTGTGGTGAGTTTTTCAGCCTTGTCATTTTATCTAGATAAGAATATATGAATGAGAGAATAAAATACTAAAAGGGTGACAAAGTCCCCAGAAGAATGCACACTTATCAAATCAGAAGAGATCCAAAACCAGGGGGAGAAGAAAGGGAGGAAAAGAAATAAAAATTAAAAAACCAATGTGTGTATATATATACACACACATATATATGTATATATGTGTATATATATATACACATATATACATATATATATGTATATATGTGTATGTTTGTATATAGTAGACTGGTGAATAGAGCAGAGCCACCCACTTGATTTTAGGTATATTTCAGTCTCTTAGAAGAAATTATCTCCCAAAATTTTAAAGAAAGAAAAAATTATATATATACAAAAATAAGGGTAAACATGATGAAGGGATGGAATATGACTGTAAAGATGAAAATTTAAAAAAAATTCTAAAAAAAGAATTGATAACATAGTTTGGTTGGAAAAAGGAAAAAAAAAGAGGAGTAAAGTGCTCAGACTGGAGACTAGAACAAAGCCATATGCTAGATTAAGGTATATTTTGATCTATTAGAAGAAAATTTTTTGTTCTATTAGAAGGAAATTTTTGTGCTCACTGCGGCAGCACATATACTAAAATTAGAAGGAAATTTTTTAGAAAAAAAGTATATGTATAGAAAAAATAAGGTTAAATACAGTAAAAGGATAAAATATGAGTATAACAGTGAAGGTTTAAAAAGATTTTTTTTAAAAGAAAGGTATTGTTGGGCGCCTGGGTGGCTCATTTGGTTGAGCGATTGCCTTTGGCTCAGGTCATGATCCTGGACTTCCAGGATCAAGTCCTGCATCCGCCTCCCAGCTCCCTCTGACCTTCTCCTCTCTCATGCTCTCTCTCACTCATTCTCTCTCAAATGAATAAATAAAATCTTAAAAAAAAAAGAAAGAAAGGAAAGGTATTGTTAAGATATACTAGTTAAAAAGCATAAAAAGAGGAAAGAGGAAAAGTTAAAAAAATAGAATAAGAAAAAAATAAAATTAAAAAAAATTTAACTTTGCAAAACTAAAGCATCATGGGGAAAAAGACGTGAATTCTATGTGTTGCTTTCCCCTAGGTCTGGATTTCCACTGTTCTTCTTGATTGGTGAGCTTGGTCTTGGCTGGATGCTCTTGCTGATCTTCTGGGGTAGGGTCCTGTTGCAGTGATTCTCAAATGTCTTTGCCCGAGGTGGAATTGCACCACCCTTGTAGTATTGATGGAGAAGCTGTAATGATGTGATGATGTGAGATGATGAACTGTCCACATGATGAGATGTGAATGACATGGGTATTATCACGGAGTGTTGGGCTGTTACAGACCTTCTGGAGATATGTCAGAAGGAGGATCATCTGCGTCTGACCGTGGTTCACCACCTGAAACTGGGGAAAGCAAAATGGTAGATGAGTAGTGATGGTGGGGATCTACTGTACTTGGACAGAAACTATTCCTGCGAAAATGTGGCTATGACAGTGCCTAGCGGTCTAAATCTCAGGAATCAAAGGGTGAACTCTTCCCTGATTTGAGCTGGCTTTGATTTCTATGTGCCCTAATGTTAGTGGAAGAGAAGTTAGAGTCCTGGAGGTAAGGAACCTACATTTATTGCTTTCCTATTGTTTGTTATGCTGGGTTCTTGATATATTTTTGTTTAATTTCTCGCAAGTCTGTGACCTGGAGAACACTGTAGCAATTTTGGGAAGGGTGGAAAAATGAGACCCTGGAAGGTGATTTGGTTGTTTAATATCCCATACATACCAAATGGCAGGGTTGAGAGTCAAGCCCGGGTCTGTCTGACCCCAGAATCATGCATTCACAATAGCTCTAGTTAGCTGTCTGGTTCTAGCAGATTCTATTTAGTTTGAAGCACATGTTCAGCCAGTGGTAGAGAAACCACGTCTGTGTTTGGTCACATGTATTCTATGGTCACATGCCCATAGAATAATCAAGGTATCTCATGCATTTACCTATGTTTATTTTTCAAACATGTAAGGTTGATTTTATGATTAGTAAGTCACAAACCTACTTATATCTTTAATAAAATTACAGTTTCCTTTTGTCATTATATAGTCATAGTTTGAGAACCTAGACCCACAGGTTGAAAGCAGTATTGTGCAATGGTTAAGACCCCACGTTCTGGAGGAAGAACATTTTGCATTTGAATCCTGGCTTTGCTATTTACTCTCTAGCTAGGTGACATTGGGCAAGTTACTTCACTTCTCCAAGGCTCAGTGTCTTTACCTATAGAAGGAAGACGCCATTGAATTCATAAACTTGCTATGAGGATTAAATAAAGTGATCAATGCAAGTTACTTAGACAGGACTTGTCTCAGACTAAACACTTAAGTTTTAGTTTCTATTATAACTTCTCTCCTACCAAGAATTTAAGAAACATTCTGATTTTAAGAGGGAAAATATTTGAAATGGGTAAGAACTTCTGCATTCAAATTCAGTTCCATCCCTTAGGACCTATGACTTTGAAAAGTTACTTTGAGTTTTTTGTATCAGTTTTCTATAAGGTGCTTTTAATGATTAAAATGAAATTATATAGACATAGCACTAAATGCAGTGTATGAGAAATCATAAGTGCTCAGTCCATGATAGAGATGAGAAATATGATAATTATGATTTAGTCATTAGGCATAATTTAAAATTTACTTGGATTAAGTAACTTTTCAAAAATAGTCATGTAAGGAAATGTGTGACAGGACTGAAAACAGCAAAATCACAATATCTCAGCAAACCTTACGGGCCTGTCTCTGTGTTAGACAATATTATGTGGTAAAAAGTGATGAGGTCCCTGACTATAAAGGAACTTGCCATCTAATTTGAGATATGAGTCACCCACAAATGAGATAATGTCTGTAATGCTCTTGGTACCTGTCTGTCACACAGTAGGACCTTAATCACTAAAAACTGATGTTTTATTATTATTAATATTATTATTTTATTAATTATCAAAAAGTACATAGCAAAGAGCTAACCAATATTATAGCAACAATTAGAGTCTAAGGCCATGTATAATAAAGGGCTAGTTTTTTTTTTTTTAAGATTTTATTTATTTGACAGAGAGATCACAAGTAGGCAGAGAGGCAGGCAGAGAGAGAGGGGGAGGCAGGCTCCGCTCCCTGCTGAGCAGAGAGCCTGATGCAGGGCTCCATCCCAGGACCCTGAGATCATGACCTGAACCAAGGGCAGAGGCTTAACCCACTGAGCCACCCAGGTGCCCCAATAAGGGGCTAGTTAAGACGTAGAGATATATTTAAATTTGAGCAATATGAGTTTAAGCCACAGTGAATTCTTGTTCTTTGCCAGTTATGGTCTACAAAGTTGTTGAGAACACTGAATTAGGGAATACTGAAGCGAATTGCTCCAGTAAGTAAGCACTGCTTTCAGGGGAAATACAGGGTTAGGTTCCTGTGAGTTTGGTTACAACATTTTCATCCACCTATCAATACATAATCTTGTTCTATGTATGTCTCTATTTAAAGACACTTACTTAATGTACATTGTTGATTCATCAACGCTGATCTCACAGCCAGTAGCATTGCAACTCACATCTGAACGAAGATCATCAGACCCATGCATTCTCTCTGTAAGACATCACCATTTGCTTATGCTTAGTTATTCTCAACAGCACTTCAGCACCATGGTTGGGGGCCATTTCAAACAGCCAAATCACCAACAGAAAGCACCAACATGTAAAAGAGCATTAAATATATGACCAAAAGGCCACCTGCTTATAGCATGAGAGCTGAAAGATGAAGGTAGAGCATTGCCTAGTTTGACTTTACCTGGAAAGCTGCTGCTTTCCACATGTTTTTGAGTGATTGAGGAAGGACCACAACTATTGATTTTGGGGGTTACAAATACACTGTAGCCAGGAGGCGAATTTGCAAATACTTAATCTGCGAATAATGTACATTGTAAACCTGGAGGACTGGCTTCCTGGAAGAGGCAAGTTTTGCGGTAGGCCTTGCTGGTTGAGCAAATGAGGGTGAGAGAGATAGATGGGGAGAGACAGCAGGCCCTCATGGGGTCCAGTCTCCCACACATTCTTATTTTCCTCTCTCAGATTGTTTGCTTACTTTGGGATACCATGCTGTCTCCCAAGCTGAATCTTTGAACTTTGCTGTATATTAAAGAAGCCGTTTCATAATCAAACACACGAAGACATCTCATTTAAAGAATAAAGTATTGTTAGTTGTCTTTCCATAATTAAGGTAAACTTCTTTTGCCTATGAATGAAAACAGGTTGGAGGTTTCTTACTTAGGGATAGGCATCAATTAAAACCCCTGGGTTCAACCTGCAATGAAATCTGCAAATCAGGACAGATTGTTCTCATGTTTTTTATTGTGCACCTATATTAGGCAGAGCAGAGCTAGAAAATTGGGGGACAACCGAGGAGAGCCTTTTAAATCTAATAATGCTTTCCAATCCCCAAATTAGCTTATGTTGTTTTTCATTGTCTTTAAGTGGAAAAAAAATGATTTTCTCTAAGTCCATAATTCAAACATTGCTTCTCAAAGTGATAAAAATAGCATGTAGGTATTAGTCAAAGATTTTCTTTTTCAAGATTTGGCTGAAAACCAAATGAAAACTTCCATGTGCTCCAATAAACCCAGTGTTTCTCATAGGTTGCTATTTCTAATCCCTGTTTCCATGGAAATGGACTTTTTACATCAGCAAAATGGGGATGAGGTACTGAGTGATTTATACCTGCTGTTTGATATTTTAAGTGATTCACCACTGCTCTTTTTCTTTACTGTAGAAAATGTATACGGATATTTTTCTTGCAGGGCTCTCAGACCCTCAGGATAGGAGCTCTAGAAATAAAATCCTTAAGGGATAAAGCCACAGCCAGCATGTCCATTATAAGACATTTAGGACAGAGGCAGCAGTAGTTATAAGAGTAAACCTAGAAGTCATGGTAGTTCACTGCTCTACTCAAAATGGTTTAATGGAAATGGGAGATTTATGAAGCATTTATAATATATCCTTCAATCCCAGCTAGGAGATAGAAAACCTTTAAAAATTAGTATTAAGTCAATAGCTTAAGAATGACTTTTATTTTTTCCCCCTCTTTGTAGGATTTTTTCCCTCTTTGTTAAGTCTAAGAATCCCTGAATAGTCAGTCAGAGGAGTTGTGATTTGGTTCTAATCAGCTTCCAGAAAGGGAACTGGTAGTTCTGATGGGTCCCCTTGTGGACCTGCGCTTTGTGGCCATTATAGTTGCTTCTACATTAATGGAAATAATTCATTAGTCAGAAGTCAGTTCTGAAAGGATCAATCATATACATGGCTGCTGCCAACTTCCTTTTTTTCCAGGCTGAGTTCCCCTGTTTCCCCAGAGCCTGGAAAATAAGGATCCCTTCCATCTATAATTGATAGATTGACACTCTCAAAGTTTGTCTAAAAACTCAGAAATTTTAGTTGCCGTATTGGTAGCAAATATTGTTATTTTAAGAATATAGTTTATACTAACCTTATTAGTAGTGAAGTTCCATGTAGACCCATGCAATTGATTTCAACTTTTAAAAAACATCCTGTTTTTCAAGCTTGCTAGAAAGTATTTGACTGAATTCATTATGTTAACCTGTGTTTAGGTGTAATGGAAAACTAGTAACAAGCTCATTATTTTACAGAAGTTAACCTCTTTTCCTTTTCTTTTAAGTTGGCGTTGGGGGTAGGAGCTATTCTTACAACTCTAGAATGTTTATGCAAAGAAAGAATGATTCAGTCTGGCTGCAGTCATTGTGCTAAGATGAATAAATCCTTTCCTACTTTTGTTTTTCCAGTTCCTCTACTTTCACTTTTTCCCCTCTGTGGCTGTTTCCCATTTCAAATGGAGAAAACGATAGTATATTAAAAGACAGTTCTTTTCAGTTACCAAGGCAAATGTTTTTAAACTCCCCTCTCCAGCATGGAAGCTCCATGATCTTTAAGAATTATTCGATTTTCTTTACATTTATATTCCTACAGCACTAGGTTCACAGTCGGTGCTGCCCAAGCATTAAATAACAGCTTGAAGAATATTTTATAATTCCTGCATGCTTATGAGTAAACATCCAATGAACAGTAAAATGGAAAGCCCCAATTTTAAAAAGTGAGTGTCTCTTGCAGTGATTCAAATGTTTGCTTTAAAAGCACTTAAGAAGTTCCTGCAGAATCTCTTGTTCTCTCTTTGTTACAAATCCTACTTGCTCCTCCTACATGGAAGGTTGATGTTACCACAAGAGTTCAAATAAAATGGCGTGGTACAAGTCCACACAGGCCAAATGCCTCCAAGTTCTTTTTGTGGTGCTAAGTGGGTGGAATACAGATCCAGTTTTCTTAACACAAAGAATTCTAAGTACTTTGAATATTTTAGTGTAAGAATCAAGGTAGTCACACACCTCCTCATTCTGGAACATTTTTGTTCTTGTCACCGCTCCCCAACAATACCCTCCCTTCTGATGTTAAGGCTCTTGGATGGTGGCCAAAAATACAGGGCTAAGCGGAGACTCTTTTCATTCCTCCTTTACAGTCTCCACTCTCTTACAACTGTATTATAATCCAATTAATGTAAAATAAGGAAAATATTTACATTATAGCCTTGCTATAACATGTTCATCAGGAGACCTTGTGGAGAGAGAGTAGAAAGGTGGTGCCTCGTCCTGGGCATATGTTACATTACCTAATCATTATATGTGTGAAAGTAGTTTTATCTTTTTAAAATCCTTATTTAATAGATGAAGAAACTCAGTCTCAAACTGGTAAAGCAGCTTTTTTCAAGGGCACAGAGCTAGTTACCAGGGAAACCTGAGGTTGCAATCTCTGTTTATCTGAGTCCCACACCATACATGTAAAGAAGGGGAAATGGTATGGTGTTGATGTCCTCAGTGCAATTAAACAGAAAATTGTTTGGGAAGGGCTCCAAAATCAATCTGCTCCACTTAAAATTTTTTATTCTGGAGAAAGGTTATTTGGTCTTCAAGGATCAACTGAAATTAAGCAATGTTCTTAATTCTGCTAACACAACCTTATGTTCTCTTATGTAACAATGTATCTAGCCAGACCTCAATTAATTCCAGACCCATGAATTTACTTGTTGGTTGCAAACTAGCCCAGGGTACAAGAGGGCAGGGAGATACCAAAGAAAGCGACAGACCACTCCAAGTTGGTAGGTGGCATGGGAATTTACACACAGGCTTGTCTTTTGCAGATTTCTGCACCTGCTGGCCAGAATCTTCAAAGTTTACAGAAGTCGTGACTTGATTCAGTCACTGTACCATTCAAATAGTCTCAACAACACATTGCTCTCTCAAGGCTGTGTCCTTGAATATGGCTTCAGCTGTGAGAATGATGGGCAGAATGCACATTCCAAGGACAGGGTTGGAAGTAAGGAGCCTCCTATCTTCTGGGTCTAGCTCATGGGTCAACTGGCGGTCACATCCTCTCAATGACCTCCTCCAACATGACTGGTTGATAAAACCACTCAGATGCCTCCTGGGCACCTCAGACTCAATACAGGTAGGTTGTTGAGTATGAATATCATGGTTGGGGGACTCTGCCAGAAATATCTGTGTGACTGAGCAACTCACCCAACCTCACTGCATCTCTGTCTCCTCATTGGTAAACTGACAGACTTGCTATGAGGTTTTGAGGAAAAGAATATATATATTTTTGAGGAAAAGAATATGTTTTATATATATATTCTCTGTGTGTGTGTCTGTGTGTATATGTGTGTGTGTGTGTGTGTGTGTGTGTGTGTGTGTGTATACACACACACACACATAGCCAGGTACAGAACTATTGCTATGTAATTGCTTGCTCGTCACCCAAATGGCCTTATTACTTTTCCCCAAGGCTAGGGTCTTCATATGTTCCTTGGGTGAACTGCCTTGGTGGTCCAAGCTGAAGGACTGGGCATGAGCTGATTCTTTCCCCTCCTTCACCCCCATGTTTAATCAGTCACCTGGTCTTGTTGATTTTAGCTTTCAGTCTTTAGGAATCAACTGACTTCTCTTCATCTCCACTGCCATTTCCCTAGTTGGAGATACAATCTATTTTACCTTGACTACTTGAATAAATTTCTTGAAGATCTCTTTCCATTCATTCTCTCTGCTTCTAATTGCATCCATTTTCCTCATTGTACTTAGGGTGGTTTGAAAAATGTGTCTGATGGTGTGACTCCTCAGCTTCAGTCTTGCTATGGCTTGCTACTGTTCTTGAGGTAAGTGCGACTACTATAATTTTAATATGGTTCTACTGACTGACGGCCTCATCAGAGCCATCTCTCACCACTTAGTCTTTGCACTCTGAACTCTGGCCACAAGCGCCTTCATTTGTTTTCTTGTAGACTTCACACCCCTTCTGGCTGTGGGTCTTCTTACTTGCTATTCCTCATGTCAGAATGTTCTCTTTTCTCTTCCCATAATTAATTCTTATTAATTCTTCAACACTCAGCTGAAGTGGTAGTTCCTTCAACTAAGACTGAATCAGAACCATCTACACCACTCTGTACTTCTCTTTAATAGCATTATTTCAAATGCAATGAAATAATGAATTAGCTATCTTCTGTGCTAGAATTTAAGCCCATGAAAGCTTTCCTATCACTGATGAATACATCTTATCCAGCATCATGCCTCGCACCTATTGGCATTCAGTAAATATTTATTAAGTGACTTTCTCATTTAAAATGGCAATAGTGGCATAAAGCAGAGGTACTATTAGTATGTTTTAAAAGCTCACACCTTTGAAAACTATCATACAACTCTTTGCAAAAAGAATGGGGTTATTGGGGTGCCTGGGTGGCTCAGTCGGTTAAGCAACTGACCCTTGATCTCAGGGTCATGAGTTTAAGTCCCTAAATTATGAAACTGCTTTCAAGATAATATTATATTCTAGGCACCTGATAAATGATAGATTTTCCTTGCTTCTAAAGATTCATCAGTATTATTTCAAGTATGATTAACTTTTCCTGGTGTGAGGTTTTGAACTTGAATTTAGCTCATATGTGAAATACCTCGATAATTTCTCTATTGATTCATTCTAATCACCTGTTGAAGTTGGGCTGTAAAGTGAAGGATTTCCAGTGTTCACATCCATTTAATCTGAAAACTACTAAGTGAGCACTATTAGGTGTGCAGCACACTGCTCCATGCCATGAAGGATACGGAGCTGTATGAGGCAAAGAACCTATTCTTTTTTTTTTTTTTTTGAAGATTTTATTTATTTATTTAAGAGAGAGACAGTGAGAGAGAGCAAGAGAGGCGAGAAGGTCAGAGGGAGAAGCAGACTCTCCATGGAGCTGGGAATCCATGCGGGACTCGATCCCGGGACTCTGGGACCATGACCCAAGCCAAACACAGTTGCTTAACCAACTGAGCCACACAGGTGCCCCAAAGAACCTATTCTGAAAACAGTTTGCAAACTAGTAAAGGAGATAAGAAAAGCGCTTGAATATCCAAATTCAGTAGATCTGTGGTAGGGCCAGGATTCCAACTTTTAAAAAATGTCATCATGCAACTTGCATCATTATCCCAGGTGGTGTGGGGATCAGTGTTGTATGGCTAATGTTAATAGTATTCTGAATCCTATATATAACAAGGTCTGATGGTGGGCAGGGCACCCTAAGAGCTGATTATTTTACAAGAGAAATAGTTCTTATGTTGAATGTGCATGCAGTAAATACTTGTTGAATGTTTCTAATTCCATCCCTTTGATACTGTGATAAATAACCTTTAAATGGGGCACAAGACAGATATACCATGTGGAAGCTAAAGGTCAGGCCTCACCCACCAAGAAATATCTTAACCTCATAGCTCTTCCCCTTCCCAGACTCTGTTAGGGGGTGCTTAGAAAAGCCATCAGCCTCAAGCTCTTCCATTTTTCAATACTTGCTTCTCCTTATCACCTGGGAGCTCCAATAAGTTGATACTTGGGGCCCAGCCAAGACCAATTAAATCAGAGATGTCAAGGGGAGCATATTCTGTGCTATCTGTGGAATGGAGCACCAAGCTTACTTGGGGAAAGACTCAACTCAGTTGGCTAATTGGGACCAAGGGTACATTTAACAATCAAATGGCCACAGTGTCTTAGTTCTTCATTGCCTTCCATATTCCTTCAAGAAGGCCTGCCTTGAATCAGGGTGGTAAGAGCAAGGTTGTGAGTGAGGTTGGAAGGAGGAACTACCTGGTCAAGCATGTCTTAAGTGCAAGGCCTTATCTTAGATGCCTATAGATTATGTCACAAAAAGGTTTAGTAATGATTGTGCATCATCAGTCTTTTAAAAAATCTGCTCAATTCATAAAATTTTTTAACAAGGAAGCCCAAAATATTAGAAAATAAAAACTAAAATTAATAAAATACACTGAGAAAAAGATTTGTGATCAGATTAGGAATATCCTGTCTTTCAGTAAAATTTGTTTAGAGCTATTGTAAGAAGATATGCAATAGAATTAACTCTGGGCTTTAAACATCTGTGGAGAGCAAGTCACATTAAAATAAATTTAATTATCACTTAGTCATAAAATACTAGAGGTAGAGACATGCTAAGGTTTATCCTTCATTTTGGAGAAGTTAAGTTACTTGTCCAAGGTCACACAACTGGCTATTTTGGGAAGTTTTCTCACATGCCCACTAAATTTCTAAAAGAAACAGAAATATTGATAGTAATTCAGAAGATGTTATGTCAAGATGTCCTAGAGATTTTACATTTGCATTACATATTACAGTTGTTCTTAGACAGTATCCAAATTGTCCTAATTAAGACTTCTTCTATTTGGAAAGTAAAAATATTAGTTTTTAACCCAGCCTATAAAAAAATTTGCATATATATCAGGAATTGCAAGTGCATGAACCCTGATTTAAATACAAAAAGTGAAAGTTGATAACATCTTTGTTCTATACCCCAAATCTTGTTTCCCCCTACCAGACATCCCTTTTCCTACCCAGGCTTTAGGTTTCTGAATAAGAAAAGGTAAATTGTTATCCATTGCATGACTGCATTTCAATAACTATTGCTGAAGGTGGTTTATGGAAAAGTTTACAGAGCACTGGAACTTGGCTGTCAATATATGGGGGTGCACCCAGTGGAAATCATGAATGGTTTGGTTCCAAAAGGTGCTGGGAAAAATACCATCTACCATGTGCAGATAAAAACATTTCCATCAAAACACAAGCAGACTGTTTTGGGAGTATGTTCAGAGTTAACTGTAGAAGCAAATTATCTTATCATATCATTAGAAATAAAAGGGAATTATTCCAAGGTCAACAAGGGAGAATGGATGCAAATCACAACTGCTGGGCTGCATTGATGAAAACATTTGCTGGCTCCAAGGCCATGGAGCCTTGTCAGCTGTTACAATCAGATGCCATCAGTCAGTGTCTGTGTGTGGCAAAATTTACGTGTGAGACAATGAAGAAAGATTCTTCAGCTCTTGGCAGCTTTGTCTTCTCATGAAATCATCACTTCTTCCTGTCTTCTTTTAGGACAGAATGGCCTTTTCGTTACTAGGAACCACCTCTTGCAGACACCATGGCATGATCCATGACCATGATCAGTGATTATGATCTTCACAGACTGTGATAATCTGATTTAGGTTGATATCCCTGTGATGGGCAGCCACACTTGCTTTTGCTTTATTTTCCCAAACACTGACTATCCATCTTCTCTATTTTGCTATCCTATATCTTTCCTTTTCTCTCTATATTTTTTATTAATTCCTTCTCTCTTCTTCTTCTTATATTTCCTAAGCTGATGCGCACTCTTAGATTTTCAGGCAACTAGAACATATTCTATAGGACATGATGATTTTTGTAGACACCTTGTGAAAAACACACATGCATTGGTGCATAAACAATGAATCTTGGAATACTGAAAAAATAAAATAAAATAAAAAAAACATATCTACAAGCATACAAATGTGCACACACACAAATACACACATGGACACACAGACGTACATGCAATCCTCAGGAGAACTCACTATGTACAATGCTTTGGGTTGAATTTGCTCATGTTCTGGAATGGTTTGATTATATTTGATTAATCATTACCATACAGAAGGTAATTAATGGTGAACTTTCAACTCTTTTATAGTTTCTATCTTTCTACTTAGTTTAATTGATTCAGCCATAACATGACAGTATTTTTTATTAGCACTATATTGAAAATAATGTTTTTGAAGCATTTTGTTCTACTTCAGTGAGTTTGCTAAAAACGGTATTTAGCTACCAATTTGACAAATTTACTTATTGCCTCAATTTGCTAAAAATACGAGTCTTTTAAATGTTGGTAATTGTTACAGCAAGTCCTAACGGGTAAGATGTTCAGCGTCTGCTGATGCTGGCTTGACTTGCTCACCTGTGTTCATCAGAGGGGGCTTGGATGTGGATTGCACCATGTGGACTGCAGAATGGCTGCTTTAGTTTTCTCTTGCTGCCAGAAAAATGACATAAAATTATTGAAATGTTATTCAGATAGTCAAAAAAAACCAAGACTTTTGTAAATCGCTAATATTGGGGAGTTGGCAAATGGGCTTTTTACTTTAGTCATTTAGCTAACTGCCTTTCAGTGAATTGTCTTTAGAAAATTTGATTTTTGACATACTGACTCGCTCCCCTTTCAGATACATTATATCATTTGAGCTTTACAGTAATTCTGATTATTTTTATTACGCAATAATTCTGAGTAGTTGTTAGTGGCAAGTGGGTGGGATCATATCCAGCTTTCTTAAACCAAATTATTCTAAGCATTGTGAATCTTATCAGGATGCACACCTGTTGTCAGTTTGTCCCATAATCGGTGATGTGAAATTTGATAACTTGGCTCAAGTGACATTTGGCAGATTTTCCCATTGCTTAATCACTTTTTTCTCTCCATAATCCATAGCAATCTGTAGAGAGATACTACAAGAATATGTCAATATTCTATATCTAAAGAAACTTTCACCCAATGGATTTAGCATCCCTTCATGATTTTTGTTTAAATCAATTATTACCTTGATGGTTGCACAAAGCTGGTTTTCTAATTCTAATGTTCATTCTACATTTATTAGCTGGCATTCTTCTATAAAGAAATTCCCTTGCACTCCCTTTTCTTTGGTATGACTTTGGACACATCAATTCTTTTTTTTTTTTTAAGATTTTATTTATTTATTTGACACAGAGAGAGATCACAAGTAGGCAGAGAGGCAGGCAGAGAGCGGGGAGGGGAAGTAGGCTCCCCGCGGAGCAGAGAGCTCAATTCGGGGCTCTATCCCACGACCCTAGATCATGACCTGAGCCGAAGGCAGAGGCCCAACCCACTGAGCTACCCAGGCGCCCCCCCCCCGCCCTTTTTAAAAATTCACTGTCATCATTACTTTTTCTGGTGCTGAAATTACCCCAAATTTAGCCTTAAGATAGCTCTTGTGTTCTTCTGACTATTTCTGTTTTTGAGCTGCTCTCTGCTTTATGACACAATCAAATGCCGCAGGCTCATTTGGGGCTTTCCCTGTCCCAGAGCCGGAACCATTAATTTCTCGAAGGAGACCAAGTGTGGAATGGCGTTTAGAAACAAAAATCTGGCACTAAGTATTTCCATTGTTACTATGCTGTTGTTGCCTCTAGGCCCTTGCAGCAGTCAAAACTAGAAATAGATTAAAATTTTTAAAATGTGTTATATTGCCACCTTTATTTTAAATCAAGCAACATAGGGTTCTTCCTTAACTTCTTCCATTCAATATGTGCATCTTCCTTCTCCTTCAGCGAGAACTCTGGTTCCCTAAACATTAATATATTCATTTGCTTTATCATGCAATTTTAAGTTCAGAAAAGTTTATCTTTTCTCCCTGAGTTATGCGGTAAACATGCATTGTAATTTTTATTTACTATCCTTGTGGATGTGTAAGATTTTTTTAAAAGGATGTTTAGACAAATTTGGATTTGAGAAGACTTCATTATTTTATGGGGACACAGAAAACTGCGCACTGTCTTTTCAAGCATTTAAAGCTAGAGTTGACCCATCCTTTCAATTCACGTGTCATTATTGGCCAGAGAAACACCTGACTGGTCACACTCAACTTCAAGGGGTGAGAGCAGTGCAAATATACCACATACCTAGAAGGGTACGTGGGTATACCAATGGTTACCATCACATCCATCTCAGTGACCAAATGTTTACAAAATAAATAACCAACCATTCTTTCTTAAGGCTTTCACTATTAGACTAGATTGTTCTGGCAAAAGCTTATATGAAACTTTTATTAGGGAATACAGGAAGCTGGTGTGAGTAAAAAGGAGAATGAGACAGAGAAGGAGCTAGAGCCAAAGGAAGATATATTCTGAGCTGGCCTTGGTACCAGCTGGTATCAAATGCAATCGATTACTCACTCTCAAAGAGCCTCTTTCCAAAAGGCCATACTAATTTACTGCATCTCTGAATGGTCCGTCCTAGGAAGAGGAAACTACCCATCAGCTTTTCTCTCCCAGTACTCAAGGAGTTGTTTTATACAGTGTTCGGTTCCCTGTGTTTTGATTGTGCATTTGTGTGTCCTGAGCAAGCAAGGCAGTGTCTTACATCTCAGTGGAAACAGAGAAACCCTGAGATTGAAAACGAAAGTTATATCCACTGACATGAATGCGCAGGTGTTATTGGGTGTACCTACTGGAGCCCACACTAGTTGGTCATCAAAGTGAAGGCTCAGTGGGACCAGCTGGAAAGGACCTCAGAGACGAATGAGGTTGAGAGTATTTAGGGTGGCACTTAAAGGGTATGTGACATAATGATTTTTGCCTCTGAATCTTAGTTACCATCTTAATTACCATCTATAAATATATATATATATATAATAGAACACATCATGTCTTCTCCAAAAAACTCCTTTTTTGCTTTGCTTTTCCCATTAATGACATTTGAATCATTCAGTTAATTTAGATTGGAGACCTTGAAATGATCTAGGACTCCTGCTTCTTCTGCAGTCACCGTAAGAAGCCCAGTTATGTAGAATCTAACTTCACAATGGCTCTTGAATCTGTTACATCATTCCTATTCCTAGTGCCATCACTTTAGCTTAGGCTTTGAGTACATTTTGCTTGAAATAACCCCCTGATGTTTTCCTTACTCTTTGCCTCATGTTTCTCTTGTTCGCTCTGAAAACTGCTTACCAGAATAATCTACCTAAAGCATCTGATGTTTTTTTTCTTCTTTATAACATCAACTGCTTCCAGGAGTCTACCAAATTAAATTTATCCTTTTTTCCCCTGTAGGATCTAGAACAATCCACAAACTAATAAGCCTACCTTATCCACCTGGTTGTGTTTTACAAGCATCCATAGAACCAACTGCAGCCAAATTGGGTCTCACAGGTTTGCTTGGACACTCTGTTTTCTTGATTTCATTATTTGCGCATATTCCCCTCAATCCTAAATGCCTTTTCTACTACTGCTGTTTTTCAAAACATCCCTCTTCCTTCCAAGCTCATCTTTTAAATGACCCCCTTCAGGAAGCCTGGACAGTACCCCTCCAGCGTGTTGTTTTCATCACTGCCCCTAGCCAATCTCTTGCACTGGTGTTCTTCACTTCTTATTTGGGCTATTTTTAACTTTCCTTTAAAGAGGGGAGTGTGTGTGTGTTAGGGGGAGGGGATGTGCGCCTGCTCTATTATTGGAGCCACAAGAACACTCTGAGTTGCTGTCTAGTTTCAGAGCTAAGCCCAAGGCAGGGAAGAGGTGAACTTGACAGGCTAAGATGAAGGACATTAGAGCTACTTATGTTGCAAAGATACATATTCTGTACTCTCAGCCTGAGTTCCTTGATCGTACAAATTTGTAGAAAGGTCTAAGCTGCCATCAGGCTATGAAGTATCATTGAGACAGACTGATGCCAACCAATTCTGCAAAGACAGTTAACTACGTTATCTGTTGATTTGGGCAAACAAGCAGGACTGGGTGGGGGTCTGCTTGTGGCTTAGGAGGTGAAGAAGACATTGGATTTCATGTGCCAAAAATGCTTAATTATAAACAAACTGTAAATTCAATTGCATTTACAGAATATAGTGAACAGTAGCTCAATCAGTAATTCTGTACCTCAGCCTTTTAGAGTAATACAGAATATTGTTTAATTGATATCATTTCAAAAACTCAGATATCATTTGCTTTGTTTGGGTGGAGTTATTTTTACTAATAACAAAATTGAGGAGAAATGACTCTTACTGCATGTGAGCTGACATTTTGTACTAGTAAGAACATATTTTGGTAGGAAAAAGATGAAGACTAAAAATAGCATCCTGGAGAAGTCATTTTTATCAGGCAGAGTCTGACTGGGAGAGATCCTAAAACTCTTGTCTTAAGAAGTGTTTAACCTTAGATCTGTTTTTTTGGTCATTTAAAGAAAAGGAACAAGATTGCCTTTTGGTATTGATACTGGATATTAAACAAAATTTCTTGTTTCAAAGTAAATAGAATATTTACTGAGAAGAGGCCTGCTTATAAGGAGGAAGCTGGCTAATTTTGGCCCATTTCCCTGCAATCACAATTTCCTATCTGATGGGAATGTGAGGAGCATGATTGTTTACGCCCCAGAAAAGACAGTGGGAAGAAGAGAGGAAACAGCATCAAGGGGTTGACCTTTTGACCCAGCTGACAGCCACAAAATCCAAGATTTTTAAATTAGGATCAAAAGGCATCAGGGGCGCATCTCTCTAAGGCAAATGAAACATAATTCTGAATTCTCTGAAGAATGCAGGACTCTCTCCCGACTATGTATTGAATCCGTTCTTTCCTCTCCACCATTTCTTCGCAGGATAAATGCAACAGCTTCTTACCTTGGCCACAAGATTCACATAACTTCAGTTCCTCCTGCTGCCAGCATTTTAACTGGAGTGATAGAGGTTGTCTATTTTGCTCACTAGACAGTACCCGGCAATAACAGATAAATGAAAACATTAAAAAAAAGATGAATAAATTTAACGTTTTCTGAAAACAACAAATTCAAATAATGCCTCCCCTTTGCTTATAAGTCCTTATTGTCTTGTTATTGATTACAGTAAAATGTCAAAATCCTTAAGGTCAACCCTTCCCATCAGTGTTAGTAGCCCCTTTCCTGTGTTTCCAATGCACTGTGGCACTGTATTGGGGTGATTTGTTGACTTACCACTCTCACACCTAAGCAGTGAGCTCTGCAAATGTGGAGGTTATGTCTTATTTATCTTTATATATTCAAGGTCCTTAATATATATATTTTTGGCTCATTGTAGGGATTCATTATATTTTTCCATTTTAAGATGCTAGTTAGTAAATAAGGTCTTGTTCACTCTATTTACATGATGTGTTTCAATTCAAGGAATATCTGTCGAATGCCTTTTTTAAGTCTAGAACTCCCTGACTCACAATTTTGTAGACATAATATACCCTTTCACTAGTTCTCTTTAGAAAGTGTTTGCTTGTTTTCCTTTTAACACAGTTTTCATCTTCTCTTACAAGCAATACTACTATTCTTTTGATCTCATTAAGTGAGGCTTTTCAGACTTTTTCTCCCATCCCCACCTCACCCCCTCTTCCACCCAAGCAACAAAAAGCTTAAAAATGTTATCTTTTTTGAGTTTTTGTCTTTAGCTTGATTATGTCACCCACATTAGGCCAATCATAGGATGGGATAGCTATGGTGATAGATTTCTAATTATCTCCTTCTTAATGCCTTTTTTCAGGTAATGCGAAAAAGATGTATGGTAAGTTATAGTAAAGCAACTGCAAAGATTTATTGACAAATTATAATATGTATTATTTCTTTAGTGTTTCTAAATATGCCAGGCACTATGTTGAATCCTTACTGGATTATTTTATTTGATCTTCACAACAACCTTGAGAGTAGACAATTGTTACAAATGAGAGCATAAATGATTCAAAAAAACTTAATTATTTCTCTAATGTCACCCAGTTAGTAAACAGCAGCACACATGGGATTTGATCCCAAGTCTCTCTAATTCTTGAGCCCAGGTAGTCCCACCACTCCCACTGTCTTGTCTTTCTTTCTCTTCTTCCTTCAACTACTTTGTTTGAGAATCCACCTGGTGACTTAACATCATGGCTCTTTTCTTGCACAGGTAACTGATGAAGCCTAGAGTTGCTATAACACCTGCTAAGAGAATTTCTTATATTTATTTACAGTGAATAATGTATAACCTCCTTATTAAAAAAAATGCCCCAGGGATCTCCTCTTCCTTAAGGATCTCTCCAAAAAATCCTAGTTTGAGAAATACTGATTTAAGAGACCAAAGGCTTATTCTATGAAAATGTTCTTCAATTTGAATTATTCCTACAAAGAGAAGTTTTAGATTTAAACAAGGTAAGGTGAATTGTTAAAAGATTTTCATCAACATAAATCATAACCATTAAAAATCTTACATGTTCACAAATTTGTCCTTGGACTCTGGGGTCCTTAGGCAGTCGCATAACAAAGGATCATTGGGGGTGAGGAAAGGGGATGGCCTTTGCAACCGTACAATTTTCATTATCCACGCCAGTAGTGGATGCTGTGGTGTGTCCTCAAGGTCCTGCCTTCAGCACCAAGACCCTCATTCCTCGTGGGCCAGAAGTGTTGGGTGCTGGGGGCTCACAGTTGATCCCTACCCCAGGAAATTCTCTTGGCTGCCAAGGCTACATCTTATTCCTGGGACCACTGTGTTTCCTATGACTGGTTGATGGGTGTGAAGACGGTGAGGGCGGGTGTGAAATGGGAGGGGCATGAAGGTGCAGGTCCTTGCTTCAGTTCAGGTCAGATCTGAGGGGTCTTCCTCAACTTCAGCCCCAGGGATGGGCTGAGTCCTCTCTTGCAAGTGTAGCAGAGCTCACATTCTCCCTCTGCCCTGTCCTGCATCCCTTACTCCCTTATATGCATTGTTCTTGAGAATACCCCACAATAAACCACCTGTATGCAAATCTTTGGTTCAGGAACCAACTCATGACAACCTTTAAAGCCATCTCAACACATGAAGCCTTTAAGCTGAGTCTCCTAGGCCTACCTTTAACTCAGAGTCTTGCCCCTGAAGCTGTTCCATCAGATATTCTAGAAGAGAAACTCCTGAACCTAACATAGTACAGGTGTGAACATTAATTATGTACAACCCCCTCTTCTTTAGAAGCCATCCTATAGAAGTCATTCATCCCTCCCTAGAAGGGAGAAACTACAACACAAAGTAAATTCAACCACTTCAGGTAAACAAACAAACAAACAAACAAAACAATTGTAGTGGCAGCTTGATCTTGTTTGGTTTTCTAATTTGACCAAGTAAATAGAATAATTGACACTAAAACTGTCTACTTTGTATCACGTAGATGGTCTAATATTATAATACAACATGGCTAAAAGAGCTTAGTTGCCATTATGAGGATGATAAGATAGTATATATCCATAGTGGGAAGTTCTCTGTGGGTTTGTGGGGCCATCTTTTCAGCCCTCAGTAATCTTAAACAGGAACAATTTGTTTTCAGTTCCAGTAATTGGAGGTGTGCCTGAGTTGTTGAGCAGTAAGAATGTAAGAAATGCGCAGAGAGTATATGAGATGACACACACTTACCATATGTACTAGTTTCAGAACATGATTTTGAAAACGTAAGAGATACATGTAAAATCATCATTCAACTAATATAAAGAATTCAAGCCCAGTCCATCTGAGGTTCACACAAACTTCTTCGAATGGTTTTAGGTTGATTAAAACAAGTAATTATCAAAACCATTCCTTTCCTTTGAGTCATGTAGATAACTAAAAAGAAAAAAAAGGCATTTGAGATCACATTTAAGCTTGATATACAGATATACTTCTAACTTATGAACTTGGTTCAAAGATGCATTCTAAAGTATAAACAAAAGAAGCGCAACTAATGAATCATTGAACATTATATCAAAAACTAACAATGTATTATATGTTTCCTAATTGAATTTAAATAAAGAAAAACAAAAACAAAAAACCCTAAACACTGAAAGATTGGGGGGAAAGAAAAGAAGTGCACTATCTCCCAACACCAAAATAATGTCAGGTATCTGTGTCCCCTTATATGACTGTCATGACATACCATGATAATCAATGGAGGCAAAAATGATTGTCCTTAGCTCACTATGCAGGGCTATGGCAAAGCTGAAATGAGGCTAGCAGGCAAGGAGGAAGTTAGAAGTAGGGTACACTACAAGGTCCACTGCATGGGTAATTACTAGCATTACTATGTAATGGAAAAGGGGAAAATTCTCCTAGCTGGTCAAGATGTGGCAGTGGAGAAAAAATCCAGATGTAGATTCAGAAAATAATTTTTTTTTTTTTTGCATAGTCTTCGCTGACTGTGTTTATAGAAGTAAATGTCAAGGTAGGCTTGGCAAGGAACAAAAGAGATGAGTCACATTTCTCCAGTCTCATTCCGGAGATGCTATCTTTTTTACCTTTCAGAGTATGCACAAGTCTGGCACTGGGTTTCTGCTCCTTTATGGGAACAGTATGCAAACACTCAAATAAGAGCAGGACAGTCATTTTTCATATATGCTTTGTTTTCATTTCTATGACTTGGAAAGACCAAGTCTCCAAACGCAGAAATCCATGTAGTTGCCCTGCAACTTGAGTCCTCACTTGCCCTCTGGACGTTATAAAGCAATTAATTTTAAACATACTCTCGGGAGAGAGAGTGTAAGCTTTGAATTAAAAACCCTTTTCTCTGTGTCTTGCTTTCATGTCCAACAAAACCAAGTTCATTTAGAGAGTAGAAAGGTGTGAATAAGACTTGTCAGTACCTCTGTCTTTTTTGCCTTAATTATATTTTTCCATGTTTCTGAAACAGTGTCTATGTAATCAACTATTATGTTATAACCTGCTAAGCCAACAGGTGTTAACAAGAGACTGCCAGTCCCTTTTAGAAAACAGTGACTTTTAAGGTTAAAAATCTTGACTTGTAATACTAGCAGAAAAGGCCATCGCACAGTTTCTTTATAGCTTTGTAACGAGGGTAGTATCACCCTTCCTCGACTTCAACATCTCGAATCATTGCCTCATTTTTTTCCTGCTTTGTTTTCACTTCCATACTTCCCTAAAATACTTTATGTTTGACACCTCTATTTCCTGCCTATTCATTCTTTATTTTCTTCTGATTCGAATTCAGTCTCATCACTTTCCTCAAGTTTTTTTCATAGTCATCAGTGACCTTTTAGGAAACACATTCTAAAGCTTTTTAAAATCTGTCTTTTTTTTTTTTTTTTGGCTTTCCTATAACGTTTGTCTTGTTGATTGCCCTCACTGCCTTGAAAGTCTTCCTTTCTTCTCTTAACATCTGTGAAAGTATGTAAAACCGGCAGATACACTATTTCTCTATTTTGGTCATGGATTCAAACCAGAAATTACATTGGATTCATCTCCATCCCTCTTCTACTCAGTCTTGAGTCTTGCCTATTTCTCCTTTGTAATATTCTATCTCCTTTTTTCCTTCCAAGTCCCACTGTTACCACCCTTGTCCAAGTCCTATGTCATGCTTTTTCTCAACTGGTCTCTTTGTATTCAATTTTTTCCTCATTCCAACTGTTACTAAGCTACTGCCAGATTTTTTCATCCAAACATTTTTTTTTTTTTAAACAAGTCACTCCATCATGCTCTCTGCTTGGAAGTGACTGGATTTAAGCCAGATGGGAATGTATCTGTTTTTGAGGATATATTTCCCTTAAAACTAGTCCAATACACCCAGTGAAGAGGTAGAGAAAGCACATCAGTGGTCATCTTGGATGTAGATGCTGAAGTAGAGCAATTTAGTCTGAAGCTTAGACTGCATTGCATGAGCTAGAGGTCAGGGCTGTGCAATCAAAGACAATTTGAAGAGTAGGTAGTTAAACGAAGCCGATGCAGAAATGGATTGAAGGATATTAGGAACTCTAAATGAGAAAGAATAAGATAGTCTGAGGACAGACTGACAGGTGATCTAAGGAAATAACCAGCCAATAGACTAGAGTAAGCAGAGTTTGGTTGTTACACTATTAGAGAGATGTGGGGGTGGTGGAGGTTGGGGGAGTGGGGAGGTAGCCAAGCTGAGTTCTACGGTTTCTGCTGTGATTTTTGCCTAATGAGTAAAGTTGTGCTGAATGGACTTAGGAATTGTCTGAAGAGAGAGGCTAAGGATTTCCTAGACTTATTTGCTCAAGAGTGGTTTTTCCACGATTCCTTTGTATCAACCTCTTGTTTGTTGATCAAATGAATCTAGTAATTGTTCCCAAGCCCGTTACGGCATCTCCCACGTATCTTCTATTAAACCATGATCTTTCTTTTCTGCTTTCATGAATTTTATTTTTCTTTGAAAACACATGCATGTTATGATAACTGATATGCTATCAGTTAGTTCTTGGTTCAAAGCAATGAAAGGGAACACTGGTTAACTTAAGCCCTACCTTGCTGTCTACCACAAAAACCATGAGAAATCAAAATTTACTAGAAGGACTCAGAATTCACAGGAGGCTAGAAGATAAGTTTGGGGCAGCTGAAACCAATAAAATTCTAGAAAGTCAAGAAGCAGAAAACATACAGAGCAAGCATCTCACAGCAAGGAGAATCCATTAAGTACTCGGTCACTGCCACTGCAGCTACCCTGACCTTGACCTCCAAGTATCTCCTATCACTCACACCCCTCTCAGAATTCTAAGGCCTGGCATAGAGCATCCATTTGGCCCAGATTAAGTCATATGTCCATTTATTCAGTCCAGTTTGTGGACGGGACCTCTGTTTCCAGAAAAGTATTTCCAAGCAAGAGTATGTATACCATGGGCTTTCCCAAAAGGAAGAGTTAAATATTGTTAGGAGAAGGACAGTCAGATGCCAGAGAGCCTCCAAAGGACAAATTCCACTGTCAACCTCCTCCATGAGTCATTCTTTTGTACTCCAGCTCAAAGTAACTGCTGCTGCTCCTTAAAACGTTTTCTCCTCAGCTATTTCTTTGGGGTGTAGTTCCCAATAGTTAATACTGTTTTTCTATGTCCTCTTTCCTTAAGAAGATGGAAAGAACTTGAGAGTTGAAAAAGAAATTTGCACACGCTGTGTACTGAATTATTTTTTTAAAGGATGACATTGACCAACTAATTATTTCATTTCTAGTGAATGGTGTCCTATGAGAATCAGCTTCATGTTCTATTTCATTTAATATGGGATGAGCCAGGAGAGGGTAACTGGCATTTTCTGCACATGTACTATGTGTACCATGCAGAATAGTTTCTCTTATAATAATAATGATAACAATAACAAGTGGTATTTACTTAGCTTTATTATGTGCCATCCATGAAATGAAGTGATTTACATAATTTCATTTCATCCTCAAACCATGTGAGATAGGTCTCATTATTTTGGTTATTTTACAGATGATGGTATTGTTGGTTAGAGATGTTTAGTAACTTTCCCAAAGTTTCATAGCAGATCCATGTGGAGCTGGAAGTTGAAGCTATTTCAGTTTGATTCCCCAACCTTTTTAATATTTTGCACTGTTGAAATAGCAAAAATAAAGTTTGAACAAACATATAATTTCAATAAAGATTTCATCTCCTTCACTATTAACTGTACTCTGGTTTCTCAGTCTCACCTGGGAACTTGTTTGAAATGCCAATTATTGGAACTCACCACAGACCTGTTGGGTCAGAAACTTTGGAGGTAGGGCCCCAAAATCTCTTAGCAAAAGAATTTTGATACTTCTGGTGTATGTTAAGGTTTGAGAAATGGCTAACCTATATTCTTTCTCACTGTCTTTGTCTTTATGTGGAACTACACCTATCCAAGTTGTGCTGAACCCCTATAATCTGCTTATTGTAATCTATTATATGTCATCATTTAAATGTTACTTACATTATTTCTTGTATTTTCCAATTTCCAGGTGTAGTTTATTTATCTGGTGCATTTTTGTGGGCTGCTTTTGTTGAAAATTTAAAAATACAAAACTATATAGAAAGCATGCCTATGTGAATACCAGTTACCATATTCCAGAATAGACCTCAGTGCCCTGGGCATTTTTATCTACCAGGAAGAAAACAGAATGAGAAACAAAACTTTATCTAGGCAGGCAAGATTCATCTCTGCTGCTTCATACCATTTGTCAGAGGAGCCAAAGGTGTTGGACAGTAATTTCACATTGCCTTCTCTTCCAACTTTTGTTGGAGCATCAACAAGGATGTCAAAAAATCAGTTATGACTCTGCATCTCTCTAACTTGCTTTGGATTCATTGAAAATCTGCCCAGATGCTCCAGATGTACTATATACCAATTATATGTGACCCTCTTCTTCTGTAAAACATAAAGCTATCTGCTGATCATTTCAGCCACAACACTCTTCAGGACCAGGTATGTACTCCAAGTGAATGAAGGTTTCCTGCCCTACTCCTCTCACCTGCATATCAAGCAAATTGACTATTATGGAGGTGGTTTTGAAGATAACATTAAGATTTGTGAATGTTTTCTCCCACTTTCAACAGGGAAATGAGTCAGAAAGGGGGAGATGAATAGTTAATTTCCCGTCTCTTTATGCATCTCTCCTGTTGCATTTATATCAAAAATGCATTTCACTTGACTCTTAAAGTCAGTTCATTTATTTTGATCTTTGAGTTTAAAATACAAGTAAAGTGACTAAACCCATCTAAATTACCAAGATTAGGTTTTAGTTACTTATTTTTCTTGTATCTAAGGAAACAATCCTAATGCTTGTTACTAAGATCTTGCTTCTGTATTTAAAATTTGCTTGATAAAAAAGGTTTTCTTTCTTTATTTCTTCCTTCTTTCACCTCAACTTCTTCTTCCCTCTTCCCTCCTCACCTCTCTCCCTTTCCCCTTTCCTCCCCCTGGCTCCACTTTGATCACAAAGAAGAAGGAAGGAAGGAAGGAAGGAAGGAAGAAGGGGAGGGAAGGAGGGGAGGGGAGGAGAGGTAAGGAAAGGAGGTAAGAAAAGCCAACAAACATTGGTTGAGCACTTACTCTGTCTCAGAAACTGTACTAATTTCTTCGGATTTTTTCAATCTATTCTCTTTTTGGTAATCCTTCCTACATTCAACCATCTCTTTCCACTGAAACTTTCATCCTTTCCCTCTTCACAATATCTCACTGAGTTCCATTGATTCAATTCATAAATATCTTTTAAATCTATCCTTACCACTTCATCATTGTAAGTATCTAAATGGCATTAGCTTAAGTATCTAAATGACCTCTGAACTGGTTTCCCTGACCTCATTTTCTTCAGCCTCTAGTGCATATATATTTTTATCACTGTTAAAACAACCTTTTACCATGCAAATCTAGTCAATGATTGTTTCAACAAATATTCATTGAATGTCTATTGAATGTCTATTATTTTAGACATTTTGTGCTGTGAATACTTGTATGAATATGACAAGGTTTAAAATCCCAAAATGTTCCCTATTTAGCAGAGGGGACAGGTGCAGAATTGGTCAATAATTCTAGAATGTGATTCATAAGAGAATAAAAATATACACACAGTATTAAGGAAGCATTAAGGAAAAGTATAGGATTCTGGAGTTGAAGTTGAAAGAGGGACTCAGGAAGGACTTGCTGGGCAAAATATCTCCTGAAATGCATCTTGAAAGATGAATAAAAGATAATTTAGGGAGAAAGATGAACGTAGGGCTGGGCATGAGTGCTGGAGGAAAAGGACATTCTGAAGCCAGAGATCATTTTAAACAATGGCAACAACAATAATCAAAATAAATAGCTTGATGTTTCCTGAACTAAAGAAATTCTGTTTATTATTGTTTAAAGTGTCTAACTTTTAGAATAATTTTTTATGCAGCAATAGATAAGTAATGAAGCAACCGGAGGGCTATTTATAAAAATAGTACAAAGAGAATCTGAACTGGGTTGGTAACTATAGAAATGGAGAAGATGATACAGACTTAAAAAACTCAAGGAATTAAAATCTTTAAGATATGATGATTTTGATTGGATGGTAGTGAGGGTGAGTGGGAAAAGAAAATCAAGTTTCAAGTTGGGCATGGCATAGATTTTACTCCCCCCTCCTTAAAAACCATTGATGGTTCTTCATTATCCTCTAGGATAATGATCAAATATCATCAAAAACTACTCTGATCCCTAGAAGTTGGCTCTTTGTTACTTTGCTTATGGACTTTATTACCAGTTATCCTCACCCCCACTCTACCCTACCACGTTATTGATTTGGAACATAATCTCTCTTGCTTTTAAAAAAATTTTTGCTTGTGGGGCACCTGGGTGGCTCAGTGGATTAAAGCCTCTGCCTTCAGCTCAGGTCATGATCTCAGGGTCCTGGGATCAAGCCCCGCATCAGGCTCTCTGCTCTGCAGGGGGCCTGCTCCCTCCTCTCTCTCTGCCTGTCTCTCTGCCTATTTGTGATCTCTGTCTGTCAAATAAATAAATAAAATCTTTAAAAAATTTTTTTGCTTATGGTGATTCCTCTTCTAGGAATGTCTTTGCTCTCCAACCTGAATTACTCCTCACATATGCCTCAGTTACACAAAGCACTCTTTTAAGAATTCCATGACCCTCCCATGGACCCACCCCAAGTCAAAGTTAACTATTTATTCTCTCTTCTGTGTTACAGCAGCATTTTCTACTTATCATCATAATTATTTATTTATTATTTATTAATAATTATCATATAATTATTATTTATGTTTACCTACTCTTCTGGAGTGTAGACTCCTCAAAAAAAGGCTTGTTGTCTTATTTATTTTGGTGTAAGTGCCTATACTAGCACCTGGTATATAGGAAGTGTTGAATCAATGTTACTGAATATATGAATGAAAATGCATCCTCTAAATCAATGAAGTATCATAATATCGTTCCTGAATTGTTAAATTCCTCTTTTTGAGATTCATATTGGAGGTGCTTACACATGGAATTTACTTGAAATTAATCTAGCTTCAAAGAATTTGGAAGAGACATTGGTCTCTTCACAGCCTAAACATTCCAATCAACTTTTCAGCTGCTTTATAATTTTTTTCTTTTCTTAATTTTTTTGTTCCTCAGTATAAACTATTTTGCATTTCTCTAATTTCTTCTATTTGCACTAGTCCAAGGAAGGTAAGAGACACATGGGTCAGATGTGGACCCAACTTACAACTTGGACCTAAGCCTAATCAAGCCCAAACTAGATCACCTAAACCCTAGACCAAGTTCAGATGTCTGATCAAGAAAAAAAAACCTGTTTTTTAGAGCCACTGCATTTCAACATTGCTTGTTAAGTGGCATTGTTAAAGCAATAGCTGACTGAAATAATCAGGGATTCATTTTTTTCTTTCCTTTCCATTCTCAATACTATCATCCTTTTTCTTTCACTATTCACCCAAACTGTTGGCATAGACCACCAAGAGAAGTCTTCCAACCTTTAGTTTCTTTTCTTCTCAACTCATTTTATGTACCACATCAGATTACTCTTCCTGTTCTAAAACATACAATGATTTCATATTATTCTCTAAATAAAATTCAGATAAGTGGTTTATCTCCATTTATTGAAATTCTCTCTCTCCTTTGATGTCCATCTCAAATGCTACCTTCTCTAGAATCCTGCTATCTTCCTCCCAACTGATGAGCTCTCATTTTCCTATGGACTTTAACATCTCCCAATCCCTCTGTGCCTCAAGTCCTGGTAACCACCAGTCTACTTTCTGTTTCTAAGAGTTTGACTTTTTAATATTCTGATTATATACAAATATATGATATCTGTGTTTCTCTGTCTGGGTTATCTCACTAAGTGTAATGCCCCAAGGTCCATCCATATTGTCGAAACAGCGGGATTTCCTTCTTTTTCATAGCTGAACAATATTATCATGTCTCCTTTATCCATTCATCTGTCAATGTCTCCAACTTCTAAATATTGAAGTTCTACAAGGTTTAGTCATAGGAAATATTCTCTTTATTTTTTGTTTATTCTGCATAGAAATTAATGGTCTTCTTGAATCTATGGATTTATACATTTCATTAGTTTTAGAAAATTATTAGTTATCATCTCTTCAAATAATGCTCTGTCCCCTTGTTTTTAGCAATCCAGTTATATGTTGAACTTCACAGTGTACTCTAGCTCTCTTAACCATATGCTTTGATTTTTCTCTTCTGGATTATTTTTTTTCTGAGCTTTTCTAGTTCCCTATTTCTCTCTTCAGCCAGATAAAATTTGCCTTTAAATCCTTCCATGACTTCTTAATTTTGGTAATTATAATTTTAGCTCTTTTCAAGTTTGCTATGATTTATTTTTATAGTTTTTCAGTTGTCTGCTTTCCATGACTAAAGTAAGCATGGTTATGCTAAAATCTAATTTTGGAAATTCCAATATCTGGAGCCCCTGTGGATATCTTTCTATTGTCTATTGTTTTTGCCATATCTTCTTGTGTACCTCATTACCTTTGATTGCTTATCAAATATGACAATGGAAAATTGACTACAGAAATACTTTGAGGCCTAAACATATATTATATTCCTCAGTAAAGGACTCTGATGGTTTCTGCCAAGTTCCTGAGGGCATTAGCAATCCGGTATCACCTTCTCAGGGTCAGGTTTAAGATTTTCTGGGCCACTCAGATGATTTGAAGTCTGGGTGATCTTTGTTTTTCTGAAGATGAAAGTGTTTTTATATTTAGTTAAACATAATTTTTTTTAACTTTTTCTTCTAGTTTTATCGATGTGTAGTTGACAAATAATAATGACATATTTAAGATGTATAATGTGATGATTTGATATATATACATTGTGAATAGTTTTTCCACAACCAAGCTAATTAGCACATCCATCAACTTATATATTCACAATGAAAAAATTCATTTATAAGATGAATAAGTTTGGGGGATCTAATATACAGCATGGTGACTTTAGTTCAGAATACCATATTGTATACTCAAAATTTGCTGTAAGATCAACACTTTTTTCCTATAATTTTGGCATTTATTTTTCTTTTAATTTTTATTTAAATTTAATTTAGTTAACATATACTGTGTTATTCATTTCAGGGGTAGAATTTAGTAATTCATCAGTTACCTACAACACTCAGTGCTCGTTACATCACGTGCTCTCCTTAATGCCTATCACCCAGTTACCCATCTCCCCACCCACATCCCCTCCAGCAACCCTCAGTTTGTTCCCTATAGTTAAGAGTCTCTTATGGCTTGCTCTCTCTCTGTTTTCATCTTATTTTATTTTTCCTTCCCTTCCCTTATGTTAATCTATTTTATTTCTTTTTTTTTTAAATTTCATTTTTTAAAAAATTTTTTATTTATTTTCAGCGTAACAGTATTCATTGTTTTTGCACCACACCCAGTGCTCCATGCAATCTGTGCCCTCCTTAATACCCACCACCTGGTTCCCCCAACCTCTCACCCCCCGCCCCTTCAAAACCTTCACGTTGTTTTTCAGAGTCCATAGTCTCTCATGGTTCACCTCCTCTTCCAATTTCCCTCAACTCCCTTCTCCTCTCCATCTACCCTTATCCTCTATATTATTTGTTATGCTCCACAAATAAGTGAAACCATATGATACTTGATTCTCTCTGTTTGACTTATTTCACTCAGCATAATCTCTTCCAGTCCTGTCCATGTTGCTACAAAAGTTGGGTATTTGTCCTTTTTGATGGAGGCATAATACTCCATAGTGTATATGGACCACATCTTCCTTATCCATTCATCCGTTGAAGGGCATCTTGGTTCTTTCCACAGTTTGGCGACCGTGGCCATGGCTGCTATAAACATTGGGATACAGATGGCCCTTCTTTTCACTACATCTGTATTTTTGGGGTAAATACCCAGTAGTGCAATTGCAGGGTCATAGGGAAGCTCTATTTTTAATTTCCTGAGGAATCTCCCCACTGTTCTCCAAAGTGGCTGCACCAGTTTGCATTCCCACCAACAGTGTAAGAGGGTTCCCCTTTCTCCACATCCTCTCCAGCACATGTTGTTTCCTGTCTTGCTAATTTTGACCATTCTAACTGGTGTAAGGTGGTATCTCAATGTGGTTTTGATTTGAATCTTCCTGATGGCTAGTGATGATGAACATTTTTTCATGTGTCTGGTAGCCATTTGTTTTATTTCTTAAATTCCACATATGAGGGAAATGATATGGTATTTATCTTTCTCTTACTGACTTATTTAACTTAGCATAATACCCTCTAGTTCCATCAGTGTCATTGCAAATGGCAAGATTTTATTCTTTTTGATGGCTAAGTAATATTCCTGTGTGTGTGTGCATGCGCGCAGGCACCCACATTATATCTTCTTTATCCATTTATCTCTCACTGGGCATCTGGGCTTTCTCCATAATTTGACTATTGTGGACACTGCTGCTATAAACATTGAGGTGCTTGTGCACCTTTGAATCACTGTAGTTAAACATTTAGTTTTTAACAAAAGAATCGTTCTGAATTATTTTGTCTACTTTTTTGCTATTCTCACTCTCATACAATCTTATAGAGCCTCATGACTTTAAGCATTCTCCTCTCTATAGGTTGATAAGGCTGAATTTGTTTCTTTAGCCTGGACTTCTCTCTTGAATTCCGATCTCCTATATGCCATGTCTGTTCTATGTCTCATTTTGGATGTTTAATAACATTTTCCAATTAAAGCTGCCTAAAAATAAACTTCTGCTTTTCCCCAAAGCATGTTCTTCTTGAAGTTTTTCCCATCTTTGTTAATGGCAATTCTATCCTGGATACCTAGTCTAAAAATCTTAACATCTTTCTTCTTTTTCCTTTCTTTCACATTCCAAAACAGATCATTTGGTAAACCCTCTTAGCTTTAAATTTGAAATATATTGAGAGTGCAGTCACCTTCATCACCATTATTCTGGTCCCAGACAGCATATTCTTTATTTGCATTAGTACAATAACCTCTTACCAGGTCCCCCAGCCACTGTCTTGTCCTCATACAACTTATTCTCCACATGAGGATAATATAATACCTTTTTGACCTCAGTGGTATACCTCATAATGTATTGTTGACCTTCAGTACCTAGTTCTCTCTGCTTCTTCCATCCTAGCTTCTCTGCTGGTTTCCAAATATTCAAGGAATGCCTCAAGTTTTTGGACTAGCTCTTCCATCTACCTGGAATGTATTTTTTCCAGACAGACAAATAAAGCTATTGGTCTTTGTTCAAAAGTTTTCTACCAGGGACACCTTTTCTGACCACCCTATTCACAATTGCTATCCTTGCTCTACTCCAACCCTTCCAGATATTTCATTATTCCTTGTGATTTTTCTCCCGTTTTATTTTTTAAATAACATTTATTTGCACCAGACATCCTATATATATTATTTATGTTTATTTCTCATATTTCTTTCCTTGCCTTCCTCTAGAATGTAAGCTTCACAAGGATAGGGATTTGATCTGTTTTGCTTACTATTTTACTCCCAATACCAGGAATATTTCTTGGTACATGATAATGTTAAATATGTATTTGTTGACTGGATCACTGTTGCTCCTCACAGGAATAAAGTGCAAATTTTGGACAATTTCATATAAGAGATCCTATTAGTGCAAAAAGCTCTTTTTTAGGACAATAAGACAGGATTGTTTAAAGTGTAATCAGCAAGGGTATATTTAATCTTTTAAATTTTATTCTGTTAAGTCAGTTTTAGCTGTCCATCTTATAATAAAATGCCAGTAGTTACTATAATTTCATGTTACAAAGAAATTTCTAGGTAACAAAGAAAAAATATCACTGAATTATTATTTTAGTAAAAATTCAGTTACCATCTAGTTCTATGCTCTTCTTGAACAATCAATTATGAACACTCACTTTCATGTGTACACAATGAAAGACATTGGTATAGTGTTTCAAATAGATCACTGCCTGGACAATACTTTGGTGAACTTGTGAGAAATGGGATTGACCAAAATCTCTTGCCGAATTAAGAGGACACTTATTTGGATGTTTTAGCATTATCCTACTCTGTGCTCAGGTCTTAATATGCTTTCAAAACACTAATTAATGCTGACCAAATTCTGAGAATTTATTTTTAATCCTGATTTTACAGATGAGGAAGCAAATAGAGAAGAAGTTAAATGACTTACTTAAAACCACATCACAAATTAACAGCAAGCTGAGACTCTATGCCAGGCACTCTTGTCTCATGTTTCTAAGTTTATTAATGTCATGATCTGATGCCAGGATAGTCACAGGAACCCAGGCCTGGGGAACAAGATTTATTTTCTGAGGCTGCTGCCATGATGGTTGAAGACCTTTCCATTAAAATCTCAGACAAGACCTGCTTCACAATGATTAAAAAATGGAGCTCTAATTTGTATTTTTGTTCTTTGAGAAGAACTATCTTCCCGATGACTTTCAACCTTTCAGATCAAGGTGCTGATATAATAGGCTCCATGAAGAAAATAGAGTTCCACATATTTTGATGTTAGTATAATGGAGTATTACAGTTTATAAGTAGAATTAGAGTTGTAGTTTCCTTCTCAAAGAGGACAGAGCTAAGTTAGATACCACTTTTCTAGACAACCACACAGTCCATTATACAGATGTGGAGTAACTTGTTATGAATCAAAATGTCTGTGTTCCTTACAGGTATAGGGGATTCTTATTCAATCTTGCCCTTGGACAAGCACTTCCTTCCTCCCTTCACTCCTGTGTGTGTTTCTCCCTCCCTCCCTCCCTTCCTTCCTTCATTCTTCCCTCTCTTCCCTCCCTCTTTCTTCCTTCCTTCCTTCCTTCCTTCCTTCCTTTTTAAAAACTATTGAAGTATAGTTAACATGCTATATTAGTTTCAGGAAGTGCTCCTTTCTTTATGTTAGAAAGAAGGGCTTAGAAGTATAATTATACTCTGTTAAAACTTCCAGTTGGTTGATAGGATTATTTTATTCTTTCATATTCTTAGTTTCCTCATCTGTAACACAATGATAATCGTGGAACCTCTCTAACAAAGTTGTTAGAAGAATTAAAAGAAATAAACTAAATTGAATGTTTAGCCAAACTTAGTTTAGCAAACTAAGTTGAATGTTAGCATGTGCATTGCACATGGTAAGCACTACAAAATTGTTAGTGCTATTCTTCTTCTCTTCCTCCTTCTTCTCCTTATTACCATTATGCATGATGATGATTAAATGAAGATGAGAGCATATGTTCCCCAGAGGAATGGGAATGGGTGAAGAAGTTTTTTCATCTTCTTTATTTCAAAGATGATGAGAGCTTTTGCTACCAGATGCAAGATAAGAATACCAACTACTTTAATAGTCATGGTTCCAATACAGAAAGCCAAGAGCTAAATTAGCATTTTCAGGCAATAAAAGCAAATGTCAAGAAAATATATAAAATCATATTTTAGGTTATAAAGTGGCAAGAGTACACTAACAGACTGTAGCTGAATAAGATGTGTTCTCAGAGAATAAAAGAGTAAAGATAGAAATGTGAAATTAATATTGAGTATTGGCACATTGCTAACACCAAAATGTTTTTTGGATGAATGAGCAAATGAATTGGTGGGTGTATGGTTGGTTCCTCGCCTAATCACAAGTCTCTGAAAATGTTCAGTGTGGCAGATATATAAATTGTCTTACCTATCTTTGCCACCTTCCTTTTAGTGTGTCCTGCGGTACTGTGGAGACTAGAAAGCTAAAACCCACATCTCTTAGCAAGGGTGCCAGATGTGAGTTAGGTCTGGTCAAATTGATTAATGAGATTTAAATTTATGTCCTGAAGGGAAGAAGGGCAAAAAGTATTGGTTTTGCTGGTGCAGATTGCTATAGAGACAGATGGTTCCAGGGCTGGCCTTGGAAGTGGCAGCTCCTTGATGGTGACAGGTGAGGTGGTATCTAGGAAGTCCATTCCCACAGTGGGAACTTGGGAATTATTCTTGGACACTCTGCCCAGTGTTTGTTTATTTAGTTCTTCTATTTACTCTTTACAAATTTGAATACCTGGGAATTAGAGCAATCCCTTTCGATTTAAAAGAGGTTGGTATGGATCCTGTCCTCTACAACTAAGCCTTGACTAACACTAGAAGTGGTTCCTTCTACCTCCATGTCATCCTTCATTTTTCCTATCCTTTTTTTTTAACCTTGTCTTTGTCAAATGCCTCTTCCCTCATTAAATATTCCCTGACCTCTCCAACTAATGTGGCTTATTCAATTGCCTGAAAGGTTTTGTGTTCCTATGATGATTTTTGTCAGATTGTGTCTTACGTATTAGTCTTCTTACTCTGTTCAAATGCAAGTTCTTTTGGGGAGTGTAAAATTAAAATATACTTTTAGACCTTTTTGAATTTCCACAGTGTTTATCACAGTGCTATAAGTATAGTTGATACTTCATGAATATGAGAAGAATTTTAATAAAATCACTTTAGGAAGGCTGCCTTTAGAAACACTAGGGGCCTAGGGGTCATGTGCCAATAATTGAAACTATAATGTAGGTGGTGATGGCCACTCTTTATTCAATGTAGATCTCTCTGTTGTTCTTCAGATTTATTCTTCCAGCCACTACCCAGACATTGTCAACTGATATTTCATTCACACTTTATCTATTTATTTGGTCCAAGTTTTTATTTAAATTTCAGTTTGTTAACATACTGTGCAATATTAGTTTCAGGAGTAGAATTAAGTGATTCATCACTTACAGAACCACACCCAGTTCTCATCACAAGTATCCTCCTTTTACCCTTTTACCCATTTAACCCACTTCCCAAACTGAATTCACTGTCTATACCCTCAAACCTGCCTTTCCTTCCCTGCCCCCTAGGCTAATGTATATCAGACATCTTCGTTTTCTTAGCCTCATTCAGGCCAGGTCCCTGAGCAATGATCTCAAATATGTCTTTGTTGTTGTTGTTGTTGTTACATCCATTCAGTAGCCAAGTCACCTCCACTTAAGTTCCATCCACGTCATGTGTCCCCCTTTCTTCATTCCCTCTGTTACTGCCATTTTTGGCCTAATCTTTTCCCACGGGGACTGCAGCACTGATCCCCTCATGCTACCTCACGCTGCTCTTGGTGTAGCAATTCTCACATTTTTTCAGGTGTTTTTCAGCTTTGCCAACAACCTTCTGTATTTCAACTTCTGGGTCAGTGCAACTGCCGATGATGTTCAGAGGTAATTTGCTGGTGTATATGGATCACTTTGAGGAACCGTACCTGGAGTTTAGTTTTAAGGTAGATGGATTTTGATGTCTGCTTTGTTTACTAGTTGTGCTCAGTTTTGTCAGAAGATGTGTTTTCGGACAGTTTTAGCATTATTAATTAAATAACCACATCAAATGCCATTTACTATTATTAGTTATTATTTTGTTAAGAAGTACAGCACAAAGCTGAGAAGTGAAGACTCCAGAGTCAGACTCACTGGGTTGGAATCACCCAAGTTCTGCCCCTAATGGCCTAGAGAACTTGGGCAAATTCCTTAATCTCTCTGTGCTTCAGTTTCCTTATCTGTAAAATATGGAAAATAATAATATTTACTCTGAATCTTGTAAGGATTGAGTAAATCAGTATATGCCAAGTGCTTAGAATGGTGCCTAGCACTTAGTTAATATATGGTGCCAGCTGTTATCTTTACTAGTTTTTAAACATGAATTTGAGCTTTTAAAGTATCTAAATGATGTGAAATTCCAACTAATTACGAGAGAAGAGCTGTTATCTTTGGGAATATATGTGGACTTCAGTGGTGGTAAGAATTGAGAGACTTTTCTTTACATTTATGATATAAACATACCTAGAATAACTTTTAAAATTCACCTAACCTACCAAATTTATCTTCAGAAAAATAATGTATGTAGTACAAAGTTTGAATTGTTCTGATGATTGTTAATAAAAAGTAGCATGCTCCACGAAAATCATAAATAACAAGCGATCTTTCTATAACTCTTGCAGATGTATATTAGAACTCGATGATCTTTTTATTCTAGTACCTTTTTTTTTTTTTTTTAAGGCGGGAGCAGGTAATTATACTCTGTCACATTTCCTGAGTTCTTAAATTACATAAAGTAGGCTGGTGATTTCAAGGGGAAAAAAGGCAAGGTATTTTTATTAGCTATATTAATAAAATAGACTGTGGAATGATCTTTCTCTTATCTTTTAGATTAATTTGTGGAATTTAACATCGGTGGTATCTTATCTTTATTTTTCTCCTCTAATGGGAAGGTGATATTAATGACTCATTTTTTAACCATCAAGTTATACCATCAGAAAGTAACAATGATCAGGTATGGAGAGGAGGATATCAGGCACTTATTTATTGGCACTCAGTGTCCAGGGAAGAAGAATATTGCCTCCAGGGAACTTGGGTGTGCTGAGCACCTACTGCCCAGCCCTTACACAATTCCTTTTTCATAGGGGCTCAGTACATATGTGCTGATTAAGTGAAGAGGCAGAATTCTTTCATCACACCTTGCCATGCTCTGGATGAAATCCTTTTAAAGGATGTCACCTTCCTCTTGGTTTGCTTCCCAGTCTTGGATTCTCTGAGATTCAGACAGAGGATTAACCACCATTCAAGATTTTTCACATCAGTTCAGTAAAGACATAAATTCAAGCATTTCAAGTGGCTCAAGTTCTACAGAGTCTTCAGGGTTAATGATTGGTAAATCTATATTTTCTGTATATGTTTGTAGTAGAAAGATTTAAGGTCAGCAACATAATTTGTCTTTAAATAAAAATAAACCATATTTAAGGAAGCACCCAAACAGCCACTCTGAGGATGAAACGGGAAACTGTCCCCCACACTCCCTCCTCACCCTGTCCTCCCTCATTTTCAAGTGGACTTGGTCAAGATAAGATAGACAGATCAAGGGGGAGCTGTATTACTTGCTTTGTATACTGAATGGGTATACGAACCTTTGAAAGCAGTTTTGAAAGAAGACTGAGAGAGGAGGAGAGAGACTCTTGAGAGGGAAATGATAAGGGAAAGACTTACATCAGCACCATCCAAGAAAAACATAATGTGAGTCTTTCATATACTTTTAATTTTTCTGTAAGCTAGATTAAAAATTTTGAGAGAAACAGGTGAAGTTAATTTTAGTCATATATTTTATCTTGACAGCACATTCCAGTTTGGGCTAGCCAAATTTCAAGAGCTCAGGGGGCACACATGGCTAGTAGGTTACTGTATCGGACAGCTCGGATGTAATGAGAGGAATGTCAAAATCATAACCAGAGTCTGCAGTCCTGTGGAGAGACAGGCAGTTAAAGTCCCAAGTGATGGGAATGGAGAAGGGCTCTGAAGTTTCCATTTTTCATTCATTTTCTGTGTTATGCTATGATGTAATCTGCCTACCCCCAGCATTATCTCTATGTCTTTGGTAAAATAATGATACAGAATGTAAGACATTTTCAGTGAAACTTCTTCATATCTGTATTGGTAGGAAGGGCTATTCCTAAGCTTTCATTCAAGCCAGGGACATAATGTCTCTCCTTTTCTGGAAGCCTATAAATCCAACTCCCATTCATTCTATAGCCTTAATATCATCTGTATTTCTTTCCTCCTTTCTATCCCCACTTTGCTTTGTTTGTATTGGAGACTCAAAGGAAAAGAGGTTATATGCCACAGTTGGGTCACACAAAGGAGAGAACACAAAACAGACATCAGAAGTTAGATGCAAGTGAGATGGGAACTCGGCAGAAAGGGAAAATCAGAGAAGGCTTGGAGATCTGGCAGGGTGGCAGGCAGGAAGTTTCCCACTCTTCATTGGAGAAGAACTTGACTCATTTTTATTCAAATATTAAAATGAAATTTGGAGAACTTGGGGCCACTCAAGCCACTAGTGATTTCTATGGGAAGGTGTGGGTCTGAGATGTGGGAAGGACCGTGCAGGATGAATTAACATAGTAGTATTCCATCTTGAAAGAATAATTTGGTGACAAAGACCTATCTGATATATTTGGGTCTAAACATGGCATAAATTAACATAAGACTATTTATAGTCTTTGTTTTCACATTTAGGGTGGATATTCATATATTTTGCAGCAAAAATATTAATGTATTCAATGATGGTATCCAACTATAGAATGTTACATAATATAAAGTATAAGTACTCTTTTTTTAAAAAATATTTATTTATTTATTTTTGAGAGAGAGAGTGTGTGTGTGCACAAGTTGGGGGAGGGACAAGAGGGAGAAACAAGCTCCCCACTGAGCAGGGAGCCCGATTTGGGACTTGATGCTGGACTCGATGTGGGACTTGATCCCAGGACTCTGGGATCATGGGATCATGACCTGAGCCAAAGGCAGATACTTAACCAACTGAGCCACTCAGATACCCCTAAAATATATGTATTCATATTAACTTTCTGCAGTCTAAAAAATTCAGAATTCCAAATTCTGCTGGCCTCTTAGGTTTCCAGTAAGGGGCTGTGGACTTGGATTGGAGGTAGGGTGGGGATAGGGAACACATGAATGGGAAAAACTTCTAGAACACCTCAAATGAAGGGCTAGATGTCACTGTTTGAGTTGCCTCTGTTTAAAGTGATCTCTGCTGATAGATACACCCCTTTTCTTTCATTAATTGAACAAAGGCTCTTTCTCTTCTTCTCTTAACTTTGTTTTTTCCATTCTTCATTTTTTGTCCTCTACCTTCTGGAGTCCTGCAGGATTGTGTATATTTCCCAATGTAAAATTCTAGCATTGTTGGATGGTAGGGAGAAACTCTTGAATCTCTAATTAAGAGATGGTGTTGATCAGAATTCATCTCTGAGGTGTTCTTGTTTTTTTTTTTTTTTTTGAACAGAAGATATTTGATTCAGGTTGATCATATTTGATTAAGTATATTTCTTGCTCTTGAAGGATGAAGAAGGCAGAACATAGGTAGTAAATATGTGCTCCAAGTAACACATCTGTCCTATTTTATTTATAGCAAAGTGATTCTGATCTTATCAGAAGAGTAAGCTGCTTATGTAGTATGCTCTTCAGGTGCCCTATCTACATTTTCTATCTGGAAATTCTCTCATGCTGAAAAAGTTAATGGCACTATATAAATAGGGCTCAATTTGCCCTCAGAGAATAATTTACTTGGCTGGAGAGAGGTATATATTTCTTCTGTGTATTCAGAGGCATCCCAAATACTCTGACACTTCGTACATCTTTTGATATAGTTTCTAATGAAAACAACAACAAAAATCAATGTCAATAATTATAGAAGGGAGCTTGCTCTCCCTCAAATAGAAAGTCCGACATGACCAAAGTTCACTGTTTCTCATAAATCTTTCCAGAAAATTTTTTTCTGTTTGTCTTACTGAGCCAAACTTCTTTCAAGAATTGTATCTCTCCTCTATGTGATATTCATTTTGAAAATGCTTCTCTTTCTCTGCAGCTTTGACAGAATAATGTGTTCCCTGCTGAACAGAATGTAGAGTAATTTCTTATCTAATAAAAATGAAAAAAGAAAGCTGTTTAAAAGAAACTTCCAAACTGCCCTACAAAGAAAACTCCAGAGAGATACCCCAGCAAGCTGGGGGATCAAAGGGTAACATTCAGGACGGATCCACTCGCATTTATCATTCATCTGAGCAGCTAGTGATGTGCCAGTCACTGGCTTTTGGTTGTTTCTAAGGCAGCAAACAACTACAATAATTACTGGAGAAAAGACCTGCAGCTTTGTGGTAGATGGAAGAAAACTCAAAGTAGGTCTTAATTTCACAGACATCCATTGACACTGGTTTTCACTTTAGGGCCATGAAGAGCAGTTGTTATTCACTTTGGTTGAGTCAGGAATCGTCACTGAAGAGTAAGGACCCTTTCCTCAGAAAGATGAATGCACGTACAATTGTGTATAATTTAGGGAAGTGTGTGGGTTCTCTGAAGCTCATATCTGTAACCTGATATAAGTCTAAGAAGAAAAAGATGTAAACATAGACACCCTTTATTTTTTTTTAACTTTTAAAATCTATTTCTGAAAAATCATGCTTTATTTAATATTTGCATCTTAAAGAAATTACAGAGAAAAAGAAGACAGAAAAGGTTCAGTTATTTAATTCTGGAGTTGTGTGTGTCTGAAATAATGGATTATAGGACTCACAATGAGATTAATTTCAAAATCCTGGCAAGACAGAGTAGCCCAAAACAAACTACCTTGTGATGTCTTTAAGGTCTAAAATATCAGTTTATCTGAAGACATTAAAAGAAAAATTCTATCTAAAAAAATCTGTGGGAATAGAGGCATTTTATTTGTACCTAAATTAGTAATGCTATTGCAGAACATGGACTTGGAACTTTAAACATTTACTGTTCCCTTTAGATGGACTTCTTGTGGAAGGTAGATTTTCCAGAATGGAGGGAAGAATGGGGATAAGACGTGGGGGGAGCAGTTAGCCAATTATTAATATCACTGTGAATGGATCTCCAACTTCTATGACATTTAAAAATTAATATTAACCTCAAGAGCATCATGAATTCTGTGCCTCATAGAATCCAAAAATATCTCGTCATTAACTTTGTATTACCCTGAAACTCACTTTGTAGGCACTTTTCACAGATATCTTTACAACCACATATGGTAATTGTCATTACCATTCTTTTTTTTTTTTTTTTTTTTGATTGAGGAAATTAAGTTCAGAGAGGTCAAATAACTTGCCCTCCCAATCCCGGTTGTGATAGATCTGGGACTTCTGATTTCCCTTCTTTTTGCTCAATCAAGAAACTACATTCCATGGCAGAGTCACCTGGCCCTACAGCCTCTTGGTCTAGCTGTCACTATCCATGAGAATTTGTGAAATTAGACTAATTCCTTCTAGGATCAGAAAGGACACGGTCATGTGAGTATGCCAGGCTTCTTGTAAGAGAGGAGCAATGATAGCAAGCAAGATCTTGATGTGGTGAACAGCCATGGCTCTTGGGAATTGGAAGTTTGGTAGCAAAGAACGGAAGAAAATAGATTTCCTTACAGCTCAGCTGTGTCAGAGCCAAATCCTACAGAGCATAGTTTGATGATGTGAAAGAGGTCTTTAGGAGTGAGAAGGAAAAAAAAAAAAAAAAGGAAAAGGCAGAGACCCAGTCAACTTTGTGCTTCATTCTTTGTTAAGGAAGATGCTAAGATTTTCCCTCCCAAATTCCAGCTTGAAGCTGAGAGGTCAGAGGTACTAGAACAAATAGTGACAAAGGCACAGTATGTTCTAAACCTAATGACAAAGTAGATGCAAATAAATAGCTGGGACTGGAGGGCACTCATCCAAGAGTAGAGCAGAGTTCCTCTGAAGGAACTCAAGAGTAAAGCAGTCCGTGGGTCTAAGGCAATTTATAGTCACAGATGACCCTTGAGTGTTTCTAGAATTTAAAGATAGGTAACAAATCCAATCCCCTATTATAAAAATCCAACATTTGTCATTAATTTGTTTTTTCTTCTATTTAAAAAATTAATTCATAAATGTTCACTGATTATCTAGCATAAGGCATTATGAAATAATTGTGTTTTTGACTTTTCAAATTGTTATTAGATTTCCAGAAAGCTCAACATAAAATTACTTATAGACTTAGCAGCCTGTCAATTCAAGGACTTTTATTGTAAGTTAAGACCATGACTTTAGGGAAATAAAATCACAGACCAATACCCAAAACCTAAAACACAGTTGACAAACACTTCTATTTAGGAAAATTACTATACTAAAAGCAGAAAAGCAGAAACATGCCCCATGTTCCTACACATAACTGAGCCTACAACAAAAGGCTCTCAACAGGTTCAGATGGGACTATCAGAAAGCAGGCAAAGCAGTAGTTTCTAACATTGATTCTCCAAATTAGTTTTTTCTTCCAGGTAATTTAAGAGATGATGTTGTATTGACTTATCCTAAATAAGATTCATAGTTTTTGAATGAGGGCTATAGGAAAGTATATGTTTATTTCTTTTCTATCCTGCTAAGCTAGAAATTATTCCCTAGGATTTCTACAGAAGGATAGTATGGCCTTGAATTGAAACTTCAGACACAATTTCTTTTATTTCATACTTTTCAGTCAACCTGCGAAACTATCAGAATCAGAAAAGAATTTTGAGGTAGGTATTAACAATAGAGACATTACCACAAAGAAAAGCAGTATGTAGGTGAAAAAGCATTTTTTGCTAATGGTCGTAAAAACGCAACTATTAAGGCAATGTATTATTGCAACTATAGAAATTCCAAATGTCTTTTTTTTTTCTTCTCTTTAAATAATACTGACTTGTAAAGGAAAGCTAGATTTCTGCTCCCTGCTTTACCTTTCCATGGCACTTGAGCACCAGGGAAAGACAGAGGGCCTGTAAAGAAGAAAACGGAAAAAAAGAGGCACATTTGGATTTTCTTAGCATTAGTTGAATTAGGAGACCCCAACTTTGCTGGGACGAGGGTAACAACCATAAAAGGCTTGCTGCGTTTCTTTACTTTTTTTTTTTAAGATTTTATTTATTTATTTTAGAGAGAAAGTGACAGAACATGAGCAGGAGGGAGGGTCAGAGGGAGAAGCAGACTCCCCACGGAGCAGAGATTCTGACAAGGGGATTGGTTCTGGGACTCCCAGAATCATGACCTGAGTGAAAGGCAGATGTTTAACCAGCTGAGCCACCCAGGCACCCATGGCTTTCTACATATCTGTATATCTTTTAACTTTAGGACCACATGGTATGACTGACTGTTCATTTTGGAAAACTCCATGTATTGGTGGGTCAGTTAGTAATAAGGTTCTGTTCTATTTTATCTTTTTTATTATAAGTATTATCTTGTTCAAAAAGTGAGCTTTCCTATCTTTTCTCTCCACTCTTTTTCTTATTGGCCTTCTCCCCTACCCCCCTTTTTTTAAGCATAAAAAAAAGGGAAATCAGACCTAAAGGGATTAGGGGAGGGCTTGTTTGGCCTTCCTAAACCTTATACATTCTGAGACTTGTGTTTTATAGGCAGTAAATAAATAAGGCTTTTCTTATATCTAGCAATAAATTATTGCTGGTTTTTTTTTTTAAGATTTTTATTTATTTGACAGACAGATCACAAGTAGGCAGAGAGGCAGGCAGAGAGGAGGAGGCAGGCTCCCTGCTGAGCAGAGAGCCTGATGCGAGGCTCGATCCCAGGACCCTGGGATCATGACCTGAGCCGAAGGCAGAGGCTTTAACCACTGAGCCACCCAGACGCCCCAACTATTGCTGGTTTTTGAGTGAGAAATGAATATTCTCCTCAGCAGTTGCCACTACTTACCTGGCAATTTTTCTCACATAAAGTAAAGAGTTGACATTATGTCTAAATGTAGCAGGAATCTGGGGTTTTTGAATGTGCTATTAATTAGAACTGCTGTCAAAATTATGAAGGGTCAACAGTTATTTTTTTCCGCTGCCTGAAATGTTAATTGAGCTGAGTAATGTTGAGCTCAATAGTGTTCTAACTTTAGGCTTTCTTTTTTTAATTAATTATTTTTATTAACATATAATGTATTATTTGTCCCAAGGGTGCAGTTCTGTGAATCTTCAGGTTTACACACTTCACAGCACTCACCATAGCCCATACCCTCCCCAGTGTCCATAACCCAACCACCCTATCTCTACCCCTCCCACCCCCCAGCAACCCTCAGTTTGTTTTGTGAGATTAAGAGTCTTTTATGGTTTGTCTCCTTCCCGATCCCATCTTGTTTCATTTTTTCCTTCCCTACCCCTCAAGCCTCCCACCCTGCCTCTCAAATTCCTCCTATCAGGGAGATAATATGGTAGTTGTCTTTCTCTGATTGACTTATTTCACTTAGCATAATACCCTCTAGTTCCATCCACGTCATTGCAAATGGCAAGTAACTTTAGGCTTTCATTCGTATTTCTAGCTCTGGGCTCAACCTAGGAAGTGCTCAATAAAGAAATATCTTGAGTATCTACTAAGTTCCAGGACATCTCGATGTTTAGGAGGATAGGCTCTGGATATAGAATTGGGTTGGCATTGTGGTTCCACTGCCAACTAGCTCAGCACATTCTTAACCTCTTTCTATCTCAGTTTTTTTTATTTGTAAAAGATAATAATAGTGCCTTCCTTATAAGGTATAAGAGTTAAAGGAACATATTGTATCAGGCTGTTTGGGGATTGTTTGTGTTCAGGTCTATTCCCTGCCCTTCCCCAGCTTAGCTTGTATCACAGAGGGTCTCACGCCTCCAGGCTGCATTCCCCAGGGTCCTGTGTCAACAGGCTTCTGGCTGGTGGAAGACTGGAAGTGTGGAAAGAAAGGAGAAGCCGGGGCATCTGTCTTCTTTCCTCTCTGCTTGGGGATATCCTCGGGCAACAGCTGCATCTCCTCCATGACAGTGGCTCCCGCTGGACCGTCACCTTGCTTCCTGCTTCCTTCAGGTGTCCCTAACCCCTGGGCTCCTGCAATATCACCTCCTCTGTCTCTCCATCCTAAATGTGACTGTAACTTCCTGCTCTTGCTGCTCTCTGGGTTACCGCATTCTTCCCTGTTTGGCTCTCAGTTCCTCTAGCCATTTGCATGACCAAATTCCCTGAATCGGTTTCTCTGCTGTAAATTCTATTTATTTATTTATTTATTTATTTGAGAGAGAAAGAGAGACAGAGAGACAGAGAGCACAAGCAGGGCAGAGAGAGGGGGAGAAGCAGACTCCCCACTGAGCAAGGAACTCAATGCAAGGTTCCATCCCAAGACTGCAAGATCATGACCTGAGCCAAAGGCAGACCCTCAACCAACTGAGCCACCCAGACACCCCTATCTGTTTTAAGTTCCTGAAGTGGTTTCTGTTTTTCCAGTAGGTTCTTTATTGATGCATGTGTGTGAAATATTTATTATAGTACCTGCTCAACTATAAATTGTCCTTGTATATGGGTATAAACAAATATAAACCAATTAGACATTAGTAAATCTTAAAGAATTTTAAGTATAAGAAAAACCCCAACCCCACAAACCCTTATCCACAATTCTAAAATCTGTAAAGCTCTGAAAACTTGAGTTTTTTAAAAATCAAGTTTATGGGAAATTCATTTAATTGTAAATTCTGACTTGAATTGACATGCTACCCAAAGTATTTATTCATCCCATTCAGTGTGCTTTTATTTATGTTTTAATACATAAAAATTGATGTGTTTGATCTCAAGAGACTGATCAGGTTCTACTGGGGATGTTTCTTAACAAATGGAAGGTGCCCATATTCTTTGTAGAAACTCCAAAAGATTCGATCTTCAGAAATCCATTGGACCCAAGTATGTAGAATAGGGGAGCATGTGACTGTATAAAATTTAAGAAAAGGAAAAAGTTATCTTTGAAATGGGCCTTGTTGGGACGCCTGGGTGGCTCAGGCATTAAGCGTCTTCCTTCAGCTCAGGTCAGGATCCCAGAGTCTTGGGATCGAGCCCCGTGTTGGGCTTCCTGCTCAGCAGGAAGCCTGCTTCTCCCTCTCCCACTCCTCCTGATTGTGTTCCCTCTCTTGCTGTGTCTTTCTCTGTCAAATAAATAAATAAAAATCTTTAAAAAAAAAGAAATGGGCCTTTGAATTGGTAGAGATAAGGGCATATTGAGTAAAGAGAAAGTTTTGGGAAAAGGTATGGAAAAAGGGAAAAATGAGGTGAATGTGGAAAATGGTAAGTAGGAGTAGGAGGAAGTGAAGAGAGAATAAGTTGAATACAAATCATGAAAATCTTAAAATGTTGATTTTTTTTTTGTTAAGATATGGAGAACCCTTGAGTTTTGTGCAGAAGAGTAACTTAAATGATATTGTGCTTAAAGGAATATTAAACTAGATAGGCTGGCATAAAGAAAAAAACTTTTACAGGTGGAGATACCTTCAATAGGCTGCTTTGAAAGGGTGAGCAAATGCAATTAAAAGGAGGGACAGTAGACCCCCCCCCTTATCTCTGGTGTCTGTTATCCATGGTTAACAGCGGTCTGCAAGCAGATGACTCTCCTGACGAATCATTGAAATGTAGCCCAACAGGATATCACAATGCCCATGTCACTCACCTCGCTTTGTCTCATCATGTAGGCATTGTATCATCTCACATCACGACAAGTAGAAGGGTGAGTATAATACAATGAGATATTTTGAGAGATGGACTACATTTATATAACTTTTATTATACTATATTGTTATAATTACTCTATTTTATTATAGTTGTTGTCAATCTCTTACTGTGCCTAATTTATAAGTTAAGCTTTATCATAAGTATGTATGTATAGAAACAAGCAGAGTAAATACAGGATTAGGTACTATCCTCGGGTTCAGGCATCCACCATGATCTTGGAATATATCCCCAGAGAAAAGGGGGGGGGACTACTGTAGTGGCATGCAGAGCGAAGTACAAATATAGAATCTGTAGGCCTTGACTCATATGGAAAAAGATGAAAGTGTGATGGTTAATTTTATGTGTCAACTTAACTGGGCTATGGGATGCCTAGATAGCTGGCAAAACATTATTTCTGAGGATGTCTGTTTCTGGAAGAGATTAGCATTTGAATCTGTGGATGGAGTATGGAAGATTTGCCTTGCCATTGCGGGTGGGCACCATCCAATCCATTGAGGGCTTGAAAAGAACAAAAAAGCTGAGGAAGTGCAAGTTTGCCCTCTGCCTGAACTAGAATATCCGTCTTCTCCTGTCCTTGCACATTGGTGCTCCAGGTCCTCAGGCCTTCAGACTTGGACTAGGACTTACCTGCTCCCTTGGTTCTCAGAACTTTGGACTGGAATTACAACATGGCCTTTCTTGGGTCACCACTGGCTTTCCTTGCAGATAGCTGACTGTGGGACTTTTCAGCCTCTGTAACTGTGAACTAATCCTTCATAATGCGTCTTTCTATTTATCAATATATATCCTATTGGCTTGGTTTCCCTGGAGAACCCAGACTAATACAGAAGCAAATCTAGAATAATTAAGTTCTTGCCTGGGCAATTAGAAGAATAGTGCTAACATTGCAGAAATATGAGACGGGAGGAGGAGCAAGTTTGGGGGGAAGATGGTATGTTTAAGTGATGACATATTGACAGATTCAAATACTGAAGCAATGTGGAAATGATGGAATGTTTGTGAAGATAGCAAGTAACTATCAACTTTGCTATAGTCATTTATGGATTCATGAGATTGTGAGAAAAGTAATTTCAAGTCTGTTCTTCACTTGAAATTTACATATGGAAATCTGACTTCAGAACTGATGGATTTGCTTTGGTAAAGCTCTTCATAACAAAAGAGTTGCCAATGCTAGAATTTAAATAAATATCCTCTAAAACCAGAAATTCCTATTTTCATATTAACAATTCACTTTCCCAACACATATGCTGCAGTTCAAGAATTACAAATTCAATGACTACACAATTACAAAAAAGAAATCTCTAAGTGATTTTTAGGATTTTTACTTAGGATGAAATTAGAATTACCGCTCTAAGGTGTTATGAAAATTCCTGTTCTGTAACAATAGTTAATTAAATAGACATTTATCCCCTTCCTTTGTAATTGTCAATCACAAGACCAGTCATATTTTTATCACTGCTTTATGTACAACTGAAACTGCAGTGTCATAGAAACAAGCACACTTCTCTAAAGATAAAGTGTCCTGCCTAAAGGCAAGCACAGTGTTCAAGTTTACAATTAGTTCCTTTTTATTAAGGGGGTATTCTTATAACTAGAGTGGGATTCGTTGTGGTCTGTGCACACAAAGACACCTATATTCGTTTGCCAGAGCTGCCATAACAAAACATCACAAACTGAGTGGCTTAGACAATAGAAATGTAACAACAGTTTTGGAGGCTTGAAGTCCAAAATCAAGGTGTCAGCAGGGTTGGTTCCTTCTGGTCTGTGAGGGAAGGATTTGTCCCAGGCCTGTCTCCTTGGCTTGGGCTGGCTGTCTCCCCATGTCTCTTCACACTGTCTTCCTTCTAGGCATGTCTGCCTCTGTGTCCAAATTTCCCCTTTTACAAGGTTATCTGTTATATTTGATTAGAGCCCATCCTTACAGTCTCATTTTGACTTGATTACTTCTTAAAGAGCCTATCTTCAAAGAAGGTCAAATTCTGGGGTCTGAGAGCTAGGAATCTAAAGTAACTTTGTGGGAGGGAGTGAATGTGATTTAATACCTCATCGTAAGTGTGTTCCTGTGACTCATGCATCTGGAGGTCCCATTGCAACACAAGGAAAGGCTGTGGGCTGTCTTGAGAACTGGACTAACCAAGAGTTAGCCCCTGAGCAGATGGGATAGACGTCCTGGCTGATAGGCTGGCGTAGATAACTCTTTCATGGGGAAAATTGATGATCCATTGAAAAATGATGATTTCTTCACTGAGTCCTCTTTACTTCTAAAATAAAGGTTTTTTTAAAATTAAAATTAAAATTAAAATTTTATTTATTTATTTATTTATATTATGTTCATTTAGCCAGCATATAGTACATCGTAAGTTTTTGTTGTAGTGGTCAACAATTCATTAGTCGTGTATAATAACCAGTGCTCATCCCAACACGTGCCCTCCTTAATACCCATCACCTGGTTACCTCATCCCCTGGTTACCCAATTCCCCCACCCCCTCCCTTCTATAACCCTCTGTATGGTTCCCAGAGTCCAGAGTTTCTCATGGGGTGTCTCCCTTTCTGATTTCTTCCCATTCAGTTTTCCCTCCCTTCACCTGTGGTCCTCAGTGCTATTCCTTATGTTCCACATATGAGTGAAACCATATGATAATTGTCTTTCTGTGCTTGACTTATTTCACTTAGCATAATCCCCTCTAGTTCCATCCATGTTGATGTAAATGATAGGTATTCATCCTTTCTGATGGCTGAGTAATATTCCGTTGTATAAATGAACCACATCTTTATCTGTTCATCTGTTGAAGGACATCTAATTTCCTTCCACAGTTTGACTATTGTGGACATTGTTGCTATGAACATTGGGGTGCATATGCCCCTTCTCAAAAGAAAGATATTCTTTCCAAAAAATTAGAGCCTGAATACATCCTTATTGCCTCCCTATGAGTAAAAGCAATAATTTCATTATGAAAAAAAATTTTTTAAAGTTACTTTTATTTTTGTTAAGTGTTTGTCCTAATTAATTTTTATTTGCTTAACTATATGTTTATGATGACAGGGCTTTGTTTTATGTTCAGCATATAGTAAGTTTGTCAAATGAATGAATAAACTAATGAAAAAATGACATTCTATTCTATACCATTGCATTATCATTTGGGGAGAAGAAAAAGAAGAGGAAACAATGGAATGATAGAATCCCTTATAAAAATTGAAATAAAATCATAAAACATTATAAATTAGAGACTTTGGAGACCCTTGTAAGAAAAGCTTAGTGTTTTGTATTTTTTAAAACAATAAACAATGAGATTCAAAGAGATCAATGTTTCTGAGAGCATAGGATAAATTTAGTATCCAGCCTAAGAAGAGTGGTATAGTAGAAAAGTGGGCATTTTGAAATGAGAATTTTGTTGTTGTTGCTTTTTTTTTTTTTTTTAACAGTAATCATGTATTCTGAAGATCTGCAAGTTAGCTGAGGATTGGCTGCTCTCAGCTGGTTTGACAGATGTGTCTTTGGAATTATTTGGGCTCCCACATAGGTCTGGAAGTCAGCTGATCTAGGCTGGGCTTGTTTTGATTTAAGTTCGCTCTCTGTGTCTCTCCTTCTGGTACCAGTGGGCCAACTTGTGTAAATTCTCAGAGGAACAAGTGGCCAAGCCCAGTTGTGCAGGATCTTTCCAAGTTTTTGGTTATGTCATGTTACTAATATTCCACTAATGAAGTCAAAGAGCTGAATCCAAGATGCAGGATCAGGGTAGAGTCTCCCGCTTTAATGAAAGGAACTGTGAAGTTATATGGCAAAGTCTATGGATGTGGGGTGGGGGCCAGGGTTATGAAGGACTGGGGCTATTAATCTATCACAAATAATGAATACTAGGGAGTGAGAATGGAGGGTGGAAGTTTGTGACTTTTTTCATGGCAAGAATATGGTACATTAAATCTTGGCCTTATAGCATAGTTTAGAGAAAATGAGCTGTCCTCAATTTCTTTATCTGTGAGTAGAGATTAAGGGGTATCTGTATTGCTGGGTAATTGTGCAGAATAAAGAGATAGCACTTATAAAACATTTGTCATGTGGTATATTTTGAATTTACATTACATTTCTTTCCTCTTCTCCTTCAGAGTACTATTTCAGAGTGTATATACCTAAAAAACAAGAAGGCTATTATAAAGCAAATAAACACACAAAAATAAAAAAATACAATAAAAGCAAATAAATACATTATGATAGTGTGTGCTAATATAGAGAAGGAATATAAGGGAAAAAATTGGCCTGAAGAGGATATTCAATGAAGATTAATGGAGAGGATTAGAGAGGATATTCCAAGGCTAGAGGGGGATTAGAAAAATGTGGAGGTGATGTCAAAATGAATACATTTAGGATATCCCACAATAGTGTCTTCTCTCTTTGTGGGAGACTAGGGAAAGAGGCCTGTTCCAGCTGGATGCTTAAGAACTGTGAAAAAATATCTCTTCTCTCACTTCCCTCTGGTACCTTGTCTTCCAGGATTCTTTATAGATTTGCAAAAATGGAGAGAGGACCCAGGAGACTGAGCTTAGATATGCTTTGCTTTTCTCCTGTCTTCTGATCTTTTCTCACTGTTCATTCTAATCCTTGATAGGAATGGGTATGCCATTATATTTTTATTCATTAAGCATTTACTGAAGGCTAAGTGAGTACAAAACATTATACCTGATGCTGAGGAGTGGTGATGTGATGAGGTAGTGGTGGTGGGATGTGGGTACAGAGATATATTTGACAAAGGGTTTCTGCCATCAGGGAGCTGAATATCCTCCATTTCCTCCCATCCACACTAATCACTGTTTTCCCCTGTACTGTGTCTCAGACTGGCCTCTATGAGTATCAGCTGAGTTCTTTTTTTAAAAATATTTTTATTTATTTATTTGACACGCAGAGAGAGATCACAAGTAGGCAGAGAGGCAAGCAGAGAGAGAGAGAAGGGGAAGCAGGCTCGCTGTCAAGCAGAGAGCCTGATGTGGGTCTGGATCCCAGGACCCTGAGATCATGACCTGAGCTAAGGCAGAGGCTTAACCCACTGAGCCACCCAGGTGCCCTGAATATCATCTGACTTCTAGCATTCTGGTTTCCATTGGAATTGAGTCAATCAGACACATCAGCAGGTTGTTAGAGACTAGGAAGTAAGGGTTAGATTACCGCCCTGCAGCCTTAACAGTTGGCAATGGCTACATTCCTAAAGTCACAGCTCCCATCTGGTAGCCCCTTCCCAGAGCTATAGCTACAGCTTCCCATGAGTTCTGGTTAACTGCTTCCTCTCTTGGCCTAGAGCTGGTAATAGCTTCCCAGTGTTGCTAGTCCTGGGCTGTTTCATCAGTACTTGTTAGTTTCCCTTAATCCACTCATATCTTGGTAGATAGCCCCTTCACTAGACCTTCTTCAGTTACCCCTTCTGGTTATACCATCTGTGTTCTGTCAAAACCACGATACAACTTCCTACTGTAGAGTCAATATATAAATTGAGAAACAGGTGGTGCTAATAGGATTTCTTTTCAAATTCAAGCTTTGCTGGATTAGTGATATCCTATTTTTTAATATGTATTTTCATACAGTTACCTTTTCATGTGGAAAATGATTTTATCTGTGTTATAGTTGCTTTTTTCTACTTTCCTCTCCCTCCCTCCCTCCCTTCCTTCCTTCCTCCTTCCCCATTCTTTCTTTTTTCTTTTCCTCCTTCCTTCCTTTCTTCTTTCCTTCCTTCCTTTCTTTCTCTAGTTCTTTCTTCCTGTCTTTCTTCCTTATGTTTCCTTGCTCTGTGCAGTAAGACAAGGAAGACATTTGAAATCTAAGCAACCCTGGTACAAAACTATAGAACAGGTGTTTTGAGGAAAGAGATTACCACTAAAGCCAGAAAATTTGGTGTCCATTTTATATTAGAAAAATCTAAAATCCTGGTGTTTCTATTTGTGTATTATACTTTCTCACGACTTATACTTCTAATCTAAATACCACACTCACAATAACTTCCCTGCAGTCTGTTACCAAATCTTATATATTCTACTTTCCCAATACCTCAAGGTTTCTACCCCATGGTATATTTGAAATAGGCAATAGTTCTTAAACTTGTATTTATAATGGCTTAATTTAACTTTTTCTCCCTAGCCAAACAACTTAGCCCATGAATCCTATTTACAATTTTGGCAGAAACTCATTCTTGTTAATTCAAGGTTAACTCAGTTGTACTATTTCCCGATGAAATATCAGACAAGAGCCTAACCCAGGGTCTGGATTCTGCATACTTTGTTTCCTATCTACTTCTATGATATTTCACTGCTGTTCACATGAAGCCATGCTAAACCACCTGCAGTTCCCCAAACAACGTGCTTGGTGCTTTTCCTGCCTCTGTTTTCAGACATGTAGTTCTTTTAACTGGGTAAACCACAGTCCCCTTTCTCTCTCTTTACCTTATTCACTTCATAGGAATAAGCAAGTGTCTATTCTCTTTATTTGACTACTCTTTCCAAACATTTGATAAACACCCAGCTTACAAAAGTCCTATGGTAGTAAGATCATTCCCACTCCAAAGGTAAGGAAACTGATGCTTAGAGAGATACCCAACATTAAAAATTTGATAAATATATCAGTTGTGGAGGTGGAACTGAAACTTCTCTTTCTGACTCTAAATTTTGTGACTTACTCTCTACTTACCATAACCTAACTGTTTATTCATACAGGAGATATTTGTGGAATTCCTAATATGTAGTAATCGCTGGAATACAGGGATAGTTTAAAAGTGCTCACGGTTCACTGGGAAGGGTTGTAAGTGGAGAGATGGACATGACACCAATTAGAGAAGAGGTAATGACAGTAGAGGAGGGGCAGAGAGAAATGCCATCCTCTGGGAAGGCGGGAGAATTTTCCTTAGAGAGATAACATTTAAGTTAGTTTTTGAATGTAAGTAAGGCTTCCCTAAGCAGAATGAAATTCAGAAAGGATAACTGATACTGTGTTTATTTAAAATTTTGATTTTTATTTATTATAATTTTTTGCATTGATTTATATTTTAAAAGCATTGCATTAAAGTGTTTGTCTTGATTCCCAAGCATTTTTGTGCCACCTTTAAACTTGGTGCTTGAAGCAAGAGCCTTGCTCTTCTCGTTATAGTCCTTTCCCTGTAAGTCATCAGTGGGAAAGGTCCAACTTTTCCAGTTAAAAGTGACAATCCAGCCTTGGTAGAGTGAAGGGTGTGAGCTAGGGACAGTGGTTGGGGTGGAGACTATCCAAAGACAGGGCTGCTGCTGGACTGTGAAATGGCTAGTTCACAGCCTAGAAATCTTGGTTTTGATTTTTTGAAAGAGTCATTGGAAATCTTTTTGAAAAAAATCAAGAATGGTAAAATCAGATTTGATTTTTGAGAGATCTTTTTATAGAGGACTGGGTGGAGGAGGCAAGACTTAAACATGACAAAAAACTATGAGTTGGTTTCATCAAACAAGATAAGGAATATTGGAAACCTAAATAAAATCAATAAAGCTAGATAGTGTAGGAGGGGTAATTTGATCTTATAGTTAATTTTTCAATAGAAGTTTCTCCTGCTAAGTATAGAATTAAATTTTTTCCTTCAAGGAAAGCTCATTTAGATAAGACTTTTTTAAGTCATCATCTTGTCTTCTACTTTTTAGTATTTGACTTGTCTCTAGTTAAGCTATAAAATGATAGTGAAGTACAACTTTACATCTTAACCGCATAGTACCTTATCTGACCAACGTTGCTTTTCTTGTTCTCCCAAAAAATCAATAGCAGAGTTGATTTTGTTTAGCATGTCACCACCTAGTTAAAAAAAATAAAATGAAAGAAAGAAAAGAAAGCAAAACAAGTGCAAGACGCCTGAGCAACTGCAAGTATCTCCCAGTCACTCGAAAATTACCTCTCACAATACTTTACAAACTGTCTTCAACCCTAATAAGGAGAAAGCTCCTCCACTACGTAAATGTTCAACTCATTCTACTGCAGTTTTCTCATTTGTTGACTTAGCAACAGCCTTTGACTCTGAGAGTTTTTGTTTTTATTTATTAATTTTTAAAAATTAGAGTTTATAAGGTGAAAACATTGATTTACCTAATGAAGTAAGCATCCTTGGAAGGTAATTTGTCCAACTATAGGGCAACCAGGGTCATGCCATGTTTCATAAATGAAATTGTGCTAATTTTTTTTTTTTTAGAGGGTCTCAGAGTAACTATACTGGGGAATTAAGATATGAAAATGGTAAAGGTCAACTGTGAGTAGCATTTAGTGTCCCTGATCAGGTCACACCATGTCATTGACAAGAGTTATAGCTATAAAAGTATGAAGTTAAAAAGAATGGGACAAAGGCTATATAGTAAGTTTGTTCTGGAAAAATATGAGGCAATAAGTAACTTTACTTTGGCAATGACTCCTGGCTGACTTGGATAGTATCATTTAATAGATCTTTTCTGAGTATGTTCCTAACAGGACATTTTCGTCATGAAACTCAATGCCAAGTGCCTTATCTTGGAAGTTCCTATTTCTTCTTTCAGTGGACAGAGTTTTTGAGAAGCCCTTCTTCAGTTTGATGACTAGAACCTTCTCTAGGCAATTAGGAAAATAAAAATGCATTTCTAGTGGATGTTAATTAGGATTCTGTTAGCATCATCCTTCCCTCCTTCCTTCCTTAATTGTCTTTTACAATTTTATAGTTTTACATTTAAATTTAGGTTTACAATCCATTCTAAGTTATTCTTTTGTATGAAGAGTAAAGTATAGGTTAAGGTCAATTTTTTTCTCTCTCTTTTGGCCTATGATAGTCAATTGTTTTATGCCATTTGTTGAAAAAAAATCCTATCTCCACTGAATTGGTTTCACATTATTGCCAAATACAAACTGACAATATTTGTTTCTATGTTTTTTTAGATTTTCTCTTCTGTTCCATTGATCATTTTCCTTTCACTAATACCATCCTGTTTTGATCACTGTAACTTTGCAGTAAGTCTGAAAAATCAGATAATGTGGGTTCTCTAACTTTGGTCTTACTTTGGCTTTGAATTCTTTTGGTTATTCTTATTATTTTACTTTTCTATTTAAACTTTAGAAGCAGTTTTTAATATCTTCTGGGAAGAAGAATCATACTTTCAGGTTTTTTATTGGGACTTCATTAAATCTACGGATCAGCTAGGGGAGAATTGACATCTTGACAATATTCTGCCTTCCAATTAATGGATACTGTATATCTTTCCATTTTTTTTAAAGGTCTTCAATTTCTCTCATCAGTGTTTTGAAGTTCTCAGCATACATACCATACATGTATTTTTGTCAGATTTATACCTCAGTATTTAACCTTTGTTGGAGTTCTAAGCAGTACTTTTCAAAATTTCAATTTTCACTTGTACACTTATATAGTAACAGATGAATTTTTATAGTGATATTGTATGTTATGACTCTTTTCAATTTACTTATTAATTCCAGCAATTTTTTGAATTTATTTTGGGATTCTTCTACATAGAAAATTATATCACCTGTGTATAGAGATAGGTTTACTTCTTCTTTTTCAAACTGAATACATGCCTTTCCTTTTTATTCTCTTGCTTTATTACTATGGTGAGAATCTTCAGGCATATTGAAAAGAAATGTGAGAGCAGACATCCTTGCCTTGTTCCTTATCTTTAAGGGAATACATTCAGTTTTTCAACATTATTATCTTATTTGTTGGTATTTTATAAATTCCTTTTACCAGGTTAAGGAATTTTCCTTTCATTTTGACTTTTTAAAATTTTATTAATCATGAAAAAATTGTGAATTTTGTCAAATCCTTTTCTGCATTTCTTCATATGATCATGTGGTCTTTCTTTAGTATGTTAATATGATGCATTATATTGATTTTTGAGTATTGATCAGCATTGCATTCCCAGGATAAACCTCACACAGTCATGATCATATTATCTTTTTAAAACATTGCTGAGGGGTGCCTGAGTGGCTCAGTGGGTTAAAGCCTCTGCCTTCAGCTCGGGTCATGATCCCAGAGACCTGGGATCAAGCCCCACATCGGGCTCTCTGCTCGGCAGGGAGCCTGCTTCCTCTTCTCTCTCTCTGCCTGCTTCTCTGCCTACTTGTGATCTCTCTCACTCTCTGTCAAATAAATAAATAAAATCTTTAAAAAAAATTGCTGAATTCAGTTTGCTAATGTTTGCTTGGAAATATTTGTGTCTAAGTTTATGACAGTATTGTTCTGTAGTTTTATTTTCTTAATAATTTTTTGGTATCAGAGTGATTTTGGCCTGCTAAAATTAGTTTGAAAGTGTTATCTTCACTTATAATTTCTGGAAAAGATTGTGTAGAATTGGTATTATTTATTTCTCACAAGTTTAGTAGAATTTGCTAGCGAAACCATTTGGGCTTGGAACTTGCTTTGTTGAAACATTTTTAAATTTGATTTCTTTAATAGATATATGACTATTTAGGTTATCTCTTTCTCTTGAGTGACTTTTAGTAGATTGTCTACTACAATATAAGGTAAAATATAATGACTTTATAGTTTGTTTTATATAAGAAATCTTTGCAAAAACTGAGGTGATGAAGATCTTCTCCTAAGTTTTCTTCTAGAAATTTTAGCTCTTAATTTAAGGTCGATGATCCATTTCAGGTTAATTTTTGTTATGTTGTGAGGTAAAGGGTGAGGTGCATTTCTTAATTATGTGGCTACCCAGTTGTTTCAGCACCATTTGTTAAGAAGATTATCATTTCTGCATTGAACTACCTTGGCACCTTTGTTGAAAACTGATTGACCATATACTTGCTATTTCATTTTGCTGATCTCATTGTCAATCTTTATAATGATACCAAACTGTGTTAGTTATTGAGACTTTTTAATTTTTGGAACCAGAAGGGTAAATCCCTAAGCTTTGTTCATCTTTATCAAAGTAGTTTTGTTGACTATCTGTCCTTTTTTATGATTATAAAACTTTTATTGATCTCCTATCTTATTAAATTACTGCCAAAACAAACACATAACTTTATAAGGTTCTTGTGGATTGATATATTGCTAGTTATTATTAATAGATTATTGTTTATTTATTTAAAAATATTCCCCTCTTTACTACCTGTATTTTAAAAAAGTCTTTATTTTAATCCTGGTTAGCTAACATACAGTGCTGTATTAGTTTCAGTTGTACAATATAGTAATTCAGCACTTCTATACATCATCATGTGCTCATCATGACAAGTGCACTCCTTAATCCCCATCACCTATTTAAGCCAGCCCTGCCCCCCCGTAATCATCAGTTTGTTCTCTATAATTAAGAGACTGTTTCTTGATTTGTCTTTCTCTTATTTTTCCCTTTGCTTGCTTGTCTTGTTTCTAGAATTCCACATATGAGTAAAATCGTATGGTATTTGTCTTTCTCCGACTGACTGACTTTATTTAGCATTATACTCTCTAGTTCCATCCTTGTTGTTGCAAATGGCAAGATTTCACTCTTTTTTTATGGCTGAGTTATAGAAATATATCTATTGATATAATCTCTATATGAGAGATATATATAATTTATACATAACCTATAAATTATATATAATTTTATTTATATATTATATATTTAATTTATATATTTAAATTATATTTAATGTATGTATATAATTATATAAGTCTATCTATCCAGGTAGGTGGATATATATCACATATATCACATCTTCTTTATCCATTCATCAATCGATGGACACTTGGGCTACTTCCATATCTTGGCTATTGTAAACATCCGGGTACGTGTATCACTTTGGTTTTTTTTTTTTTTAAAATATTTTGTTTATTTATTTGACAGACAGAGATCACAAGCAGGCAGAGAGGCAGGCAGAGAGAGAGGAGGAAGCAGGCTCCCTGCTGAGCAGAGAGCCCGATGTGGGGCTCGATCCCAGGACCCTGAGATCATGCATGACCTGAGCCGAAGGCAGAGAGGCTTTAACCCACTGAGCCACACAGGCGCCCACGTGTATCACTTTGAATTAATGTTCTTGTATTCTTGGCTGATTATCTGTCCTTTGAATTTTTACAGAAAAAGCTTGTTGGGATTTTATTTGGATTGCATTTAATCTATAGACCAATTTTGGGGAAAATGACATCTAAGCAATGTTGATCAACTGATCCATTAAATGGCATACGTCTCTATTTGCTTAAGTCTTTAATTTTTTTTTGCAGCAATGTTTTGAAGTTTTTAGTGTATGGTCTTATATATATTATATATGGTCCTTTTGAGTTTGTTTTTATGCTTTGTGAGGATGAATCTTAGCAAGATTTAGCCTAGGGTTATTTTGCTCCACTACTGCGGTAATACCCTTCTGAATATATTACCTAATGCCCTTTGAATTACAAGATTTTCCAATGTGTCTTATGGGAGCACGAATGATTCCTAGCCCTACGTGAACTTTGGAGATTGTTCCCTTGGTTCCTTTCTGGTGTTTTTCTTTGTTTGTTTGCTTTTTGTTTTGCCAGCATCAGGTAGTTTATCAATACATGCATGTACTAATCAGTACTTAACAATATTTAAGGGGGACTTTCTATAGATCTCTGGAGCTTTCTCTTGCAGCTATCCACTCTACAGTACTGTGCCTTACAAACTCTGGCTGCCTTGGCCTCTTCCATCTCTCTCCCCTGTCTCCTCAACTCATGGGAATTATCAGACTTGGTCTGGGATCCCACCTCCACAAGAGGAGTAATCTGGGGGAATTGAAGTGCTCACCACACTATCCTCCTCCTTCAGTGATCCCTGTTCCGAGTGTTGCCTGATTTCCAATATCGGAAAGCCATTGTTTCATATATTTTACACAAGTGTTTAATTGTTTCATAGTTTTAGCTGTTTTAATTCATAAGTTAAATCTGGTCTCTTTACTCCAACTTTCCTGGGAGCAGGGATGACATTACTTTTTAAATCTTCCATCTCTTTTTATCTTCTTGCATGTATACATTTGTATTTTGAAAGCTACTTCTCTCTACCTAGTGTGGGAATGATGACTCTTTTTATTTTAACTATGACTTTTGAAGTAGGAGTTTCAGATAAGACTCCAATTCCATAGAGAATGGGGATATAATATAGACACTGTTGTGGGTGTGAAAAGGTTTATTATTCACTCCGTGAAGCTTTCTAAGGAGGGCAAGGCAGGCTTCCAAGCACGTCTGAAAATAGCTTGTGAGAGCAAGGAAGAGAATACTGGCTTGGTTGTTACTGTGATTATGGTGGGGCTGGGGTAAAGTACCATCACCCTGGGGCAGGCTTACATGGTGTGAACTTCCTACTGGAGCTAAAGGATAGAGCTTTCTTACCAGCTTAACCACATGTGGGACATAAGAGGAAGCGGGAGTGGTAAGGCTTGAAACTGTCAGCAGTCAAACATCAAAAATGAAGTCAGACTCTTAATTAGAGCTCACCCCTGATATTTGACTGGTGACTGAAATGGGCCATGTTTCATTTAATTGAATTTGCTTAAGTAAGTCATTATGGCACTCTATAAGACCTGTAGCCTGAGGCCAGTAGGAGAGGTGAAAGCTTAATTAAATGTCTTTTTCAAGACTACAACATTGTGTATTATGTGAAATGAAATGGGTGTCTTGCTCACCTTTAGTAGTGTTTGGAACCTGGAAGGATATAGGGAGTGTCTTAGTGAGACCTTGTATTGTGGCTCTCATATGTGCAGATACATGGGAGATCTTGATTTATATTTTGGGTATCTATGAGACAAAAGATTCCTAGAGTTCTTTACCCTAAACAAGGCAATCTTGATTAAAGAATTGTTGCTGGAATAGATGAACCAGCCAAAGACATTGGTTTAAGAGTTTATTTTCCACCCCCTCACTTTAAATCTGGAGGTGTCTTTGGGCCTAAAATGAGTTTCTTACAGACAATATATTAATGGGTCTTGTTTTTTTATCCATTCTGATAGCCTGTGTCTTTTGATTGGGATATTTAGCCTATTTACATTCAGGGTAACTACTGAAAGATATGAATTTAGTGTCACTGTATTGCCTGTAAGGTGACTGTGACTGTATATTGTCTCTGGTCCTTTCTGGTCTGTGTCACTTTTAGACTCTCTGCTTAGAGGACCCCTTTCAATATTTCTTGTAGGGCTGGTTTGGTGTTTGTAAATTCTTTTAGTTTTTATTTGTCCTGGAAGGTTTCTTATTTCTCCTTCTATTTTCAACGGCCGTATTCTTGGCTGCATATTTTTCTCATTTAATGTTCTGAATATATCATACCAATCCCTTCTGGCCTGCCAGGTCTCTGTAGATAGGCCTGCTGCCAATCTAATATTTCTACTTTTGTAGGTAGAAATACCTTATCCCAAGCTGCTTTCAGGATTTTCTCTCTGTCTCTGAGACTTGTAAGTTTTACTATTAGGATGGGGTGTTGACTTATTTTTATTGATTTTGAGGGGGCTTCTTTATGCCTCCTGGATTTTGATGATTGTTTCCTTCCCCAAATTAGGGAAGTTCCCTGCTATAATATATAGCAGTATAATATATAACTTCCGAGGCATCTGGCAAGGAAGTGAAGACAGGAGAAACCGCCTCCTCCTACAGGTGGGCTATGCCAGAAGGTCCAGGTTTGGTTCTATCCTGTGGGTACTATTTCCGTTTTAGCAAGGGAGCTTGGCAGCCTTGCTGAGCTTTGTACAGTGTTGCTTTTATAATCCAGTCACTTTGAGCAGTTGAGTAAGACAGTCACTGTCGAGGCCTGTGAGAGCCTTTGTTCCTGTCATGATCCAAAAAGCAGTCAGCCATTGCCCCTTTAATGGCATATAGTATGTAGCTGAGGAGGTCAGCTTTTTACACCTGAAAACCAAGGGCAACTTGTGACCATCATGGGTGGTTCATAGACTCCAACAGGTATTAGAGGCGGTTGCTAAAGCCTCTACAATAATAAAGTCTCGGGGGTAATGCTAAGGAGAGTGTGATTGTTATTGCACTTTGGACAGATTCTGGAGCCTTTCGCTGTGGGGAGTTGCATTCAGGGTGGGTCATTTGGTGAGAAATGGCATAAATAGTCTTAAGAAAACTTTTAAAATTAGGAATATGTTGCTTCAGAACACAAAAAGGCTTAAAAGATATTGATCTTGATTTAATGCCATGGGTGCTTAGAGAATCATTGATAGTTGTTTTATGGCAATGTTAGAAATGAAATGACCTTTAGTTTACAAACTGATTTTCAGGAGTTTAACCAAGGTGTCATGTACAAAGTATGGCTCAGTGATCTTTTTTTGTGCATGAACTCTTGTATTTGTATGTCCTGAATGAGTACATCAAGTGAATCTCCTTGGAGGAGGAAGACATCGGTATATCATGACTACGCAGAATTTAGGCAAGGCAATTTTTCTGATGGCTAAAGTGAGATATGGATTTGTCCTCTATTTTATGTTCATTTACTCTCCTGAGAGCATAGAGGGCATCTTATTCAACTTTAGTGCTATCCCTAAGTTTAATTTGAGCACTGATACTGATTAAGGTCATGAAAGGTTGCCAATTGGTACATTTCAACAGATGTTAAAGGTAATTTAGATCCTCTGTTGTAGAGACACAAAAGCTGATCAGCACCCTTTTATCTTTCTATTGTATAAATTCTTTTAGTTTTGCATTTTGGATTTCCAATTAGGTCAAATTATGGATATCTGTTGCAGTTTTTTATCTCCTCTCCCTCTACATCCAAAGTTGTTTTTTTTTTTTTTTCCTTATCGTTATTGCATACACTTCGGAGGGAGTAGGTAATTCTCTCCATTTTTCTACCTTGTCCATGTTTTAAGTTTTTTCCTCTAGAGAGTCTCCAATCAGTGTTATCAGGATTAGCCCCCTACCCTCATGGCAATGACTGCTTTATAGGATTTAAGGTCTCCAAGTTTAAGTCAAGTTTGAATTAATACCTTGGTTGTACCCTGGGGATGTCATGGGTGTCTTCTGTATAACTCTGAAGATTAGGATTTTTTGGCAAGAGATGCACAGGTTATAGCATCAGCAAGAGCAATTTTTAGGGTCCTAGTGAGCCATCTGCTTTTAGGAACGTGACACCAGCATGCTGCGTGATGACTACTATTCCTCACGTAAGTGACCAAACATAAGTGGTCTGTATAAGATGTCAGTGGACCTGTATATTCCACAAGGTATCTTCCTTTATCCTGAGCTCTCTGTGGAATTAGAACCAATTCCTGGTTGAGGCATGCAACAGTCACAGGGTAAGAATCATTCTCCTAAGCTTAGCATCAGTCACAGCTTATTCTAGAACTGGACACATGATTCAATCTGAGATACACAGGTAGGTCTGGTCTAAGATACATGACCCGAGAGCCACATTAAGTAGCTGTCCCTAAATGTTAGTTATCAAAACTTCCTACTTAGGTTCGTTCAATCTCTGACAGAAGCTCAGTAGGACTTGGCAAGGGCAGCACGAAAGGGCACAGGTCAAAGTGCAAGCTTGCCAGCAGGCAGCAACATTGCCCAAAGAACGTGCAAGACAGCAGACAGTAGAGCCCGTGAGCCAAGGGTTTAATCCAACAAAGTCCCTTTATACTTTTTACACTACCATAAGAAAAGTTAAATGGTACATGGTTATAGTAAACCAAGGAGTTCTTAATTAAGTATGAGTTCACCTAGAAAAATAAATAATGGTATTATTGTACGATTGGTCAACAGGGAGGTAGGTTAAAGGCACAAAAGAGAGTGTAATCATTTTTCCTAAGGTAGAGAAGGAGGGAGAAGAGAAGGATTTGAAGAAAAGGAAACGTTGAGCTGATTTGGAAGGAAGGTTACTCCAGGAAGAATGAGGTGTGGATGGCTGGTTGGTATTAGAAACTGAAAAGATTGTATATGCAGAGATGTGCAATGGTGCATTTGAATAATTATAAGACTTTCAAGATGATCAAAGCTTAAGGTTCACATCAGCAGGTAGGCTGAAGCAGAGAATGGAGATCTTTGTACCCCACTGAAGGAAAATCATGATAAAGCCTGCATTTGGAAAGATCACTAATGCAGCATATGTGAATGACTTGGAGGGAATATCTAGAAGCAGGGAGACCCAAGTCTACTGTTAACCCATATAGAACTTTTATGCAAAGTTGAAAAGTGTACTCTTTCTCAAGGTACTTTATTTTTTGGAAAATAGTCACATCACTGATTATAGTAGATGTTTTACTATAAAATGAGAAAATTTTTGCAGAAAAATATAAATCTATAATGCCCATGATGTAAATGATGCCTTCATTAATAATCTCAAGTGTGGTGACTGTGTAGACCACAAACTGTACAAACATGTCTGTCTGTCTGTCTATCCATCCATCCATCTACTAACAAATAGCATTAACTCGGGGTGGTAAAATCCAAGGGCTTGGTGGTCTATGATTACTCAGACTCAAAATTCTAGATGCAAGACTTGAAGAAGTAGTAGGACTCTTAAGGTGATCTTTTTTTTTTTTTTTTGTCTTGGGAAACTGGGTGGGTAATTATGTCATCTGCTAAAATAGGTAATAGAAAAGGACACAGGATGGTGGTTGGTGTGACTTAGGAAATGAATTTGGTTTAGTTTTACAGATGCTAAATTTGTAGTGTTTGTGGGCTTTTATCTATAGGCGATTAGATATATTGATCTGGATCTCAAGACAGGAAAGATTGAAGCCATAGGCTTAGTAGCCACTAACATATGGGCAGTTGTAAAAACCATGGGAATGCTTAATTATAGGCAAACTGGATGACTGAAAGAGCCAAGACTAAGCATTGTCCCTTGGTCTCTCCCTCTCATTTTTTTCCTGATATCTCGAGAGGATTCTTATATGATTTCATAGATGGAGGAACTGAATCTGTCAGGTGGCTGGCATAGGACTGTTACTCTTCTAACCTGATGGGTGGGGGCTCAGAGACAGAATGAATTCAATTTAAAAAAAATGAAGTCGTGTGCCTTTTCTTAAACCTGCTAATTCATACCCTATGCATGGAGGCACCAGAGCTTTCTGGCTGAAAACACTGGCCTGGAGGTCAATATTCCTTCAACATGAGAATGTGGCATTCTACAGTGAACATGGAACATGGAGAGAAGAACCAGAATAGAGATGACACAATGCAAAGGGCAATCTGGACAGAGAGGCAGTAAGCAAAATGGTTATGGACATTGACTTTGAGATCAGGCTGTCTGGGTTATAATGCAAGCTCTTGCCTCCTACTTATTATATTACATGTAAATTAACCTCATGGTGTCAATTTCTTTATCTGTAAGATGGGATACTAATGGAATGACCTTATAAGGTTCTTTTACTAGTCATAGGATTAAATGAAACGATGTGCATAAGGCTTTTAGTTGAGTGCCTTTCACATTACTTTTCAGTACATGTCAGTGATAAGCATTTTACTTAGAGAATCTATGTGTTTGCTGCTACGCAAGGATGTCTTTAGAGTTTGTGTAGAAAAATATAATGTACATATTTATTAATTGATGCCTCTTCCAATCTATCACAGAAGAAGCTGAGGTGGCACTACCATAAGATACAAATATAAAAAGAGTATAATGAAGGGATAGATAAGTTGAGTCATATAACTTCAAGAGGATGTAGAAACATAGGCCATAACATCCAACACCATATCTGTAAGTGGGCCATATATTTAGGTGAATAAAACAAAGACAGTGGAATCTATATTTTGGGCTATTTCCTCTTTCCAAGATAGTCACGGAGATCAGGCTGTTCCTGTATTTCCACCCTGCACCTCTTGCATTTTGGCAACATAATAATGTTAACTCTGCCTAAAGGAAAAATATTTACAGAGACTTATTTTCTCCTGTCTTTCCAGCTCCGGTGAAACTTTCTACCGTATGGCCAACTCCCAGATGTAAAACTTTGGGCTTTTCTTGGTTCCTTTCTCTCAGTATCTACTCCACTGAAGACATTTTTTCTGCCTTTGCAACTCCTCTCCCAGCAGGTCTCCCCTTTCCATTCCTGCCACTATGCCTCTGGTTTAGACCTTCGTCCTTTTATTATTTTCCTGTTTTTCTCCCTGCTTCTTGGTCTCACCCTATTCAGGCTCTCCAGTATATCCCTATTAGGTATATCTTCCCCAAACAGAATTCTAATCATATTACTCACTTGCTAAAAAGCTTTGAGTGGCTCCCTATTGCATTCTAAATCAATGTTAAATGCCTAATATTGAAAGGACCCTCATAATCTAAACCCATTCTTTATTTCCAGATTTATCCTTCCCCACTTCCCAACTCATAGCTATGTTCTGCTACCCCAGTGCTTTCTTCTTTAGTGATTCCTGCATATTTAAATTCTTGCATATCTTCTTCCTCTCTGTATTCCACACGACACTGTGTACAATGCCATGCTGAAGGTAAAGAGTTCAGTGAAAATCTCAAGTTTTGCTTCCTGTGAATTCAAAACCCATGGAGTGCTGCCCTCTTTTGGTTAAAGTGGCCCAGAGTCCAAACCACCAAATAGGGAATGATGCGGAATGACTCATCTTTTCCTTTGGGTTAGAACCCTCATGGAAACAAACAGGCAGGATGAAATAAATCCATCCTCTTTTCTCATTTCATCTAGCTTCAAAGATTGTTTGGGGAGATAGAAAGAAGATAAAATTCTGTATAGAAAACTTGGAACTCTACCATTTCAAATCATATATTATTCGTACACTCGGAGCCGAAGTAAAGCCAATAGTTACTTTGAACGCTTCCAAAACTCTGGAAACCTTCAGGCCTCCACACCCGACTTTTATGTAAAATTCAGGGGATGAGCAAAGAACAAGCATTCCTTAAAAGCTCTGTAAGGTGATAAGCAGTTTCTTGATGTAAGGGATAATAAGGCAAATGTCAAGATCATTTTTTCACACTGATAACTTGTTACTTGGTCCTGTAAGAAATAATGAGGCCTGGCCTGGAAGGTCAGCTGTCCTCCATAGATCTTGCTGGATCACAGTCTTTGCCTCTGGGTGAGCCAGTCTTGAAGATCCAGCAGAAGGAGAGAGGAAGGATAACTTGGAGACCCTGAAGGGTACTGGTCACATGGATTGTAAGCAAAGATGACAGGATGAGAGATGCACAGGAAAAAGATATGATTCTTGATTATGAAATGGAGGTCTAGGGTTATTAATTTGAGAGCTTTGTAACCATGTCATTGTTTCTTTTTTCTTCTTTCTATTAACATGTCACATATTATTTGTTTCAGGGGTACAGGTCTATGAGTCATCAGTCTAACACAATTCACAGCACTCACCATAGCACGTACCCTCCTCAATGTCCATCACCCATGAATCATATTGAACTGCACTAGGTACAAAGACAATGAATAGTAAATAGACAAATACTGTAGATAACAGGAAAGCTCAGTTAAGGCAGACCGTGAGCTTGATCTCAAATGTCAACAAAACCAAGCTTCCTTGGATCTGAAAGGGAAAGACATTCTAAAACCGAAACTCAGCGGGCAACAGGATGCTCCACACCTCTTGCAGGAGGACGGAAAGGTTTGTGGGCTGGTGTCTGATGCAATCTTGGCACCATCTTTGATTAGGAGCTAATGTTAGCAAAAAGATCAGGTGTCAGTCATGACCAGAGCTGTTCTCTACTATCTTGAGAAGGTCACCGGATTGCTGCCCCTTCTTTTTTGAAACCTGATCTGAGGACCACAAAGAGCCACAATGAGTTGGATCACTGCCATATGCTCTAAATTGGGCTGACAAGGCTGACTCTGTGCCAGGAGCTGACACAGGATGCAGCTTGAAATATTCAGCTGGGGAGAGGGTTGAGTTTTCTTTTTCATTTCCAAGAATGCTATTTGAGGAGATAGGATTGTATATGAACATCAAAGAGTGAATTAAATGAGGTTTGTCATGCGTTTGGGTAGAGGAGACCCACATAAGTCTGCAACTTCCCTGTGTTAAATTTTAGGCTCTGGATTACTTTGCTATATTGGGAGGCTGCTGTTCCTTTTCAATGTGGTGGGCGGTCTCTTTAACTTTGTAAATATAGCATTTGTTTAAAGGTCCATAAGAAACAATGGAAAATCCCTCCTGTGAGTAGGGATATGTACACTTCCATAAATACTGGTTCTTTCGTTTGTGTGTGAATTTGCAAGCAGCACCTCACTAGAGATGAACTTCTGCTATATAAATAAAACCAGCTGGTGTATCCAAAGAATTTCAGTCTCTAGAGAACAGGATCATAAACAATCGATCCTCCATAGACCTTTCAGTATTTTAGTCTGAGTACAGCTTTCCCACAGCGCTGCTTTGATTATTTGATCTGTTTTTAATCTTCCAAGGATTTTATAATTTGGTCTCTCTAATCTAATGTCTTTTTGTGGGTCTGTAAGGAAAAGGTCTACCCCACCACTTTTGGCATCCCTTATGTTATTTTGATGAATGGATCACAATTAGATACTCAGATTAATAGAGAGTTTGGAAGAAGGAAGTACAGTATATTATTCCATTTTTCTGATGGGAAAATGAGAGATAGAGTGATAAGTTCAAAGTCCCACGTCCCACAACTATTAACTGCTAAACATGAGCCAGATTTTGTGAATCCCAGTTGAATACTCTTTTTACCCAACACTGTCTCTAAATTAATGTTTATTTTCTTTGAAGCGTTTGCTTCTTAGCAAAACAAAGAAAATCCAATCTTTGACCAACTGACCAAACAAGACCCACCAGCTGGGAAATTGGTTACATCTCATAAGAACACAACTGGTTTTCTTCTGCTTTTCTTTTTTTCTTTAACCTCTCCTGCCTCCTTTAGCAAAAACCATTTAGTATTAATTCATTTCTTGGAATAAGCAGATTTCTAGGCAGCTTCTGAAACTGGAATATGTTTGCCTGGAAGACCAAAAGGGATTGATCATGAAAGTCATGTCATAGAACCTTGGCCAGGATGTCTCCATCCACAAAACTGCATTAGAATCACTTGGGGGTGGGGGGAGCTTAAAAACAAAGTCCTGATGCCTGGGTCCCATACCTAAAGAGTAGCATCTCATTGGTCTGGGTGGGGCTGTCTAAGATAATTCTAAAACGTATAGGCAGGGTTTGAGAGTCACTATATGATGCACCTGGCCCACATTATTCCACAGGGAAGGCAAGCCTATGGATTCTCATCTTTTTCCCAGGGTGGTCTTTCATGTTTAGAAATAATTTTAAGTGAAGTTAAGAAGTCAGATAGCAATATGGGAGGAGTCTTAGGCGGGATCAAAAGCAGCTGTAATGGGAAGACTCACCAAATACTGGTTTCCACTTTTTCCTGAGGTTTAAGTAGATCTCCCGTGTTCCTTAGGTGATTGGAAGTAGGGTACATAGGTTGGCAGGATCTGCTGACCTTATATCCTGCCAGAGCTGGCCAGAGCTTCTCTGGCGTGATTTTTTTTTCTTAAGATTTTGTTTATTTATTTGTGTGTGAGAAAGAGAGAGAGTGCATCAGCATGGGGAGCAGCAGGCAGAGGGAGAACCAGGCTTCCTGATGAGCAAGGAGCCCCATGGGGGACTTGATCCCAGGACTGTGGGATTGTGGCCCAGGTTGAAGGCAGCTGCTTAACCAACTGAGCCACCCAGGTGTTCTCCTTTTTTTTTTTTTTTTTTTAATAGCAGGTTAAAATATCCTAGATTCTGCATTTAATTTGGGTATATAACAATGCTATTGTTTCCATGATTTATTTTTGGCACATAATGGCATTAATAGCAAGTATCTTCACTGCAGTTTTATTTGGATGTGACTTGTCCGGCTGTCGTATGCATGCACTGATACTTGCTGAGCTCTTCGGGAACAGGATGTGCCCTGCATCTTAAACGACCCACGGAAGAGCCTCTCCAGGCCGGTAAAATACACACTCCAATGAGGACAATTTTTAAATAATTTAATGCTGAGACAAAAAAAGAAATTCAAAAAAGCATAAAAAATTATTAAAGCTAATGTCTTTTTCTTTTGGACATCAAGGGATCACTGGTCTCAAATCCGTGTTTGTAGTTTGGAAAGAATCAATTCCATGAGTTACAGTGCCCAAAACCATGGGCAAAGGGAACGCTTATAGCTCAGCCTGAGAATTAATCCGAGTTTTGTTTAGTGCTAGTATTCTTAGTGGTTCCTTTTTAAAAATAGCTCTTCCTTTACTTTGTAGTTCATGCTTTTCCCAGGCTGGTGTGGAGAAGTCTTGGTAAGGATGCAGCAAAGAAGGCCATCTGTCCAGTCCCGGCAGCGCTGGTGCTCAGAGGCCTCTGGCTTTCTGTGAGCACCGGGCGGTGGGCTAGGAGGGAGTCTGGGTGGTTCACCCTGCGTGCCTGAGTCCTCTACCTCTACCCCGGAGAAGAGGTCTGTTCTGGCTGGGAAGACACACCTTCAGTTTGTTTTACATTGTGACTTTAACGTGATTGGATATTGCCCAGATACTATTTTGAAACAAGGCAGGGAAGCACTAAGGGAATTTTTATAAAAACCATTTAATGTGTTTCTTAACATATTCAAAGTTCCTCCAAGAACCAAGTATTTTAACAATTTATAAAGTTTTATTTCGTTTGTTGTTTCTTCTTCAAAATAGAATTGCCCTATCCAAACTGTTGCCCTTTTCCTGAGACAGGATATTAAGACTTCTTGACAACTGGTTCCATAAAGGCTTTGGGGTTAAAGTAGTTTTATAATGGTTACACTGTAATAGAGAGTGTGATGGCTCACAGTCAGAGTTCTGGTTCCAGCTCTGCTACTCTCTTGCTCTGGGACAATGAGCAAGTTATCTTCAACTCTGTTTACATGGCAAGAGAGGGCATAGAGACCACTTACAGTAACTTTAAATCTGATGGTCCACTTAAATAAGATTTACATTTCAATGAAGGAATTCTAAAAGGAAATTTCATCCAGACTCGCTTTTGAGAAACCCATCTCTGTGTGCAAAATATTACATTACCCATGACTTCAAAGGACCACCATTTACTCTCAAGAATATGTAGCAAGTTGTGAACAAAGTATCAAGACTAATACTCCACCACCCCTGCTCTTTCCTTCTATGGAAAAAAAAATCTACTTCCAGGGCCTATGTATCTTGGAAGTTCTGATATATTATGTCTCTTGTGGATACCCTCAGGACATATGGTAAACTTTTTGATGAGACCAGTATGGCAAGTCAGACCCCAGAGCAAAATTTTCTTGGCAATTGTTTCCGTTCTCACAGAACTTGGTGTACAGTTGGTATTTTTTGTTTTGTTTGTTTTGTTTTTAACCTCCAACACAATCCATTCAGTAACCTGAGGGCTCCCCTCTGCTTGTCAAGCTATGGTTGGCTACACTGTCCTGACTGAGATGGCTGCAGTCCAAGATAAGCCAGTCACTCCCCACTCCTCCGCCCCAGAATTTACTCCCAGATTCTTATTCCTGGTCTGTTCTTCTTTGCTTCACCATATGACCCTACTTTCTCACAGAGTTTTATGGGAAAGTAGAGGCTTTGGGTGTGCCCCTTTCAAAAGTGAATATCCACACTGGAAACCTTGCTTTCACTAAAATAATGTCCTGGATTTCACATAAAAAGGAAGTTTCACGTAAAAAAGATTTTGTGAAGCATTACCAACCAAACTCTTGTTACTAAACATAAAAAATAGCAAGTTCTCAAACAGGCAGGTCTTTTTGAGGGAAAATGCCATGTGACTCTAAGTGAAAAGTGTATATTTTTGTCCAATGTATTATTTTAAATTAGGGGAAGTATCTGGCAAACGAAAAAGAAAAGCTTCTGATAATTGATGAAAATTATTGAAAAACTAGTAAGTGGTTGTTAACAATCATACTAATTTTTTTTTAAACCATGAAGCTCCTAAAAGTAAGCAAGCATGGTAAATTATTAGTATGTACCCAGATATTTCATGAATAAAAAGAAAGTTATTACTTCAACAATCATTTGAATTGGGAGATAAGGGATGTGTTCCTCACTGATACACAGTATGGGTTTATTTCAAATGTTTTTTAAAATTGTTGGTAGAATTATCACAGCAAGATTTAGAGGATTAGACATGTCTAAAGGACCCTCAGATTCTCTTTATCTGGAAAATACAGAATGTCCTCTAGATGGAGCACCAAGCCTTTTCTTTGGTAAGATAAATTAACTCTTATTTTCATGAGAGGAACTGCAGAAATTCATTTTGAACAGAAAATAATGTAAAGAACCTTACATTTAACTTTGAGATGTTTTACCCTGAACATCTACTCTTTAGTGAAGCAAATGTATTTCAGACAACATAACTTATCTTCATATGTGCTGGAGTAAAATATGGCTGATTTTCAAGTTCTCCAAGTGAGATCCACTGAGTTCTGGAAGCTTGTTTTGGCATGTGGAAGAGCCAGAAAAGCTACAGATGTCTTCTGAAGACTTAAGTAGAACCATGAGAGAGGGATGGTGAGGTCTGAGAACCACAAGGGTCAGGAAAGGTCCCTTCATTTAGATGGAAGCATTTCCAAAGGTAGTTGCAATGTTTGCCCAATTAGCCATCATGAATGTGAAAGGCAGGAAGTTCGAAGTCTTCTAATACATTCTTCTCATTTTATAAAAGAAGAAACTGAGACCCAGAGAAGTAACTGTTTTTCTCTTTTATTGAGGGAGTTTTATGGCACGGACAAAATTGAATCAGCAGTGTAGTGAAGTTTTGTTGTTTTATTTATTTTTATTTTTATTTTTATTTTAGCTGTCTAACATCCATTCCCTCTGTCTCATGACACTAATTTTCTTTTGGGAATTACATTCCCCCAACTATATGGAGTTTTGGAAAACTAGTAGTGGAAGTAGAACTGTCCCATGAAATTCTTTCTCTATAGCCAAGGGTTAGGCATATGACCCAATCAGTCACTCGAGGGACCTCAGATCTTAAACAGAGTTTTTGTAAGGAAATATGAAACAGTTGGAATTCATTTATCTTAGGTGATAACCTAATATTCATTGTACTAAGCATGATTTCCCCTCCCAACTTTATTATTGAGATATAAGTGACTTATAAAATTGTGTAAGGTTAAGAGGTAAAATGCAATGATTTGATATGTGTACACGTTGCAAAATCTAAGCATGATTCTTCAATCTTCCGATTGGTCCTCTGAGATCTCTAATAACCTCCTGATAATTCCCCTTTTGCTTAAGTTGGCCAGAGTTAGTTTCTGATATTTGCAACTGTAGAAACTTAAGCGATTCCAGTAACTACCATCCACCCAACAATCAAGTAAGGCTTTGTTATTATAAATTTAAACCACCTGGTACGCCTGGGTGGCTCAGTTGGTTAAGCTTCTGCTTTCAGCTGGGATCAAGTCTTGAATCTGGCTCCCTGCTCAGCAGAGAGCCTGCTTCTCCCTTTTCCCTCTGCCCCTCCCCCCGCTTGTGCTCTTTCTCTCTCAAATGAATAAATAAAATAAAATAAAATAAAATAAAATAAAGCAATTTAAGTCACCCAACAGACTCACCTTAAGTCACCAGGAGTAACTTAAAACTGATTCATATAGGAAAAGTGAAAAAAACCCTTTTTTTAAAAATACCTTGACTGGAAACATAATCAGAGTGTTACATCCTAGATCTTTTGACCATTACAAATTTTGAATTCTACGGAAAATAATGCGACAATGCTATTATAATAAATATTTGTTGTCTAAGTAAAAACAGTTTTCCCTTACATAATGTTATACTAGGGAGGACTCTAAAATTATATTGTAATATAGCATATATTTTTTCTGATGATGAAAAGTAATAATGATTTCTTTTGCTCAGGTTTTTTCATCTTAAAAATTATTTAGATGCATAATAGACTATTGTTTGCTTTCCTATTAGAAGCGAGGAAAAAAGTCTTCCACACTGGAAGAGTAGTACAAGCAACAAGCCATAGAAATATGTGAGTCAGACTAAAATAACAGTGAAATAATAAGGCCTTTAAAATTATTTCCCCATTCAAATTCCTTCTCAAAAGCATCTGACTTAACCCTGCTATTTAGAAAATGTGTTACAAAAACCTCATTTTTCTTTATAATGTAATTCCATTAAATGTACCCAGCAACTAGACATTTACGCCCCTTTCTTTATCTCAGAATATAATTTTTTTTAAAAGGAGCTTGATGTTTATAAAAGTTTCTTTAGGCTATTATAACTAATCTTGGAATAATGCAGTATGATATGATTTATAAGCTGACAAGTCTCATGTTTTAACAATAAAATCTCCTAGAAACAGTTAGGTCACTCTTATCTTAATGGCATTTTTAAGGCAGAATTTGCAGTTTAGCTCAGCTTGGCAAAGCAGGGGAAAGGAATGCTCTGAAGGCTGAAAAGCATGCACACTGGCTTTCAGAAGCGAGCCAGCAGAGGGCTTTTCTGTCATTGCTGTGAGTGTCCTGTTAATGGGAAATTTGTAGAGCAATGGAAGAAAAATTACCTTATAAGATCTAAACTCAGGCTAAAGGGAAATCAATTTCCTGGATATAAGCTGGCTTAAATGAAAAGAAAATAGAAAGGTTGGATAGTAGAATGAAAGTTATACGATTTCATTCAACTTAGTATTTGACTTGTTAATGTAACGTTGTTTTTGAAGATCACAATGAGTTTTGATTAGGTAGAAGGGCAGGTTAAAACTCACCAGTTTTGGGGTCCACTCGAATGAGAATTTGACATAGACAATGTCCTATCACAGCTCTTTACCTGGGTCATAGTGCGATGGTTTTACCAGGAAGGCTGATGGTATGTGGGGGCAAGCTCCTGTTGGCTCAGGAAAGCCGGTTACTACACTTGCAGAAATGTTATGAGTCCATTGAAATAATATTGCCCTGCAGCCCCTCTCTCCCCTTACTTATCTCCCCTTACTTCTTGCTGACTTTCTCCCTTCTGGTCTTTCGCAGCATGTTGTACATGCACTTGTCCCTGGCATTGCCTCAGTTCTCTCTTCCAGGATATTAGAGCTTTTTCGCTTCACACCTTAAGGAGCATTGCTCATGGTTGGTATAGTCCTATTGTGTGTGCGTGTTTTTAAGATTTTACTTGTTTATTCGAGAGAGAGCAAGGACGGGGGAGTGGAGAGGAAAAAGCAGGCTCTCTGCTGATCAGGGAGCCTGATGTGGGAGGCTTGATCCCAGGACACTGCGATCATGACCTGAGCCCAAGACAGAGATGCTTAATGGACTGAGCCACCCAGGCAGCCCTATCGTTTTTTAAAAATGTGGTGGGGCCTCATGTTGACTAACACTGCATTCATATGTGCAACAGATAATTAGGGTCTTTATTTTCTTTTCCATAGCTGACCTTGTGACCACCATCCACTGCTGTTTCGATGGCCCAGGTTACTATGCCAGGTACTATGCCTTCCTCCCCTGGCACGTAGGTGTGGGGCGTGCGTGGCTCACTTGTCCTTGTCTGTCTTTGGGATACTGGCTCTTAGGTCCTGTAGTGTTCTCTGGAGGAGCGCGGGTCCTAGCAGAGAGCGGCTGGTCTGGGCTTCTCCTGGGGCAGGCCACTCCGGCTGTGCACAGGGTCCTACCCCTAGTGTCCTGTTGAGGTTTGCAACTGCTGATGGTAACTGCTGTAACTTCCGCTTTGTTCCTCTGGTTATTTTCCCTGATGATTCCAACTTGAGCTCTCAATGGCTTTAGGGAGCCCCCTGAAGTCTGCCTGTGAATCCAAGGCCACAAAGTCCAACCTGCAGACGTCTGCTACCGAGGTGCTTTTTTGTTAAGAGAGCGGCCTTCTTGCTAACTCCGAAGTCAGACTCTGGTCGGCCTTCTGCAGCACGCCGGTGGAGGCATGTGGCTGCACCTGTCAAGTGGCATCAGAGGGCTGCCCAGGAGAGCTGAACTCAGGTCTTTCCTCTGCTTCTGCATACTTGCTTCTACCTTCCGCATGCCCTTTGTGGGGCCATCTTCTTTCCTACTACTGATTCTTTTCCTTCCACTTTCCATCTGACTGTGGATGATGAGCTTTAACTCCTTCATCCTCTTACCTCACTGGGAACATATAAAACACCAAGATCCCGTCCCTCAGTCTTGCCTCTTAATATGTAAGAGCGGGTATGAATAGTCTAGAAAATCGCCTTCCTTCTTGAAAAAGCCTGTCTCTTAAACGAATTGCCTTTCTGCAAAACGAAACAAAACAAAACAAAACAAAAAATCCCACTTTGTATGTTCAAAGCTGAATATCATATTTTCCTTTTCTCCTCTTTGTTTCCTGGATAAACCAGCTGGAATCCCCAAAGCAGATGCATGCCTCGTTCTAACTTGGGAGAAGGTCGTACACATGAAATATCAAAAGAGAAAAACATGTTAATTATATTTGAAACATTATCCCCATTACATGTACTTAATTTCTCTGGCTCTCTGGGTTATAAGCTTCTTGAGAGAAGGCTCTCCTACTGGGCAAGAATTTTGAGCAGCCTCTTATGTCTGTAACTCCAGTAACTACTTCTCTGTGGTATCCTTCCTATCAGCTTTTAAATAAGGACCTGGATCTCTGTAAATAAAGGAACAAAACAGTTCTCTGTGGACTTCACATCCATTCAAACCTGTTCTTTCTCCAGGGTTTCCTATCTCAGTAAGCGACATCTCCACCCCCACAAATAATCATGCCAGAGGACAGCATCCTTTTCATCTAGTTTCTTCTCATGGGCCATGTGTGATGAACTAGGAGATTCTGTGAATCTATTCGGTGAATCTATTCCAAATATTTCTTGAATTTGGTTCTTTTCTGCGTTCACCTTTGTTCTCCTTGGAGAGAGAGTAATTTTAAAACAAACAAATAGTAATATATATAATCTGTAATATGCATGTCTATATACGTAAAAGTACCTATGTGTGTACATATTAATATATATTCACATGTGTGTGCGTGTATATATAATATGTATATATGCCACATATAAAATCGTGTTTATCTTACTCCTTTGCTTTAAGCTCTCCACTAGCTTCTGCATTTCTTGGGGTAAAATCCAAAATTCTGACAATGGCCCAAAGCACTTGAATGACTTGTGCTGCCCTCACATTCCAGCCTTGTCCCTTTCTCTCCTCAGCTCACTCTGCTCCAGCTGTACTAAACCTTTATTTTTTCAGATCTACAAGGCTCTTTCCTTCTTAAGGCATCTGAATAAGCTGTTTTCTCTGTTTGCTAAAATCTTGGTTCTTTCCTGCTAATTCTTGTTCTCAGTTTCAAAGTAATCATCTCTTGGAAATTCCTCCTGATCCCGGTCCCTTCTCTTTCCCTGCAAGATTCTCTCAGGGCATCTGATACTCTCTTCAAGGACACACACCACAGTTATAAGGAAATACTTCATTTAGTATTTATTTTTAATGTTGTTGACCTGTCTGGCTTATAATCTTTGAGAAAGGAGGCTATCATATCCTTTTCTCTATTCCCTCTGCCTAGACTTAGACTGCCCATTAAATTAGCTTAAGAGAAGATTTGTACATGTTTTATCTTTATAGTTGAATCCTCACACCATCTAATATAGTGTTTTACCCTTAGTAAGTGTCCTAAAGCTTATATGAATAACTGTTTATATTTTTTACTCTTATTTTTTCCCCTCTGCCTGCTTCAAGGGGTTTCTGTCTTGTCATCTATATGAAAAGGAGAGGTTGTTTTTTGGGGTTTTTTTTTTTTTTTTTGGTTTTTTTTTGGTGAGATATTTGTGTGAAGATGAAAGCAATTAAACTCAAAGAAATAAGCCAGCTAGTGGATTCTGAAATGTTGAATTCAACAACATGGAGCATACTACTGTCAAACAGCTTTTTTAAAAAATGGCCACTGGAATTTCTAACAGATCTCCATTGCCTCTAGGAACAAGTCCATTGTATTTAGCATAGAATAGAAGGCTTTCCATGATCTGGTCTTAGCCTCCCTTTCTAGCCTTATTTCCTATCCCACACCATCCCACCTTCCAATCCCACCAGGCTCTGTGAACAGAGCCGGAGAGGGAGATCACCATAAATTTCACTATTGCTGTCACCACTAATGAAATTTAGTAAGCATTAGTTTATATCAAACACTGCATCGGAGCCTGTGGAGACATACAAAGATGTGTATGTCAGACTTACAGCTCTCAATCACCTGTTAATCTAGTAGAAGTGATAGATATGCTCATAAAAAATAAATAACAATATAAATTAGTTAAATAGTAAATGCCGAATAGTAGTTGAGAGCAGGAGTGCAATTTCCTGAGAGGCAACCAGTGTTCTGCTTTAGTTTTATGTTTCCGCAAATAAATGTGGCCCTTGGGGAACAAGGCAAGGTAGGGAGGAGATATTTAATGGTTTGCTTTTCTCCCTGAAAATAAGTCCCGTGATTTATCCATTGCTCTGTATAGTCTCCCTTCTTCCTTATCTCCAAACCTGCTGTAACTGTGATCTTAATTCAGAATTCAAAGGAACAGGTATTTGTCAATGACTCGGAGTCCTCATCCAAGTCTCCTTGAACCCTGGGTTCACTAACTTATAAACTCAAATATGTTGGCTTGACCTGTGGAAGCAGTGCTTGGATTTATCCACTCGGAGGAGTTAATCTGGTCCACTGGATGGGGCTGTGCATTAAAATAGAGAGAGTAAAGAGTCTATGAAAATTCTACTCCCACAAGGGTCTTATAGCAGAGAAACACGTTAATCTTTTTTTTTTTTTTTAGGAAATAAGTAAGGAACTTTATTTATTTATTTATTTTTAACATCTTAATTTAATTTTACTTTTTTCAGTGTTCCAAGATTCATTGTTTATGAACCACACCCAGTGCTCCATGCAATATGTGCCCTCCTTAATACCCACCACCAGGCTCACCCATCCCTCCGTTCCCCTCCAAAAGCCTCAGTTTGTTTCTCAGAGTCCAAAGTCTCTAATTTATTCAACTGATGAATATTTTTTGATGAGGAGGAAAGGAAGAAATTAAGATGAATCCCAAGTCCTCAAAAATCCACAGCAGGTAAAAAAATCCACAGCAGGTGAAACAGCCATAAAGAAATACACATATAATACATTGTGCTGAGAGCAATGATGAGCATGAAGCAAGAGGTGGAGCTCAATCCCATAGCCCTTAGATCATGACCTGAGCTGAAGTCAGATGCTTAACCAACTGAGACACCCAGGCAATTCTGCTTACTGACTTTTCTAAATGAGCCCAGGTTGATGCCACAATAATGTTTCATGTAACTGACAACTCCAAATCTCAATGGCGTACCACCTGTTAATTTTTAGCCATGAGAGTCGGCTCTTTGAGGAGCTGGCTGGAGGCCACATGTTTCCTCATTGTCCATGGACTAACAGTTACCCAGGACATATTCTTCTTCTGGTAGGTAGCAGAAGTGCAAGAGAACAATCCAAAACTCTGAACCACATTTAAAGGTGTTGCTTAAGTTGTGTCTGCTTGCATTACTTTGGCGAGAGAAAGTCATATGAGCAATTTAACACCAATAGGGAAGGGATATATGCTTTTTCTACTTCAGAGGGAGGTATTGCAAAAGCACAATAAAAAAGGGAAGACATGTAATTCTATAACAAGGAGAATATGAATAAGGAACTGGGAACTATAATCTAACCTATTCAACGGTGTTCCTACCTGCTATCATCCACATACTGTCATAGAATTCTTAGATGAAAGTCTTCATCCTTAAGACCCTTTGGTGCCAAAAAATGTCTCCTTAATTTCCAATCTTGCCACAAGTTGCCTGTCATTCAAGTCACCCTGACTCCCATCAATGGAGTACTGTGATAGAAGTCTAACTCACGGGTTCTCCTGAATCTGGATCTGGCTCTTGGGCAGCAGAAGAGTGAGCAAGACTTAGTACAAAGCTTGGTAGTAGCGAAACTATTTCACAATGCCTCATTTATCTTTCTTTTGGGGTTCTTACTCACAACTTTCATATCCCGTCTTACTAATAATACTTTTCAAGAAGGTTTTTCTGTGGGAAAATTTATACATATATGTGTATATATATATGCCTCACAGTTCTCCAGTTTTTCTTAGGTCCAAGTAGATTATTTGGGGACCTTGGTAGAGTAAATGCCATATGATTTATTTATCTGCAGTCAGCAAGCTGGAGAACCTGTAGTATGGTTCTTGTCTGAATCTGAATCTGAAGACAGGAGAAAACTAAGGTTCCAGCTCAAAGACAGTCAGACAGAGGCAGGGAATTCTTCTTTACCCACATTTTTTTGTTCTATTCAGTCCTTCAGTGAATTGGTGAGAGCTACCAACATTGGGAAGGGCAATGTCTACCAATTCAAATGTTTACTTCATTCAGAAACACCATCACCAACACATTCAGAATAATATTTAACCAAATATCTGGGCACCTTGTGGTCCTGTCAAGTTAACACATAAAATCAACCATCACAGTCATCCTCCTTTTCCTCAGTCCCTCTGCATCAGTCATGGATATCAGGGAATGAAATTGTAACCAAATTAACTCAGTAAAAAAAAAAAGTTATTGGATAGATGTGGTCATAGAAACCAGAATTTGAGGGGCGCCTGGGTGCCTCAGTGGGTTAAGCCTCTGCCTTCAGCTCAGGTCATGGTCTCGGGGTCCTGGGATGGAGACCTGCATCATGTTCTCTGCTCAGCAGGGAGCCCGCTTCTCCCTCTCTCTCTGCCTGCCTTTCTGCCTACTTGTGATCTCTCTCTCTCTCTCTCTGTCAAATAAATAAATAAATAAACAGACAAATAAATAAATAAATAAGAAACCAGAATGTGATGAAGCATCTTCCCTATCACGTATTTCTTTGCTTCCCTCTAAACATCTGCCCCACTTTCCTACTGCTCTTTCCTACTTCCTCTCTCCTACTTCTCCTACTTCTCTTCTCAAAGCTTTGTTTGCTTATTTAGTAGTATGCGCATGACTGAAAAAGAGCTGCCCTCTAATTCTGTATGACCACAAAGCTCCATGGCCTACAACCTTATGACTGCGTGGGACTTTTAATGACTGTGATTTATATTTCAATACCCAAGAAAGAGGATTGAGTGCATTAGGTTCCTATTGTTGCTTTAACAAATTACCACAAATTTAGTGGCTTAAAACAGAAATTTACTTAATTCTGGAAATCAGAAGCCTGAAGTGAGTTTCACTGGGTTAAAGTCAAGATGTCGGCAGGATTGAATTTTTTCTAGAGCCTCTGGAATGGAAAATCCATTCCATTGCATCTTTGAACTTCTGGAAACTCCCTGAAATCCTTGTCTGTGGCTGTTTCTTCAATCTTTGAATCTCTCTTTCATTCTGATCCTTCAGACTCTCTCTTTCACTGATAAGGATTCTTGTGATTACATTGAACCCATGAGGATTTAAGTTAAAGGAATCATTAACTTAATTATCTCCAGAAGTCTCTTTTGCCATATAACAAAATTTGCTGGTTCTCGGAATTAAGACATGATGTCTTTGGGGAGCCATTATCCCACCTATCATGGTGAGAATCAAGGTGTATTGCCTTTGGGAGGAATTTTGTTTTTTGTTTTTCTGCATAAGGAGTGTGGTAAGAGTGGGCAAATTATATAACGTACCTACGTTATTTTCCCAAGCAAGGAGCTGTTCACAAGAGGGTAGTGAGGCTGGCTTCCAACCTCCACTTAATTTTTCTACTTTCAACATCTTTCCCTCCAATGGGATCTGTCAGTGTTCCCATATTTGTAATTCACTTGCATTCCTTTCTCCTACTACAGTGAACTAGTTTGGTATTTAATTTCCCCAAAGTGAGATTCTCTATTACAGTACAGGTGTCTAATCCACTTAGACTCATGGATCAGAAAATTTACGGGATGTAGTAGAGGTGGGTTTGGAAATCTGTTCTTCTAATGCAATCCCTAGGTGATTTTTACACCTACCAAAGTTTGAGAATCATCACTATATGCTAAGGTAAAGTTGATAAACTTACCTTGTTAGCAGAGAAGGCTAAAGAAAACCTTCCAAGATAATGTGTTTGTTTTTACTGCAGCATTTGGGAGAAAATGGTAACAATTTTGCATGTAACTCAGTAAGACTCTAATTCAGGTTAGGAGCCAGGGAGGAAGGCATGTCATGATAAAGGACATTTCTTTTTGAGATTTTCCAAACCTTATGTGGTTCTCAAATCACAGTCAAGGTTTTGGTTTCTTCTAAGTCATGTTTTCATACCGATCTCTGCTCTGCTGAAAACCACAGTGATGCTATATGTCTCCAAAGGCAGTTTTCCTGTACCAGCCTTGTCAATTTAGGGAAGGTGGAAGATGATAAGTTGATGTTTGACTTTCCAGTGGCTGTTGCAGTGGCTGTTGTCACAAATCAGGTTGTCAGGTGTTTAAGTTGAAATCTTGATGCAATATGAAGTCATCCAACCATGACAGTTAGATATGTGAGAGGTTTTCTTTTATGTTTTAAATAATTTGATCCAAGTATGATATGTTTTGATATGCTTTCTTTAAAAATTTGTATTTGTTTGTTTGGGATAACTTTGTTAAAATTAGTGGAGTTAAATTAGATAAGTATTTGCCTATGAATCATAGTGGCTCCATATTACATGTTTGTAATTCAGCTGGAAAAGTAAGTTGCAAATATGTAAATTAGAAACTTAGGAAATGAGATCATTGATAGTTGGTGATTCTGTTTTTGGCAATATGGCAGATTAAATGATTTAAATATTTGCCAGCTATGAAATACTTAAATATGCTAAATTAAATAAAAGAAACATCGATTTAAGTGGTTGGACGAGTTCACAAGAATGTAAGGGATATCACCAGAGGCCAAAACCAAAGTAAAAACTAGACTCTGGCATACCATTACTTTGGGTTTGGGATTTGAATTTTTATTTGGTAGTCTGGGAATCCTCAAACTGATATTAATTGAAATTTCTTGAAGCAATTGAGAGAAGCAGTCTTTTCTAGTGGGGCGTATTCTCAGCCCTGAAGTAGAGGATTCCCACAGAAAACAACCTACAGACATGGACCCAAAATTCAAAATCACAAAAGCCATGAGGTATTCACCCTAAGTATCAGAAGAAAACACAACAAACAACAGGTTGATATCCCTCCTCCTCCTGAGAAATTCAAATAACATTATCCCTCAGCAACTTTAAAATAAGAACACCTAAAATGATTGAAGATACAAAATGAAATTAAAAATATGGGAGACAAATTTAATTTATATTATTATATATAGAGTGTGTTATATATTACACTATGTAATATAAATCCATAGTGTATATAGTTTAGAGAATGAAGAGAACTATAGGAAATACTGGCATTATATCTTAAAATTATCTTAAAATGTTGACGAGAAGAAATGTTAGTTGTAGGAACATTACTTCTTTCAAGATATCAGTTAGGATTGCAAATCCGTAGCACCATAGCAACTTGAAAAACGAATGTCCCTATGAGATACAATACATTAACTTCTGGGAATGAGCTTTAGATTGAAATCATGGCCAACACAGATATCCCTTATGATGCATAATCATGTCTTTTATCCAGAAAAGCTAAGAAAATGCCATTTGTAAATTAAATGATATGAAACATCCCAGAAACTGCCAAGCAACACACCTCCTGAAAGCATAAATAGAATACTGCAGAACTGTCTCATAATAAGGCAGTTAAATTCAGAGTGGTTAGAATCATGTCAAAGATACAGGATTCTTTTTGTTTGTTCAATGATAACAAATTCGGGATAACATCACTGGACCTGAAAGTGAAAAATAATTGCATTTCACGAGTAGAATGTGATATGATGGGAATCGGATGTTATCTCCTTTAGATTTGATCTCAATGAATGAAAAATGAGTGCTATATAAATCACCAAAAACATTCATTTTGGCCAAAGATAGTGAACTTCATTAAAAATACACACTCTCTTTTTTTTTTATTATTGATGTAGAAGGCCAACGTTTTCCCATCTTTGCCAGTTGTTTTTAATGTGGCGTGTTGAGTCCAATTGGCTATCAGGTGTCAACTTTCTAAAGATCATATTCCATGTGGGAAAATGAGCAGTGCTCTTGTAGCAGAAAGAGAACTGTTTATTCCATGCATTATGTATCGCCTCAGACTTCTTATGAACATAATATCTCTTCACAAGCCGATAGCTGACTCACTTTTTGCCAAAGTTCTTTTGTCATGGTAGAATGAAATATAAAAGCTGTCAACTAAATTTTGACATTAATAACTACATGTAGCAATAGTCATAAATTCCTTTGTTGTGGCTCTGGGTCTAATCTTTTATCTAAACTCTCAGTTCTATTGTAGCTATTCATGGAAGTCTATTTTGCCTGTTTTCATGCAACCTACCATTTAGTGTAATGAGTTCATAATGTAGTTAGTTGAAAAAGACCTTGGGATTTGTCATTGTTTTCTTTGCGGCTGTTCATTCTCCTTTACTAATCTCCTACTGACTGTAAGCCTGGAAGGAGGAACAAGAGAAAAAAAGCATACACTAAACCTCTCTCTATAGAACAATGGTCACCCTGAAAATTTCTGTTGTGATTTCTATTATTTCCTTCCGCAGAAAAAAACAATTTATAGTTTTTAAATGCATATAGTTTAAAACAGAAAAACAGTAATAAAAATGCCAGATGATATAGCCTTGGAATTTCCAACTTAAACCAGTGAAAATGGCTGTGATGATTTTGAATCAAGAGTTTAAAGATACTGTATGAATTTAGAGATGAGAAGTTCACAGTTGTCACATTTGAACTAAGTACATAAAACATCAAAGTTCACATTAGAAATGAATACTTTTTACATGCCTTTATATTTCTGTTTACTAACCTTTTCTCATCAAGTTGTGGTAATGTTCAGAAAAAACTGAGTATTATAGAAATGTTTTTATTTTATGAATCATAAAATTTAAGTTTGGTTTCTATTTGGGATTTTCCCACATGCGTATCACTTGTGAAAAATTTCAAGTTCAAAGAAAAAAGACAAGCAGTTAAGTAGACTGGGAAAAAAAATCCTAAAATCTGATTTATGGTTTATTTTCTTTATTTTAGACTTTATTTTATTTAATTCTTTATTTTAGACTGACTTATACAGGAAATGAGGAAGCCAAGAAAAACTACTGTAAATTAAAGAGGGGACTGAATATGTATATTTGTTAGGTTTAATTTCTACCCTTTCCAGAGAGTCAAAAAACATTCTGCATAAACAAAATTGCTCTCTTAATTTAAAAATTTCTCTGGAGGAAAAAAGTAAGAATTTCTTTGGAGGAAAATTATTATTCTCTAAATAAATTTCAAGCTTAACTTTTTAATTTATTCTGTATTCCCATCTTAAGTATCTAGAATATTTTATAGTTTCTATTGTGGTTGAGTAGACACATATTTTTGGACAAATATTTAAGGTATAACCATAAACAACTAAGCCCATATGTTTAGAATTATATTAATTCACTGTCTAATTAGTTTGAGTAATAATGGATAAACTTTCAATAAATATTTATTAAACATACACTATACTTCATTTATTTAAACCTATCCATCAAAATTTTAAAATGAGTTGTGCAAGTGTAAGTAACGTGTCTGTATAGATAGGTGTGTAGACTTACAATTTTAATGAATAATAATGTGTTTTCATGCTAAAAATGTGAACTTATAGGCAAACATCTTCTCTTGGCTCATGGAATTAGCAATCATGTAGGCAATGGAAATGAATTAAGTTCATTTAGAACAAGACTGAAAGATCATTGAATTTGGGACTTAGGCAAGAAACCGTTTATATAATAGATACTAGGCATGCAATATAATAGGATATCAAGGACACTTCACAGAAGAATGAAAATTCATTGCTGAAGAAGTGTCTAAGTACAACAAGATGTTAAGAACTAACTGCTGTGCTTTTCTGTCTCAAAAGGTAGTTCCCGTGTACTCAGACATTCTTTACTAGTATGCCCCCATCCTGTAAACGAGCGTGTTAATAGTGCAGGTGATAGATGAAATCCACTATAGGGAATGTGCTCCCCCTATATAAGCCTGGCTTTCACTCATTTATGGGGCTCAGATCATCTCTGTAAGGTTCATTATGAAATATTAGCAGTGTTCTGTGGTTCCCAGCGGGGTAGTCAGTCAATCGCTTCCAGAGCAGAATGTGCTTCCTGCTGGAGTAAGAAACCCTCCTTCGCTGTCTAATTAGGTATGCATCACAGAAGACGGACAAAATGTGGTGTGAAGGGAGGGTTTTCAGGGCTGCATGAGTCACTTTAATTTCTTTGTAAAATCAGATATTAGAATATCGTCTTCTTGTGTTATTTTCTACTCGTGTTGCAGAACGTTTCACAGAAGATGTGTGGGCCCAGGAATATGTCAACTTAAACTACACTGTAATGGGACTTGCATTGAAACTATACACACATAATCTTAGTTTATTTTTAATTTCTAAAGGAAAGGAATGGGAACATCTAGACATTCTAAAAATGATTGGTAGGATTTTATTTCACCTTTTTTCAAAAGATTGGTAATTATGTTATGAATAAAACACAGATAATATACCAACAAATTAGGAATAATGGTTATCTTCTGTGACATTAGGAGATAACAACAGGCTTTTTGTATTTTGGATGCTGCTGTCTCTAGAAGTTGTAAAGGGCTAGTATAGCCTAAAAAGGTGTGTGATGTGCAGGAGTGGGGTAGGGTGTAACTGATCCGGGCTTAGGTAAGCAGCTGCCATGCATCACTAATGAGACACTCAGCCAAAGGCTTGCCTGCAACCTGTAAAGCTTCAGATGCTGTATGTAGTTAGAAAGACTGGGATTTCTTTTCGAATTGCTTTACTACGAAGCTATATTTACAAGAATTTAAGCCCTCTACACATACACATACTCCTAAGATGCCATCATAGTAAAGACCAACAATTTGGTTGCATTTCAGGGAGAAAGGCTCCACTGAAATGAACATTGTGAGGAAACTCAATTTAATGATACCTCGAAGTGTATTCTTGCTTCATATACTGTTTTCATTACAAGGTAAGAACCTATATGAAATTCTAACCTTATTTTATTGTATTTTATTTATTTATTTATTTTTAAAGATTTTATTGTATTTTAGTCTTTCTTGCAACTGACAGGAAGAGCACTTTGGAGTCATTAGAAGCGATATATACTAAATGACATGTGGACCACCTTTTTGAAAATTCGTAGTAAGGTAGATGATTTGGAACTTCGGTTTTCACTTTTTGAGTCTTCGAATCTTAAAGTTAGGATTTTATCATGCTTGGCAACTATACTGGAAGAAACTCTGATTCTAATTTTTTCTTTTCTAAAAGATGATTTATAGTAGTTTTCTGTATAACTTAAACACTTGAGTTTTATAATAAATTCAGAGAAATTGAGTACTTAAACTTTCTTCACACATGAACTGAAAGGAGAATGGTAAAAACTTGTTTGTAAGAAGAGCTGTATCTTTTTAGGGCTAAGAATTGTTTTCAATTATTTTTGATGGCAATTTTATCTATAAATTAACATTTATAAAATATTCTCACGGGGAAAGCATTTATTTACATTCACTTGTTAGTTTTTAATCCCTGAAAAGAGCTGTGCATTTTGGAGCTTGTAGGGGAAGTGGGAGAAATTACCGAAATGGAAGACTAGCGAGGTCATGGACCCCATCTTCCAGTCCTTGTACTGACTGAAATTCCAAGGAGAAAATGTCATAGAGCATGGAGAACCAAAGGGGAATTTCAAGATGCGCTTGTCCACTACCATCATTTTTTTGATGTGTTTGCTAGCTTGCTTAACCTTGGCATTTACTAAATGGTAGGACTGAGACTAAAACTTGGATCTCTGACTCTAATTTTAGTGCTCCTTCCACTGTATTATGTCTCTGTGGATCTAGGTACACTCTTCCTTCTATCCAGATTAACAAAATGTCTCACAGGAAATTGACTGCTCAAAATCCACTAGGAAATGCAAACTAACTCATAGCAAAACTCAGTCTATGTTTTAGAATCTAGGTTAAAATGATCTGTTTAATAACCAGAGCATGAGACCAAGATATTTGAATAATTTTTTCCCCATTCTTATCTCTACATATTTATCTCTAGCAGGATATATTTGTGGATCATCCATCTTGACAAAAGTATCAAAGTGAGTATTTCTTGTTCTTTCTGTCCTCTAAAACATAAGGTTAATGGGAATGAGCATAGCTCAGCAGATAAATGTATCTGCTTTTGAAAAAAAAATAGATATTTTACAAAGTAAAGGCATGAGATGTGTTCTTTTTTTTTTTTTTGAGATGTGTTCTTTAAAAGCAGTTCCACAAATTAAAAATTATCAGCCATTCATTTCCCTATTTATGAAGAAAAAATCTTTCTTTTAATTTTAATTACAATATGAGTTCTTGGTGGTGTCCAATGACTATAGATACTAAGGAGATGTTAATTTCACTTCAGTGATTTATAAAGATGTTATGTTGGGTAATCTCCCCTTTTATATAGTTATTATTAATATACATTGTTTATTATAAATGTGCTATATCTTAACATAAAGCAATTTTTGATGATAAAACAATAACATTGTTTTAGCACTGAATAATGAAAATCATTTTTGGACTTAACTGATCTGCTTAATGAAAAGCAGAATTCCATTCATCATTCGATTTTGATAGATCATAATTTGATGTGCTTATTCACATTAACATGAATCTGTGCTTTATGACATGGAAAGGGAGAGAAGTATTATGTTTGGAAAAAGTTTATGTGCTCCTGGCCAATACTTACCTCAGCAGTTTTATGAAGTCATGTGAGAAAATACCGTGTGTGTCAGTGCTACAATATTACAAGATTTTGTTTATTTCTCTGTCTTGAAGTTCCTTCCTAAAATTCAGTGTACATCAGAGATTAGAGAGATCTGGGGACACTCTTCAGTTTTGTAAAATGAGACACCACCACCACCCAAACGTAACCCCTCCGAGAGGGGAGGGGGACCTTTTAAATGTTAAACCAAGAAAGACCTCTTTGATAAAGTGATGGAAATCAGGAGGAAAACATCAGTTCTCTCCTGGGAAAGGCTTGTTCAGGTTGCCTAGGGGCCTTTGACTATACAAGTTCTTTTTGTTTTCTTCCAGAAACGGGTTTAATGAAAATCGACAGAAAAGAGCTCTTTTAGCAGCACAGGTAGGTTATGCCTCTGATGGAGAGAGGCAGAGAAATAATCCATTCTGCTTTGGGACTCCGCTGTCACTTCAACAATGAGGCCTTTGTGAAGGGGAATAAATGCTAAAAATGAGACAGGAAGGAGAAGAGGCAGAGTAACTTCTCCACTGCTTTTCTGCAACCCTCAAATCCATTCACATTGACTTGTTCGCTTGAGTATTTTTTGCTGTTCACCTCAGTTACCTACTGATAGGCTCACAGCCTGTGTGGGAGATTTAATCTCATCGACTTTCCAGAAATTTTTAATTGGTTTAATTAATTAATTTTAAGCACGATATCACAGCAATGACAGTCGAACAAACACAAGTAAGCAGGGGCAGAGAAAGGTATACATGGTGCAAAAGGGCGTCAGGGGCGGCCTGGTGTCCTGACAGACAGCTGTATTAGTGTATGACAAATCTCAATGAGAGACACTGTGGGGGAGGCAATCTTTATTTTTGGAGAGATGTGTAGCCCTGAATCCAAGAAGGCCCTTTTGGCCAGGTCCCCTTCAATAAGGGATGTTGGATAACATAATTGCAATATTTTCAAACTCTGATTGGAATGTTCAAAGAGGTGGTTTAAAAAATATATTTCTCTGTAAAAAACAGTTGGGAAAATAGAGAATCCTAACTTCAAGACACGTGTGGGCAAATAATGTGATTTGGGTATTTATATAACAAATGGCTTATGTATTTAAGGAGACCTTTGTCAAATCCTGAACTGCAATCAATTCTGCTAGTATTTTCTGGTAAAGGCCTGAATTTTTATATTTTTGGTGTTAATTAAAGAGAAATGAAGATGGATTTGACAGTTTAGAGGACAGAACTAATTTATTCTTATTCAAAATAGGTTTTTTTTTGTAGTTAGAGGGGCAAAAGCCTGGAATGGCAACACTTTTTTTTTTTTCCTTAAAAAGTGTTTCGTTTACGTAAGTACTTATGTATCATGTGAAGTGGTTAAAATGGCTTTTCTCTGAGAGATTTAACTACATGTTTGTCGGTTGACCATGTTATCCACAAGAAGACATCAGCATGACTCAGTAGAAAATCCAATTTTGAAGAAACTGCATTTTAGCGAGCCCACCAGTGTCAAAATCTGTGAAATATACCCCAAAGTTGTCACATAAAGTGACCTCTGGATGGATTATACTATTGTCCATTTAGATATTTCTAGAATTTGTCTAATTTACCCCAACGGAGGTACCTTTGGTTAGTAGGTGAGGAACACACTTACCTTGTCCTGAGTTCCCTTTTAGAAAGAATGAAGAGCAGGCCGCCTACACCGGCTCTTCAATGTCCTGCAGCTAGAGAACATGCACCAACATTATGTAATATCTGAACAAGTTTTTTTTTTTTTTTTTAAAGATTTTATTTATTTATTTGACAGAGAGACAGAGATCACAAGTAGGCAGAGAGGCAGGCGGGGGGGCGGGTGGCAGAGTTGGGAGCAGGCTCCCTGCGGAGCAGAGAGCCCGATGGGGGGCTCGATGCGGGGCTCGATGCGGGGCTCGATCCCAGGACCCTGAGATCATGACCCGAGCTGAAGGCAGAGGCTTAACCCACTGAGCCACACAGGCGCCCCAATATCTGAACAAGTTTTAAAAGAAGAAACACTGAAGAAGAAAGGCAGTGAGGTCATAATCTCACACTGCACTGTTTAGGATTGAAATCTCATCTGTCATAAGGCCATTCTTGTCCACTGATTCACGACTCCTGCTCTAGGAAGATGGAGCATTGGTGGAGAGATATCTGTGCAAGTAAGGATTCAGATATGCTGACAATGAGATGCACAATGAGCCAAGAAAGGGGAGACACGGACCCCTGCCTGTGGTGTATTTCTGTGCCACACAAATTTTTCTCTAGATTTCTCATCTAAAGACGGTTTCTCTGTGCTTCTCACTGTCCTGTGGAGATGTTATCAGCAAGGAGGAAGAATGGGCTGCCACTTTTTATCGGTTATGTGAATGCAGGCACCCACTGCCTGGAATTCTTTTGCATTTGTGTTAATTTCAAAATTTGTCTCTTAAAAGCAGGTGCTGAGGCAGACTAAGGTGCAGCTAATTTATTTGATGGGGGATAGAAAAGTGAGACCAGGAGGGGGAGCAGATCTTACAGAGTATGTTATGGAGGGGCTCCTGGGGCTCAGTCTTGGTGGGGAGCCCCCTGAAGAGCTGTGTAGAATGAGTTGTGGAATTGTTTCTCCAAGGGATGGGGGAAGTTGCCCGTACTTATCTACTGATTCCTGTCTCTCCTTGGTTGAGGTGTGGCCTTTGGGAGACCTTCTATCCACAGGGAGGCGTTTTCTGTGGTCTCTCCTACTTGGATTTTGCCCTGAGGCAGAAACAGAAAGAAACCAGTGCTTGAAGCTGAAGGGTCTTGATGTGTACAGAAACCCGGATGCAGGTGGGCTGAGAGGATGCGGAGGGAGATTCAACAGAATCTTTTATAGTCACGGTTCTGAACAGGCTTGGCAGGCAGATCATTCCTATTTGAATAATGCCTAAATTCAACTCAGTTGTTATTTGTTGACGACATTCAAGAGATGGTGCTAGAGACATAAAATGAATAACGGTGCTTATTGCCTAGATACTCAATGCCTCGTGAAGGTAGGCGAGTAAAGAAACTATTTCTGTGCAGCTTGTTCATCGTATCTAAGATGCCATTAGTTGCCATTATTTATATGACTCAAAAACAAAAGTGTTCCCAATTATAAATGTAAGATGCCATTATGAGTTCAGGTTGGTTAAAAAAGTAAAAGCTATGTACGGATCTTGCGTTAGTATTGGTGAAATGTGGAATGATGCACGAAACATGTGGTTGTTAGGTTGCCAAGGTAACTAGGATGCTTCTGCGGCCAGAAGGCTGGCATGTTGAGCAGTTGTCATTTCCATGGAGGTGTAGCCTGAGTTGGGTCAAAAAAATTGTATTTCTAGCCTTGGTCTATTCTTGTCTGATGTATTCAGTTTTTGCCCAATAATTAAATTAGGTAGCATTTACAACCCTTGTTGTGTGCCCAGCTCTACTATTGGGGCTTTACTCTCTCCATTTCATTGAATACAATTCTACTCTTATTCCATTTTATAGATTGGGAAACTGAAGCTGCATAGGTTAAACAATTTGTTCAAGGTTATAAGCCTGTATGAGGCAGAGTTGAAGCCACTGTACACTTTTAGTGAGCATCGCAGATAATTCACTGGAGCTGAAGTCAGATTTTGGTGCCCAGGATTATTGGTGGCTGTGCTAGAGGTAGGCAGTTGGAAACAAGATGGCTACAGACAGGATAATATTTACTGTCTTGGGGAATCAAAGTCAGACACTGTTGTGAGTTTAACTTAATTTGAAGACAGAGGCAAAAGCAGAAAGGAGAGATTGAGCAGTGAGGATGAAACCTGGGAGAAATAAGAACAGGAAACAGTGAACTTGGAGGCATAGTATTAAGCAAGGAGTTTCGAAAGGAGTGTTGAAGTTGAGTGAGAGTGTGGAAGTCCTCTTCTCTGACTTGGAGGAGGTTTGGCTATTAAAAGAAAAAGTACTTCGCTGGAAAATACTAAAATAAAACTCTTTGTGTGGAAAGGAGACCAGGATTTGTTGAGGTAGGACTTTGGACCTGAAGTCACATTCCCATCACCGCTCTTTTCTTGTCTTAACCCTTTCCAGTTTTTCTGACAACATCTGGTACTCAATTTGACAATTACGTGGCAGGCTTTGGGAGTGTATGTTCTTCTGATGAACATAGAAATCCTATTTGAAAGGACATTGCTTTAGACCATACACTAAATTGTCACTGAGTTTGAATAAAAATCCTTAATTAATTAGTTTCAGTAATCCACAGTTATTTGCTAGTAAGCTCTATTGACTTCCAGAAATCTTAAGGTTTATCAGGATTGCTTAGATTAATATAAATATCTTTATTGCTAATTCTCTCTATGTGAGGCACTACACCAGAATTTTTACATACATTATTTGAATTTATTGTCATAACTGCACAATTAAGTAGGTACCCATCATTCCCATTTTACAGACAATGAAAGAAGGCGCTAAGAGGTTAGAAAACTTTTTTTTGTTTAAGAGTTTAGGGAACTTGTCTAAGAATATGGACTGGAAGACTCAGGACTCTCAACCAGATTTCTCTGATTCCATAATTCATACTCTTTTTTTTTTTTAAGATTTTTATTTATTTATTTGACAGAGAGAAAGATCACAAGCAGACAGAGAGGTAGGCAGAGAGAGAGAGCGGGGAGCAGGCTTCCTGCTGAGCAGAGAGCCTAATGCGGGGCTCAATCCCAGGACCCTGAGACCATGACCTGAGCCGAAGGCGGAGGCTTTAACCCACTGAGCCACCCAGGTGCCCCATAATTCATACTCTTAACCATTACCCTAAAGTGGTGGGGAATCTATAAGAAGATACATTTGAATGTTCTACGGACTTTAAAGTGTCAGTTCTTTGGAGACTGAGGGGGGACACTCTCTCTGTAGCAGCAGAAGCTTCTGAGGATGGTGTCCTCACAGATGGCTCTGCAGGCAGTGTGGATGTCCCCATCTGTTGGTCTATCAGCCCCATGTGTTTTCTCCAGCCCCATCTGTGCTTGGAAATATCAGAGAAGAGCTTCTTCTGTAGGCAAAGCAGTCCGTTAATGCAAAGATTAGACTCCACCCAGGTTCTTTTTCAAGGAGGACAGGGAGGCAGGAGAAGAAAGAGCTCAGAGAGGACAGAGACTCGTCAAAGTCAGGTAAGAGGCAAAACCAAACCTTGAGGTCATGTCCTCTAACCACAAAGGGTTCTTCTGGGAGCCTCCTTGGTTGCCTCCAGAAGCCAACAAAATAGAGTCAACAATTCATAATTTCTGTATCTGTAGCTATTTCCAGACTTCCTGATTTGCTTATTGGGTTTGAATTAAATAATTTAACTGTCTTGAATTCTTATTTCTGTTTTTCAAAGTTGGAAGCAACGTCTTCAAGATATTTCTTCCATGAAGCTATTAATTGGGGTGAGAGCAAAATAAAAGGTCGGTGTCACACCTTTATTTTTGTATTTGCTTTCTTGAAAGTCCCCTTTGAGGGAATTATTGAATTAACTATTGCCATTTAATGCAAGGAGGAAACTGAGCCAGGGTGGTAATAATGGGAACAGTTAAGTTCACTTCATGTACAAATTTGAATTACATTTACAAATAAGCAGGGTTAAACAATTAGAGTAGGCTGATAACTCCATGATCAGGAAGTATCTGGGTATCAAACAGTTTTTTTCTGCATCATTTCCTGGCTCCTTGTTTCCTTGGCCTCCTTATTTTTGCTTATCCATTTCCCATTTTCATTAAGCAGAATGCTGATGAGAACTTGAACTTTAATTCAATTTTTTCATTTTACTCAAAATATAGCAATTCCTGGCTAGTTTTGGTTTGATAGTTGTTTTCAGGAGAATAAACAGGGCTTGTAGATAAATTTTTGAAGGAGATACATGTGTTTGTCTAGGTGTTTAGGCATTTGTTTATTTATTGTAAAAATTGTAAGATTGTGCTCTAAGACAAAATTTAAAGGGGAAGAAACTTCACTTAAATTTGTGAAAAACACAAATTTTTACCTGTATTGATGATCAAAATTGAAACAGCTCATTTTTCCTCAGTTAAGACATCCTTAGAGAGTTGTAGGTGTTTCAATGTAAAGAGATGTTTTAGCTCAGTGGGTCTTAAAGGTAGAAGGACAATGGCGTTTTCTAATTCTTGACTTGGGCAGAATTGGGTTTAATCATCTCAGCTAGTTAACTGTCTTCCACGACCTTAACGTAGTCCAGAGAGGTACCACTTTGTGGTGACTCGAAGATGTGTTCTCATTCTCTTGATGTGTTACTTAAATTCTTCCTGTTTGAAATTTGCCTATTCCTCCCTGTCCTCTCTCCTTATTAGAGGAAAAGTTTTCACTGTGGTTCATTTGCATTTTCAAAACTTACTCAGGAGCTCATGGTTTCTTGCTTCCTCTTTCAACAGAATCCTTTGGGGCAATGTTTCTTTCCACGAAAAAAAATATTTTTGGTGATGGCTGGCCATGACTTTGGTTTAGACCCCATTAAAATTAAGTATGGGTCAGAAAGAATGTATTATTTGTAATGGAGCCTGAAGATTAATTAATTAATAATTAACACACACACTTCGAATGAAATGTTTAATTCTTCATTGGGGAGGGTATATGGTATGGTGAGTGCTGGGAATCGTGTAAGACTGATGATTCACAGACCCGTTTAATTAATTAATTAATTAATTAATTAATTTTATTTAACTGTTTAATTAATAATTAATTAATTAATTAATAATTAACACACACACTTCAAATGAAATGTTTAATTCTTCATTGGGGAGGGTATATGGTATGGTGAGTGCTGGGAATCGTGTAAGACTGATGATTCACAGACCTATACCCTTGAGACAAATAATACATTATATGTTAATTTAAAAAAAAAGAGATGTTTATTTCTTCTTCTCAGAAATGAGAGTTTCTGTTTGGGTTTTTTAATACTTTGATTCCCTGAGCTAACGATGGACACTTCTTTAAGACAACACTCATTCCTGGAGATGGAACCCTTTGGACGTGCAGCCGGGCCAAACTCCGTCAATGGAATCTTCTGCAGCTTGCTCATTTCTGGTTCTCATCATCTGGGACAGGGATTCCTTACATGGGAACTTGACCTTTCAATTGCTTGAAGGAAGCTAACCTTTGCTCTCAGGGTAGTCTGAGATGTGAAAGCTTGTCTTTCTTGTTTCACAGCACACATAATGAAATGAACTAGATAGAGACTCGATGGGCTTAATTCTTTAGCTCATCAAGGCAAGAAGCCCAGGGTTCTGTTTGAATTAATAATGGTTACAGTTAGTCCAAGCTAAATCTTGACATATTATGTTTATAAGAACTGATGCACACCAGAAGATAACTTGTTTTTTTTTTTTTTTTGTCCTTCAGGTTCTTGTCCTCATGAATGCCTTAACGGAGCTTTCTGTTCTAAGACTGGTACATGTGACTGTCAAATATTTCAGGCACTTGGGACACGGTGCCAGATTGGTAAGTTTCAGGGCTACTTGAGAGAATTATAAGTCAAGGAGAACTTTAAGGTGTAATTGGCTACATCAGTGTTCATGCACTGGGAATTGAGGCAATCGTATTATGCATTAACTTGTGTCCATAATTCATTCCCACAATTTAGCAATGATGTTAAAAAAAGAAAAAATGCATATGTCCACTTTCCTTTCTCACTGATCTCTACTACTTCCTCAAGTTTGTTTTTTTTTCCCCATTTCATGGATGGATGATATCAGTCCATTAAACCAGGTTCTTACTCATTTCTGTTTTTGCTTTATAAATTAGACTTATTATTTGGAGCCATTCTTTTTTCTTACTTTGAATTAATTGGACATTCTGTATATGAAATAGACACAGTTTTGAGAGTTCTTCAAAGGCAGAGGGTTCTTTAAAACATTTTTAACCACAGTGTCTGGGATAGGCTTCTACCTCAATAAGGATAAATATTAATTTGTTTAATAAGTATTTATGGAGTACCTACTTAATCCCAGACCTGGCACTGGGGATACAATAGTGAGTAATATAGACATGTTTCTGCCCTCTGGGAGGTTACAGTCTAGAAAAAGGAACAATGCATAAGGGATACATATTCATTATACTTATACCACATGCTATAAAGGAAAGTACAAGATTCTGTGAAAATCTGCAACGGAGGTAAAGCATACTGTCAGAGAAGACTGAACAATGAATCGCTCTGTTTTTTCCTGAAAAGGACAATGTTGGTCAAGGCTAAAAAATTTAGATAAAATTACAAAAAAAAAAAAAAAAAAAAGAGGCAATGATTGTGCCTTATCTCTGTGCTCCCTACAGCAGCATGCATTAAAATGTTTTATATTGAGTGCTCGGTAAAGGTCATTGATTTCCATATTATTCTAAAGGGAAGGATCTAGAAAATTAATATAGAATAGAGGGTTATCCACAAAGGGAAGAAGGGAGGTAGTCACAAAGACAATATGAAATGAAGTTGTATGATTTAAGATGAATATTGTTTGAAATTTGGCCAGTTTAAGGCTATGAATTCCTAAATTCCAGCATCCTTTGGATGACTAATGCTCCCCATCCCAAGGTCTCAGACATATAAACATGATCTTTCTTTTGTCAGTGGTTATTTTTCTCTGTGAATACTATTGAGATATTTTTGAAAGAATTGCAGAGTCTGGAACACTCCAGTGCTGCTTATGCAAATCTTTTAGGGCACTCGGTGATAACATTTCTTTCTTTTCTAAGTCACTGTGTTTGTTTTATCTCTATTACCTTCTTTTACTGTATCATTTTCCTTACTATTTTCTTCTAGTCTTCTTCTGGAAGCAAAATTTAAAGATGCTTCTAACACAAAACCTTTCTTCAAAACAACTTGGAGACCATATTTTCCTTTAGGAGAGTTTAATAGTTTTGAGAACAACTCAAAATTTTATATTGGTTGTTTCTTTCTGTGATATTGATCACCAAAAAAGAAAATATTTGTTTTCATGAAAATTGAAATCACCTACCATTACTGAACCTTGCCAGAAACAGGATATAATTTCTTTTATTCTATTAAATATTGTCTTATTTCTTTTCAGTGCCAAACATGGGCAATGGCAGAGATGGGATTTGCAAAACCTGGGGACAGTACCACTTTGAAACTTTTGATGGCATTTACTATTATTTCCCAGGAAACTGTTCTTACATTTTTGCAAAGGACTGTGGTAATTTGGAGCCTCAGTACACTGTATGGGTAGGTGATCGTAGGGCACAATTAACTTAAAGATTTTTTTTTCCTGGCAAAGTCTATATTTTTAAAGGAGTGCACAAATGATGGAAAATATATAACAATCATAGCACAAATACTTGGGGCTCTGATTGGGGAAGGAGAAGGATTCGTTTTTAATGGGATGGACCCAATTTGTAGCTAAATTGAGATGGAGCTTTGGACTGGGAGAAGAAGGGTTTGGATCCATGTGGGCGAGAGTTATAGGTAATGCAAAATGTCTATATTACAATGTCATAATATCACTTCTGGTTGATATCCCCATTATTCGGATTTTATTCAAACATTTTGAAGAGGGTGTGGGTTTGGACACTAACCAAATTGCTCATACAGATTTCCTTCCTGATGCTACCGTTGTGATGTTCCCCTGGATTAATTTTTTTTTGAAGGCACCCCTTAGTGTGATCAGAGACTGGCGTTCAGGAAATGGAGCACAGAAGCAAGGTCCAAGGACATAGAGACAGGCACTTACTAGGTTGGTTCATACTGTATAATTGAGTGCAGAGAGATAGTGTTTAGCTGAACTCTTGATTTGGAAGAATTCCTAAGAGACTGCTCAGAATGCAAGCTGCAGAGTGGCTCTATTTGAAGTAAAAAAGTCAGGGACTTTTTCCCTGTCTCACTCTCTTGCCCTGACTTTCCAGCTATCTCCAAGCAGAGTCATGAGACAGCTGTGCTATCCTGTTCTAAAGCTAGAACTCTCCATAGGCATCATTTGTTCAAACCTCTTTTTCTTTTTCTTTTTCCCTTCTAACTTAAATTGAAGTTGCCTAAATTCTCCTCTCCTAGGTGGTGCAAATTTTAAAAAGTAGGCTTTCAAGTTTTTTAAGAGCAACAAAAGCCTTGTGACCCAGAAAGGAAATGAGGTCTACTAAAAGTTAACTTATGAGGCATAAGGATAAAAAAAAATCCTCTGTCTCTTTAGATAGGGAAGTCAGTGGCATGCATCTTCAGTATTGACAGGGCTCCTGTTTTCAGCCACTTACTGTCTGTTTCTCCTCCACTCTCTCACTGGGTTTATCACTCAAACACCTTCTGACTCCCTCATTGAAATGTTCTTGTCCAGAGTCTCACCCTTCTGAAGAATAAAGTGTCAACTAGATAATCTATCCTTTGATAATAGCACACAATGCTGAACTGTGCTCCCAGAGCTAATTTTGTTTCCACTTGGCTATGTTTTAGCTGGTGGAATTTTCTTTCTAGGCAACAAATCCATTCATTTTAAATGTCATCTTTCCCCTGATTATGGAAATAGTTCACCTTTCTTTCTTTCTCTCTCTTTCTTTCTTTCTTTAGATTTTATTTATTTATTTGAGAGAGAGAGAACACAAGTTGGGGAGGGGGCAGAGAGAGAGGGAAAAGTAGACACCCCGCTAGGCAGGGTGCCAATGTGGGGCTTGATCCCAGGACCCTGAGATCATGACCTGTGCCTACGGCAGATACTTAACCGACTGAGCTTCCCAGGTGTCCCTGTTCTCACCTTTGATAAACTTAAACCTCTTAACAAACTACAAGTTATAAGATGACATGTAAGTGGATTTACTCAAAAATTAGTCTAATCTTTCACAACAAAATTCTCGTGTGTCTTTTATACTTCTTGAAGTAGTTCACTTTTCTTGTAGAAAATTTAAAAAATTTCAGAGAAGTCTATAAAAATAGTGTTTGAACTACTGCTATATAGACTGCAGTCGATGGCCATTTGGGCTCTCTCCATCCTTTGGCTAATGTAGATAATACTGTTGTAAACATCAGGCTACATGTATCCCTTTGAATCTGTATTTTTGTATTCTTTGGGTAAATACCTAGTAGTGCAATTACTGGGTCATAGGATAGTTCTATTTTTAACTTTTGGGGGACCCTCCATATTGTTTTTTCCAGGATATCACTCAGCCATCAGAAAGAATGAAATCTTGCCATTTGCAATGACATGGGTGAAGATAGAGAGTATTATGTTAAGCAAAGTAAGTCAGTTAGAGAAAGACAAATACCACATGATTTCACTCATACGTGGAATTTGAGAAACAAACAGATGAACGTATGGGAGGGGGGAAAAGAGAGCTAGGGAAGCAAATCATAATAGACTCTTAAGGTCAGAGAACAGACTGAGGGTTGTTAGAGGAGGGTGGGGGATGGTCTAGAGGGTTATGGCTATAAAAGCGGGCATTTGTCATGATGAGCACTGGGTGTTGTATGTAAGTGAAGAATCACTAAATTCTACTCCTAGAACCAATACTACCATGTATGTTAACTAACTAGAATTTAAATAAAAATTTAAAAATAGAGTTAGCACTGCTAATGGCTTCACATATTTTCTTCTACTCTTTTTTCTCTGAATTTTAAACACATTTATAATCTTGAAATCAGACTATGTATAATTTTCTATCTGAGATTTTCACCTGGTAATTATGTTAAGAAGTTTCTTCCATGTCAAATATTCTTGAAAAACCAAAATTTTGTTAGCTATCTTTGTTACAATTTATGGAATAGTCAAAATCTTTACTTATGCCCTGTTTTAGAAATTTAGATTTTAAAAAAATATTTTAAGTCTTTTTTTTTTTTAAAGATTTTATTTATTTATTTGAAAGACAGAGATCACAAGTAGGCAGAGAGGCAGGCAGAGAGAGAGGGGGGAGGAAGCAGGCTCCCTGCTGAGCAGAGAGCCCAATGTGGGGCTCAATCCCTGGAATCATGACCTGAGCTGAAGGCAGAGGCTTTAACCCACTGAGCCACCCAGGCGCCCTTTTTCAGTCTTTTAATACATACATCAGTCAACATCTTTATGCATATATCCTTTTTCTATTCCTGATCATATTCTAACTAAATTTAATTTTACTTTTATAAAAATAACACCTGTACATGGTTTTAAAAATTTATCTAAGGCATGTGAAGCAAAAATGTAGTCCCTGCTTGCTTTCACTCCCAACCTTAGCTAAAATCTGTCTCCCAAAGGCAATTGCTTCAACTCCTTAAGCTGTTTCTTCTGGCTCTTAAATTTCATGTCCAAATATGCTATTATTTCTTTATCTTTCAAGTTAAGCCTTACTCAGTCATTTCCTACTACAGAAGATGGAATCATCTTTGTTATGTCACCCTTCCTGCCCCTAACACACACACACACACACACACACACACACACACACACATACCCACCACACACACACACTCTCCTCACTCTCCTTCCCTCTTCTTTACAGAGCTGTATCATCATCTCAGGTTAAATGATATGTGGTTTATTATTGTGATTTACATATTACACATATATGTTCGTGACACTTTTATACTCTCATCACTAATTTTTTTTCTTCAAACTCTTTAGCTCCATAAATTTCTTCTCAATATTGTCAGATATTTATTTATACTTTCCTTTTTGAACCCTTGAAATTAACTTTGGAATAGAGTAAGATAATCTTACATTCTTCTCCTTTCTTCTCTTCTTGTTTTCTTTATTCTCTTTCTCTTCTTCTCTTCCTCCCTCCCTCCCTTCCTTCCTTCCTTCTTCCTTCCCTTCCCTTCCCTTCCTTTTCTCTTTCTTTCTTTCCCTAAACTAAATTTCCCATCAAATTTTGAGAAGTAATCTTTGTCTTTCCTAAAATATTATTTTATTTTTAGAGCAATTTTATTTTTAGTGAGGTTGTTAGTCACTTTTGCAACCTCTGGGTATTGCATTGTATAGAGCTCCAATTCATGAGTCTCTAACATGACATGGACATGAAAACTACGAATGTGTTTCTTTGTGGTGCTCTACTGTCTTCTTGTCAGAATTAATTTTTTTCTAGTGCATACCAGGTATCTTTAAAATAATAAGTCAGTCAGAGAAAGACATATACCGTATGATTTCACTCATATGTGGAATTTAAGAAACAAAACAGATGAACATAGGAGAAGGGAAAGAAAAATAAAATAAGATTAAGACAGAGAAGGAGGCCAACCATAAGAGACTCTTAACTATAGGGAACAAACTGAGGGTTGTTGGAGGGGAGGTGGGTGGGGGTGGGGTAATTGGGTAATGGACATTAAGGAGGGCACTTGAAGTCATGAGCACTGGGTGTTGTATGCAACTGATGAATCACTAAATTCTACCTCTGAAACCAATACTATACTGTATGTGAACTAACTTGAATTTAAATAAAACCTTGAAAGAGAAAAAAAGAATGTTGAGACTCAACATGTAAAGATTCAGCTCATTTAAAAAATATGCTGAGGGGTGCCAGGGTGGCTCAGTGGGTTAAAGCCTCTGCTTTAAGCTCAGGTCCTGGTTCCAGAGTCCTGGGATGGAGCCCCACATCGGGCTCCCTGCTCAGCGGGGAGCCTGCTTCCTCCTCTCTCTCTACCTGCCTGCCTCTCTGCCTACTTGTGATCTCTATCTGTCAACTAAATAAATAAAATCTTTAAAAAAATTTGCTGAATTATCTTGTACTTTAAAAAGTTAATTTTGTTGTCCAATTTCTTTGATAAATCTTTTTTTTTTTTTCTCTTGAAAATCCTAAATGTTTGTAATTTTGTAAAGTGGCATTGGTCTAACAGTGCTGGAGAACTGTAAACAGGCATTGTGACTCTGGGAACTCAAATGAAGGCCTCCATATCTTGTTGGTTCCAATACTTTCTATTTTTCCCCCCTTCAAGGTTCATAATAGCCCTAAGTGCCATGGTCCAGTGTATTCCTGTTACCGGTCAATCAGCTTGTTCTTTTCAGACCAAGAGGAAATTCGTATTTATGGGCATGAAATAAAAAAGGATGGAATCAGGTAAGATATGATCAATGATATAATGAAAATAACACCATGGACTGGTAGAATTTCCAAACATGTCATGCTTGAAATTGAATTATGGGGAGTAGAAGAAAGGATTTCTGTCAACCAATAACCTTAAAGTTATATCATACAGACATTAAAATTCGGCAAGCTCTGAGGCCAATCAGGTGACCAGAACCTAACCAGTTTTACCCCCCTAATGTTTGTGTAGGATACACTTAGGTTTGCACAGGTACAGATGAGATTATCACATCTTTTTCCTAAGGAGATTCAGGAGAAATCTTCATAGTTCAACTCTTCAATTATACTTGCCCTCTTTCTTAAATCTTTTCTTCTTTCTTTCTCTTTCTCTCTTTCTTTCATCTTCCCTCCCTCCCCTCTTTCTTCCTCCCTCCCCACTCCCTTTCTCCCTCTTTCCCTTCCCCCCTCCCTCCCTTTCTTCCTTCGCAGTTACTTAAAATGTAACTAAACCTGTGGAAGTCTTTTCCAAATGTGTATGAATGAGACTTGGGTGTCACTTGAGACTTTCCGTTAGTATTCTGACAAAGATTCAGAGCCAATAAATAACTGGCCTTCTCGAATAGATCAGAGAAAGGCCCAGTTTTGCCTTCCTAGCTACCAAGAATAAGACCTGAGAGTTTGGGGGAAGCGGGGGGAGGGAGTGTTATTAGTTTGAAGAAAGGTTTTACATATGTAAGTTTGGAATACTGTGGAATAATCCACCTTCTAATCTAAATAAATATAGAATTAGTCAATTTTAAGATTTCTTGGCTGAGCTATGGCAGAAAAAGTAAAATTGGGATGGAACAATTCTGTCTGTCATTTAGAATTCATTTGAGGGGCGCCTGGGTGGCTCAGTGGGTTAAGCCTCTGCCTTCAGCTCGGGTCATGGTCCCAGGGTCCTGGGATCGAGCCCCGTGTCGGGCTCTCTGCTTGGTGGGGAGCCTGCTTCCCCTTCTCTCTCGCTGTCTGTCTCTCTGCCTACTTGTGATCTCTCTCGCTCTGTCAAATAAATAAATAAAATCTTAAAAAAAAAAAAAAGAATTCATTTGAACCCTGGAGAGTCTTTCCAGTCTTACCAACCTGTGTACTTTTTTCTCAGTTTGGATTCCTCAAGAGGCAGCAGGTGATAGCATAAAGGGTTTTGGATGAAGCACCAGGCAGCCAAGTACTGACCTAGGCTTTGTCACAGTCAGGGGACCCCAAGCAGTCTCTCACCTCTCTCAGGCTTATTTTCTTGATCATCTGGGTTCTGTACTTCTCATTTTCTTAGAAAAGAAACCTGTGCCTTTTGAATGGGATAATAATGCAACTGCATATGTATTTTTTGGAGCTGAATTTAAATAGTAATTTAGAATTCCTTATATGGGATTTGGGGTAACATAATGGGCTCTTTAAAATAAAATATTGTGTCTTATAAAACAAAAACACCTTTCAAGTAGATTTTCAGGAATACTAACTCTTCGTTAAATCTCAGAGAAAATATTTCTTTGAGGATTTCCATTTGTATGAGAGATTCCATTTGTATGATTTGTATGATGGAAGGAGGATGGTTTTCTTATTATTCAGCTAAGTTGCTTATAATAATACTGCACCTGGCCTAGGGCCTAACTCAAAGCAGGTGTTAGAGAAATATTTGCCAAAATCAAATCAAATCAAAAGTGCAAGTCTCTGCAAATTGCACCTTACCTCTCTAGACTTTGGTTCTTTCGCCTGTGAAATGAAGGGTTTTGGTACATATGAATCCATGAATAATTTTCAGCATTAATTTGTACATTCATTTTAGTTTGCATTGTGAATGTTTCCTGACTAGGTTACATGGAGTTTTTCTTAAATTTACGGTAGATAATGTAATTTTTACTATTATCCCTCATCTCTGCTAGCATCTTTTTATGTTATACACAGCTGGATAATCACAGTTAGGCATCTTCTAGTTTCAAAAATTATGTATTTCATCAAATTTGCTGTGAAAGAATCAAATGATAAATGACCAAACCAAAAAATATCCACAGCAGAACAACTGTATCTCCATACACTTAACATTCTGTAGCAAAGAAATATCTTTATAAAACATGATTTACTTTTTTCAAACATAGCTTTTATAAACTTGCAAATTTAAATGACATTACTCATACAGACTTTTACTGTGAATTTAATAGGAATTTCTCATGCTTATAATTTTTAATAAGAATAAGTTACGGTAGTAGTTAACTGCAGTCATATTTGTCCTTCAGGGTAAAGTTTAGTTATTTTTTTATTCTTATAACTAATCCTGCATAAAAAGTGATTTGCAACCAGCTCTATACAAGTGGTTGCAGATATTTTGAATTGTTTCTTTGGGAATTACCATTTTGTTAGTGAGTATGTTTGATTTTACAATTTTTATTCCATGGAGCATACTCTTTCTGGAAAGGAACTCACTAATTTGAAGTGTTTAAGAGAAATGTATGAACATACTAACTAACCTCCCTCCTCACTCATAGTTTTTAAGTTTCACTTAGCATGGCTATTTTAATAAAAATGATTTTTTCCTTCCATTTTCTTAATTATTAGTGCCTGCTCTTTTCTGTAATTTTCATGGATGGAACGAGATCAGTGACTTTTCAAAAATATTTTAGGTGATTTACTGTACTTTTAAAATGTCCAGTTGCTTAGTTTTCTTCAAGTCTCCCATTTTTCCCACTTCCTTTCTATGTGTCCATGTTTGTGAAAAGTAGAAAGACTGGACATTGGAACAGGAATTTAAATATTCAATGTGACTTTTGTTTAAATAGGTTTAATTACATCCAATTTGAAAAGTTTGACTATAACCCCTACGTAATACTGTATAACAAGGTATTTTATGTTCCTAATAATATACTTTGAAGCATTAAAAATGCAAATTCTAATTAATCATGCCCAAACATTTTTCTTTTGGAAAACAATGACTTCTGCCAAGGTGACATTTTGGGGATAGAAGCTCCTATTTCCTCACAGCCAAGTTTAAAACAAAATTAGACAAAGTCTGAATTTAGTGTTTTTACCTATTTGCACCATTGTTTCTCCTTACTTCAAAATTGTTGTCTGGCATTTTTAGATTATCTTGTACTCTCTAGATAAAAATAAATACATTTAAGCTCTCATTATTCTAAATAGACAAGGTTATTTTTCAGTTTTATAAAATCATTGATATTTAGCAGAAATGTATTTTTTGTCAGTTGGATAAAACATCCAATTATATGTAGAACATCTTTGCCAGTGGGGAAAACAGGTACCAATTTTGGTTGTCTTTTTATTTCAATATTGAATTTTTCCAAAATGTTGAGATTTCCTCTGAGATGGCTGCTTGGGAAATCTAGCTGCATAGTTCATTCAGTAATTTTGAATAATAATGATATTTTATTCAGTCACTTGAAGAAAGAAATTTATCATGTGTAATGAATTCGTCATCATAATTCTTAAATTGCCTTTATTCTATTTTTCAAGTTTAACGTTGCCTCAGACTGTTGGGCAGGTTTTCATTGAGAAACTAGCTGACTATATTCTGGTGAAAACAACCTTTGGTTTTTCATTGGCCTGGGATGGAATATCTGGAATTTACCTCAAACTGTCTCAGGAGCATAAAGGGAAATCGTGTGGTTTATGTGGAAACTACAATGACATTCAATCTGATGATTTTATCATTCAACAAGGTAAGTGCAGTGGAAGAAATGTGTGGTACTTCTGAGGTCCTCTTCCCTCACCGACCGAGCTATTTGTATCAAGAGTGCAACTCATCCCAGGTTGGGTAAAATTAGAAGCTATCACTTGCCTTCTACAGTGATTTTAAGTGAATATTGAATAGAAACCGTAAGCTGGTTTACATTTACTAAATTAAGATACAAGTCTTACTCATGTAACAAATATTAAATGAGCATTGACTTTATGTCTGACCCTGCTGTAGGAGCTTGGGATACATCAGTGAACGAAACAGACTCCTCCCTTGTCTGGGCTTATCTTTTAGTGATTCAAACCCATTTGAAACAAACTTATCTACTTTTGGACAGAAGATATTTTGCATCTAGTCTTCATAGGAATGAATTCATTGACTACCAAATAATGGTTTTGTAAAGATAATAATGTGAACAGAACTTATAAAAGCTGAATAAGAACTTGGAAAGGTTTTTTTTTTTTTTATTATGTATAATGACGTACATACCATCATTTATCTACTTATACTAAGTCATGAAACTAATCTCAGTGTGCCATTAAAAATGGGTTCTCTTTCAATTTAGATACTAGTGTGGAATGGAAACAGAATAAGAATCACAGGACACAGTTACAATTTAGGTCCACATTTCAAGGTGGGATAAAGAATACTGTTCTTAATATCAGCACTCTAGACTGTGAATCTTCCTCCAACGCTTACATGTTGTGTAACTTGAGGGAACTCATTTAATCTCTCTGATGTTCAGTTATTTTCAGCTGTAAAATAGAGATATAATTATTCTGAGTTCATAGTGTTGTCAGTAATAATAACAATATACCTTGATACTATTTATAGTAACAGTTAATATGAACATGTAGCTATATTATTCCCAACACTTACATCATCCTGTAAGGTGGCTGGCATTTTCTTAATTGTACAATGAGGACTCAAGGGGATGTGCCCAATGCAACACAGCTTGTAAATGGTATTGTCAGGGTTGGATTACAGACCTTACTGGCTTCCAATCCCATGCTTACATAAATGTGTGAGAAACTGACTTAACTTGTAAAAATGCTATGTCATATGTATGTTTTATAGTATACAATTCACAGAGAAGTGTCACCCCATATTGTGTTTTAAGAGACAGTGAAAGTCCTACTTAGAGGGTGGGTTCTGGAGTCAGATTGTGGGGTTCAAATCCTTCTTTGCCACATATTAAACTTTCTTAGTTTAATGACTTAATAATAGCATGGAGTTGCAAGGATTAACTGAGATAATCCATGTAAAATATGTAATCTAGTGTCTGGCACATAGTTAATACTAAATATGTTTTAGCTAATTTATAATCATCTCTGGGTGTTCTCAAGAATGGAGCTAATAGGAAAACATTTGATTTTAAGAGGCCCTTGTTAAAATGCAAACATTTTACCCGAGATGGAGAATGCATCATCAGGATTAGTTTACTAGCACTGAGAGTACAGAACAGGGTTCCAAGCTGTCGATTTTTCTCCTATGTAACATGAAGATAACAGTAAAGACCCTGGAAGCTTCCTAACCTTTGAGGATCAAATGAGAAAATGTAAGTGAAAGTGTTCAAAAGTCTGTGAGCACCACACAGATGTACAGTATTGAGATCATCAGGAACTAGTGTTTTCATTTGGATATTGAGAATGACAGAATTCACAAACTTGGAGTCTTTGAGACTCTATTAGGAAGTAGGGTTTTGGACTCAGGCAGACCAATCAGGTGGTTGTTATTGATTTCTTTTTCTTTGGTGTCAAAGCTTCATGAAGAAAATAATACTCAATTCAGTTCTCAGTGTTAGAGTTAGAAAAGACTGTTGTGGGCAACTTCCCCCCGGGTTGTCTGGGGAATATAGTACAGAGGTGAGGCTAGAACAAAGCATCCGCTCTTGGTAGAGGAAGAGGGACTCAGGTAAGGCTTTGAGCTGAGGGTCAGACAGACTTTGACAATCTGGAACATAAAATGGTGAGATAACTGGGCAGCATGCGGAAGAGTGTTAGCAGATTCTGGGTGGGAGAGGACCGGCAGGCGGCAAGTGGACTGAATTATGATTGAATTGGCAGAAGGCAAGAAGGACCCTGGAAAGTTGGTAGGAAGAGCCTAAAGAGAGATTTCAGATTTTTCATAGTTTAATTTGGTGCACAGTGTGAAGCAGAGTAATAAAAAAAAACACACAATAACTTGTAAGGATATGACTAGAACTTGCCCTCCGATTTTCTCCTATTCTAATAATGCAAAAACATGTCTACAGTTGAGCCATATTACCTTTAGCTTCAGCCATATTACCTAGTATTTTTTAAAACTCAGCCTGTTCTTTGCTGATTAGATAAAACTTCAGAGGCACCGAGGTAGTTTGATTGAAAGCCATTGAACGCACAGTTTCTTAACAGTGATTAAAATTGTATTTCTCCCTGCATTTCTATTCTTCAGGGATGACTTCACAAAGAAATGAGGCTTTTCAGAATTTCTGTGGATATAGAAATATTTTAATTGATTGTCTCATTGAGCTTCTGGTTCCATAATTCATGTTTATAGCTAGCTACACATCAAAATAGATGCCCTGGCTTACTCTTGTTTTTCCCAACATAGTAATTAATAGTGCCTCATTTTCTCTCTTCAAAAGCGTTCCAGTATGTGCAAGAAATTACTTTACTTGTAGCATATATTATGTGAAACATTTTAAATTTAGTTTTGCAGTCTTCCAGACAACCTGTCGATATGGATTTAAAGTCTCATTATACCAACTTTTGGGACTCTTATTATTACGATGTCATAAAAATAGATAAATATGTAGCTATAAACTGGAATTAAACTGAACTCTAAGGGGCTGTCCAGGTTGTTTAGTTACATTAAAGTTGTGCATAGATACTGAAATCAGTGGGCCTTCAGGTAGTATTTTCGGTCCTACAGACTCTTCAAAAAAGATGTTTTGAAATGAAATGTGACTATAGATTTACTTAAAAGTAACATTGGGGGCGCCTGGGTGGCTCAGTTGGTTGAGTATCTGACTCTTGGTGTCTGCTCAGGTCATGATCTCAGGGTTGTGAGATCCAGCCCCATGTCAGCTCCCCACTCAACAGGGAAGCTGCTTGGGATTCTTTCTCTCTCTCTCCTCTTTCAGCTCTCTTTCATGAGCATGAACATGGGCTCCCTCTCTTTAAAAAAATAACAACAGATTTTCCTTTAAAAAAAAAAAAAACTATATTAGGGGTACCTGGGTGGCTCAGTTGGTTAAGCATCCAACTCTTAATTTCAGCTCAGGTCATGAGCTCAGGGATCTAGGGCAGCCTGGGGCTCTGTAATCAGTGGGGAATAAGGTGAAGATTCTCTCTGCCTCTCCCTTTGCCACCCTCCCCCCACACAAGAGCTCCCTCCCTCCCTCTCTCTCTCTCAAACAAATAAATACACCTTTTTTTTTAAAAGAAAGCATATTGGACCAGGCTGATGCTTTGTTCAGTGGACCATTTCCAACAATATCAGAGATGATGAGGTGGGCTGGACAAACTGGAAAGCTTTAGGATTCTAATAATCTATTTAAATTTTGCAACCCCCCCTTTATTTATTCATTCACTTATTTAGCAAATGTATTTTGAACCCCTACTACATGGCAGATACTAAACTAAGGATAAGCACTAGGGGCAGCTTTGACAAACCATTGCCCTATATGTAGAAGAAGACAAAAGAGATAGAGAAAAATTAACATATAATTTTGGTAAGCAATAGCAGCTATGAAAACAAGAATTTGGGAAAGGAGATTAAGAGCGATAGAAGAGTATCTGGTGGTAGGTCAGATCATGTGACCAAGAAGACATCTCTGAGGAGGTCATATTAAACAGACACCTAGCTGAGAGAACAGAGGGAAGATTAGGGGGAATTTCGAAGGATGGGGAGCAAAAGCAAAAGCGAGGTGGGAATGAGCTAGAGTGGAGACCAGTATAAGGCCGGTATGACTGGAGTAGACTCAGCAGGGATAAGAGAGGGAGGGGTGCATGGAGGTGGGGTGGGCAAAGGAGGTGGGGAGTCCGGGGAGCGCAGGACCAGATCGGAAAAAGTCTTCCGGGCCACGGTAAAGTTTGGGATCTTACACTAAGAGAGTGAAGCATTCTTGTAGATGAACTTCCTCGATCTCCCCAGCAGTTGGTGTTAACCAGCAGGCATGTTCCTATCCTGAAGATGCAGAGAGTCATCAAACATTTGGCTTGAGATTTCTTATTCTAGTGGTGCAGAAGCTTGTTGTCCGTGGTAGACTGCATAAGTCTAAGTGGTGAGAAACCGATAGCTCACCTCTCACCATTGTCTTCCGTGCAACTTTGAGATGTTGCCTTGTTGGTTCTGCTACATCTCTGAGATTTTAGATTCAACCTTTTTTTTTTTTTTAAAGATTTTATTTATCTATTTGACAGACAGAGATCACAAGTAGGCAGAGAAGCAGGCAGAGAGTGAGGAGGAAGCAGGTTCCCTGCTGAGCAGAGAGCCCGATGCGGGGCTGGATCCCAGGACCCTGGGACCATGACCTGAGCCGAAGGCAGAGGCTTTAACCCACTGAGCCACCCAGGCGCCCCTAGATTCAACCTTTCACTGAATGGGGGAGCAGGATTAATTTTCACACAAGGCCCTTAACTTGTTCTCAGGCCAGGTGCTAACATGATTGAAACTTGATCTGAAGCAGAGAGCCCAGAAAACTCACCACCAACCATCTGTCTGCCGCTGCCTGCATATTAGCTTCTGAATCTTGCCTCTGCACAACGCTAGGATAGTATCACGCTTCTATAACCATCTGTCTTGAGCACGTTTAGAAACACCGTTGATCATATTCAGCTGAAATGGATTCACTTCTTGGTCTTCTCTGAGTGTCTTCTCCAGTCTTTCATTGTTTTTGTCGCTGTCTTCTGAAATCTTCACAAAAGATTTTTTTTTTTTTTATTGTGGTGTACCTCAAAAATGGAAACGATTTTAGCAAGGTTCTGATTAATCTTAAATATAATGAGAGGGGGGCACCTGGGTGGCTCAGTGGGTTAAGCCGCTGCCTTCGGCTCAGGTCATGATCTCGGGGTTCTGGGATCGAGTCCCGCATTGGGCTCTCTGCTCAGCGGGGAGCCTGCTTCCCCCCCTCTCTCTCTGCCTGCCTCTCTGTCTACTTGTGATCTCTCTCTGTCAAATAAATAAATAAAATCTTTAAAAAAAATATAATGAGAGGGCTGTCAGAAAAACTTTATATCAGACTTACTTAATGTTTCTTGGTTTTAGGTGTATTTCCTCCTCTCTACAACACAGGCTAATGAGTGGTTTACTTGTGTGTATGTTGTACCATTCACTTTCAATGCCTCTTTATGTTGCTTCAGTGATGTTTGCTTTTTCCCTTCAATGACATGAACTTTTGTTTGGTACTTACATTTTGTTCAATGTGATGTTTTTATACTAAAGTAATGGTATAGTCTGATATCACTGACAATCATTGGTATTTATAAAGGTATTGAACTTAACTTTTTGGCTAAGAAGTATATGTTGATGAACTGTATTTGTGTAAAGTGATGCTAATACACACATACATATATTTTTTGTATGTGTGTGTGAAATAGAGGACTATACAGAAGACATTGCTATGTTTGCAAATAGCTGGTCGGTGCAAATTCCAGATGACACCAAATGTGTACTGACACCTTCAGACTTTCCAAATCCATGCTCCAGCGGAATGCCAGCATTTGAGGTAAATTTGATGTGGAAAGTCTGGGCTTGTTGGATATAATACATATATGTTGTATTTGCGTATTGAATATTAAGCAGTTTTGGTGCAAACAGGACATAATTAAACCCGGTAAAATTCAGGTAATGTAACTGCAACAGGAATAACTTGAAGATAGTTCAGAAGTTGTGAATGTAATGAGTTTCATGAGAGCAGTACTCTTTGTGCAAATATGTAGTTAGAAAAATGGTGGTTAAAACCGATAAGCATAAATCACCTTCCCTTTCCTGGTAAGAAGGGAGGGCCCTGCCAATAGATCAGTAAAAAAAATGAGAGTACACGTGTATCATTAAATATGTTCTGCTGACTGCCAACCTCTTCCCCACAGGCCATCTTCTTCAAGTGTCAGATTTTGTTGCAGTTTCCATTTCTGAGCTGCCATGAGTATATCGATCCGTATCTGTATATTGCCAGCTGTGTTAATGATCTTTGCAAGTAAGTGAAATAATTAGTATTTGTAATTGAATTCTCTTTGTCCAAAAAGAAGAGCAAACACCACTTCTCTAACGTAGCCCTCTCAGCAGTTCACAAAGTGTAATGGAAATGTAAAACATAAACTGTACTAACAACTGTTAAAAGCTTGCTGGATATTAAGTACAGACTAAGTGGTTTATAGAAGCAGCATGAACAGAACACAGCAATTCTTAATGGTTCGTTCCACTGTTGCCTTATGGGAGTTTAGAGATGTCAATAAATTCTTTCAAAATAATGTTTTGAAATGCACAAAATCAGACACACAAAGAAACTATATTGAAATAGAGTTATCAAAATAGTAAAAGAAATGAATTTATGATATATGTGTTTTTATATGCCTTTCAAGTCTAACTATAACTACTATAATGTGTTATTTACCCCAGGGGTACAGGTCTATGAATCATCAGGCTTACACACTTCACAGCACTCACCATAGCACATACCCTCCCCAATGTCCATAACCCACCACCCTATCCTTATCCTCCCACCCCCAGCAACCCTCAGTTTGTTTCATGAGATTAAGAGTCTCTAATGGTTTGTCTCCCTCCCGATCCCATCTTGTTTCATTTTTTTCCCTCCCTACCCCCCAACAACCCCTTACCCTGCCTCTCAAATTCCGCATATCCGAGAGATCGTATAATTATCTTTCTCTGATTGACTTATTTTGCTCAGCATAAATGGCAAGATTTCATTTCTTTTGATGGCTGCATAGTTATCCATAGTTATCCTATATATATATACATATATATATATGTATATATATATATATATATATATATATATATATATATATATATACTACATCTTCTTTATCCATTCATCTGTCGATGGATATCTAGGCTCTTTCCATAGTTTGACTATTGTGGACATTGCTGCTATAAACATTGGTATGCACATGCCCCTTCGGATCACTACATTTGTAACTTTTGGGTAAATACACAGTAGTGAGATTGCTGGGTCATAGGGTGACTCTATTTTCAACTTTATGAGGAACCTTCATACTGTTTTCCAGAGTGGCTGCACCAGCTTGCCTTCTCACCAACAGTGTAGGAGGGTTCCCCTTTCTGCACATCTTTGCCAACATCTGTCATTTCCTGACTTGTTAATTTGAGCCATTCTGAGTTGTGTGAGGTGGTATCTCATTGTGGTTTTGATTTGTATTTCCCTGATGCCAAGTGATGTTTAGCATTTCTTCATGTGTCTATTGGCCATTTGGTTGTCTCCTTTCCAGAAATGTCTCTTCATGTCTTCTGCCCTTTTCTTGATTGGATTATTTGTTCTTTGGAGTTGAGTTTGCTAAGCTCTTTATAGATTTTGGATGCCAGCCCTTTATCTGATATGTCATTTGCGAATATTTTCTCCCATTCTGTCAGTTGTCTTTTGGTTTTCTTGACGGTTTCCTTTGCTGTGCAAAAGCTTTTCATCTTGATGAAGTCCCAATAGTTCATTTTTGCGCTTGCTTCCCTTGCCTTTGGTGATGTTTCTAGGAAGAAGTTGCTGTGGCTGAGGTCGAAGAGGCTGCTACCTGTTATCTCCTCAAGGATTTTGATGGATTCCTATCTCTCACTGAGGTCTTTCATCCATTTTGAGTCTATTTTTATGTGTGGTGTAAGGAAATGGTCCGGTTTCATTGTTCTGCATGTGGTTGTCCAATTTTCCCAACACCATTTGTTGAAGAGACTGTTTTTTTTCCATTGGACATTCTTCCTTGCTTTGTAGAAGATTAGTTGACCATAGAGTTGAGGGTCTATTTCTGGGCTCTCTATTCTGTTCCATTGATCTATGTGTCTGTTTTTGTGCCAGTACCATACTGTCTTGATGATGACAGCTTTATAATAGAGCTTGAAGCCCACCATTGTGATGCCTCTTGCTTTGTTTTTCTTTTTCAACATTGCTCTGGCTATTTGGGATCTTTTCTGTTTCCATAGAAATTTTAGGATTATTTGTTCTATTTCTGAGAAAAAAATTGATGGTATTTTGATAGGGATTGCATTAAATGTGTAGATTGCTCTAGGTAGCAAAGACTTTTTAACTATATTTCTTCTTCCAATCCATGAGCATGGAAGGTTTTTCCATTTCTTTGTTTCTTCCTCAATTTCTTTCATGAGTATTCTATAGTTTTCTGAGTATAGATTCTTTGCCTCTTTGGTTATATTTATTTCTAGGTATCTTAATGGTTTTGGGTGCAATGGGATTGACTCCTTATCATAAAAACCATCTATGAAAGACCCACAGAGAGTATCATTCTCAAAGGGGAAAAACTGAGAGCTTTTCCCCTAAGGTATAGCAGGGATGTCCACTGTCACCACTGCTATTCCGCATAGTACTGGAAGTCCTAGCCTCAGCAATCAGACAACAAAAAGAAATAAAAAGCATCCAAATCAGCAAAGAAGAAGTCAAACTCTCGCTCTTTGCAGATGGTATGATACTTTATGTGGAAAACCCAAAAAATTCCACCCCCAAACTCCTAAAACTCATATAAGAATTCAGTGAAGTAGCAGGATATTAAGTCAATGCACAGAATCAGTTGCATTTCTATACACCAACAACAAGACAGAAGAAAGAAAAATCAACTGATTTCTTAAGTGGTGTGTTGGAGGTGTAGAGGCCGGGTTTGGGGGCAGAGCAGCCACGCAATACCAAAAGAAGGATGTTGTGTTATAAATCAAGTGAGTGGGCCTTTATTAAATGGAAGTGAGAAGTTACCAGAGTTAGCCTTTTATGTGTCTCAATATATCACCCAGGACTAGTCTTCCTTACATCCCTTCTCCCCTAAAGGAGGTTCTTTTCATTTCTTATTTATTTATTTATTTGTCAGAAAGGGAGAACAGGCAGGGAGAGCAGCAGGCAGAACAGGCAGAGAGAGAAGCAGGCTCTCTGCTCAGCAGGGAGCCTGATGCAGGACTCCATTCCAGGACCCCAGGATCATGACCTGATGCTTAACCGACTGAACCACCCAGGAGTCCCTTCATTTCTTATATTACAGGATGACACCACTAAGATCCTATATCAGGAGACTAGAATTGTGATCTGCTGAACACAGATTAATTTCCTGCTTGCATTATTATAGTATTTTGAATTCAATTCAACACACATTTCTCAGCAACGATTCTGAGCTGAGCATTGTGCCACATCTTGGAGAAACAGAAACAGCTCAGACATGGACCCTGTCCTAGGAACTCACATTCTAATGGGGGAGAAACAGGTCACATGTTCTAAATGTGGTGTACTGTGGCTGTGGAGGAGAGGATTTCTGGCTTTATCAGGAAACGCCTACCACAGCTCCACAAAGGAGATGACATCTGGGTTGGAATTGAGAGGATGATATAATAACAATCTTTTAACTTATGCCCTCCTATTTCTGCCTTAAGAATGATAAACTTACCCTTGTTCTCTATACTTAATAGTCTCTAATGGTTTGTCTCCCCCCCCCCTTTTTTTTTCTTTCCTTATGGAGGGGAGGTAGGTAGGGGATGGGTTAAATGGGTGGTGGGCATTAAGAACGGGCAATGGGCACTAAGAATGGGCACTTGTTGGAATGAGCACTGAGTTTTATATGTAAATGACAACATCCTTAATTCCACTCCTGAAACCAATTTTACACTTTATGTTAACCATCTAGAATTTAAATAAAAATTTGAAACAAACATTGATAAACCTAGCAGCAAGGAAATGCTTCTAACTTTGCCATTCCAAAGTTAATTGATTTAAAACAATTATTATTTCACGCTCATTTTCATTATTAAAGTGAATATCCAAAATGGAGCAAATAAGCTCATTTTCCACTCAGTAAATTAGAATTATAATTTCTTTCTTGCCCAGTTGTTATGAATTTTCATGTGATGCCATATGTCACAGGCCTGGCATGGATCCTAGAGTAAACATAGATACTTAAGAAATGGCAGCTATTTTAATAATAGTTGCATGGGTCTGGGAAACCAATATTCAGATACTTCGTTAACATTCTCTTTCTTTTTTTCCCCATTTTCTTCAAAACAATTTTATTGGATAAATGTCTATATTATAATCCCATTTCTTTTTTTAAGTGTTATTTATTTATTTATGTTAGTCACCATACAATTCATCATTAGCTTTTTTTTTTTTTTTTTAAGACTTCATTTTTTTCGGCAGAGAGAGGCATGGTGAGAGAGGGAACACAAGCAGGGAGAGTGGGAGAGGAGAACGGGCTTCCCACAGAGCTGGGAGTCCTATACGGGGCTCAATCCCAGGATTCTGGGATCATGACCTGAGCCAAGGCAGAAGCTTAAGGACTGAGCCACCCAGACGCCCCTACATCAATGTAGTGTTCCCTTTGTTAACTGTCAAAGCCTCTATTAATTACAGAAAACAAGACACATCTTTAAACGTAAATCAGAAACTTCCTATCTTTCTAGGAATTCAACAATTCCTAGAAAGGAATTCAACAATTTTAGTCTACCCACTTTTTCAGAGAATTTTCTTGTTTGGAGGTTTAGAATATTTTCTGAGCTTCTGAAGTTTATATGCTCTGCCCTTTTTTTTCCCCTCTAAAGCTCAGTTAATTGGACTCAATAAGCTATGTGACTCCAATTACAGTAGCACAGGAGAAGTGCAATTTGAGATGCGTGGCTTTTACAACAGAGATACTGAAAATGCTAGGGTTCACAAAATACAACATTCTTAAGGTCATTATCTTGTAAGATGTTTAACTATTCAATTTTGAATTTGAATTGGGTTGAAAAACAAGTCTACTCCCTTATTACCAACCCTGCTTATTTTATAGCTGCTGTGTTAACCTGCCATGGGAATTGACAGACCACTTATATTTGTTCGTGGGGCTTCTAGAGTGATTATAAGAAAACAATGAAGGATTATTTACTCTTGAAAATATTATAAAAGTAACTAGCTTTAGCAACTTAAACTTGAAAGAATTGAAAATAAAGAACAAAAAAGAAATAAAAATCTTTTAAATCTTAAGTTAAATGCTATTTATTCCATCTTTCAAAACTGCTGTTTTATTAGTACTAGTTTTATTCCAGCATATATACTACTTACAACATGGTATCTTAGAAATAATTTTCATATTTGATGCTTTTATATATGCATCATATTTGATGCTTTTATATATTTTATATTTATATATTTTATATATCATATATAATATATAAATATAAATTATATATAATATATATTAATATATTTTATATTTATAGATGTAAATATATAAATAAAAATGTATTTTTTTAATTTTACTAAGGAATTTTATTTTATTTTATTTTTTTTAATTTCTTTTCAGCATAAAAGTATTCATTGTTTTTGCACCACACCCAGTGCTCCATGCAATATGTGCCCTCCTTAATACCCACCACCTGGCTCCCTCAACCTCCCAGCTCCCGCCCCTTCAAAACCCTCAGGTTGTTTTTCAGAGTCCATAGTCTCTCATGGTTCACCTCCTCTTCCAATTTCCCTCAACTCCCTTTTCCTCTCCATCTCCCCATGTTCTCCATGTTATTTGTTATGCTCCACAAATAAGTGAAACCATATGATACTTGACTCTCTCTGCTTGACTTATTTCACTCAGCATAATCTCTTCCAGTCCCTTCTGTGTTGCTACAAAACTTGGGTATTCATCCTTTCTGATGGAGGCATAATACTCCATAGTGTATATGGACCACATCTTCCTTATCCATTCGCCCGTTGAAGGGCATCTTGGTTCTTTCCACAGTTTGGTGACCGTGGCCATTGCTGCTATAAACATTGGGGTACAGATGGCCCTTCTTTTCACTACATCTGTATCTTGGGGGTAAATACCCAGTAGTGCAATTGCAGGGTCATAGGGAAGCTCTATTTTTGATTTCTGGAGGAATTTCCACACTGTTCTCCAAAGTGGCTGCACCAACTTGCATTCCCACCAACAGTGTAAGAGGGTTCCCCTTTCTCCACATCCTATCCAACACACGTTGTTTCCTGTCTTGCTAATTTTGGCCATTCTAACTAGTGTAAGGTGGTATCTCAATGTGGTTTTAATTTGAATCTCCCTGATGGCTAGTGATGATGAACATTTTTTCATGTGTCTGATAGCCATTTGTATGTCTTCATTGGAGAAGTGTCTGTTCATACCTCTGCCCATTTTTTGATATGATTATCTGTTTTGTGTGTGTTGAGTTTGAGAAGTTCTTTATAGATCCTGAATATCAACCTTTTGTCTGTACTGTCATTTGCAAATATCTTCTCCCATTCCGTGGGTTGCCTCTTTGTTTTGTTGACTGTTTCCTTTGCTGTGCAGAAGATTTTGATCTTGATGAAGTCCCAAAAGTTCATTTTCGGTTTTGTTTCCTTTACCTTTGGAGACATATCTTGAAAGAAGTTGCTGTGGCTGATATCAAAGAGGTAACTGTCTATGTTCTCCTCTAGGATTCTGATGGATTCCTGTCTCACGTTGAGGTCTTTTATCCATTTCGAGTTTATCTTTGTGTATGGTGTAAGAGAATGGTCGAGTTTCATTCTTCTACATATAGCTGTCCAATTTTCCCAGCACCATTTATTGAAGAGACTGTCTTTTTTTCCTGCTTTGTCAAAGATTATTTGACCATAGAGTTGAGGGTCCATATCTGGGCTCTCTACTCTGTTCCACTGGTCTATGTGTCTGTTTGGATTTTATAAGGTCTAGGATACTTGTTGTGGGAGCAAAGTGATACATACAAAGATTCAGGGCAGAATGTCATAATTAAAATAGGAAATTTTTTCAGTACAGGTACTCTTTTGAATCAAAAGAAAAGTGGCCAAATTATTAAAATAGTTTGATGAGAACAATTTACCCAGGCCCTTTTAAGCTGGGATCTCATGCTTATATATTTTCTGCATTATTGTATACAATATGTGCATGCTGACATCAGTTTGTACTAGAATATTCACCATGCACTCAGCATTTCTAGAGATCAGGAGCTCAAAGGCTTGGTTTCTGCCAATATTTCCAGTGTGACTGTGGTTCTGTCTTTTCACTTTTTAGAACTGATGATGATGAAACCTATTGCCGAGCAGCCACTGAGTACGCCAGAGCCTGTTCCCATGCCGGGTACCCTATTCAAGACTGGAGAGATGACTTTCCAGCATGTAGTAGGTTTTTTCAATTTCCTAAACCCTGTGTATTTTTGTTAATGTCAGGGTTTTCCTAGTACTTAAAACTAATGGTTTGCCAGGATTTGTCATTGACACAATAACACTGGTAAACTCGGATACTTTTTTTTTTTAAGATTTTATTTATTTATTTGACAGACAGAGATCACAAGTAGGTAGAGAGGCAGGCAGAGAGAGAGAGGGAGAAGCAGGCTCCCTGCCGAGCAGAGAGCCCGATGTGGGACTTGATCCCAGGACCCTGGGATCATGACCTGAGCCGAAGGCAAAGGCTTTAACCCACTGAGCCACCCAGGTGCCCTCGGATAATTTTTGAAACACTGTACTTTCTTGGAAAGAGAGGTGAGTAGATTTGAATGACATCTCCCGTGTTTGCCCATTTTAGCTGATAAATGTGATGATAGCTTCGTCCACCGGGATTGTATCAGTTGTTGCCCACCAACCTGCACATTCGAGAAACAGTGTCTCGGGAGCAATCTCCATTGTCTTGATGGATGTTACTGTGCGGATGGTAAGCACTTCATGCAAAAAATGATGTCTGTACTCAGGAAATCCAGAATCCAGTGATCTAAGAATCATATCATAATATTGCAGTCTCAGGACATAAGGGCTGTTGCAATTTTCTCCCCTTGTAGGATTTGGCCCCAGAGTGACTAGGAAGGATGGCTGCTTTTTACTTTGTACATTTCCCAAGAGATTTGCAATCCAAAGTCCTGAAGTTAGCCATGACAAATCTTTTGTTCTCTTGGATATTTAAGGATATTTAATAATTTGTATATTTTCATATTTTGAAGATAAAAGTAAGTTCAAAAAAAGCTTCGCATTCTGGCACTATAAAATTTTAGTTCTGATGCAGTTTTAATATTTGAAATTAGAAGTAACATAGCAAGTGATACAGGTGAGATTTAAAATTAGGAATGACTGCTATTCTGATAGACCTTAACCAAGAACACTGAGGATTTACTCAAACCCTTTTAGTTTTACAGATTAAAAAAAATAGAATCCCAGAGATGTTAAGTGTTTTTCCTAACTTAATATGAGCAAGGACTACTTGGAATCAGATCTGTTGACCTCAGTCCTTTGGTCTGTCAGTTGTACTCAAAGCATAATCTTTAGACCAACGCCAGGCCCGAGCTGTTTGTTACCAATGATACAATAAAGAGTTTGAACCAGAATAATAATCCATGTGCCAAAATATAAGCCAATGCTTCCTTCACCTAGGAATTCTTACTCTGAAAAAAGGTCAGCCGAACGAAACATGTGCTCAGTAACATGGTTGACTTACATTCTGGCTCAACCATCTTTCTTCATGAGAGAGGTAGCAAAGGCTTGTCTCTGCCCTAGTCCTCTGAGTACGAATCCCTGGCTCTTTATTATCTGTGTGACAATAGTGGAAGTCTCTCATTCTGAGATGAACAAAAGTTAAATCAAGAATATGTGAAAAAAAAAAAATGTGTTCACTCTCCTTCCTCCCCCTTCCCTCGAAAGCAAGGAATACTGTCTAGTTGCCTTTATTCTGTACAGCGAAACTTGAGGTTTTGAGGGCAAATCATGGAATAAAAAAGTTGAAAATCACCAAAATAGACCCTTAGGAGGTAGCTACTGATTGAGTTAGAACCAGGTTGTCAGTAACCTCTTTACAAGTAAAAATAAATAAATAAATAAATAAATAAATAAATAAATAAATAATAAAAGTATATTTTCAACACCTGGTGTAAACACGTGTTCAATAAAAGTTGATTGAATTATTATGTTAAAAGAACACATTTTTGTTATTTCTTTTGAGAATTTGATACATGTTTTTCTTAAATAGGCCTCATAATGGACAATGGGACTTGCATCTCCTTGGAAAACTGCCCGTGTAGTTTTCATGGATTAGCTTATTCAGTTGGTTCAAAAATTGAACAAGAATGTACTGAATGGTATGTGATTAATGTGCAACCAGTAATTTCTGTGCACCTGGCTAGTTGGCATCTTTACCATGATATATGTTTAAAGGAGCATACTTGTTACAGATTTTCTTCCAAAAATTCCAAGACATGGTTTGCATCTTATTAAAGTCTGTACGGGAGTGGGGCACGGGGTCATACAGATTTTCATATTTTAAAGATGAAAGCAAGTTCAAAAAAAAGTTGGAAAAATGTAGAAAATCTATCACTTCTTTTATAATTTAATTCTTTTCCCTTCTCTTGGCAATAATTCCATCAAATCATATACCCATGTAAGACGCCTATCTGTTGCATTTTCTTTTCATTTATAACTAGTACTTTGGATGTACTTTTCCTATTAGAATCTGATGGTGCTCCTGGCCTTCTCTATTTGGTACTTGATAAAGTGATGCTCTATATTGCCAATCCTTGGCCATGATGACATACAATTAGAATTTCTTATTACATTAGATAATTAAGACTATTCTAGGAAAGCATTGAATCCCTCTGGGGAAGTCTTCCAAAGAAACAGGTATAAATGTCATCAAGCCTTTTTCCTGTTGCTGTCAGTGTAATATAAGTGACATGCAGGTAGATAACCAACCATGTTCTTAGACACTCATTTAAACTCCTGCCTGTCAGACAGTTTGCTTCTCTCCTTCTCTCCTCAAACTCTTTTTGCTGACAGAAGGCAGAATTTATCTTACAGAAGAGGACATCTTTTCTCTTTAATGTCTGATGATCCTCAAAAGAGACTTTCTTAATTTGCAATAGATGAGATAATGTATTAACTGTTTATGAATGTTTCTCTAATAATATAGGTAAATACTTTTCCTGTGTGACTTCTTTTAGTTTAAGCAATGAGAAAAGGACATAAAACAGAAGTTCTCTGCATAGGACTTTTGTTCCTGACCATTCTGTATTCCCTTTGTATCATCTTTACTGATTTAAATATGACACACAATAAATAATAATTTAGGTACTGGCTAGTCCAAATTTATCAGTTAATTGAACTTTCGTCGATGTATTTTTCAAGTCAGATTATTATGAACCTATAAACATTGTATGTTTTGGTACATTAATCAGTACATTAATGCAAACAATAATACAGTTTCTCTATCTCAGTAATTAATAATCTTATAATTTCATTTAGTGTATGTGTTGGTGGTGTTTGGAACTGCACTGAACATGACTGTCCAGGTAAGCCTTTTAAAATGCTTTTAAAGAAAAAGTCTCACTTTCTGTAAATTGAAGGAAGAGAGCAATGATTTTCATGAGGTCATCTCATATATAACAAGAGATGTAATGATCAATAAATCCAGATATTCAGAGCATAAATAGAAAATTGAATAAAGGAGAGCTTTGAGCGGGAAACTGGTAAAAGTTTATTGAAGTAGTATAAATTACGAAACCTAAAAATTACGTGGAAGAGCTGTCATTCAATAAATTTTAAGTTAAATTTAATAACATAAATCTAGTAAGTTCATCAATCTAGTACATTTTAGACACTTTAGCTGTTTTTTTTAATACATGATTATTTACCCTAAGTCAGCTTACTTCTTTTTAACAATAGATACAATTCTTTCTCCACCTTCTCCTTCTCTCTCTCTTTCTTCTTTTTGTCTTTTCTTATTTTTACGATTTTTTTTTTTTTGGTAGTCCAATGCTCCGTTGTGGGTGATTCTCATTTTACAACATTTGATGGTCGACATTATTCTTTTATTGGAATGTGCCAATACATCCTTGTGAAGGGAACTGGAAAAGATAAATTCACAATTACTTTACAGAAAGCTCACTGTGAACAGGTAGGAGCATCTCAAAATGGCCAGAGGAATGTCCTTTATTTTGTTTTTGACTCAAGCGTCATTCTAGGTGAAGAGTGACCATATGAATAAGTACAGTTATTTTCTTCAAAAATAATTGTTAAGATGCATCATTATTCTCAATTTGACAAAGAAAGAAAAAATGTTGATAATTAATCTGTTTTACTATTGATTATATGATGTATCCTGATTTGAGATTAAAATATGAAAACATACATGTTTTAGGTTATTGTGTATTTAACTGTATTTTATTTCTTAAGAAATGGTATTTGTATGTACAGTTTGGGGCATATTTCATGTATGGTTGCACAATGAACCTAAGGTTTTGGTTATTTCAAAAACTACTATTTTAAAGAGGTGATTCTTGACAGGAAATGAATAGGCTTTGCATATTCTAAATAGATAAGATAAATTTCCAAGTATGCTGAGATACTTATTTTACAGCCTTTCTTCAAATAAACACATCAGTTATTTGTAAAGACACAGAGGTTTTCCTCTCTTAAGTCAGATAGTCAAAATTTTGCAGAAATCTTTAATTTTCTACTTTTATCGCAGTGTGAAATGGTTATTTCCAATAAAAATTCTGAGCTACTTTATTTGCTATTTACAGTTTGATTTTTTCCTTTGCAATACATCAGAGTCTGAATAAGCTTTCTACATAGAATCTTAATTCTCTTTGTTCTTTTCCTGATTGAATTTTTTATGCCTAATATGCCACTTAAGAGTTTGGAATGGTACTTTAACAATGTACTATGGAAAACTTAATTATTGGCACTTTGTTGAGAACATTTTTATTTAATGTTCTATGTAAAATATGGGTATGTATATGGTATACTTAATGTACTACATAAATACATATTTCATTAGGAATGGGGTTACATAAGGTGGATTGTGTGGTAATTACTTTATGATATTACTTATACTCAAGCCTTCTACATGCCAGAAATTGTTACATCTGTGCACTTCCTTTCTCTTTTCTTCTCCCCTGTCTCTCCCTTACTTTTTCTCATTCCCTTCTCCTACTATCACTGTCTCTTCCTGTGTCTCCATCTCCCTCTCATTTGTTTAACTGATGATTTGATTTTTTACGCAGAACCTTGGCTTGGTCTGCCTTCAGTCTATAACTCTGATTCTGGAGGATGATTTTAACAAACAAGTGACCCTAAGTAGGGGAGGACAGATCCTTACCAGTCCTAACCAAGGCTTCACCCTGAATGGTAAGAAGCTGTGATGTACTTTCCCTATGTTAACAACAACAATAAAACCAGCTAAATGAAGTTTTTGCCCATCGGCTGATTAACCTAACATTTGAGCTCCTATGTGTTGCCAGGTCCTCAGCTAGACATCTCAGAGATGGCCATGGTTGTTGGAACTAGTGTTCACCTCAAGTGGATTGGAGTTTGCAAGAGGAGAGGTGCAAGCAAAGAGCCACTTACATAAAATAGGATAAACTCAAAGATATGCACAGGGACTTTGGGGGTCTAAGTGAGTGCACCTCACCCAGCCTTGGGCAGGAGTGTCCAGGTATAGTCAGGCAAGTTTCCTGAATGAGGTGATGTTTTGTTCAGCATTCAGATCTGAGGATTATCAGGATGAAGTAAGTGGGGAAATGGTTTTGTGCAAAGCAAGGAGGTGTAGAACTCTGTGGTATGTTTAGGGGATATCATAACTAGTTTGGGACCACTAGCACCTGAAGAGGGTCATGGAGACTGTCTAACCATGAGAAGAGAGACATAGGTGGGAATGAAGACTGGAGAAAGCCTTATATGCCAGGCATCATTACGGTTTTCTTGTTTCTGCCTGTGTTCCAGCATAGTTATTGTTAGTACTCTCACTCCTAAAGACATCCCAATTTGTTTTACGAATTACATGGTCATGCTACTTGTTGTCATGTTAAGGAATTTGAACTTGATATGAAATTGAATATGAAATTATTATTATTTGACATTTTTATGTACAAAGATAACAATTTCATGTGGTTCAACCAAATATATAATGTTAGTGAGAAGACTGATACAATCTTTTTTTTTTTTTTTGGTAGACCACTATGGCAACCATGTGGAAATGGCTTTAAGAGATGCTAGCAGGAAATCTGGAGAGTAGTTAGGATGATACTGAAGTAGGGCAGGGAAGGAGGAGGAATTGCTGTAAGGCAGTGACAGTAGAGATAGAAAGAAGACAGACTGAAAAATTACTTAGGAAAAAAAGTGGTCTGAAGCTGCCGACTGGTTGGGGAAGGGTAACATGGAAAACAAAGTGATCAAAGAATGAATCTCTGATTTCTGGGTGTGGCAATCAGACTGATGTCAGAAATTATGATAGGGATACAAGAGCGACTCCTGTGCCAGCAAAAGTCATCACTTCAGACCTGAACACAAGTTTCTTGTCCCTAAAGGTGTCATAAAATGGTACATCTCAAGTCCTGCGCTCCCCTTTTTGCTGACAGACTCAAGGGAATGGGGAATTTTTGAGGAAAGTGCCACTTCCTTATTGAATCATGACCAGTTTGTGGAAGACCAGTTTAAAAAAAAAAAAAAAAGGACAGACTTCAAATGCTAAGGACTGTCCACACCAGCCAAGAGAGGCTCGCCAACTGAAATTACCTGTGAACGTGATAACCTATTAAAAAGATCTGCTGAAGATCCAGAAAGGAGAGATAGAAGAAAAACAGGAAAAAAGAAAGAACAAGGTGGCAAAAATTGTCCCTGGAACACAGGAGCAGGAACTGGGAGCCTGCCGGCTCCATGCCCTGCCCTCTTTCTCTCTTTTAAAAAATATTTCAAGTTTTTATTTAAATTCTAGGTTCCAGTCTCTTGAAAGAAGAGTTCTCATGTTGTACACTAGCATTTCCCAACACTACCTATGAATCTCAAAGCTGATTTATGTATGTTCTTTCCCCACAGGAATTGTTGAAATTCAAACTCTGTCATCCTTATTTATTCTTCTAAAAACCACATTTGGTTTAAAGATTCTGTTTGCTATAGATGGAGAAAGAATTTATATTCAGCTCACTAGTGCATGGAAAAGAAGAACACTAGGTCTGTGTGGCACTTTTAATGGGAACATAAGGGATGATTTCCTGTAAGTATCATTTCTGGACATGATTTAATGACTAGTAATTTAGAGGATACAAATTCTTTCATTGAAATCATTTACTTAACTAATAATAGCTTAGTCATCACTGTTCCAAGAGCTTTACATGATCGTCTATTTAAACTTTATGGCAATCCCCTGATTAGTAGCTCTGTTTTATAGATCAAGAAACTCACAGAGGCCCCAAAGTGGCAAGTAAATAGCTCAAAGCCATTTAGCCCAAATATAGTGGAGCTGGGCTTTGGGTGGTGTGACTCAGAGTCTGTGGGCTAACCCACAGAATAACCACCTCTGATTGTCTCCCCTGGCACCGGTCAAGCTTAACAGTATTTTATTTTTGAACATGCACTGCTTTAAAAAGAAAAAAATCTTTTTTTTTCTTTAAGATTTTATTCATTTATTTGACAGAGATCACAAGTAGGCAGAGAGGCAGGCAGAGAGAGAGAGGGAAGGAGGCTCCATGATGAGCAGAGAGCCCGATGTGTGGCTTGATCCCAGAACCCTGGGATCATGACCTGAGCTGAAGGCAGAGGCTTTAACCCACCGAGCCACCCAGGCGCCCAAAAGAAAAAAATCTTAGTATCATTGGCTATTAATGATAGTAAGTTATACCTTAAAAATATGAATATCCTTTGGTATGAATGATACCTCTACAGCAACCTTTTGGCATCTAGGTCACCTGGCTTTTATGATAGTTGGTGTTTCATCAGAAGAAAAGCAGTATAGTACAACTGTACCCCGCGTACTGGCGAAGCAGTTTCACCCACCTGTGAGAAGATACAGTGTATAATTTAGTGAAAACGCTCTGGGTACCTGTTCTTCTGCTAAGCACTGTGAGACAACTGAAGCAGGATCACATGGTTCCCATCCTCAGGCAGCTTGTATTGCAGGTCAGGAAGGAATAACAGCCTTCCAGAAATAATTAGGTCGACCCAAGGTATTAATCAGCTATATATAAAAACACTGAGGTAATTCCAAGACGTTAATTGTTGAGCTGTGTGGTGGTGGCTAGAAACATAGCCGGATTTGGAGTAGGTCATTGTGGACTGTGTAGCCAGGGAACATTTCATGGACAAGCCATTCCTCAAATATGATATTAAAATTTTTTTTCAAAAACCCTATTTTTTAAAACACTTCTGCATATTTTTTGCTATTTGGGATTTCTTCTGCCTCCCAAGTCTTTCTTGTGAATTCCTATATGTTATTTAACCCAATTCAGAATTTATTTGCTTCAAAACATGAGCTCACATCCCACCAGACAAAGTTAACTTTGACTGCTATCTATGAAAATGAAAATCTGTCCCTTATCTGTCTGGTTTCCACTTAAAATGGTGAAGGCTTTGAGAAGGAGGATCAAATTCTCGATCCTTCTGTTCCTAGGAACTAACATAGAGCCTTACATGAAGTAGATAGTTGAACTACATGGAGGTACGGTTTTAGTGTTTTTTTTTAACTTTTTAAAATTTAAATTCAATTAATTAATGTATAATGTATTATTAGTTTCAGAGATACAGGCCTATGATTCATCAGTCTTATATAACACCTAGTGCTCATTACATCATGTGCCCTCCTTAATGTCCATCACCCAGTAATCCCATCCCCCGACTCCCTCCCTGCCAGCAATCCTCAGTTTGTTTCCTGAGATTAAGAGTCTCTTATGGTTTGTCTTTCTCTCTGGTTTTGTCTTGTTTTATTTTTTGGAAGTAGGACTTTTAATAGGGCACCAAGAAGAGAATTTGCAAGGACAAGGAGAACCAGCACTTAAAATTTTAAGTTTCAGAAGAGAATTTATTTTATCTTTTCTTCTGGGTGACTAATTTGTTTTCAGCTTATTTAGTTCTTTATGTTTCATTTATTTGTAGCGCAGAATATCAATATCTTCATCACATTCATGAAATAGACTCTATTAAGTGGCTGGGCTAAAATGTGCAGAAAAGAAGTTGAAGCCTTGTTTCTCTTCTTTGTTTATCAGAATGGGTTAGCAGTCATTGTTTAACAGGTGGCAGATCTGTCTGCCTTTTTCTAAGGCACCAGTCTCCTCTGTGTATAAACATTCAGGCGTGATAACAGTGCAGGATAATATTTCAGGGGCAGAGATAACTTCTGAACAATGTTTAGCTTTCCAACAAAACAGTTAAAGTTCTTTACTTCATAAAGGTTAATGTGAATCTGCAAACATAGTGGGATGGAAAATATTAATTACTTGAAAATCTTGTTAAATATGGTGAGTTAAATTAAACTCAAGTTAAATTTGGTGAGCTATAGGATATTTTATAAAATGCAGTAAGTAAATGGGTCTACATTGTGGTTCCTCTTTTTTTTTTTTTTTTTTTGTATTTATTGTTTTTAAGTCAGTTCAGTGAAATAAGAGAGCCATGCTCTGAGTCAATTCCTCCTGGGAATCCTGACTACACCCATCACCTTGACCTATTTCATTGTCCTTTGCAGGGGTGAAGAAGGAAGGAGAGGGAAAGAAAGCAAAGAGCTACTGCTCTTCAATTTATCTGATTCTCGGTGTTCTTGTTTGAACAAAAGGAGATTTGTGGTTAGGTGTTTGTTATAATTCTTTACAGTTCTAGAATGGTTTAATTTTGAGGGATAGGAAAGGGGTGTGGGTGGGGACAAGGGATGAGCGTTGTGGAATGGCTTGTGAAACTCCTTTTAATTCTCCTCTCTCAGCCACTATCTGGTGAGAAGTTCCATATAGTTCCTAGTGACTAAGGTCAGTGGTAATCAAAGCAGTTCATTTAGGACAATAAAGAAAGCTGAGAAAAATCCTATTCTACTCTTTGGCCATGTTGTTGGGACTTTCATTAGTCAACTTTTACATGGTCAGAGCTTCCTACGGGAGACCTAGTCCATCCTGATTCTCTAGGTAGTTTTGACAATGTGCCTTACAGGGCCCAATAGGGATTGTCACTTACTAAATACTGGTTGGTGAGTTAGTAAATCTTGATGGCTGCTGGAGGGGGCATCTTAGTGTTCGGCTCTGCAGTGCTGTTGTGGTTTATAAGGCTCATTTAGGAAGAGTAAATGTTTCTCTTCCATTTTGTTTTGCTGAGGAAACTGAAGGAGTGAGCAACCTCAAATGAAGTATGCCTTTTATACCATTTTCCCTCAATTTTCTTTTGGTTTGTTTGGTAATTTCAAGATGGTACCTCGGTATTTAAGTGCATGTCATGGAAATGAAATATTCAGTCAGAAATATAGGCTATTTATATTTGGGACATTTGTCTTTATACTAAAAAGAATCATGTGAACTACCTACCTCTACCTCTGCCCATGAACCCTAGACCAAACATACGTTAGTGATTAGTGTGTGAATGATGTTTCATTAAAATGGTCAGAACTGGATTTGAATCTTGGCTGTGACACTTATCAGCTGAATGATTGTTATTTCTCTGAGCTTCTGCATTGCTTTCTCCATAAAATGGAAATTATATTTTCTTCATAAGGCTGAGGTGATAATTAAATAAAACTACGAAGGTCCACAATGGGACATATTATAAAGTCTTAATAACAGAAAGCTAATGCATGTATAATTTTAAAAAATAGAATATTTTAAACTCTAAGTTTTTTTGTAAATTAAAAAAAATAGTATCCTCCTTTTCAATTGTGGGAGACTAGGAAAAAATGAAACGAATGGGAAAGATTAAGATGCGTATTATCTTTGCTCTCTAGTTCTCCATCAGGCATGATAGAAGGTACCCCACAACTTCATGCCAATGCCTGGAGAGTTTCCTCCACTTGTTTTGCACCTGTTCATGTTCCTATGGTGGACCCCTGCAACATTAATCAACAAAACAGTAAGTCCTTCTTCATGCATGAGGAAAATTCCATATATTACTGTAATCTCATAAAATTAGAGAATTAGATATGCCTCTTTATCTAATCTAGGTTATTCTTTTTTAAAGAACTCCAGAAAATGACTATTTTATTTATGAGTTCACATTCACAAGTGCACTTATTTTAGGTGTTTGTGAATCTTCATACTCTTCACGAATGTGGTCTAGCCTTTTGGAGGTTTCAGATTCTTTAAATGTTAAAGAAGAATCTCTGGAAATCCTGTCATAATGCTGTTACAGGCTTGCAATGTTCGACTTCAGTTCCATAGTGTGACAACTCATACAGAGTCTTCTGTTACCATCATGAGACGGGTTCCTAATCATATGGCATGTTATGGCTTCATAAGCAGGAGCCAGTGACCCAAGGAAGCCTGTGCTATCAAGTGTGCAACAATTTGAGGTGGTCATGCTCCAGAGTTCCAATTTGCAATGACAGTGCAACAAACATGCCAAGAATTTCTGGCTGTGTTGTTTTACTAAAGCTACAGCAAACTATGCGAAAGGCTATTTCACTGATCAATAAATGAAGACATTATATAGACATACATACATATATATATACACACATATATATATACACACACATATATATACTCTCATAAAAACCCAGTACAATCTCTGGATTTTTGTAGTGGCTGTTTAGAAGGATTTTGTTGATTATCATATGGTCCTTATTATTAACGTACAGTTTTGGTATCCTGGAAAGAATACAAGATAATGCTCTCAGTGCTGCTGTTGTTCTGTTTAACCTAGCTTCTAAACTAGAAGATTGTTAACTCCTGTGGTCATTTTTCCTGTCTAGAGTAAGAGGATTAGACTAAAGTCTTGTGATCTCCATAACTCAATACTTTTAATCTCGCTTCCATTTAATAATACTTTCTCCCCTACTCTGTCCTTAAATTTCTACTAACAGATTTCTTTCTCCTTCCATCAGTCTTGCTCAGTTTGTTTCTAACTTTCTAGATTCTCTCTTTGATATTGCAGCAACTTTATTTTTTTTAATAACATGTAAATGTTGGAATAGAGTCTAAAGGATAAATTCAAATTCCCCCTGGTCTTTTACGACTTCCCTTTTATATAATCACTTTCGCTATATGTATAATCACTTTTATTCCCCAATCTCATGTCTTCTATGACATCTAGTCTAGAAATTATCCTTCTTCACCTTTGCCATGACCCAGTTTTTAAAATTTCAAATAGGTAAGCATAGAAAGATCCCCAATCTGAAGTGGATTTTGAAGGATATTTTTTACAAGGATCTTCTTGAGGCATTCTTTCACTTAATGTTAGTAAGAATATTTTTTGATCTACAAATCTTTAGGGCACATAGTAAAAGCCCCATAGTTGTATTCCTTTGTTTTGGAGTTCTTGGGGATTAGAAGAATGCTTGTCAACAGAATGCTATTATAGTCGTTATAGTCTAAGTTACCTGTTTTCATGTACATATGCATAGCCATGCAAAATATAATACTCAGATAATTACCATGTATTTTCTTACCAATGATAAATATATTTAAAATACTCGACAAAATAAGTTCAGATTTTTTAAAAATTCCAGTTAGTTAATATACAGTGTAATCTTAGTTTTAGATGTAGAAGTGATTCATCACTTACATATAACACCTGGTGCTCATCACAATTGCCTTCCTTCATACCCACCACCCATTTAGCCCATCCCTCCCCCACCCCCGCTCCAGCAACCTTCAGTTTATTCTCTATAGTTAAGGGTCTGTTTCTTGGCTTGTTTTCCCCTGTGCTGTTTTGTTTCTTAAATTCCACATATGAGTGAAATCATGTGGTATTTGTCTTTCTCTGACTGACTTCTTATTTCTCTTAGCTTATTTGCCCTCTAGCTCCATCGAAGTCATTGCCAATGGCAAGATTTCATTCTTTTTTATGGCTGGGTTCAAGTGTTTTGTTTGTTTGTTTGTTTGTTTGTTTGTTTTTAGAAAGATGGGATCTAGATTGCTTGGTCAAACTTGGTTACTTACATCATTTCTATCTGATCAGTCAATCTCAAGGGAAAAGTCAATAAATTTCAAGAAATGATGACACAGACCTCCCAAAATGGCTTAGTAGTTATATTTCATGGCCTTTAGCATGTGGTCCAATCCCTAATTTCTATTCATGATTCATTTATTCATGCATTCCTAGGTTCACTTATCAGACATTTTTCAGCTCCTAATATTTGCCAGACATTGTGCCTTGTGCAGACATTGTATTTGATGACTGTATGGTAACTGCCACAGTACATTCACCCCAGAGACTTCATTGGAATGCGATGTTTGCCAGTCCTTCCTGGATAATTGTGTATTCCAGGGAGTTGCTACAGCATCCGCAGTCTGGCACTGCTCTCACTGTGTGTGGCTGTCTGGAGATAAGCCTTCCAATCCTCACCAATTTTTTACAGCAGAATTGGGGCAATTTTCTATGAAGATCCACAGACAATGGGGTGATTGAGGCTGTTTCTATTGAACCTTCTGTTACTCCTCTTATTCAGCTATAACACAATACTTTTTTGGGGGGGGGGTTAAAAGCTTATTAGGTATGGAATAAGGGCTGTCACCAATATCACTAAAGGTAAAAACAAACCCACAAAACAGGATAAATGGAAAATAGTGATTCTTGTTGAAAATAATACTGCAATTCAGTATATTCCTAGGAAAGCAAGATGCTTAGATAGTTCTGGAACTTGGTACTTAGCAGTATGATCTAGACTAGTAAATGAGGTGCTAATGGATTTTGGTGGGGGGGGTGGTTTGTCTGTTAGTTGGATACGCAGCACACTGTGATGTTATCCACCGAGAGCTCTTCGCTGCTTGCCACATCTACATCAGCCCCGGGCTGTACTATCAGCTGTGCCGCCATGATGCTTGCAAGTGTGGAAGCGCCTGTCTCTGCAATGCTCTCGCCCACTATGCCTACCTCTGTGGCCAGCGTGGTATTATCATCGATTTCAGAGCTCAGATTTCGTTCTGTGGTGAGTATGATGACAGCACAGATAAAGATGATCAGATGACATTTTAGAGATTTTTGTGTAATTAACTGCCCCCTTTTTTTTTTAAAGAAAGGTCAATATTTCCCAAGTTATCTGGAATATGATTATAGTGTGCAAACATGAAAAACAAAGGAACTACTTCACTTCTTAAAATTAGAGCTGTATGGGATAAGACCAATCCTTTTTTTTTTTTTTTTTTTTTACTATTTTTATTATAAGCAAAATTAGAGTTATAACAGCATGGTTTGAGATATGCAACAGAAATAATGTGAAAAATTTGAAAATTTATCATAGAAATGTCACATCGAAGTATCGGAAAGTATAGGCGATTTGTAGTTAAATACACAACAGGTAAATATCTCAAGTTCAACCTCATGGCTTGCAGTGTCTGTTGTCTCATTCATGGTAGATTGTGTCCTTTCTTTATATGATCTATAATTTTTTGTGAGGACTACCCATTGCCCTGCTGCTGTTAGAATCTTTCAGCCCCTGGGTTTCAGGAGTGTTACTCTCTCCACCTTTCCATCCCTGCTCCCTGCTACAGGTTTCATTAAGCTTTTTCCTATCGCTGCAGGGGTATGACTGGCCAGTTTTGATAGTAATTTGTCAGCTTGGGCTTTCTAAGATAAAAATAATGTAAATACAAAAGTAATGTAAATTCATATACCAAACTGCACAGGATGTAAATCTGAGATTTAATTTCTCAGAGGATACTTTATTTCTTCAGACACCCCACAGAATCAGAGAAGATTTCCTGGCCTCTTCCTGTACTATGATCCGATTTCTTCTAGTTCAGGAGTTGGCAAATGATACCTTTGGGCTTCCAATATTTTTGTAAATAAAGCTTATTGCCCATATACATCCATATTGTCTATGGCTGCTTTGGAGCTACAAGGACGGAGTTGAATAGTTGTGACAGAGACTGTGTGTATGGCCTCCAAAGCTGAGGCCATGTACCATTTGGCCCTTTCCCAAAAAAGTTTGCTGACCTCTGCTGTAGTACGTCTTTCAACTGAGGAAGGAGCTTTTCTGAGAGTCAAGTTAAAGTTCTCCCAGTTCCTTGCCTTGTGAAGGATCAACTCTCATTTTCCTTTCCTGCATGAGTTAAATGTAAGGTTCAAGATTACTGGGACTCATTCTCCCTTTCTCTTCTCTAAGTTCTGGATTTTATTTCCCTCTTTACATCTGGTATCTGGGGAGATAAACCCTCGCCCATTTTTTCCTCACAAGATCAATTATACATTTAACATAATTTCCATTATATTTTATCTAGCTTTTTCTAGTTTTTTTTTTTTAAAGGATTTCATTTATTTATTTGAGAGAGAGAGAGAGAGAGAGAGAACATAAGCTGGGGGAGGGACAGAGGAAGAATGAGAGAATCTCAAGTAGACCCCAAACTCAACTGACTGAACCACCCAGACGCCCCTCTAGGTTTTTTTATTTTTTTACAGGTGTGTTTTTAGATTATTTTACCTTGTCTACTATAACCAGTTTGGGTTGGTCTAAAGAGAATTGGGAAGGTTTAGAAAAAAGTATGAACATGATTCAGAAAGTGAAAAGTAAGATCTATGAGTATGAATCTATTGAGCCAAGTTTTGCCTTATTTGTAGAAGACTTCAAGGTTACTTAGTTTTAAAGAATGTCACAAACAAGATGATGTCAGTATAGCAGCAATAGATTTAAAATGTGAGGACAGAAAGTTTATTTGGACATGCAAATACCTTATATATTAAAAAAATATAGTACAGACTGTTAAAGACTGTTATGGAATGTCACACTTCAGAATGTTTCAAAATAGAACTTTATACATCTGTTACACTTCTATTGAGGCAAACACAGTTGATCCTGGAACAATGTGGGAGTTGGGGGCACTGATTCCCCACCACCCACATACTCCAAATTCATGTATAGCTTTTGACTCCTGGTAACACTTAACTACTAATAGCTTACTATTGCCCAGAGCCTTACAGATAACGTAAATGGCCAATAAACACATATTTTGCTTATGCATTATGTAGTATATTCTTTTTTTTTTCTTTTAGATTTTATTTATTTATTTGACAGAGATCACAAGTAGGCAGAGAGGCAGGCAGAGAGAGGAGGAAGCAGGCTCCATGCTGCGCAGAGAGCCTGATGTGAGGCTCGATCCCAGGACCCTGGGATCATGACCTGAGCTGAAGGCAGAGGCTTTAACCCACTGAGCCACTCAGGTGCCCCATATGTAGTATATTCTTATAATAAAGCAAGCCAGAGGAAAGACAGGAAAGACAGTGTTATTAAGAAAATCATAAAGAAGAGAAAATACATTTACTCCTGTTCTTTATTTATTGAAAAAATCCAAGTATAGGTGGACCAACCCCTGTAGTTCAAACCCATGTTGTTCAAGGGCCAACTGTAAGCATTTTATTTATTTGCTTATTTGTTTATTCTTTCTATATAAAGAAATATATATATTATTCTTTATATAGAAAGAAATATATATAAAAATATATATTATATATATAAAATAAATATATATATCTTTTTAAAAATAATTTTTTTAAAAATTTATTTGAGAGAGAGCATGAGCACAAGCAGGGGACGGGGGGAGAGGGGCAGAAGAAGAGGGACAGGCAGGCTCCCTGCTGAGCAGAGAGCCCCACAATGTGGGACTTGATTCCAGGACCTGAGATCATGACCTGAGCTGAAGGCAGATGCTGAGTGACTGTGCCATCCAGGTGCCCTTCTTTACTATGTCTGTTATAGGATTCTGGAATGTTCTAAGGTTTACTGATGTATAATATATCTTGGTTTTTCATGCTTCTATCAGAGGCCTATGACCCAGCATAAATGTCTCTGCCCCCTGTGGCAGTCCTTCTCACCTGATGCTCCTTCATCCTAGGGGTCGTGTGTCAGAAGGGCATGCTGTACCATCACTGCTCCTCCTTTTGTCGCCGCTCCTGCACCACCCTCGCCACCCCGGAGCAGTGTAATGACGACTGCGCTGAAGGCTGCAACTGTCCCGAAGGCAAATACTATGAAGACACGCTTAGCTTTTGTGTGCCCATGTAAGTCACAGGAATGGGCTGCCAGGCTCCAGTGTCTCTTTGTCCTTACAGGTTAAATGGGCTTGCATCCTTGTTTTGTTTCTTTCTTTTTTTTCCAAATTTAACTGACTCAGCACCATTTACTGGGAAATAAATTTTCTCCATTATTGAATGACTACTTCCCCCCTACATAAGTATGCATATAGGCAAAGATCTGCTTGTGAGCTGTGTCATTAATCTTTCTTGCTGTCTTTACCTTTATTGACTTATTTTTAACCCCGCATATGTTCACCAATAGCTGTAGAAAAAGCGAAGGAATGTGATGGTTAATCCCAAAGTTTATTCCTGCTTGTTTTTACCACATCAAAATTAATAATAAGGTTTTTGTTTCACTGTCGTGTGACAAATTTCAGTAGCAGGATTGTCTGTCAGCGCTCAGAACGTCCTCACATCTCCTGTGAGATCAGGACTTTTGTCTCACATGTAGGGCGGGATGGTATATCGATTATATTTCTCTGAAGTGCATTCAGGGACTTTTTTGTGACTTAAACAACACAGTCTGTACTGTGACTAACACCCTAGAGCATCTGTATGTAGGAAACACGATCTGAAGCTGCACGATACTCCCTGGGGACACGGTTCCCGCCATTCTTGCAGTAGAACTGCGAGCGGTGATGGATAGGGTCATCTTCAGTGTGCGCCTTAAAATGACCAATACAGAGCAGAAGGGCTGCATTAATTTTCGTGGATTGTTTTTTTTTTATGTATATACTATTTTATTAACTTAACTCCCCTTCTCCCCACCCCCCCCCCCCTTTTTTTTATAGATTTCACTGCCGGTGTCATTATAGGGGCAGCATTTATCAACCCGGGGAGCTCATCCCAACACCGTCGGGCTTATGGTAGATTTATTTCAATAATGGGGCTTATACTTGACAACAAGAACTGATAGACTGCTTTAACCCAAACTGTGAATTTAAATATGACTTCTGTGATTTAAAATATAGAGATAACCTTTATGTGGCTTTTTCCATATGTATATTACATTTCAGCCCAGAATGCCTAAGTCTTGTACTCATAACTGCAGAAAACAGTTACTAATTGAAGTGTCATGCAGCGAAATGGAAGCCCTTTGAGGGATTTGGTTCTCAGAAATACTGCAAGTTGGGGCACCTGGGTGGCTCAGTTGGTTAAGTGGCTTCCTTCAGTTTGGGTCATGATCCTGGGATCCTGGGATAGAGTCCTACACTGGGCTCCTTGCTCATCACGGAGCCTGCTTCTCCCTCTGCTTGCCACTCCCCCTGCTTGTGCTCTCTTTCTCTAAAAAAAGAAAGAAAGAAAGGTTGCAAGTTGCTGAGGGATTTTAGTTGGACTGACCAGCTGATATCACATGCTGAAATCAGTGAACCTCCTCCCTAGTGACATCGATCCTAGCAAGATAGCACTTATTAATAGGATAACACTCTTTCCTGTCCTAACCTGTTCGTTAAAAATGCACACACATCCATGCAGTAGTCCGCATGGATCTTCATCCAAATCCCAATCTCCGTCTTTCAGTTGCACCATAGGAACCGGCAGATAATAATAGACAGCAGATGACAGTAACGATAATGGTAATAATGATACCCAAGCTCACTGTGCACATTCTGCAGTCCCGATACCCTTCCAAGGGTTTGATGTCTGTTATTCAAACACTCATCCTCGTAACCCTATGTCCCAGGGAACGTATGATATGGAAAACCTGGATCTGGGCCCTGAGACCCCAGGGTCTTGGTTACCCTCTGCCATGCACAGTGCGAGGGAACTGTACCTCTGGGTGTCAGCTCAGTGTTACATGATGCATACGCCTACGTTTCATGTAACGTGGCCCTTGCACCCTAGTCAGCCTCTTCATCTGGGCTCAAATATAGAACACATGATCTGGTCCAAAGCTGAAGTAAACTCTGTTTATGATGGAGTTGTTGAGAACTCGTGTGTTGTTTCCTATCTTGATTTTTTTTAAAATGGACATATAGTTAAATGATATCTTTTTAAAGGACTTTCAGGATTAATCTTGTTGATTTGGTTTGCTTTATGCCCTGAATTTAGATCTTAAGTTGCAAGGGAAATGTGACTGCACTCTATCTTCAGTACTGCTGCCAGAAGGAGTTTTCTAGAATTGGAGCCAACCTTATTACCTCTCCTTTTAAGGTCTCTGGGATAAAGGCTTAGCATCTTAATGAGGTTGGCCTTGGCCTCTTTGCCATCTGCATCTCCTGTCACTTCTTGCATTATACTTTGTCACACAGAACACTGCTTTGTACCACATCTCCCCTGAGTGTTATAGCCTTCCTGCTTTATCCATATCATCACCTACATCCAATTCTTTAAGACTTTCCAGACTTTACCTTCTTTGACTATCTTGATGTCAGTTGCCAAGAGATTTTAAGACATTTTTCGGCACTTTACTTTCATATTTTGAACATATTTCTCTGTTGTGTATGTCACACTGCATAAATTACTTATTTGTATGTCTTCCTTTCTTACTAGAATATAAGCACTCGGGTGAAGACCATGAATTTTGGGTTTTGTATTCCCTACGCCCATTGCAGTGCCCCAGACATACGTGTTTGATAAAAAATGAACTGAAATAGTTTTTTGTTTTTTTTTTTCAAATTGGGCCTAAACCAGTAACTTATTTGTAAAAAATTATGTGGAAAAAAATAACATTTGTCTGTCTACCCAATCAGTGCTTGCACAATAGATTGTTTTTGAAATACAGAAAAAAAACCTGATGTATGGCTTCGTAAATTAACTATTTGTTTACCTCTACTAGCCAGTGTTCCAATGGGACCGTGAAATGTGATGAACCAGCAACGCCCTCTACTGGTAAGATCGAGATAGGCGTTTCCTTAAAGAGAACGCAGCTGTAATACTGTTCCCATTTTTCTGGAAGTTGTAAATCCATCACAGCCCTCCTTGCCAAGGTTCATGAATATATAGCCTTGGGAATGTTCCTCAACATGGTGCTTCAGTGCTTCCTTAGTTTTTTCATATTGATAATTATAATATTTGTAGGACATCTTGGGGTGAACTGACAAGGCTGCAGAGGGGCAGAACCGATCAACCCAGGGATGCTGCCTACAGGCCGTCCACCCCAGAACGACCTCAGGTGCACCAAAAGCTTTAGACTCATGTATCCAGGCATCTGTTGAAACCCGCTGGACTGTAAGTTGGGAAACTACTCTCTAAACCAGGACTTCCCAGATGTAATGTGTACACAACCTCCTGCGGACCCTGGTGAAACATTAATTCTGATCAAGCTGGTCAGGGGTGATGCCCAAGATTCTACATTTCTGCTGCCTCTGCCACTGGTTCTTAGACTCCAGGACCAGCAGCCATCAGTTAAACATGGCTTGCAAAATGACATCTACTGCCATCTCTCTTTAGAATGTTATTTTACTCTTACATATCATTCCTGAAAGTCCTATATATTAAAGTACCCTACCTATGATTTATTTTCACCATTAAAAAGCCTGAAGTTTTTAGTCATGGTGTAGAAATTCCAGACAAATAACAAACAACACTGCCTTCATTGATTTTAATGGACAGAATGAGTGCAGGTTGATAAAATGGAGCTGTTGTTTTTATTTATTTGCATGGACTTGTATATATTTATTATAAATTTGCTTTGATTTATATGCCCTGGATTTGCTTTATGAAGATTCAAACTATCTAGGCTTCTTTACGGGCTGTGTTCATGGACCACACACATATTCAGTAGTAATGGGGCCATCCTTGCCCTGCCCTATCTGCTTCAGGGTGGCTTTGAGTTAAAAAGGGAAAGTCCAGGTGGCCGGACTTCTCACAGAGGAATCCATACCATTTGATCCCATCGGCCCCAAGGAGGCAACTTACTGAATCCCTCTGAGCCCAAAAGCTTTCTGGAAAGCTATGTAACCCCTACACTGCCTATAATTATGTCTCCTTTTGTACTTCTATACTCTATCGAGGACTGATGTAAATAATGACTCAGAGGGGAGGATCTGAACCTATCATGTGTTCATTGGAAACACATGGCTTTGTAAGAGTATAAGTATGCTATCGTACCAGCCTTCAAGAAATTGAAAGTGTATGTTTGGATTAATCAAAATACCCTGATTCTTGACCTCAGAAAATGATATAATAGTTGTTTAGTTATTGCTCTGTGGAAAGCAGCTAAGGTTTTCCAACTCCAAATAGGTTTCCGAAATGTAGGAGACAATAGGAAATCTTCCTAGAGAAGGTTTCTAAGTTCCTCATTGGAATGTTACAGACTCAGAGCAACAGCTAGTAATTACTGGTAAGATATTTTAGGATGAATTCTGCTTTGATGACAAATGCCTGTCAGTGTGATTATTTGTCTATGGAACAAATACAGAGTTAAGAGCATTTTTTCTGTGCCTTTTCCCTGAAGTTCGTGCCTGTCCCGAAGGAAAAGTGTATTTTGACTGCAGATTTCCTGACCCTGAATTACCAGCTGGTGGTGTAAATTGTGAGACTACATGTGCAAACCTGGCCATGAACTTCACTTGTGCCCCATCCTCACCCTGCATAAGTGGCTGTGTTTGTGCTCCAGGGTAAGGGTCTTTCTCTCTCTCTCTCTCTCTGTCTTTTTTTTGGAAAATATTCAGGATTTGACAGAAAATGTAAGAGCTCCTAGAAATATTTAGCTAAAATTGTTCTGGACTGTGGTTAACTTTGAGTTGGTAACTAGAAGGCTATTGCAATTATTTTGCTATATTCAATGTAACATATCCCATGTTATATTTGAAATATGACATATGACATAGAACACATGATTAAGTATGTCACACATGTTATATGTACAATATTATTAAAGTAGTACAATGAATTGAAGAGAGAACTCATTTCAGGATGGACTTGGCATTTATCTCCTGGTTTGACTGCAATTTTTGGAACATGATAGTGAGCCATTATCTATTAAAATACTTCAAGTGCATATCTTTTGCATATTCTGTTGTGCTGTTACTGTTGTTGAAGTGAAGTCATAACAGTGATGCCAACTGCTTTATTTTTTTATTTTTACCTTTTTAAGATTTTGCTTATTTATTTAGCATGAGTGGGGGGAGGGGCAGAGGGAGAGGGACACAGAGAATCTCAAGCAGACACTATGCTGAGCATGGAGTCTGATGGGGGGCTTGAACCCACAACCCTGAGATCATGACCTGAGTTGAAATCAAGAGTCAGATGCTTACCCATCTAAGCCACGCAGGCATCATTGCCAACTGCTTCACTTAATGGATGTTACAAAAAATGGTGTGTTGAGGCTACACAGGGCAGTGGGTAACAGCGGGATCTCTGGGTTCAAACATACCGGAGTTCAAACCCCAGCTCTGCTGATGTTAGTGGAGTTATTTTTCTGCAAGTTTCTTTTAAGCGTTAGATTTGTGAGATACAGGTGTGTGTGTGTGTGTGTGTGTGTGTGTGTGTGTGTGTTTACTCAATAAATATGAATCACTATCTTATGGCAGAATAATCTACTATTTTTGTAAGTTTCCTTTAATAGCAGGAATGCCTCGTACACGGGGAAGTTAAGTACAGAATCTGGTGGTTATTCACTTCCCTGCAGGCACATAACATCTGGCTTCACTGGCCCTCCCTCCCCTGGTAGTGAGTGGAGGCAGTGCACAGAGAGAGGCCACCTGAGGCAAACAGGTCACCCGTTCTTCTTTGGCGAGCCTATTCACACAGAGGGATTCCTGGGCTCAGGTCATCTGAACCATGAGCAAAGAAGAGAGAGGTTTTGCAGTCTGTTTCTCAGGAGAGTTGGCATTTGTCCATCCCCATCTGGAGTAGGTGGAGGAGCCAAATGACTTGGGACTGTACCAATCTCTTCAGAAAGGGAGGAGGTCGAAAGAACAGGGGCCCGTGCGTGGGAGAATAAAGGCAGGTAGAAACCAGGCCCTAGAGCAGATGAGTGAGGAAGACATTTTAGTAAAAAGGACGAGGGAAATATCACCTTTATGATGGTAAAATAATTGAAACCTACAACATCGCTTGATTAATTTGATTTGATTATGACTCAAGGGTGCATGGCTGATTAGATAAAGCTGCATCCTAATTTTGTGTCACAGGCTTGCAGTTGACACTATTTTTTTTTTTTTAAGAATATCTAGTTACTGTCACCTTTGACTTTTAGTTCAACAATGATTGATTTATTTACTGGTCTAATTTCACTACAAAACTCAAGAAATTTTCTCCCACCTCCTCTTATTGTATTGAAGTAAATATGGCTGGAATTAACTAAGAGGGCTTTGACTGATTTGGAAATAATTTTATTATATAGAACTTTCCTGTTATAAAGTTGTTCATGGTAATATGATTTGGATTGTCTTCCATATGACCTTGGCTGGCTTATTTTAGGACAATAAGCCTCATATCCCCTGTTTTATGGGGCTCCTCAGAGTGACAGCAGTTCATTGAGTATGAAAGGAAAGATCCTCATTCCTCAGTTTAGAAATCATTGTTGGAGCATCTGGGTGGCTTCTTTGGTTTAGTGTCAAACTCTTGGTTTCAGCTCAGGTTGTGATCTCAGGGTTGGGGGATTGAGTCCCTGGTCAAGTTCCAAGCTCAGTGGGGAGTTTGCTTGAGTTTCTCTCCCTCTCCCTCTGCCCCTCCCCCTCTTCAAATAAATAAATCTTAAAAGAAAAGAAATCACTATGGATTAAAGAAATGGAAAGTAATACAGTGAAAAGTGTCATATAAAAATGGTTCAGATATTGGCTCTCCGTATTAGCTGAAGTACCTCAGGGGAAGTGACTTAATCACTTGAAATCTTAGCTTCCTCTTTTTATTTTTTATTTATTTTTAAAAGATTTTTATTTATTCATTTGACAGACAGAGATCACAAGTAGGCAGAAAGGCAGGCAGAGAGAGAGGGAGAAGCAGGCTCCCTGCTCAGCAGAGAGCCCAATGCGGGGCTCGATCCTAGGACCCTGGGATCATGACCTGAGCCGAAGTCAGAGGCTTTAACCCACTGAGTCACCCAGGAGCCCTCAGCTTTCTCTTTTTAAAGTGTATCTACAAATGTCTATTTCATGGGGGTCGAGTCTGTGCAGTGTACCTGTCATATGGTGCTAATGTTTGGGACACTGTGTTAAGCTACATGTGAGGTGCGCTATAAAATACATTTATAAGATAACAACAGAATCTGCCTGTGGGACTGTCACTAGAATTAGGTGAGTTAGTGCTGTATTTAAAGTGGTGAGAATAGTGGCTGGGCCATAGGAGGCGCTCAAAAATATTAGTTTTCCTGGTTTTTTTTTTTTTAATTTTCTCTGTGAGAGAGTTAATGAAGTACTTGCAGTTCATTGAGATGGATCCTCCAGTAAAGGTTTTTTACAAATTTTTATGTATGGGGAGTGTGGGACATAAAAGATTGCATTGAGTCTTAAATGGTGAGAAGTTGTTTGGGCAGATCTGGGAAGGAGAAGGGTTTTCCAGGCAGAGGAGAAATGACGATGATGTCAGGGAACGTGGAGAGAAGTTTGGGATGGGTGAGCTGAGAAAATACAGACTCTCGGACTCTGTTGTCTGAAAGGAAGAAATCTAAATGAGTTAATGCAGCATTTACATAGGTTCATTTGGTCACCTTTATTCAATAATTGAGTGTCTGCTGTATGCTAGACTTTAGGACACAACCATCAAGATATTCATGTCTTCCTGAATGGAGTGTGAAGTCTAATGGACAATGTATACATTAAATAAGGAATTACAGTGCTGTGCTAGAGGAGCTGTGAGAGGGAAAGCAGAGAAGGAAACATATGGGATCATTTTTATTCGAGAGAAGAGGCAAGAATCCAGAATCTTTTTTTTTTTTAAGATTTATTTATTTATTTATTTGACAGAGAGAGAGATCACAAGTAGGCAGAGAGGCAGGCAAAGAGAGAGAGAGGGAAGCAGGCTCCCTGCTGAGCAGAGAGCCCGATGCGGGGCTTGATCCCAGGACCCTGAGATCATGACCTGAGCCGAAGGCAGCGGCCTAACCCACTGAGCCACCCAGGCACCGCAAGAATCCAGAATTCTTGACTTCTATGTAAATTTTGATAGCAATGAATTATAACATTTTAAAGCATATTCAGAAAAAACTCCATATTTTCTATTTTTAATAGATACCTGTTTTTATTATTTTATTTTAAATTAGTATATTAGTTACATTATTATAATTTCAATTTTCTTATTAGTAGTATTTTATTGTTGATGAAATAAATTCTTGAGAAAAGAGTTTAAGCATATTGAAATATTTATGTATATATTTATATCAAGGGTATTGGAATATGTATCATAAATCTTCAAATCAAAATATTTTGCAAATACACTAACTAATTATCCCTTGAGATTATAATATTTAATTTTTATATTCATAGATATTTTAAGATACTTTTTTATGGGATAACCTTTCAAGAAGGAAATAACATATCAAAGGACACTAACATTTAAAATATGCTGTTAATAAAAAATGTGAAACACTTGATATAGTGACTTTTTGTTCAAAACACATCTGAACTCTCAGGATTTTAAATTCAAGCACTTACATAACTAGCTTTTTTTTTTTTTTTAAGATTTTATTTTTTGACAGACAGAGATCACAAGTAGGCAAAGAGGCAGGCAGAGAGAGAGAGAGGAGGAAGCAGGCCCCCTGCCGAGCAGAGAGCCTGATGTGGGGCTTGATCCCAGGACCCTGGGATCATGACCTGAGCTGAAGGCAGAGGCTTTAACCCACTGAGCCACCCAAGCTCCCCCATAAGGAGCTTTTGATTATTCTCTCTGTCCTGCAACAGAAAAGGTTATCCACTTCATAATTTACTCTTTTATTGAAAAGTTTTTAGGCCCTACAGATTTTTTTCTCTTAAGTAGCAAATACTGAAAAAAGGGGCCCTCACATATTCTTTAAATGTTGTTTTCACAATAGCTCACTGTCTCCGGAAATTTAAGCTTGTGTTTGTCTTTTATTGTGCTAAGCAATAACAAACAGTTTAAAATATTGCATCTGATCACTCGCTGGCATTTCATTTACTCTTATGATCTGCAAGGTACTGTGTGAAAAAGAGAGAGCAAAAGATTAGATCCACCCCCTCCATAAGTCAGAGAGAACATGCCTGTGGCAGTCGTAATAAATATAGATGGTGCTGAATATAACAAGATTACTGATTCTTAAAAAGCTGAAACTAAATAGCATTTACTTCTTCATTGGAAGAATGGCAGAGCACAAAGGAAAATGTTATGTTCCTGAAAGCTGTCCGTGTATCTGGAAAGATTGGGAGTACCTCTCAGGAGAAGTGATTGCTACACCATGTTATACCTGGTAATGAGATCCATTTATTTCACAACATTTTTCCTAAGCAATTGTATTAGTTTCGATCATCTTATAGTTAATGTGACTGACTTCAGCAAACACTAAATCAAGCCTGAGTAAATAAGATTTTAAAGGCATTCGGGAGTTGGTGGAGAGCTATTCCCACAGGGGAATCATACCATTATTTTGAGGCATATTTGTTTAGTCCACAAAAAAAAAAAACAACCTGTGAAATGTGAAAACTTGAAAATTTAATAAGAATATCTCAAATTTATAAGAAATTAATAAATGCACCAAAGAGAAGATCACATTTAATATAAGGTCTTATGTTTGGAAATAAGCTAAAACAATCTCATAAAACAAAATTGAAATATAATTTCTTTAAAATGTGGGGAAAAAATTCCAAGCTCAGGAACAATGTCACATGTAGTATATTTAAACTGATCCAAATATAGGAGATGGCATTATGGGGTTTTTTTGCTCCCATCAGGGCTATATTCAATAATTTATTCTGTCATCTGCTTTCAGGTGACTGAAGCAACAATTTTTAGGCTTGGTTATGCTCTCTAATAATATATTTAAGCAAAGTGATAAATATAGGCCTAATCTGTCAATGTAATAGATGTTATTGAACCAATTGGCATATGACTAAGGGCTCTTGGCTCAGTGAATGTTCTTGAATACAAAGCTTACAATGTTTTAACCACTTGCAAAACTCTAATTCGAGCCAAATGTCTTAGAGAGATAACTGGTGTTGTTTTTGGCTAGTGTTTGTCGACGAGGGATGTTCAATTGCACCTACTATCCATGCCCAGCTGTGTGTACAATATACGGGGACCGGCACTATCATTCTTTTGACGGACTGGAATATGACTATATCAGTGATTGCCAGGTATTTCTGATAAAGGTATGTCACGATTAGGTACTTTTATTTGCCCTTGTGTAAAAGCTTAATGTAAAAAACAAGTATGCTGATATGTGATACATCAACTCCACATGTCATTAATAAAACCTACAAAAATGATAGCAATTTTAAACATTTCACATTGACTCATAAGTTTTATTATTTAATAGGAGATGGGCTAATTCTTTTTTTTTAGAGATTTTATTTATTTCTTTGACAGAGAGAGATCACAAGCAGGCAGAGAGGCAGGCAGAGAAAGGGGGAAGCAGACTCCCTGCTGAGCAGAGAGCCCAACCCGGGGCTCAATGAGATGGGCTAATTCTTAAACTTTCTATGCTTCTGTTTTCTAATTTGCAAAATGGGGATAATAATTGTACCTGTATCCTGTGGTAGTCTTTAGGATTAAATAAGATAAAATTATGTAAAGCTTTTAGACAGTGTTTGATGTATAGTAAGTGTTCAATAAATGCCAACCATTTTTATTTTTATGGGCTTAGTTTGGTGAATATAAATATAAGACATTAAACCATGCATTGAATAATATGTATTGTTCATGATTATAGCAATAAAGAGACATTATTCTTAATTCTAGACACATTATGATATACTGTAGTCGACCCTGGGCTTAGTGTACCCGATAAAATCCTTAAAATTTCTCATATGCTTAATGCATTTGGGTTTTCTTTATACCTAAATTTTATTTAGACATCACTGATCCCAGAATTAAATTTCTAAATGTAAAATGTTAGCTTTAGAAAAAAGTTGTATAAGAATAAACAAAATAACATCTTTTCTTCCAGCAAGGTAACCTGTGATTATCTTGAATGCATGTCTTATTTCTGGGTAAGGCTTTTATGTTAATAGAGGTGTGTGTGTGTGTGTGTGTGTGTGTGTGATCCTGTTCTTTAAAGCATATATCAACAAAGTAGACACATTCTTATTTTGTATCAGTTCTATTAAATTAAAAAAAAAAAGGTGAAATCCATTGTGTTCTAAACTTAAACAATTCTTGCTTATGTTTTAAACCATTAAATTTCCCATTTGGTACTATTCTCAGCTTCCGCTAGGAACAATTTCAAGTTTCTTAAAGAATAAATCCAGATTTGTCCAAGAAAGTTCTGAAGTTGAGAAGATTGGAATCATGCCTTACATTTCTTTTTCCCTCCCCAAGTCATTTTGCAAAATGCTGAGCATTTGGTGAACTCTTACTAACTACTTATTTGAGCTCTATGCTCTGCCTGGCTTTTCCTTAACCCCTCATTTGTCTTCACAGTAGAGAAATCATAGTGTTTACCAGTCTATTTTAAAACAATGATTGTGCAGAAAGCATTTCAAGTAGAATATTTGTCTCAACTCTGATTCTTGGTTAAGTGAAAGTATGTACTTGTGTTTGATGCTGAATGATAATAGCAGCCTTAAAAAAAAAAACTGTGTATGTATGTATGTATTTATTTATTTATTAAATTTCTGGTGCTTCACTCTAAGAGTATCATTCCATTTATCAGGCAAGAGCCATTAAAGTCTGGCTTTTAGACTTTTAAAACCTGACTCCTGTCATAACTTTAATTTGCTACTATATTCTTCTGTTAAAATTCAATATCTTATGTTCAATTTCAAATTTTAATAAGATATGCCTATCTGTGTATGAGAAGATATGTCACAGGAAATAGTCTTCCAACCTCTTAGTAAGCAATGAAATTTAGATCCTGAATTTAATATCTGGATTAAGATCTGTCATTAGGATTCATGTAGTAAGATTAAAGTCTATATTTTTAAGTTCTAGAATTGCATCTTCCACCAAAGTAGAAGTATTTTTTCTTTTGGTACTTTAACAATGTTCTTTAAAAGAGAAAGTGTTTACAAAAGACAGACTTCAGAATATAAGTTTCATGGATTTCAATTTGGTAATTAAAGAGAAGAAAAACTACTATAAGTAATTAATTAGAATTATACTAGAGAATTATTTACTATATTGTAATGGACATTTTTATGAAAATCAGTAAAATCAGTACCAGGCCCCAAAATAATTAGGATAATTTGATCAACATATACTTGATAAGTCAAGAAATAAGTTACTTGATCATGGAGCAAATAATTATTTCATATCCAAGATGAATTAGTGGTTAACAATGTAACCTAATTTTCATGGGTTTGAAACCTTTTCATGCTAGATAGTAAAATTCTCAATGCTTGGGTTTTTTTTTTTTTTTTTCCCTGCTTCAATTTTTCTTCCGTAATTTTTTTGTTTGGTTTGGTTTGGTTTGGTTTTGGTTTCTTTGTTTACTCCACACACCTAGCTTTCTCTTTTGGGGAAAGAATCAGCATTTCCTTTGAGAAGGTTAGAATTGCTGCCTGCCCATTCCTTTAATTACTACTTTTTCAGGGACAGGAATAATTTCTGTGAAGTACAGATTTAATTCTTTCTTCCTTGTCAAACAGTTCTCTTTTCTCCTGCCTTGATTACAAATAATTCTAGGTTTTATTTTTGTTATGTGTAATACATTTTTATCTGGTGAAACTTAGGGCCTTCTTGTGAATCCAGTAACCTCATCCATAAACATGTCTCTTCATTTGCCAATTGGACTTCTAAAAATTAATACTTATTCAGCTTTACTTTATAAGTAACTTGACCCTCACATTCAAAGATATATGAAAGTTCCCCCCCCCCAATCTCTGAATTGTGGTATTCTCATTGTAATCTAGTTTTAGGTACAAAGTAAGTACTTACAATATCTTTGTTGAAGCTTGTCAAACTTTAAAAATCCAGGTTCTCTGATATTTTATTCATTTTGGAGGCTGTTTACCCTTTCCTGTAAATAGCATATGGAATATACAGCACATTGTTTTTTAAGTGGTTTGAAGCAAATTTAAGACAAAGGTATAATGTATAACCAGAAGCAAGACTTGTTTAACAGTAAAAAGAGATGAGGAACCAAATGACATCTTGACCTAGGCTGTAAACTCAAAAAGAGAGAACGCTGGGTACCTTCAGAAAAATAGGAAATAAAATATTCTAACTACCCAGATTCAGAGCCTACTTCTGTATTACTACTGTATTACTACTCTGTATTACTATCTGTAACTCTACTTCTATCTAATCTATGACAAGCCCCAATCACTGCTCAATTTCTTCCTATAATTTGCTCCAGATTAGGTTTTTCAACATTTTCTTCAGGTGAGATCTCAAACGTTTAGTGCTCTCTTTAAGCTTCTGAAGACGCTTCTAATCTCATCACTCTCCATCGTTTGTCCCATTAATGTGTCTGGTGTGCCTTCTATATGTCAGGCCCTTTACTGAGGAGTGCAAGTATGATGACCACCAAAAATAAAGATGAGCCTTGCCTCTGAAATTGAGGCTGGGGTGTGGTGGAGGGGGGGTTAGTTATTAATCACCTAATGACAAAACTCATAAAATTTCAACTGCAAAAGCCAATGATGATCTGGATGCAATTTCTAATTAAACTTTTAAAAGTTTATCTTCTTTTTTCCTTTAATGTAACTTGTGCTTTGTCATTCTGCTGCCTCTGCTGGTCCCTTGTCTCTGGTCACTCCTTAATATCTTCTGATGGCTCCTTTCTTCAAGAGTTTCTTAGAACATAGGGCTCACAGGTTCCATATTTCCATGTCTGTTTCCTCTGCTAATCTTTAAATAAGGAACAAACTGAGATTCTAAAAACATTAGAGAGTTTATATATAAGTATTTCTTTTAAAAATGATAAATACGCTTTCACTTACTTTCTCTTCCTGTGGCCATCCTAACATTGACTGGAAATGTTATTCCCTATTACAAAAATCTTTTGATGTTTTTGACTGACTTCCTGTTCAGCAAATTCTGATTGTCTCCAATCTTTATTTCCAGTTTAGTCCCACAGAAGAAAAACTATTCTAAAATGATCTTATAGTTACAGACTCGGGAGATAGGCAGCCAATTTAAAATTTTGTCCAAGTAGTAATCATTTGCATATATTTACCATCTCTAAGCTAATCATTTTTATTCCCTGAAATGAGGTTCTTAGTGTGGTTTGTCTTCCAGGTGCAGTTTTTATTAAAATTCTTTGTGTGACAACCATGCTGAGGACAAAGGGATCGGAGACAGAAAGACAACAACTTAGACCTTTATGATAGTTAGTATAACATACCTTGTCTATAATACGGTGGATAATTTCAACGCACATCAGTTTTTTTATAGTTTCCTAAACATTTTTATATCAGGAAAATCAGAAATATTTATAATTAAATTAAACTATATGATAAAAACATAAAGAAAATTCCCTATCATTTCTGATACATTAATGTTGCCAAAGCTAAAATAGAAGTGAAAAATATATTACTTTTATTTAATTTTTAAAATTATATGAACAAAACCTTATAGACATCCCTGGTGTATTTTTTAATCTATTTCAGTAAGAAGATGAAAATCTTGGAGTTTATGGAATTAATTCTGTGCCTTTTTTTTTTTTTTTTTTTGAGAGAGAGAGTGAGAGAGCATGAGTGGAGTAGGTGGGAGGGGCAGAAGGAGGAGGAGAAAGAATCTTAAGCAGACCCCATACCCAGTGCAGAGCCCCATTCAGGGCTCGATTTCAGGACCCTGAGATCATGACCTGAGCCAAAATCAAAAGTTAGATGCTTAACTTGACTGAACCACCCAGGCGCCTCTGTCAGTGTCTTTTCAAAAAATTAGCATTTAATTAATTTTCTACTTTATCTATGTGAACTAACTCTTAAGTATTGTATCATTGAAAATTTCATCTTTCTTGAAATTTTCAATAATGATACAATACTTAAGAGTTAGTTCACATGGATAAAGTAGAAAATTAATTAAATATTTACTTTGCATTGTAATAGTTTACCTACTTAGATAATACACCCTTTATGTTAAACCTTCTAAAACATTCAGTAGCACAATGATAGCATAGGTTTCCCAGTAGTTATTTTTGTACCTTTCTTTCTTTCTCTTTCCCGTCCTTCCTTCCTTTTTCTTTTTTTATTTTCTTCTTCCTTCCTTCTTCCTTCTCTCTCTTTCTTTCATATTTAGATGTACACTCTGTGCTAGGAGCTGTTAAGGGTATAATTATTAAAGACATTAGCTTACCCTCAGTTGTTTTATGTTTGGGGGAGTCATTAATAAACAAGAAGCTGGCAGGCTGGGATAAATGAAAGCTCTCTTGTGGGCATGTAAATAATTTTGACTAGAGAAAGAACAAGCAGCAAACTTTCATGGAAGGGGTAGGAATCGGTGCTGGAGTATTTCAGCCCATTATAACCCACTTCTTTTTCAGTGTATTTTCAGGTAGAGCTCCTTGGTAATGCAACACCTCAGGGTGGTCTTCTTCTCATGGCATCCTGGTTAAGCACCTGCTATTTCAGTGTAGCACACTACTCCAATAGTAGTGTGTCCTGTGGTAATCCTCATGCAAAACCCCAGGGGAAATATCATCCCAGGGAAATTTTTGAACAAGACTATACACCTCACAAAGGTGACAATTGAAGGATGGTGTTGCCTCCCAAGCAGCAGGGGTTCATGGATGCTCTGTTGTCATTCATGCCACAGGGACAATCTCGTGTGACTGCTCTACTCTCTTCTTTCTCAGGCTTGCTTATATAACTCTCTTTTCTGTATCTTTTATCTTTGCATCAGTTCAATCATTGTTTCTGCTTCCTTATATTTTAAGCTTGCTCTCTTCTGTTCAGCAGCCTTCTACCTTTTATCCTCTTTCTGTCTATTTACCCTCAAATCTTACTACAAAAAACTTTAAAAACCCCCGTCATTTTCCAGTTCAAGCATGAGAGATAATCTAATAGGCAAGAGTTGTCTTTTCATGCTTGCATTAAACTCCATTGGCTCGAGTTGGCACCATGACTGTATCAGTCTAGCTCAGTGGCTTGGCTGCATCCCAGCCACCGTGGGGAGGGTGGCAAGATCACCTCTTCTGTGTCATTGTGTGAGGAGAATGAGTTCTCAAGGAGAAAAATCTGAACCATCAAGCAATCTCTTAAGAAGCCACAGTAACCAGAAGGTCATTTTGATGCACCAGAAGATTCTAATTTAGAGAAAGTACTATTGACAAAATTTCCAGATTATGTTAATCCTGTTACTAAAGAAGAAGGTGGGCCCAGAGGCACAGAACCTACCCAATATGCAATTGGAAATGAAAAAGACACTGTATTGATTTTAAAGCCACATATTATTAACTTCATGACATGTTTCATGACAACTATCAAATATAGAGATAAAATTTGGTGGCATGAAAACATTTATGGTCTTTATATCCACCAAAGACTAAAGAAAAAAAAACCTGAAGACTACCCAAAACTGATGTAGCAGCAATGGAAATGCATCATTCAGATCTCCTCTTATGGGAAGCAGAGTTGACTGAGAACCTCAGGTGTTACCTCACAGGATCCCCCACTGGGTTTCTGCTGTAGCCACACTTCCCCCAGCTGTTCTTAGCCAATGAATGAGATGGTGGGGCTGCAGTAAATGAGTATGCTGGCTCACTCCCCTGATAGGTGACAGTGGGTCAAGGACTCCCCATTAGCCTCCCCAGAATTTTCTTGGTACAGTGTTGCTGTTAGAGACTCTTCCTACCCAGTCCTCCTTTTTCCTCTTTCCCCATCACAGGTGTCAGATTCTGCCTACTTTGCTCCTTTATAGTTCAAAATATCTCCCCAATAAATCTCTTTCATATAAAAAAACAAAAACAAAACAAAACCAAATAAAAAAAACCAACAGAACTCTTTTGACCCATTGGTGAATGTACTGCTTTGGGACCTAAAAAAAGGCTTCCTGAAGCTACTGTATTAATAGGGACTTTGTGTGGGATACTTACCCTTAAAAGGGTAGGGGCTATGACAGGTGCTTAGATTGACTGACATTCGAGTAAAATAATATTCTACCTTGAGAGGTGCTGACATTTTGTTTTAGAATCACTTGGGAGAATATTTTCCATAAATGTTTGCAGTACCTCAGAATAAAGGGTTTGAGGAATCCATGCGGTACACTGATGTTGACCTTTTCCCTCTAGCTTTATAATCATTACTTATGTTGCTTAGCAACTCTGTAGCATTATCTCCAAACCTAATATTAACTTGAAATACAATAGAAGTGAAAATTATAGAAATGTGACTCTTAGGAATTGATATTGTTTCAAGTTACTGTCAGCAATAACATGATAGTACAAGGCAGACTATACAATATAGAATATTTTGTGGCATTTCTGAGTTTAATATAAAAACTAATCTAACACCGAGGAACTTTAATTAATAACAATAGAAATGTAATGGCAATAGAAAGCCTTTCAGCTGGCTTTTCACATCCCTTAATCTAAACAACCTTTCTCAAGAGGAAGAACAAAACAAAACCCTGAATTATATATATTTTTTTCTTTGAAAATCGTTCATAAAGGCACAAAAAGTGGCATGATTTTTTTGAGTAGTACAATACCATAATCATCTTAATGATCTTTATTATTCTCCTTTTCAAAATTTGGGCAATGCTTTGCAAAATGATTGTTTAAGAAGTAAAAGCTTTCAGTTCTTATGCAGGAAGGAAGGAAAAATGGGTCACAGAAGGACACATTAATTACTTTGTCAACACCATTCATTGAAAACCTATCCTCTTGGCACTAGGCTATAATAATTACTTATAAGTTAGAAAGAATTTAGCCAAACCAAAAGAAATATTGAGCCAGTGTTCATATTGCTGGTGATATGAAAAACTAAGTGGAGAGAATTTATAAGACATGTATGATTTGCAGATATTTAAAGACTTTTTCCCTTTGAAAATAAACACTGACTCGTATATCTAAAAATGAAAAGAATTCAGGAAATGTGTGGGCCTTTGAAAATTGGACGTAGAGTTCAAAGAAAGTTCTCTCTGTTGAAATCCCCACCTTCCACAAGTTAGTTAGAGCCCTCTTAGAGCAGTGTGTCTTTTAACTTTTGGAGGGATAAGGACCACTTTAAAAATCTGATAAAAACCATGGACTTTCTTCTTAGAAAAATATGGATCATCAAAAAACATTTTGCAATGAATTTCCAGGGTCTGTAGAGCCACAGAAGCCCACCTGAGGAAACTGATACCAAAAAAAGAAACCCTGATTCAGAGAATGTGCTCTTAGCAGGTGCAGTTGGGAGTGGCTGCAGGAAGGTGGAGGGAAGGTGGGGGTGGAGGGGGTCCAGTGGAGAATGTACAGGGCTAAATAACATTCTCTCAAATGAAGAACTCCCTATAACTTAACAACTGACTTTTCTCCTCAATCGTTGCTAAACACTTCCTAATTTCTCTGCAAGTACCAGAACAACAATAACAACACAAAATTAGGATTTTGAACTTTGTCTCTGCTCTTATTTAACCGAGTGACCTTGGACAATCAGTTAATCCTACTTCACTTCACTTCCTGCGCTGTCAAGTGGAGATAATATTTAACTTAAAAATTATCTTAAAAATTAAATATCATATGCAATGTTCAAAGGAAGCCCTCAAATGATATGTGTTAATATATTTACTAACACTGCCAAAATTTTGTGTCAATTTCAGTTTGAACCTGTAGGCAGATAATTATTTAGCCAGAAAACTTTCAAAAATATAACAAAAGATGTTACCTAAAATGAAAATATGTCTTTTAAAATTCCCCTAAGTGACATGCCTTGGGTATTTGTTGAAAAGGAACTGGTCAATAAATTGGAGCTGTAATAATGAAATAGAAAAAAAAATTGTTAAAACAAAATTTTAAAAGAAGTTATTGAAGATAAATGTTTAAATATCGAATTGCTTTGGTATATTTTTATGAATTTACTTTACATTATCAGATAAAAAAATGATTTGTGCTTTAGAGATAAGTTGTATTTCTTTTATTTAATATTTTTGAGATAATCTGTATTTTAATTTCAATACAAACTATTGCTGATCTTAGTTTTCTTTAAGGTTTGTTACAAAAGAGGTTTATAAAAAATAACTAAAGATATCACATAATATACATGTATTTATTAATTATACATTTATTTATTTATTAATGCATTATTTTTGATATTTCAGAGTGTAGATGATTCAGATCTATCTGTCATTGCCCAGAACAAGAAATGCTTTGACAACGATATTGTTTGTTCCAAAAGTGTTTTGATCTCAGTTGGGGACACTGAAATTTACCTGAATGATACTCCTTACAAACAAGTGAGTAAACTATTTCTTTTAGGATCATTTTATCTTGTCCCGAGAATACTGAAAGCAAAATAGAAACAATTCAGGGTACTTTTCTCTGCAAGTGACTACTAGATTCAGATTTTCTTTATGGTTTTATGTGGTGTCAATAAATCATACATGACTTGTCTCTTTTATTTACTTTTTAAAAAACTAATTAATTTATTTGAAGGAGAGAGTGAGAGTGAGAGAAAGAGTGGAGAGGGGGGAGTGGCAGAGGGAGAGGGAGAAGCTGACTCCCCGCTGAGCAGGGAGAAGGTTGCTGGACTGGATCCCAGGACCCTGGGATCAGGACCTGAGCCAAAGGCAGATGCTTAATTGACTGAGGCACCCGGGCACCCCGGTCCCTTTTGTTTATATTTCACTTCACCATGTTCCAGTTCTTTCCTCTTTTCTTCAAACCCATGGTACCATGCTGGCCCTAGCATCTCCATCTCCAGTTATTGTCTACACTGGACGCTTGGCTTACCGAGTCAGTTCCTCTCCTCTAAACCTGCCATACTGCAGCCAGAGCAGCTTTTTCCCCCTAAAACGGGGATCTAATCTTCCATCAATCTAGTGCTTCGAAACTTTCAGATCACTTCCCAGTTCTCTAATAAGGCTTTACCAGTCTGACCGTCGTCACCTCTCCCGCCTCACATCTCCTTACTTTCTGCTTCGAGCCCATGTTACAGAAGTCAGAGTTTTCCTTCGTTCTTCAGGTGGCCTATTCTTTCTCCCACCTCTGTTTCTTTGTGAATGTCATTTGCTCCTGCCTGGATCTGCCTTTTCTTTAACTTACTCTTCTGTGATAGGTCTTATCTTAACTCCTTCAGGAGCTCCTCTTCATACCTTTAAGCACCCTGTTAGGACATGTAGCATACTTTAGTGAAATTTCTGGTGTGATTGTCTGTCTTCTGCCCATTTGTCTAAGAGTTTTGTGAAAAGTGGGGCCACTCTCTCCCTTATTTATTCCGGTATTCTTGGAGCCTACCCAATTTGAAAGAATGAAAACATTTCATTCATTCATTCATTCATTCATTCATTTGTCTACTATCTCCCAAAATACTAATTATTGGGACTAAAACAGTGAAAAGACACTGTGCTTATCTTTTAGGAATTATACTCAGGGGAGGGAGACATTCAAATAAATAAGAATATGCTGTGGAATGTGCTATGGCCAGAGTGTGTGTAGGACAGTATGGGAGTCCCTGAGAAGAAGCCAACGTTGGGTGTTTAGGGTAGTTGTTAAGGGTGTCAACTTTGGAGTCAGTCAGTGCTCACCTAGAACCCCTGTTCTGTCACTTGCTGGTTGTGTCACTTTGGGCAAATTTCCCTCACCTCTTTAAGCTGCAGATTTCTCAATTGTAAATTTGGAATGATTATAGAATCTATTTCTTAGGTTCATATGATGTTTAAATGCGATAATGGATTTCAAGAAATGACTTTCTTCCTCTCCTTCACCCTCCTTATATTTGGAAGGCTCAGAAGATACGCTTTGGATTAAATGATTGGAACTGAGTCTTAAAGGATGAGCAGGTATTAGCCAGGTGAAGAGAGAGAGCAGAAGGGCAGTCAGTACAGAAGAATGGTCATGTTGAAAGGAATTGAGTTGCAAGTGGTTGAGTTTGGTCTAAGTATGAGGGGATCATGGAGGGAGGGTGGGGCAAAGAGCTTCCGGGAGGAGTACCCAGACCAACTTGAAAGCAGGGAGCATGGGAACGAGGGCAGTAGATAGGAGGCTGGTTCCAGACCACGGAGGCTCTTCAATGGTATAGGGTATCTGAACTTATTTTACAAGCAAGAAAGTTTGACACTGAGAAGGGACATGATCTGACATACGGCTTTTAAAAAGGGCCCTCTCTTTAAGGTTTTAGAATAGTGTTTCTTGCAGTTTGGTCTGTAAATGTACATTAAAATCATCTGAAATATCTGTGCAAAAAGCTGGTTCCTGGGTCTCCCCTCGGTAATTATAGTGGCTGAGGTGGAGAATGAAGATCAGTATTTTTTTTTTAAGATTTTATTTATTTATTTATTTACTTAAGAATGAGGTGGGAGAGAGAGCAAGAGCTGGGGGAAGGGCAGAGGTAGAAACAGACTCCTCACTGAGCAGGGAGCCTGACTTGGGCTCCATCCCAGGACCCTGAGATCATGACCTCAGTGACACTTAACTGAGCCATCCAGGCAACACCTGAAGATCAGTGTTTTTAAAAAATATTTTATTTATTTGAGAGAGAGAGCACGCACGAACAGAAGGAGAAGCAGGTTCCCCACTGATCAGGGAGCCCCATGTGGGACTCAATTCCAGGACCATGAGATCATGACCTAAGCTGAAGGCAGCCATTTAACAGACTGAGTCACCCAGGCACCCTGAAGATCAATATTTTTAACGGTATTCCCAATTCTTCTACACACTAAAGCTTGAGAATCAGGGCCATAGGTCATAACTTTTATTTCAGTCAGAAACATTGAGACCAACCAGGCAGCAATTACGCTCTTGGCAAAACAGAGTTTCTGTGTCATGTTGATATCTTTTGGAAGTAATTAGTGCAGTTTGGCATAGCCAGCTGCTGGTATCCACTCACAGGTGAAGGTTTTAAGAACAAGAATATATATATATGTATTTTTTAAGAAAAAAAACTGAAGAGAAAATAGTAAATGCTCTTGCAGAAACAATTTGACACATTTTTGAAGTGGTAATTACAGTTCAGTGTAACTTTCAACTTCCAGTGTTCACCCGTATGCAGGTGTAGATGAATCTTCGTGTCAGTTGTGAAGTATGAAGTAAGATAAAGGAAAGTCATAAAAATAGTTTGACCCTAACAAATACCCTGCTAATATTTTCTCTTGAACATCAGAAGTGAAAATAAGTACTACTATTTTTGGCAGATGGATTGCTCATTGAGGGGAAGAAAAAAAATTGTTATTCTTTCAATAAACATACAATTTCGTTTTGTCAAACATGTTAAGATATAAATGTTTTATAAATTTATTTAAGTGTCACTTCAAATGTTTTCAGTCTCTACATTTATAACTTATCTTTCTAACATCATTGGAGTTTGTTGAAAGTGCTACAATTCTCATCTGAAGTAGAGGTCTTGATTTTGGGCAATTCACAACACCCTCCCTTTTCTAATGGAAAGCATCTCTACTTCCTAATCTGAAAAGAAAGGAGCACACTATCTCCAAAGAGAACTGTTTTTCTTGTGGTAAACTCCCCTGTTTAGTAAAAATGAAGGATTTCTACCTCTACGGGCAAATAGAAAAGATATCTTTTACATCAGGAAAATGGATGTAAGAAGTCTTATGACTTCTTAGTCTTAGACCTTAAGAAGTCTAATGATAAGCTGCCTGCCTTATCCAAAAATTATTTTTAGGTTCTAAAGATAGGTCAACCAGTCCAAGGGAACTTTAATAGGAAAATACACAAAAAAGCATCTTATGGATTGAAAGGAGCTATAAGCCACCAATATTCTGCTTACTTGCTTTAATTCTTGCTGATCAGGCTGGAAGGTAAGAGCTGTGAATAGGCTGTTGCAGGAAGGTTTTAAAAATATATAAATCACACCTTGATCCAGAAGCCGAGGATACTGTTATAAACTTGATAAAGTACCTCTTTCAATGAGCTAACATTCAGGTGGGGAGAAGGCAGATAATAAAGCCAAAGACAAATCATATAATAGAAAGGTACTGAAAAGTATAATCGAAACAATAAAAATAGGTTCTATGGCAGAGAGTGACTTGGGGTCAGGGCAGGCTACACATTGGGTGGGCCTAGTAAAGAATGATAATGTGATGCCTCTTGTTCAAACAGGAATTATTCTTTCTCCCTCTGTTTTGCTGTCTCTTTTAACCTGTCATGGTGTGTGCATGGTTCTTTTTTCTTTATTATTTAAGGCCTTGCTCACTCAGGAACAAGGATACTTCCAGGTTGAGTGCAGACTCTCCTAGGCACCCAGGGCCTTGCCCCATAACTCAAACTTGGCACCTGGGAGTAGAAGGAAAAGAGGTTAAGGAAATCCATTAACCATATGTGTGCTTATACAATATGTACTGTTACATGTAACATACTGAGCCCTTGTAAGTTTGAGCTTGGTGTAGAAAACTGTTTATGGATGTGACTAAGTTTATTTACCTTGCCTTCAGGAATGTTTCTAAAATAGTATTTCCAAACTGTGACTTTGTTATTGTATAATCAAAGGATTGTATATCCCCTTCACAATTTTTATTTTGTATCCACCTGAATTCACTTTACTTTCTTTGATTTAATTTGATTTTAATATTTTTAAAATTATTATATGAGTTAATTACAATGTCAGATTTAATGTGATCTTTTATAGGGTACAGCCCCTGCTCATAAGGAATGCTGAATATTTGTTCTTTAGGCTAAATGTACTCTTAATTTTCCCAACAGGTTCCATCTCCAGTTTCTCTCTAACGTTATTATTAATAGCACACAAATTATCTTCCTTTAATATAAGCATGGTCTGTCACTTTCCTATTCAGAAGCTCTTACTGAATGCATTTTGCACATAGAATAGCAGCCTTTGACTGTATGGATAACTTGGCTGCGAAAGGGTCTCTTACTATGCTTCTCATGGAACCCATGCTCTAGCCCTTTGGTGCTCTCCTTAGTTCTGAACAGATTTTGAATTTTCTTGCCCCTAAGTCTCTATTCGAGTTATTACTCGAATTTGCTCGGAATGATTTCTTCTCCATTCTCACTTGCAGCTCTGTATACTTTCCCTGTGTATGGTCTCTTACAGATCCATTCATATCCCACTCCTTGCAAGAAGCCTCTCCAAATCCCTTTAATGGAAATCCATTTCCCCTTTCTCTTTCTCTCTCTCTCTCTCCCTCAATATAGATAGATATAAATATGGATACAGATATAGAGGCATCTATCTATCTGTAGATATATATATACCTATATATGTAGATGTATCTATTTATCTACCTATAGATTTATTAATCTATCTGTATATAATATATTTTTGGTACTTAATCGTATGACTCATCATCAGCATAGAATTTCTTAGTCAGCAGATATAACCCCTTACCCTTAATGTACTCTATGCTCATGCTTTTGTTTATGCTTTCTTCTATAGCAGAAATACTTTTGCTTATTTATCCATATTAGCCCATCTATCAGATTATGTCTCATTACCAATTTATGTATTTCCTATTTTATGCATATTTTATGCATTTGTTTTGTCTTTTACTATGGAGCCAACCAAAAATACTTGTACATAGATACTTATTGGTAGATACTAATTAATGTTTACACTTTGGTTAATGAACAAGGAATTCATTTTTCTCTTTCTTTCCTTCTTCCTTTTTTTTTTTAAAGAAACGATCAGGTTTTTTTCTGGAAAATAAACCTACGTACCAGCTTTGGAAGGCAGGGTACTACATAGCAATATACTTTCCAGAAAACGATATCACTATTCTTTGGGATAAAAAGACAACCATTCATATCAAAGTTGGACCCCGGTGGAAGGTAGGTTAACCTATTTGGTAGGCCAATCCAAATGAGATGTAAGAAATGAAGTTACATTTACCTTTAGATGTTTTATGGAAATAAAACAATTGACATTTTCTTTAAGAAACAAGTTATATTATCAGAGTTACTAACTCATAACCCAGTGAAGAAAACTCTTACCAATTAGAGTACAGTGTTGCATACAGTTCTTTTTGACTTTAACCTTAGAGTACCCATTTTCCGAAGTTACTTAGGTCAACTTCTTTCTTCCCATCCCTTTCAGCGTGGTTATGTGATGTTTGTCATACCGTTAGATTTATTTATTTTTTTATTACATTCTGCATTCCATCTTTTCCTCCATATTCTGGATATTTTTTAAGTTTGCATACTATACATTTGTAAAAAAAAAAGTTATGGTCTAGAGTTCTATGGATTTTAACAAATGCATGGAGGTTTTTTTTAATCTCTCACTAGAGTTTCTATATGGAACAGACCTCTCAACTCCCCAATTTCTCCGTGTTGCCCCGTTATTGTCAACCCCTACTGATCTATTCTTCAACTCTGTAGTTTTGCCTTTATGCAGCCTGTTGGGTCTGGCTTCTTTGACTTCGCAAAATATACTTAAGGTTCATCCATACTGTTGGATGAATTAATAGTGTTTTCCTTTATACTGTCGAGTAGAATACCATTGTATGGATGTACTAATTTGTTTTATTTATTCATGTTCGACGATTCGATCTGGGCTGGTTAGAATTTTTAGCAATTTCTATTTTAAATTGTTTTAATATTATTTTCTGTTAAATATTGTATAAATATTAAATATGATTATGATTTTAAATATTATAAATCTTGTTAAATATTTTAAATTTATATATGAAATTATTTTTGAAACAATACATTTTAAGAATCCAGTTTATCTGAAATTGAAGTTCAGACTCATGGATATAATGTGTGGCAAGTTAGGGAAAAATTGGGATAGTAACAACATACTCTTATTAGACTGTGGAAAAGTTACGTATTTTTAAAGATTTTAATATGTTGTAAATTTAAGATATGATTGTATATTAAAGTCATTTTCTTTCAACCTTAAGTGAGATAAAGCCCATAAATCTATTACTAGGGGTTTGCTGGCTTCTTGCATTTCTTTGATGCAAATGAAGTAAGTTAGTCATTGCCTTACATCTTCAACCATGTTTTTCTGCCATTCTTTATTATGTATCTCCTCTTCCTTACTTTTTGGAAGTGATTTAATCAGTTATTCTTCTACATCTCCCCCTTTACTGCTGCCTTAAATTGTTGGGTGATCATGGTGGAAGTGGCCATTGTCTTGGAGAGTTATTGTGGCTTCTGAGAAGTAGGCACTATGATAAACAGTGGTCATGACAGTTGCAATCCCAGGGTTATTGTCAGCTTTGCTGGAGACCTGGGCAGCCTACTTCATCAGCTAAGGGCTATGGTCCATTTCTCAGTACATGAAGAAAACCTTCAGTTTGTTTAATTACACTGTTTTAGGGTGGATTTCCATTGTTTTAAGAAGATTATTCTTCTTTGTACTTTTGGTTTATCTTCCTCCCCTAAAAGTAAAGCATTTCACATTATTTGAGAAAATGCAGTGGGTAATGTTGATATGATTACTTCATATGGCACTTTCAGTAACCATTTCATAACCTATAACAACCTTTATAATTGTGAAATAAGATGTGGTTTTTATTTATTGTGTCTCATGGTGGCATGATACATGAATATTAAAAAGTTAACTTTTTCTTTTAGAAGTTATGTTTTGAATGTTTTGGCTTTTCAAAGTATGACCTAGAGAAAAATTTATTATTCTTATTGTTTCAATATTTATAGTGTTACAAAACCTTAAGCATATTGGGAAGTGGGTTTTTCATCTTTAAAATGTATATGTATATGAATATATACAGAATATATATGTATACATACACATGCATATTATAGTGTCTGTATTATACTTCTCCAAGTTACTTTTTATATTATTACTTGTATCAGTGCTAAGACAATGGTAAGTGTAACTAGATAAAATTTGGGAGATGGTGAAACACTGTTAAGAATTTAAAATAACTTAAATATAACTAAATAGATATGAAACTATCTTAACATATTTACATAGTTGTGGAAATTCTTAAAATATCTATTTTAAATCTTTAAAAATTTTTAGTGAATGAGACTTTAAATGTTGATGTGAAAATAGAATATTTCATATTTCATGATTTTTTTTCACTTTAGAACAAACTATCAGGATTATGTGGAAACTTTGACAAATGTACTTCAAATGATATGACCACCTCCAATAACTTAGAAGTGAGAAATGCCCAAGTATTTGGAGATAGTTGGGCATTAGGGCAGGTAAGTAGAATATATGTATTATAGAACTCAACAAATATTTTTTGATATGTTTATTCACTTAATCACTTTTTCTTATAGGAAAATATATTTAGATAATACTACTTTATGTCATATTTGTATAGTAATTCCTAAGTGACAAATCACATTTACCTTCTGTAGAGCTTGTGACAATCTTGTAATGTAAAGGGTGTTGTCTCTATATGATAGATGAAGAAACTGAGGCTCAGGAAGGTTTAATGACTTGCTTAATATTGTATGTCCAGAAAGAAGCAGAAATGACATTCAAATTCATGTCTTTTAATCTCATGTTTTTCCTTCCATAGCAAATGCTCTATCAATGTATTTATATTTCTAATAATATAATTTTTGCCAACTCAAAGCAACGAGAAAATGAAGGCAGAATTTCTCACCATTTGTTCTCCGCACATGGTTGTGGGGGAGGTGGGGATGGGTAGGGAATGGATTTGTGGTCAGCTACCTCTGGGAGCAATTTGAATAAAGTAAGTTAGACATATTTCTTTTTTGAAGGAATTCTTGAGGAATTATAAGCTGCCAAGGGAGGAATAAACCTGAAGTGTTTACCAACTTATTGACACAGAACCTATTTTTATGTATTAGTTGTAAAAGAAATAGTGTCCTGTGGGCCACACTTTGAGAAACGCTGAACTAACTCAGAAAACAGAATCGAATTGGAAATCAGCGTTACTCTTTTCTTTTCCTTTTTCCTTTTAGCCTACTTTTCTTTCTAGCTGAAAGTGGTGTCCATAACTACAGCTTTTTGATTTGTTACTATTTGGTTAATTTGCTTTCCACTTTACCTAGTTTACCTAATATATCTAAATTTCTTTAAAAACATAAATGGGGTCTAGGATAAAGCACTCACCTAATTCAGTAAAATTCAAGCAGCATATTTGAATGTAGCCCAAGCTGAAAATTACAAATATTTTATTTAATATATGAACTATCTACTTTATAGAGAGATACAAAATCCTTTTTATTATGGCTCTCATACATCTTGTTGCACTTAGAAGTCTTTGAAGAAATTATCTTACATTTGTCCTTTTAAAATGAATTAAGGAATAACCAATTTATAATAAATATTTGGAGTAATCAAAGAATTTTATACTCACTATAATATGTATTCTTATTCATACTTAATGGCCAAAACTAAAAATTTTTTTAAAAGTTTTTTCATTTGGTAAGTTCAATTTAGCGCTTAGATGTTTTCCAGGTTATAGGAACCCATAATAGGATTAAAACACAACCTCTGTCATTAGGAATTTAGAGTCTAGATTAGTAGTTGAGCTAGAAAAATTAAGAATGGACATATGAAAGAGGTGCTTTGATAGAGGTGAACAAAGCATTGGCTTCATTATGCTCAAAGGAAGTTTCCCAAAGAAGATGCCATTGGGCTGAATCCTATAAGACACAGGAGCTAGAAAAGTGAAGATGTTGGGAAACAGTGTAGCAGCAAAGGAGGGAATGGTCCATTAGAAGGTGTCAGGAAGACGGGTGCCTAATGGGAATTTCAAAAAATTCAATATGGCAGCTCTGGGGGGGGGGGGTTGGAAGTTGTCAGTGGCTGGAATGCAAAGTATAGAGTGCAAGCTATGAGTGCTAGGATCTAAGGTCCTAAAGTAGTTAGGAGGCTCTTATAATCCAGCTAGTAATGTTAAGTCAGAGAAGATTTAGAAAACTATACAAATTTCAGAGGCATTAAAGATTAAAGTCATCAGCATCTGTTGAAAGGTTGCGTTAGGAGAATCTGGAGAATTCAAGAAAGTCTCATACCTTTCTGACTTATTGGGTAGTTGCTGTACTCTTCCCTAAGGGAGGGCAAAAAGGAGAGGAGATAGTGGAGGAAAGTGGGCCAGATAAGAACAGGCTAGGATGCATTGAGAGAGAAGCTACAGTGAAATTTACATGGAGATGTCCAGTTTTGAGATTCAGGAAAGATATTTGGGCTGGAAATACAGATTTGGCAGTTACTAGAATATGCAGGTTGTTGAAGCCATAAGAAGTGTACAGAATGAGAAAAATAGAGGTTTGAGGATCAAGCTTTGCACAGAAGGGAGGGGGCAGAAGAATGGGGAAGTAGCAGCCATTGAATTAGGAAGAAACTCAGAAGAAAATGGTATCACAAGAAATAAATGTGGAGAGACATTTAAGAAGGGCAAAGTAATAAGTAGAGTCAAAGGTAGTGAAAGGTCAGGTGAGATGAAGACCGAAACATTGCCTTTTATATTTAAGCAACTCTAATGAAGAGATCATTGATGACATTTTCAGGGCAGTTTCGGGGAGGTGGATTAGAAGAGGCAGAGACCAAGTTGCTGAGTACGTGGGAGGTGAGCCTAGAGACACGTGTGCATGTACAACTCCTCAGAGGATGGCTCTGACGGAAATGAATGAGCTGAAAATTAAAGGAAAGAGAATCAATTGCTCACGTAATTTTTTAATGACTGCATTTGAGACAAATTTGAAACCATTTACCTCTACTCTCTAATATCGCCAGAATTTTAATAGTATGCTTAATTATTTTCAAAAAATAATACATACTATTGAGTTGGCTGAACACGGATGCTTTAGGTAAAACTTGTCTAAAGGAACGAGAATATATGAGATGTGATTGTAATGATGGACAATAGTCTGGTTTACTCTGGTTTACTCTGGTTTCAGCCTCAGAAGTCACCCCTTTGAAAACTTTCTCTTTTCTCTTATTTCTCTTCAACAGTGTGAAACCCCAAGTGAATTATTTAAACCCTGTGAAGCACATCAAAACAAATTTCCTTATGCCAAGAAAGAGTGCTCCATTTTGTACAGCGATGTTTTTGCTCCTTGTCGCAATGTGGTAAATGAATACTTTACAAAACTTTCATATTTACATGGGTATTGCTGTCGCTGTGATACTGAGATGAACAGGACAAAGAATTTAACCAACCGTTGACTTTTTGGATGGACTATCTAACCATTGTCAGGAAGACAAATTTGGTAGTTTGTTCATTGGTAGAAGTGATGCATTTAGTTGATTTACTTTCTCCCTCAATTCATCCTATTTAACAGCATACATTTGTACACATTTATTGTAATATTCTGTTCTACTTTATGAAGCATTTTAATAATTCTCAAAGCCAGAAATGATTGGTCAAAGACAAAAATTTTTGTTTTTATTTAGAGAACATTGCTGCATGGACATCTTCTTCTTCTTCTTCTTCTTCTTCTCAACCCAATGTATATTTAAAAGTATTAGTAGTGGCACATTTAAAAGTGTCTTAAAAGCATATGCCAAGATGGAGTAACTTAAATTTTTAAATGCCTTCCCAACATAATAATTTTAAGCCTCAATAGTTTAAAAAATGGCTTAAGGTATTCATAAAAATCACTAAAAGTACAATTGGTGATAGAACATTCTTTTAATTCCATGCAAATATGCTAATAAACAATGAGCTTGTACAAAATATCAAAATATGATTATATTGAAGTTATTGAAATCACATTTTTTGTTAAACCCATTATCTGTTTTGCTGGTTCTTTGATTTTACATTTGCCTAATTCCTTTCTCCTTTGGTCCCTATAGAGGTTTGCAACGTTGAGAACTCTAGGTGGCAGTGTTAAGTTGATAATACCAAATTTTGAAAACCTACTAGTTTGTTTTCTTTAAGAAGTTTGAGTTTTAATCAGTTGTGGTTAGTACTTATTGAAATGAACTCATTTTCATTTCATTTTCAGATTGATGTTACTTCTTTTGCCAAAAATTGCCATGAAGACACATGTAACTGTAATCTTGGTGGGGACTGTGAATGTTTATGCACAAGCGTGGCAGCTTACGCATACAAATGTTGTCAGGAAGGGGTATCTGTTCACTGGAGGTCATCCACTGTTTGTTGTGAGTACCCTAGTGAGAATATCATCACCAGGTGGGAAACTTATAAGGAGATTAATTTGTCCTATCACAGAACAAATACCATGGAATTCACGCAAACAGAATTTAAGATAACTAAACTTTCTATTCTTTTGACAATGCAGATAAACTGTAGTACAGCTAAAGGGTTTATAAAAATAAACATCGAGGTAAAATTTTCTATTCTGTTTGACTCTTGTCAGTTTGACATTCGAACTGTAAATTGTATACCATCCTCAAATTGTTTATGACTTCATTCCCCTTACGGCTGTGAAATTTCCCTGTTCTGATTATAAGAATCAGATTTGAGTCTTTAAACTTTTCATTTACTTATGTAGATGGCAAGTCATCTAAAGATTTTAACACTTTGAGTTCCCATTTCTAAGTAGGCAGATATATTTGCCTACTTATAATCTTACAAAATTTAATTTTTCAACACAACATTCTTAAAGAATCCTCTTTGCTCAGAGGAAGTTCCTAAATAATGATGTCATTCTGTGTTCTTTCACTTGGTCACTGATAAACATAGAGCAATATTTTGCATACTTTCAGATAAGAGGTTAGACTTTTATAGAGTTTAATATTTATTCTTTTATTTTTTTAGCTCTTGACTGTGAATATTACAATGAAGGTATGTAATATTTAAATAAAGATTATTACTATAGCCATTCTGTGGATGTATTTTCAGAGTAAGAGTTTTTCAACAATGTGGGAACAATAGTTCATAATTCAGTATATAACTCAATGAACACCTTTACTTTCTAAAATTTATATAAATTTCTAAGTATTTGAGTTAAAATTTATTTCCTGTAAAATAAAAAGAGTGTTAACTAAGTTTTCAGCATTTAGGAGGCCCTCAGTAAATGGTTTTTGTATGACATGAATGAATTAATGAGTGAAGATAGCTAATTTTTTAGGCAAAAAGGATGAAAGACACATACCAAATGCTTCTCTTTTATTGTTTTGTGTAAATATAAACATTAGTCAAACATTATGTCATAAATATCAAACAATTAGTATAATGATAAGCATGTAAGGAATTTATTTTGCCATCATTGTAGGCAAAAATAATTACATATTATCAGAATGAGAATTTATAGATTTAATGGTAATAAGAGGAGGTGCTACCTAAAACTAAGAAATTGACATAAGAAGAAACAGAGTATTACATCCTCAGTGAAAATGCCAGATAATGGCAGAATTAGAGCCTGCTTTATTATCAAACCTGCTTATTGAGGAAGGTGTAGCCACTTAAACCTAATTCAAACAAGTAAGATAATCCAGGACAGTGTTCAGTGTTCATTTTGTCAGTGACTGGACAAATTCTGGACTCATGATGGGATAAATTAGAGTAATAGTTAAAGGGAAACTGGGCCATTACAAAAACCCCAAGCAACTAATCAAAAGCATTTTTGGTGCCTTATTGAGCTAGGGAGAAATCTGTCAGCTACAAATACCCAAAGAAAGCCAGATAATTTTAGAGAAATAGAGATGATGGATTAAAAAGAAAATTGACATTTTAGTTACATTTATGGAAGTTTGATGGAGAAAAAAAACCCAAAATTAAAAAAAATTCAGTGGTAGTTAAAGAAAATATAAACCAAAAATATCTCCTGTTGAGAAGTTCACACACATGTGCATGTGAGTGCACATGCGTGTGCGCACACACAGACACATTCTATATCAATCCTTTGGAGGTCATGCTGAAATTGAGACTGATTCCCTAATAGTAATAGCTTTTATTGTTAACTACTTTATGTATATCATATAATTTAAGCTTCAAAATATGCCTGTAAGGTAGTACTATTAACACTTTATAGAGGAGGAAACTGAGGACCAGAGGGGTTAAAATAATGGTCAAAGTCACTTAGTCAAAAATGTAGTAAACTGAGATTTGTAAGCAATCTGATTCAGAAGCAAAGAGCTTGACCTCCATGCTGCACTGTCCTGAGTATGGTTAATAAACCCCAAACTCAGAAAGATCACCACACACTGTTACCATGCGCTCTACACAATGTACACAGACATCAGTTTGAAAAAAATTGCTCCAGTAACTTCCTCACTTAAGAATGCCTGCCTCACACAGTTCTGCTGCAAAAATCTCCATCTGTGCCTTTGTACTTTCTGGCATTTCTTCTGTAGTCCTTTGGGTCCCAAAGCAGAATTTTCTATGAATATTGAATTTCTACCTTTTGCTTCTTGGTATATTTTGCTTTCTCTCAACAAGTCCCCTGCACTATTGTGATGCTTCTTTTTTCTAATGTGTTCTAGGATTCTTCAAACCACTTCCTCTGGTGTCATCTATAATATTCAGAGGACGAACATGGGGCATTTAGCCTCCGTGGGACACTGATTGACTCAGTGGAGTGACAGGGGAATCTGTTTCCTATGATCAAAATAATAGGCAAAAGCATTAACTGGCCAAGGAGAGTAGGAGTTTGCAAAAGTAATGCAATGAAGATAGATGATTGAAGGGGAATATAGAATTGAGATTGTTGATACTTGTTATGAAAAGAAAATTGTTTAAATGAGTATTTTTAATAGGCTTCATTCCCACTAATTTTATAGATATTTTAAATCTACTTAGTCTTCTTAGGATATGCAGCACTGATACATTTCTTCCTTTATTTAGTACATACCAGGCACTGTGTTATCAAGGTACTTATCAATATTTCAAGCTAATGCAGAAGTAAATAATTGTGATTCTATAAGAAGAAAATTTTAAAAAGTAGGAGAATTCAGAGGTTACCGTTGATACTATTTCAGTAATCTTTAATGCAAAGGCTATATGTAACATCTTCATATTAATTTTATGGCATTTACTAAAAATACAAAGATTTTATTATTGTGATTGCTGTCAGTGAGCAAGGACTTCAATATTCCACTAAAACTGTTGTGCAAGTTTTAAGCTCAGAGTGATTTTATTAGCCAGGATATGCCTAATATTGTGTTTAAATAATCACTGAAGGAAATGATTGCTTTCAGTAGGTGGTGAAATTATACTCTCCCTAAAGAAAATTAATGATAAAGTCAATGATTTTTGTCTTAATTGCCAGTGAAAATTCATGAGTATCCAAATATAAGATATCAATCAACTGGGAGACAATTCAGAAGCTTTCAATTTTTATACAAATGGATTTTTCAGGTGAAAATTATCTCTTCAGGTTGCTGTTAGTAAAGGACCCATGCTGTGGACAAGAGAAGATTTTGTTTGGTTGTCTAATTCATTTCCCTTATTCTTATATCGAATGTCCATGAGGGTGCTTCAGTCCCTCAAGTTGTAGTTTTATATGTCTTCTTCATTTTGAATTATATCTCATTGTGATTTACATACTTATCAATTAATTTATACATTATTTACATATTTATACAAACCAACATATTTATAAAATGAAATACATTTGTATCTGGGAAGTTTATGTTGCTCTTATCTCTCTTAGAAAATGAGCCAGCAAATAGTGGAGACTAATGATATAGCTTTCTTTGGTTCTTGTAGATTTGGGCTCATAAACACTGTGCATTGTGTGTATTTGTCAGAGCAATGGGGAGGCCATGCTATGGGCTCATGGAGAGATTCTCCACTGTATCTGTTCAGTTCCATCTTGGTGGGAGCAATTGTCTTCAAGTCTCCATCTCTACTCAAGTTGTTCAAATTCCTGGTAACTCTTTCTCTCATGGCTTGTAAGGGTCCCCAGGTGCTCATTGGTGAGGTGTCTCCAGTCTGTGGAGGAGTCAACATTTGAAGATAACTTATCCTGAGTCCTTGCCTCTTCTCTAGGTCTTCATGAAGGAAATTTTGGTTCTTGGTCCCCTTTTTGCTTCAAAGACTTTTGACTCCAGTCTAATTTCTCCCTTCCCCCAAACCTGATCTTCAGTCCTGAAAGAGGAAAAAAAAAAATCCTAACCCTCTGATTTCTTTAGTTATTTTCCCCCCCTCCATCTTTAGAGTGGGATTTGTGAGGAAAATTGTTCTTGAGATAAAAATTAGAGGAAAGAAGGAATGAGAAATTCACTGACAGCAACTGGATTGATCTTTTATGATAGCACTTGCCACATACATATTAATATTTTACATAACCTATAACATAGAAAATACACACGCACTTATGCCAAGCATACAGGTGATAATTATGTAACCTAATTTTGATGATTCAGAAGAAACTTCAAAGTTTTATAGTCTCTCAGTTATATTAATCATGGAGATTAGGCTGGCATGGAGATTAGGCTGGAGGTAAACTGAATTTATTATCACAAAACCTAACTCATTATTTTTTTGAAAATCATGAACTTACCTGTAATTCATAAGATAAGGTTTGCAGAAAAGTTATTCTGATTGAGTTTCGAGTTTGTCTCTACACTAATAAGGTTTTTACTACAGTAAATATTTTCCATTTTATATGGAGCTAGTTAAGTGCATGAGAAGCAATAGCACAAGTAAAAAGACTTTGGACATCTTTGTTGAGCTTCGTCCGATTTTCTTTTTTATAGACATGCCTCACTGTCAGTAATTCCCCAAACAGAAAAATATCGTAGATCACATCTGTGACTTCTGTTTTCATGCAATGCGACCTATTAGAGAGAGATGATTTTTTAGAAGACTTTCAATATCCCTGGCCATAGATAGAGATAAATTTATGTTTATTGAGAATAGGTTCAAATCATGCAATATTAGAGTGGAGAGTTACCTAGACAAACTTCTTCACCTAGGTAAGAAAAACGGAGATCCGGAAAGCTCGAATCAATCTTCTAAGGAGCACTGTTTTACCTATACAGATACTTGTAAACATATATACATATCTGAAATATATGTTTTAAATTACACAATCTAAATATGATGTATATATTCCAATTTGTTATAGTATGTTATTTTTTAAAAAATAGTTCACTTATTGTATCAAAGATAAATACTTAAGTGCACAATAATTTTTGTGGTATTTCTTTGTTATTAACATCTATCCCATTGAAATGTCAGCTTGAAATGTAAAACTCCAATGCCAATTTATACTTGTAAAACTCCTGTGAATATTTATAATTCTCTTATCTGCATTTAACTAGGGCTTGGAGAAGGGCCATACATGCTGGCAAGTTATGGACAGAGTGGCCTTGTTCTGGGAGCCAATATGACCAGTAGAAGCATTTTCTCTTTGCCAAGGAGTAGTATTCATGGCAATTTATTTTTTAATTTTATGATCACTCCAGGCCTTTTTAAAGAGAAGGCATCATGTAAGTATAATTTCCAATTGAAAATAAGAATTTCATTTTCCATTTACATTGTTTTTCATTTATTCATGTAGTAGCTATTAGCCGGGGATCTAATACATTTATGGCTTTTTTTTTTTAAGATTTTATTTATTTGACAGCGAGAGAGACACAGCTAGAGAGGGAACACAAGCAGGGGGAGCGGGAGAGGGAGAAGCGGGCTGCCCGCCAAGCAGGGAGCCCGATGCGGGGTTCGATTCCAGGACCCTGGGAACATGTCCTGAGCTGAAGGCAGACGCTTAACAACTGAGCCACCCAGGCACCCCCATTTATGGCATTTTTTAGGTGTCCTAAAGGGTATAAAATAAGAAACTGGTACACGAACCAACTATCTCTTTTGTATATAAAATCTTTTTTTTGTTTATCTCTTAGCATACATACATTAGAATTGAAATTATTTGACTGAATTTTTCGTCCTAAATAAAGCACAACTTAAATTTTCATAGTAACCATGGTAGACTTGATTTGAAATTTTTGAAATTTTGATTTGATATCAAAGTAGTTAAATATTAAGAAAATAAATCAGAATCTAGAAAGTCTGTTGTCCTTTATGGCCTTGTCTTTCCTGGTACCTGGTCCCACATTTACTGATTTCCATCTGCAGATCTATACTGGTCCTATCCACTTGGCACCTGTTCTAACTAATGGTTAGTGTCCCCTTCTGACTGGAGATAATCAGGCTGCATTGGTGCTATACTAGCCCTACTTAGAATCACTCGTGAGGTGTTATATGAACTTAGAAAATATTTATTAAATGAATCAGACTTAATTTTTTTTATCTATTTTGAGAAATCTCATGATTTTCTAGTTAGAATGAATTGCATTCTTCTTATTAAAAAACTTAGTTCTTTTTAATCTATGAAAACACCTATCACAGTCTGAAGTTCCAATTTATGTGTTTGTTCCATACTTTTCCTCTGAAAAAGATTTCTTTTATTCTTTTTTGCATCCTCTAGGGCTCAACAGAAGGACTTGCAAGTTTTAAGATATAATCAATGCCTTTGGAATTATACATTGGATTTGAGCAAGCTCTTCATTTTATGATTTATAATAAGTGATGTTTTAATAAAAAAATCCTAATGGATTTAAACTAAAACAATTAAAACCTAAAAAATTAAGGTCTAAGAAATTAAACCTAAACTCTATTAAAAAAACTCTTATATCATGGCTTTGAGGAAAACCCTTTCAAGCATTTAAAAAAAAGGATGACATTTCTCAAATGTTTTATAATTGCTCATTAGCCTTTGACCATCTATTGGGAAATAGACAATAATGTTGAGCAAATAGTTTTTTCTTAATGCAGCAAGATCACTTGCAAGATTATTTACCCATTAAGAGCCCAGTTATATTGTAATGCAATGACATGCCTAAATTGATCTGTTTCCTATTCTTTTAGATCATCCAATTTAGCTAATTGGAGAGCCTGTGCATTTGAAAATGTTAAAGCTTGCAAATACAAATATGTGTTCAATCAGTCATTCAGTTCCCTGTATGAAATTGTGTGTGCTGGGGTCCTAAGTTGATATTTCTTTTTTCCCCCAAGGGACATGAGAAATTATTTAAAAAATAGAACTCAGCAAAGACTGATCTTTTTGAGTTTTTGAGCTAACAATACATTACATTAAAATGTTAATTTTCTTTTTAAAGATATTAGAATTCATCTCTGAAATCTTAGAGATGGTATTCATTATACATGGCAGTTATGCAGTTCTGTCTTTGCAAATACATTTTACAATGCTGGTTGATGATCTCCCTCTGAGAACCCAGGCGCAAATCAAACACGCTGCTCTATGTTTTACAGCATTGGCACTTGTTTCCTTGGAGTCTGCCGAAAGGCCAAACTACTTTCTCTATGTCCACGATGATGACACTCTTAGTTTGAAACTGTGGCAGGCAAATTCAGCCTTCCATCGAAGAGCCACATTTTTCCACCATCAGGGTCTCTGGATTCCTGGTTACAGTGCATTTGAGTTATACAGCAAAAAAGGCTTTTTCATCATCCTCACAGATTTTAGTGTCAAAGCATCAAAATATGATGATTCCGAAGAATTCAAACATTCAAGTAGCTTCAGCATAGAAGGTATGGTTTCTGAGATCTTCAAAAGGAGAATCAATAGATAATTTACCTTATGGCAAAATATCAAAAATTTTTAAGTCATTTGTAAACGAGTCCCAGTAGACTAGCTGGTATGACCTTGAGTGAGTAAGTTTCTTAACCTCTTTGTCTTTGGTTTATGTGAAATTAGAATGGGGGAAATAATAATACCTACTTTATAGAGTTATTATGTCACATAAATTAATTGGCAGATAGTTTAGAACAGCCTTAAATAATGTTACTTTTAATTATGGTCCCAGTTATTACTTTTAGGGCTATCTGGACTTTGGAAACTGAGCTTCCTCACATCTCTTGGGTCTACTGCTTGTACTTTTTCTTTCCTAGAAGGCAGCTTCTCAATAACCTGATTCTTAATGATAAAGGCAGCACGTTTATCTCTATCTTTTGAATAGTAAGGTATCTGGTTCCATTGACTTCTGGAAGATTTCCCTGGTTCAGTAGAAGCCTGGTTTTATTTCTAGAAATCCTTGCAGTTTTATAGCTGTTGAATTTTCTGAATTTCAGAGAGGAATCTTCACTTCCTCATCTGATGTTTTTTCAAAATGTAGGAGCTTAACATATATCTTGGATCTCCCAAATAAATTACTTCATTTTAACCTGTGATTTGTTTCATTCATTCATTTGCCTTTTCTGTTGTGGATAAATTTCTGCAAACCTCGATAGTCTTTGGATTTTAGGAATTCAGATGAGCTTCAAATTTTTGCCTATTAAAAAGGGTTCCTGCACTCATGAGAAAAAGTCACTGATATGTCTATACTACATTCTATAGAGCAGATATGATGTTTTTACTTGACTTTACTTAAAAGTTGAATGTTATGAGACTCTGTTCGCCCTCCAAGCTAGTTAGACTCAGACCCAGTGGCCCCACCTAAGTTTTGGACAACTGTTGCCAATGGCATCATTAGAATCTCAGAAACTGATCTTTGTGGAGTTCTTAAAACTAGGAAACTCTAGGGATCTACTCTAGTCTTAGAACCAATCCTCTGTCAGGACTCACAATTCCAGTGACCCAGATCTAATGACCACTCTAATCTTTAGATGCACAGATGCCTTCCAAAAAGTTTGATTTTCCTACCCATACTTTAGAATTCCATTCTGTATCCAGAATCTGAGAAACATAACCCCTACCATGAATTTTCTCCTTTATGGAGCTCTCTTCTCCAGATATAATTTTGGACTGCTACAGAAAGACTATTCTATGTTGTCAGAAGAGAGAGTACTAGCAGAATTTGTAAAAGAAAACTCTTCAATCAAGGGAGGTTTTATAACTTAAGCATGTATTATTAAAGCCCATTCATTTGTTTTTGTCATCAGATAATTCTTACCATGTACAAGGTAATGCTCTAAGTTCTGTGAGAACAAGGATGGAATGCTCTCCCTAGGTTTGATGTCAGGAAACATGTCTTTGGTCTTGCCATTTTCCTAATTGTTTGAACTTGGCAAGTCATTTGGCTCCTTTGAGCCTCATTTTTTTTTTCATTTATAAAATGAAAATAATACTCAATAGGCTTGCTAGGATAAAATAGAATAATGGACAAAAATTACTTTGCAAAAAGTAAAATTCCAAACAAGTGTTCGGTATTATGACATGTAGATCATTAGAACCCAGTGAACATAAAGGGAAAAGATTTTGAATTTTTCATCGCTTTCTCCAACTGGTGGGTTTTAAAAATCTTTGGAAGGTAGACTAACATTTAAATATTCAAACTAACCATGAAATATTTTGATCACCAAGTTATTGTCATGTCTTTTTCCCTAGCTCTGTCTTTTCTACAGCATTATGGTCAAGGAAGGGTCAAACCCTAGAAGGGTTACTATCATAAATCATTATATTTCAAGCAGTACATTAAAAATATGTGCAATCTAGACTTTCTTATTTCTCCAGAAATACAGGCAGCAGTGCCCTACCGGAGGATGTGTGAATGGAGATACGAACCTTGTGCCACTCCCTGCTTTAAAACATGCAGTGACCCTGAGGCGCAAGCGTGTAAATTTCTCCCACCGTAAGTCGTGTTTAACCATTCAATGCACAACTTCCAGCAGTAGCAGATTCTTCTCTCAGTGGACTTTTTTTTTTTTTTAGAATTTTAAAAGTAAAAGACAGTTCTCAAGATTCATTTGTATGTGTTCTATACTGAATAAAGAATTAATTTCCTTGTATTCAAGCAGTGGTTATTGAGGGGTTGTGATGTGGCAGGAATTCTAGCTGATATGGATGTAGTACTGAACGAAACAAAGTATCTCCCCTCATGCTGCTTACACTTTGTTGGGTTAAAGCAGAGAATAAGCTAATGAAAACATAAATGTGTAATACAATATATTGGTAGATGGAGATAGGTGTTGTGGAGAAACAGAAAGGAAAGTAAGAGAGACAGAGAGCATAAGACATGTGTGTCTTTGCTAATTAACATAGGGTGGTCAGAGAAAAACACATGAACGAGGTAGTGTGTGGTCAGAGATGTAAAGGAAGGAAGGGAATTGGCTATGTAAATGTCTGGGGAAAGATCTGAGAACAGTACGAAGGTCCTGGGGTGGGAATATATCTGGTGTGTGTGAAGATAAACAAGGAAGTCAGTTAGTTGGGACAAAGTGAACAAAACTAAAAGAAGTAGGAGATGAAACTGGAGAGTCATGGTGGTGTGCAAATCACATAGGGCCTTGTGGTCCATGGTGGGGACTTTGTTTTTTCCTCTGAGCAATGCCCTGGTATATTTTGGACAGAGAAGTGACATGGTTTGATTTATGTTTAAAAAGTTTCCTCTGGCTGTTGTACTGACTCTTGGGAGGGCGGAGGACAAGGGCAGAACTGGTCAGTAATTCAGGTAAGATGTGAAAGGGATTTGACTAGGTTGCTAGCCCTGAAAGTTGTGAAAAGTGTGAAGATTCTGAATATATTTTGAACTTAGGGCCATGGGTTTTACGGATTTAATATCAATCATGAGAGAAAAAGGAGTCAGATTCAAGGTTAGACATTAGCAATTTTTAGGTAGAACCATTTGAAATTACCATTTTTGTAGTAAAAATTGCTCAAATATTAGATGTTTCCACTTAATGGGGTGACTTAGTTGCCATCTATTGAGGTAGGGAGGATGGTAGGGGAGCAATCTGCAGGAAAAGTCAGGAATTTAGTTTTGAGGATATTAAATTTGAGAACAAAATTGTTCATTAGATTTGGCAAAACAGAGAATACAAAGAGCCAAAACAGAGACAGAGTATAAACAGCTTCTTTTTTTTTTTTTTAAAGGAGTTTTGCTGTAAAGGAGAACAAAGAAATGGAACAATAATAGGAGGGAATATTTTTTAAAGGATCATTTTACATGAGGCATCTGTGAGCTTCATTTCTGTGATAGAGCCTGGGTCTACAAAAGGTTCTGGGCACATGAATGAATGAGACACAGCACTTCTTTCCAGTCTTTAGGAAGAGGACAGAAACAAAACCCGATAATGATAATACAGTGGAAAGAGGGCTGAAGCAATAATGAAAACAACTAGCACACTGTAGTCTTTGTAGAGGGACTCACACGGTGCCGAGTGCTGTGAATTGGGTCATCTCTTTATCCCCACTGTCGGGGATAAAGAGGCACAGGGAGGTGACACAATTTGCTCTCTATGACACAGTTTCTAGACACTCGGGCCAGGAATTGAACCTCTACTGGGTGTGAAGTGCCGTGGGAGCAGAGAGAAGGAAGTATTTCTATTTCTATTTCTTTCTTTCTCTTTTTTAAGATTTTATTTATTAATTTGAGAGAAAGAGCGTGCACAAGTGGGGGAGGGGCAAAGGGAGAGAAAGAGCAGATTCTCCGCTGAGCTGGGAGCCCAAAGTAGGGCTCTATCCCAGGACCTGGAGATCATAACCTGAGCTGAAGGCAGAAGATGCTTAACCATCTTAGCCACCCAGGCGCCCCTCTATTTTCTTAAAAATAAGGACAGCTGGTTCTGTATAAAAAGGAGACATCTCCAACATTCACTTGGACCTCTTATGTTCACACACCTATTTCCTGCCTCTTCTGGTAGCCATCAGGAGGAAGGGACTCAACGGGGTGGGGGGAGCACACTGAGTTGGGCACTGGGGCAAGGAGGGGAGACAGAGGGCAGAGAGCATCACCCACCCAGGCACAGGGGAGGAAATGAGCTATAGTTTGAAGTAGCATATTATTTCTTGTGGTATAACAGTCTCCTAGGCGGCTGAACCCAGATCCTCAGTGCTTCCGTAGTTTGGTCTATAGCTTATTCCAAAACTTCTCTTTCCATTAGGATTCAGAGAAGAGATTCAAGATGAAACTTTGCCTCTCCCAAGCTTTCTCATCTCTATCTTCTTTCAACTTCTCCCTCTGCCCTGCACTGAGATGCCTAATTATTTCTCCTGAGGGAGACTCAAGTACAGATCTGGGGCTTTTTTTTTTTTTTAAGATTTTATTTACTTATTTGAGAGAGGCAGAGAGAGATCATGAGAGGGCAAACGGTCAGAGGGAGAAGCAGACTCCCTGTGCAGGGAGCCTGACGCAGGACTTGATCCTGGGACTCCAGGATCATGATCTGAGCTGAGGGCAGTTGCTTAACCAGCTGAGCCACCAAGCCACCCTGGAGCTGGGGCTTTAACACACCTCTGCACCCCTCCTCCAAGTCCCCCACAGAACCGCGATCCTCGTTCTAGATTTTTGCAGTTTCTGGCACATAGCAAGTGTTAAAAACAAAAATATCTAGTGGAAATGAGAACTCCTATGAGAAAAGATGCCAACTAGCATACCATAGAGCCCATATGTAAATACAGTTTTTCCCTTTATGTAATATACCTATTATAAGAAATGGTCTACATCTGAGGTATTTATTTATCAGTCAGAAGTTGAACAGATGATCAGTTGTGTGACAAAATAAAGAAGAATCTGCTGTGTGCAACTATGAAGGCATTTTAAAGGAATAAGTTACTGATTTTTTGCAAAATATTTTAAGAAAGTGGCTGTGGTTTTGACTTGCATTAAGCAATCACGAAGTAATTGAGTTGCACAAAAAATTGATGTTTATTTAATTTAATGATAACCTACTGGCCCTAGTCTCTCCATCCATATAGTAACTTTAATTTTTGTGTTTTGTTTGATGAAATTTAGAGTAGACTAGGAATATCATACACCAATTAAAGTTTTATTAATCAAGTTCATTTTATAAAAAAAAAAAAAATTGGTCACATAAACTAAGCTATTTATGTAAAAAAAATCATCTGAGAGGGAGGTATCCAAGAGATGGCTAAATGTGTCTCATGTTAGAAGAGAAATTAGCTTTTCTTGTTTTTTAAAAAAGTGTTGCCTGGATTTCTTTCCATGAACTAGTGCCCTCTGGTGGCAATATTTACTCCTAATGTCAGGTTCATTTTCATCCTGAACTGGAAAGAGGCCTTGGGTATTTTCAATTCAGATTCTCTACAGATATTGGAAATGTCTAAAAATATTTAAAATGTTATTACTAACTTCTAGTGTATTTGAAAGTCCGATAATCAAGGCTTTTTATAAAAATATTTGTGTTTATTCTCTTTAGCATGTATGAATCTAATTGGTTATACACAAAAGATTGCTTATTTTCTTTGAATCAGAACAAATTGGACTGAGCGTCAATTAGACAAGAAAGAAAATGTAACCTCACTTCTTATATTGACTTCATTCCCTTAGATAAAAGCATTCCAGATGACCACTCTTGTCTTTGGCCCATGATGTCCAAGCCATAGCGCCTTCAAATTTGGGACCCCTGCTTTGCTTCTGTGCCATGCATGAGAAGTGGAGATCCTTAAGAAAACCGAACATCTGGAATTTGAAATCCAATATCCATAGACTTATATACAACCATATCCTCCCGGGGCACTGCCAAACATTTGGGGTCTTGAGAACCAACCCTTCTGCTCCTCCCCTCCCTGTTCTAGAAGAACAGCAACCATGTTCTACCTCCATCCCTCCCACCTGGAGAGTCCTAATACCTTTTCAATGATTTAGGGCTTAATAGTACTCAGGGAGAGCCACCGAATGTCTCTTTTGTCTGCCAGTGTCTTTAAGGCAAGGATATTTTAAAAACATCTCTTTCAACTGAGGTTTGGGGGAGTGTAAGAGTGGAAAGTCCAACAAATACAGATTAAAATCACAATAAATGAATCTTCTGCATTTCCAGTGATTTATAGAGCATGGCTTTAGTGTGTTCCAACCACAAGCGTATGCTTTGAAAATTCTGTGTTCAGATTCTTCATTAATCATGAATGATGTCTGTTTATCATCCCTTAGGGATTGGGATTTCATAAAATGAATTATGATGGAATGGCAGCAAATGGAGCACTCCTTACTGCTTGACAAATAGAGTAGAAGACTTTCAGGAAGAATATGTGTTTGTTGCATATATTAAATACAGTATTTTTTTATTTTAAACTTTTTTCACTTTTTTTTTTTATGTAAAGGGTTGAAGGATGCTTGCCCTACTGTCCTAAAAATATGATCCTTGATGAGGTCACCCTCAAATGCGTTTATCCAGGAGACTGTAAGTGGGAAATTTTCCTAATTTATCCTGAAAAACAAAACACATAAATATTTTTTTCTCTACTGATGGCAAGTGGTTATAAACAGAAGTTTTAGACAACAGACTTTTATAAGATTCTTCTTTAATATCCCTTCCACATTTTTTTTTGTTTCTACTTCTAAAACATATAAATCTTCCCTCTGACACCCCTCCTGTGCTTTCTCTCCCAAAACATTTTTCTTGAAGCTAAAGATCCCTTTTGGAAGTATATATGGGCCTCATTTTAAGCACAGCAGATTAAGGAAGTGTATCTTTGTGCTTTTTGTTTTTATTTTTGTTTTTGTTTTTGTTTTTGTTTTTTGTAGGCATACCTCTGATTCCCACAGAACCTGCGTTAGTGCCACCAGGTAAGCAGTCTCTAATCATGTTTACAGCTATTGTTACCATTTGAAACCCTGAGATTAGCATTATGTAACTTAAGTCTTAGCACACTTAATAACGGCTCACTGACATCAGTATTACCCATTGGCTAGAAAGCCCAGCAGTCACTTTGTTGCGTTCTGTAACTGTTCACTGGCTCAGCATGCCAGGTTTTCTGAACAGCTTCATCATTTGGTTTACTGCTTCCTCTATTTCGGTAGCACAGATAACAAGGACTTCCCTCACTTTTTAAACTTAGAATTTGGGTGTCGCTAAATCGTGCATAAATATTCGCAGTCGTTAAGTAGACTCTGAAGAGAGGCTAATGCAAATGAAGTCATCCTTTGGCACTTCCATTTTTGTTCTGTCCCAGCCTCTGGAGTGGACATTCTGGCTCATACCTCACTCTCTCCCTCTCTAGGAAATTTGGCATAGGAAAGAGTTTGATAAATCTGTTCACAGTAAGGCTTGACAAATGTAATGTATTATTTTTCCTGAGATTATACTTCAGAAAAGTTCAGATACTTATTCTTTTTTTTTTTTTGGTTATATTATCATAGCTTCACTGTATTTCTAATTAAATTATCTGCTTAAAAAGGCAGGTAGGTGTTGTGACCTTATGTAGGAGTTATGGCTTTCAGAGTCCATTCCAAGAGATTTTAAAAATAAAAATGTTCTGAACCAATTATCTAAATAAACACAAAATTTTTAAAATTGAAGTACAGTTGACATACATAAACCTCCCAGTAACTATTACTATTCCCACTATTCTTACTGGCTCCCAATTATCAGATATTTAGCACCTGCCAAGCACTGGACTAACCACTTGGCATACATTTAATCCTTGTAAGTCATTAGAATTTTCCATGACTCTGTGCTTGTTTTGGACTAGAATTTTGTTTCCTCGTCTATGGCTTAAACAATTATGATGATAACAATAAAAATATTTAGGTCTGTATTGTTTCATATTTTCTAGAAGATGTAATCTTATAGAACATGAATATTGCTCCTAGGACCAAGGAATGGGAATTTTGTTCTTCTTTATTCTGTAAATTAGAAATGATAAAATAAGCATGAAATTAAGGTTACTTAGAGAATTTATTTCACTGAAAAAGTAAGTTTTCTCTTCAATCATTGTGGTAGACTGAATAATGGCCCTCCAAAGATATCGATCTCTTAATCTCAAGAATTTGTGAACATGACCTTACATGCAAAGGGTTAAGGGTCTTGAAATGGGGAAATTATCCTATATTAATCCATATGTTTCCAATATAATAACAAGGGACCTGATAAGAGAGTGGCAGGAATGTTAGAGTCAGAGAAGGTGACAGGATGACAGAATCAGAGAAGGGGAGGGAGAGAAATTTGAAGATATAATTCAGTGACTTTGAAGATGGAAAATGGGACCATAAGCCAAAGTAGTCAGGCAATTCAAAGAGTTGGAAAAGGGAAGGAAACAGATTCTTCCTTGGAGCCTCTAGAAGGAATGCAGCCCTGCTGATACCTTGATTTTTAGGACTTTGATTTCCAGGACCACAAGATAATAAATTGGTGATATTTTAAGACACGAAATTTGTAATAATTTGTTACAGTAGCAACAAGAAATGAATACAGTCATTTTTGGGCAATATCAACTCAACAATGGGTACCAATTATAGCTAGACAAAATTTCAACCATTCATTTGGCTCTTCTGTGGTCCTTCAGACTTTGACTATTTAAGAGATGACTTTAGTCCTAACAATAGATTTTGAAGGTGCCTTACAAATGTGTTTACCAATCACATCTTCCCTGTCTATGGATCCCTTCTTCATTGCACCCACCACTGGTGGTCCACATGAGACTCACAGCCCCATCCATTCTGCCTGCAAGGAAAACATTCTAGAAATTCACCAAGGGAAATGAATCAGCTTCACTAATTATTTTTAAGAGGCAACAGAATTTGTAACTCCTGAGCACTCTTCAGTGATACTGATATTTTTTACCTGTTTAGACAATTGTGTTGACACTATCAAGACAGTGAAGAAGTTTATAGAATGGTGGTTAAAAATCTGAGCTGTGGAAAAAGAATCCCAAGTTTGAATTCTGGCCCTTACACTTCCTAGCTTACCTGTCTATACCTTCATTTCCTTATATGTAAAATGATAAGAGTGTTGTTATCTACTTTACAGAGTTCTTGCAAGGAATAAATGAAATTGTCTGTATAAAATTCCTCAGCACACTTTCTACTGCATGCAAATACCTTACATGATAGATACCATTCCACTAATGGAAAGGATATCTTCATTTCTAATAGGTCCAGAAATGATTACTCCATCAGACTTCACTGTCTTGGACATGCTAACTCCAACAACAACAGGTTTGGAATGTGAGGTATGGCTGGGTGATCTATTCCAGTTACTGGAATTCCTTATAGCATCTGTTCAAGTTTCTGTACCACTATCCAAATGCTATTAAACTTCTCTTGCTATGTTCTCTAGTCTCTCTTTGCCAAGACATAATAAGAAATATGCATTACATTTTAACAAGTTTTTGGTGTCCTCTTAGAGGGACAAACAATTGTATTTTCTTACCTGGTTTAGACATGCCCTACTGATTAGATTCTGGTCACACTAAGAAAAACAAAATTCAGATGAAGTCTTTTTTTTTTTTTCCTTAAGATTTTATTTATTTATTTGAGAGAGAGATGAACATGAGTAGGGGGGGAGTAGCAGAAGGAGAGGAAGAAGAGAAGCAGACTCCCCACTGAGCAGCGAGCCCAGAACAGGGCTGGATCCCAGGACCCTGAGATCATGACCTGAGCCCAAAGCAGGAGCTAACTGACTGAGCCCCTCAAATGAGGTCTTAAGTGTGATACTTCAATAAAAAGTTAACTAATGTGGGCTGCTCTGTAAGACGGGAATTCAAAAATATTTATTAAGCAGCTATTATATGCCAGGCACTATGCCAGATAACAAAGATACATTGGCAAGCAAAAAAGAGTTAAGCTCATTGGACCCCAGAGCTTGTAGTTGTCTTGGCTGAGACTTGAACACTTGGTTATCTTCTTGCTTCAAACGTGCCACTTGTTTGATAAGCCAACTATTCATTCTACCACTATGGCTATGTGATTTCATCCCATCTCAGTGATGGGATGAAATCACAAAGGGAGGGAGAGCAGATAGAGAAGAGGGGAAGGAGGAAGGTATGACAACAAACAAGCAAAGGATAGTGAAATAGGAGAAAATGGAGGAGATTGTAGGTGGTCTAGAAGCCAGGGAAAGAAAACACTAAGGAAGTTGGAGTCCTGTGCCATCTTAAATACGTTAGGAGGTCAAGTAAGGGGAGGTCTGAAAACTGATCGTTGGATTTGGCAACGTAGAGTTCATTGGTGACCTTGTTAAAACAGTTTCGGTAGAGTGGAAGGTAGAGATTGTTTTAGGTGTTTAGATGTTGTAGGGACTTTAGTTTTTGTCTACCTGCTTTCATTTTCCTGGTTAAACAGAAAGCAGAGGGTCAATACTGGGAGGTGATACAACTGCACCCAGAAAATTTTGGAAAATCAGACTTGACTATTCGCCTCCCTTTGACTCTTAAATTTGGAAGTGCTCACCTAATAGTCTCACTATTTGGAGAAGTATTTAACCTCTCTTATCCTTAATTTTGATCATGTATAATATTGGAATGATAGAAACTCAGTTCACAAAGTTTAGGGAGAAACAAATGAAATAAGCTACTGTTAGTGCACGGCATATAACAGATGCTAAATAGATGTTAAATTTTCTTCCCCATCCCCTGAGATGCAGTATAGAGTAGTGGCCAAGGTCACAGATTCCAGAGTAACAATCCCTGAACTTAAATTCTAACTCTTCCACCTACTAGTATGGGATCTTGGGCAAGTTACTTTGACCTTCATCCTCTTGATTTCCCCATCTATAAAAAAAGGAAAAAAATAATAGTACCTACCTCAGAGGGCTATTGTTGGGGGAGTGAAATGTGTTCATTAGAATAATGTCTTGAACATAATATGTGACATAAATGTTTGATCATTGCTGTAATTATTACTATAATTTAAATATAATAAAATTTATATATTTTTGAAAATCTACCACTGATTTTTAAATTTGTTTATCTAGAAGTCAGTGAGCTACATATAAAGATTAACTTATAAAGATTTTGGGGTGCCTGGGTGGCTCAGTGGGTTGAGCCTCTGCCTTTGGCTCAGGTCATGATCTCAGGGTCCTGGGATCAGGCCCCGCATCAGGCTCTCTGCTCAGCAGGGAGCCTGCTTTCCCCTCTCTCTCTGCTTGCCTCTCTGCCTACTTGTGATCTCTCTCTCTGTGTCAAATAAATAAATAAAATCTTAAAAAAGAATTAACTTATAATGATTTTATCCAGAGGCTATTAAACTGATCTCACATATGAATGTTTAATGAAATATGTATAGCGTTAAGTAATAGTTTTTTTAAACTGACATTAACAGAAGTTATAATGATACACTAGCTTTATAAGACATATGAAAGCTTGACCTGTACTATATAGGTCTGTTTGTAAACACTAATGAAGACAATTTAGAACAAGATTTCAATGTGCTCAGATGTCTGAGTATATGGGCAATTCTGATATCAAATCAGTATTAAGGTAAAGCTTAAATTAAGTTCAAACTGAGTATTTTAGAGAGAATACATCAATACAAATTGTAGTGAAGTTTGAATGATCTCTTAAAAGCTTTCATATTTAGGAAATATATACTATGGGCAATGGGAATGGGCAATTAAAAAATTAATTGGAAGCATTTGTTGGAAAGAGGAAAAAGAAAACGAATTTTCTTTTTTATTAACAGCCTCAACAATTTGATCCTGTTTATAATTGTAGCCAATATATATGTCTTAATATGGAATGGCAGTTGTACAACTGGTCCCTCAATTGCCCAAAGGACTTGGAAATGCCTGACTGTGGTTTCCGGGGAAGGCCCGTGCAAGTGAACAGTGATATTTGCTGCCCTGAGTGGGAATGTCCTTGTAAGTTTGCATTTCTTACATGGCAGGCAGTTTTCCAATCAGGAGGAAACTATATTTTTTTTTTTTGAGCTGATCACCTCACTCATCACACCAGTTATTGCTGAACTTTTTCCGTTTAACTTAGGATTTTGTTTCCCAGTGTGCAACTTTTAGAGTTGCTCCTTGTCAAATGTACTAACACTAATTTAAAAGTGTTTTGTTTTTAAAGAAGCTATCATTAGTACAAATACAAATAGTTAATAGACCAAATCCATTCTCTACCATGTTTTTTAGGTCGGTGTTCCATGTTGTCAGAACTGAGCATTATTACATTTGACGGAAACAATGCAGCATTGTATAGTATGGCTTCTTATATCTTAGTAAGAATTCCTGGGGAAATTATAGTTGCTCATATTGAAAAATGTTCCACGAATCAGGTAGGTCATGATTCATTCTCGTGTCATTTCTTCATAAATCTGTAGCTGATGTACACTGCAATGTTAGATATTCTCAGAGCACGAGAGGGCTCAAGAACTCACTGAGATTTATCTTCTAGTACTTAAAAAAAATGTTTCATGTGAATATATTTAGAGGCATGTAATATTAATTTGAATAATGTTTTTAAGAAGTCAAGTAATATATTTTTAAAGTGTTTTTTATACATTTTTTTCAGAATGGAAATTCACTTAAAAAGCTAGTGAGTATTTGTAAAGTGTTTCAAAATTCCTTCTCTTCATTGCTAAAGTTTTGTTTTACTCCATAAAGTTTTAATTTTTTTTCAAATTAAGACATCCTCTGGAAGAATGTATGGACTTTGTTTTAAGAAGTTAAATTTGACAACATCTATGCATAAAATACTTGTTAATCGGGCAGCAAGAAAGGTAAGAGCACAAAGTTAAAAGAGAGCCTCACATTGGAGAAAATTAAGAAATTATATTAAACACAATTATTTCCAAAAGCAGGGAAAATTAAACATATCAGTGGAGTTTCATTATCATTGTGCTTAATCATTCATTTCATGGACAGTAAAAAATTGTGTTTCTTAATATTATATTTCTCCTTTCATAATGTACCAAGTGTTGCAAATATTTCTCCCCTTGTGAGGTTAGCTATAAAAGCCATGTCAAAGACATGAAGTCCCTTTTGCGTAATGTGAGTGCCCAAGTTCCAGAGTGAACATTAGTGTTTTAAATTAGACAAGGTAGAAATGATGTAAAAAATGAGGGATCACAAGGTTGAAAAACCTAGTAGTTAAGAATACCAGGATGCTGACCACTGAGAAAAAAATAGTTTGCTGATGATGTTAATTTTTCAATGAATATATGACAGCTAAAATAAGAAAAAATGGAGAAGTATTTAATGACTGAAATAAACTGAAGAAGGGGGATGTTTTGTAAATTGAAAAAAACCATTTGGTTTTAATAGGAAAAAAACTTTATCCCAAGGAATATGTGTTTACTAGAGAAGGATGAGCTATAAACTGGGTATTTCACTTATATGGTTCTCTCAAAAATGTAAGAAAATGATGTGTAAAGATTTTGCTAAAATGACAGATGTTACACACTTTATAGAAATAATTCTGTCTTTTTTAGCACAGGCCAAACATTCTAGACTGGAAACAATATTAAAATGAGCCTAAAATATAGTAAGGTGTTAGAAAGCTTTATTTTAAGTAAAGTAAAATATATGAATGGGGGAATTGTTTAGATGATAGCATTTGTATATACCTTTGATTCGATCAGTTGATACATTGACAGAAAATGGTGGGAAATAAATTTAAACTTTCATCTGGTCAGTGCTATTAGTGAGCATTTGGGCCAAGGCTTAGTTATGGTTTCAACTGATTCATCTCTGGTCATGTATTCAGTTAAGAACTAACTCCTTAAGAACCATTTATTGAGAGTTTGCATGATAAAACAACAAGATCCTGGTCTCAAGTAACTTGTAGCTGTAGGTGAGGTACTTAAATGTAATTGTCTGACAATTAGAAAGCAATAGGAGGTATAGTAATAGAGTTTGACTAATATATCACAGAAACAGGTCACCTAATGCAGTTCATAGGATGGTCAAATAGGTATTTTTGGATGAGGTGACACCTAAGAGAAATCTTAAAAGAAAGTGGAAATGAACCAGGCAGCAGTAAGGCTATTTCAGCCTGCAGATGGCAGTATGAGGAAGATATAAAGATGAAACTGGATGGTTGGTGAGACATGACCCAGAAAGGTTCCATGTCTTTGTCATTGTTTAAAACAGTGTTTTTCTAAATATAATGCTTGGGTTACCTACATTTGTATTACCAAGAGTACGTGTTAAAAATACAGAGCCTAGAATCGCATCCAAAACTAGGAAATAGAATTGCAGGGAAACTTAATCTTTACCAAGATTGACACATGATTATGAAGAACATTATAGTTGAACAGTGATTTAGAAGATCAAAGAAAGGACCCAGATTAAAGAAAAATCCTAAAAATAATTCTATTATCTTAGGTTCATATTAGTTGATAATGTTGTAATCAACATGTATTAAGGGAAACGGACAGAAAGGCATAGGTAACACCGAAGAAAGTTAAGTTTTGAAGAAAATAAGGGGCAACAAGTTTAGAACAAATACTGAATATAGAAAGATACAACAAAGGAATAATAAAAGAACTAGAAGTTGTGAGAAGCTGTAGCAGCAGCAGAGAAGTAAATTTTTAAAAACTTAGGAAATAGTTTATATTCAACAAGAAGAAATGGAAACATATGAATTCTACTTCTAATGTGTGTATATTGAAACATAAATATTTGTCTAACAGTTGTAATTCATTGTGTTATTTTAGGTAGAAGTGGATTCTATTGTTGTGCCTCTGCCCTTTACAAATCAAGAACTATCCATAGAAGATTCTGGTACCATGTATGTGATTACGACTCCAGCTGGACTAATCATAAAGTGGGCTCACCTTACAGGCATCATAGATATTCATTTTGGCTTTCAATTTAACTTGTCATCTTACACAGAAGGACTCTGTGGTGAGCATTGCTCTTCAAATCTTAATTTCTTTTCATTTTTTTTCCTGTTCACATTACACCAATGGCCCCTGATGCCCCACTTTTCACATTTGAGGTGTGATGTTAACTCTCAGTTCCCCATGTGAATACTATTTCATTTCAATAAATGGGCTAAGAAGCAAGAAGTAACCGTTCAATTTCCATATTTTATGAAAATACATGTTGACCACTACTATTGCAATACTATTTGTATTCCTACAATATTCTATATCTATCCTACTATAGTCATCTTTGTTAATCATTAATAAAGTGTCAACTGTTATTTTATATGCTTAAACTTATTCAATTCTAAAAATAGCCGTCATAAGTTGGTATTAATTTACAAGTGAGAAATATGAGTTACAGAAAGATTAAAGGCTTAAATTGGTTTGTTTCTTCCTTATTATGTTAAAATTTGAAATAGGGGAAAACTTAGTTGCTTAAGCCACGTTGAAAGTTACATGCAGGGAACAAAAGGTTCTCAATATTTATCCCAGTTTTATTATAAAGTATAATTGCTGAAATGTATCTTTACACCTGGTTAGTATCACATCATTTTACACAGACACATAAAGAGTTATATTTTTTTGACACATAATTATAAGGTAAAGAAAACAAAATAAAAAAGTATAATACTGGCTTTGATATCTGATGGAGGTTATTCTCTTTATAGCTCTGTGCTCTGAAGTGAACATCAGTTTCCTCATCTTTAAAATGGGAATAGCAACATTCTACCTTCAAGATTGTTGTTAGGGTTGAATGTAAAAATTAATGTCAAACACTTCGCACATTGTTTAACACACACAATCAATAAATCCTAGCTTAGTAAAATATATCTACTTTAATCTCACCAAATATTAATTGAGTGAAAGTTTATGGATCACCTTCTGAGTGTTTGGACTCAGTGTTTGGTACTGGCAACACAAAAACAATAAGACTGAGTCCTCTCACTCAAAAACTACATAAAACACCCAGATTTCTTCCTTAAAGCATTTGGTGAAAAGTTTGTATAAAAAGATTAACCTTTTTTAAAGGTTTACCTGGCCTATTTATAGTATGCTAAACATTGCACAAAATTCCATGGGGACTGAAGATTATCACTGTGGAAATAGTTATTTTTGAGTATGTATAGTATTGGTTAAACATAATCAGTAGTGTTTATTGAGTAATACTCAGAGACTTTAGGAATGCATATTTTCTCTGATGATTTATCATTTCTGCCTGCTATGATTTCTCTTTGATCTTGTGGATTTTTTTCCTTCACTTATTGTCAGCTCATACTTTTACAGACACACTCTGCTAACTGGATTTTTAAATAACCACTGTAGAGAAGGGGGTAGAAGCAACTTTTTGCTAACTGAGGGTCACCCCCTAATGTTTATGACCTCCATAGTGGGTGAAGGCTTTTGTTAGAGGGAAATCTGGGTGCTGTCAGGTCTGAAAAAGTTGCAGTGAACAAAGATATGACCTAAATTGAGCATGGACACCAGAATGGGAGGTCTGTATGAATATCTTGCTCTGGCCAGAACTGTGAAGTTTGTAGGGCTGGTGGCTGGAGTTGCAATCAAAACAATTTTTTCTAGCAGTTGTCTTTTTCCAGGAAAGTTTAGACTTAAAAAATAGTAGCTGCTTGACAATATAGTTCACTTCACTTGAGTTTTTTTATTTGTTTCTTTGCATTGCCTTCAGTCATTTGTATATGACAAAGCAATTATGGGAGCAGCAACCTTTATGATCTTAATATGCCTACTTGAGGATTAAGATTTGATACTTGAAAAAAATGTTCAAATTATATCTTTTATAGCTGGTGCCTTGGGGATTGAGAAAAAACATATCTTAAGGTAGGGTGGGCTTCAGATCAAGTATGGTCAGGGTTCTGGGCTATTTCCCTGCCCTTCCCTTGGCTGCACTCCACAGCATGAAGAGTAAGATTTTCCCCAGTCTGGCTTTCCTCAGGAAGATAGAGGCTATAGCAGATCCAAGCATGATAACCACCAATAGGCCATGTCATCCTAAGGAAGAGAGATTGTCTATGTCTTAGAATTTCCAGGTCAAATCCCGTTTGGCAGTGGTTGTTTAAATGTTGAATGTATCCATGTGTCTAGGTGACTGCCTAACCTGACTGGTGTATTATCTGCAACAGTTGTTAATGCACAGGAGTAAGGACTACCTTTACGCCAATCATGGCCTTCTCCTGTAATGGTGATGGGGCAGGGATACTTCCTGAAGCAGAATTTAATGTTTTCAGGCAGGGTTTTCCTGGAGGAATGGATGCCAGGAGGCAATCACCAAATGCCCACCACCTTAAGGAATATCTTGGAAAGCTCAAGAACTAGTTCTTCAATTGGGTGATAGTGGTAATAGTGAAGGAGTGTGGGAGTGGAGTCAAGCTCCTCTTTCTTCATTCTCTATCATCTTTTCACACTTCTTGACTTCTAGGATTGTGGTTTCTTCCTTATTTGGTTAAGAAAACTTTGTATTGGGGCACCTGGGTGGCTCAGTCATTAAGTGTCTGCCTTCGACTCAGGTCATGATCCTAGGGTCCTGGGATCGAGTCCCACATCGGGGGTCCCTGCTCAGAGGGAAACCTGCTTCTCCCTCTCCCACTCCCCCTGCTTCTGTTCCCTCTCTCACTGTGTGTCTCTCTGTCAAATAAATAAATAAAACCTTTAAAAGAAAAAAAAAAAGAAAAAGAAAACTCGGTACTATTTTATCAAAGAATCAGATACATAATTTAAAAATCCATCAACATTAAAGTGAAAGGATATACACTTGGCACCTTGTTCAGTAAGTAATTTATTCATTTAAAATCAATTATTAAGATGATTTATTTCTGCTGCCTACATTTGGTTTGAGTGAAAAAGTTTTTCCTTCTAAAGGTCACATATCTTTCTAGGAATTTGCAATGAAGATCCAGACGATGATCTAAGGATGCAAAATGGCACAATTATTACAAATATGGAAGACATAGAATTATTTATTGAGAGCTGGGAAATTGAGAAATCATTTGAAGTAACAACAAGAAGACCTGTTAGGAATTGTACTGAGCATGATTGCAGTCACTGCATTGAGTTATTGAATAGAAGAGTTTTCGTTCCATGCCATAATAAAGTAAGTTAAGGGAAACCATAAATAAGAACTGTCATGTTGGACATGTTGAGAGTTAAGCCAATAAATTCCTGTTCTTGCCGTGATGTTCTTCTACTGAGAATAGTTTAGCCCCAAACCTTCTGTCAGTATGCTTTGGAATTCAGAATCATTTGCTTTTATAGACTTAAAGAGATAGGAAGGATAATTATCTTTTTTTCTCCTATGTTTTTTCAGAACTGTATCTACAGTTTTCAAGAAAAAATGAAATTCTGTCCTATGAATAAATGCCTCTAGGAGAAAGAAATCAATGTCACTTGATAACCCAGTAGAGAAACCAAGACAGTGAGGATATTATCAATTCTCTATGATCTTGGCATTTTAGGTGTATACTTGTAATAGAGCCTGTCATATGTTCAATTTAAACACTTTTTATTTGTCTCCAACTTTCTGACTTTATGTGACTAGTAGATATTTTAAGTAATCTCTGTCATTAAAAAAAAGGTGCATTGTTAGGGACACAGGGCAGATAAATATGGCATTTCATGAATCATTTAGTGAGAGTTTGTGAGCATCTAGCACTTACAAGGCATCGTGTTAAACTCCTATGACCCGAAGATGAGTAGGACTCTCCCACCTCCCATGCTAGATTATGGAGTATAGATCCCGTAATTCTCAGCCTGCCCCATGAGTTCAAAATGGCATATCTTTTGGGAGCTTCAGTTTTACTTGGAGATATGGATGCAGATGGGTTTTAAATGTTCACATTTTTTTTAAAAAGCAAGTATATAAAAATGAAAACAAAAATAATGAATACTTTAAAACTCAGTTTAGTATTATTTTAATGTCTTTTTAAAGCATATGATTTTTTGGATGCCTGGATGTCTCCATCGGTTAAGGGTCCGCTTTCGGCTCAGGTCATGATCCCAGGGTCCTGGGATCTAGTCCCGCATTGGGCTTCTTGCTCATCAGGGAGCCTGCTTCTCCCTCTGCCTGCCACTCCCCCTGCTTGTGCTCTCTTTCTCTCTGACAAATAAATAAATAAAAATAAGATCTTTAAAAGAAAAAGCACGATGATTTTTTTAATGATGTGTTTTTTGTAAAGATTTTATTTATTTATTTGAAGTTTCTTTCACTTACACTTAACATAACTGCCAACAACCATCTAATCAAGGTGTATGAGGTCCTCTACCCTCTGGCCCACCCACTTCTCTAGCTTCCTCTTTGCTGTACCCTTCTTGCTTACTAAGCTCCAGTCTCCTGTCAACTCTGAATATTCCAAGGTTTTTCCTGCCAGTGGACTTTAAAACTTCTAATTTTTCCAGTGGAATACTTCTCTCCTCTGATTCATTTTAGTGTGTTAACTCCCCTGGGTTCCATTCAAAGACTGTTTTTAGCTATGAGATCCACAGACAGAGAATAGGTCTGTGTTATTGACTTTCATGCTCCTCATGCATAGGACAGTGCCTGATAAGTAGTTAGGTGTTCAATAAATTATGAAAGCCTGCTTAAGTGCATATATGAATGGGGGATACAGGAGAGTCAGCCTTTGTGGGTTAAGTGGAAAGGTATCTAACTTTTTACTTTGGATAAATTAAGTCATGTGGGATTTCAAAGCAAAATACCCAGAAAAAGCTTGGAAATGTAGTTCTGGAGCTCAGAGGAGGTAAGTTGAGGCCAGGGATCAGGTTTGGGGAATTATTTGTGTGTGGATTTTTTTTTAAGATTTTATTTATTTATTTGACAGAGAGAGATCACAAGCAGGCAGAGAGGCAGGCAGAGAGAGAGGGGGAAGCAGGCTCCCCGCTGAGCAGAGAGCCCTATGCAGTGCTTGATCCCAGGACCCTGAGACTATGACCTGAGCCGAAGGCAAAGCTTAACCCGCTGAGCCACCCAGGTGCCCCTGTGTACGGATTTTTAAAAATAACAATAAGTAATGTGCAGTGTGCTTGAGTCTGCTCTGTACATTTACCATATATTAGCTCACAGCTATCTTAAGTAGTACTAGGTTTATGAGTAACTCTTTAACTTACGAAGAAACCGAGGAAAAGATTTAAATGCCCAAGATGATGGTATGAATCTGGGAAAAACATGTGTTGCCAGTAGACGTGACCATTGAGGGTGAGGTATAAACACTCAGAATCAGAGGCAGCAGAAGAGCTGACACTTGACAGGAGAAAAGGCAAGAGAATGAACTACACACGAAGTTCAAGGAGAGAGTTTTAGGAAGGAAGCTCTCCTTTTCCTATTCCACAAGGAGGATGCCCTTGACCTCAGCAAGTATTCCATGTGAAGTACTGGAAACCAAGGGAATGCTATAAAGAAGACTAAAAGAATGTAGAATCTTGGTCTTTACAGATATGGCCCTTGAAGTAGAAATGATGGGATGTGAAAACTGCTAAGTATTGTTATCTGGCACCTTGAACTCTGTCAGAATTTGGCATCTGCATGGAGATGTTTGGTACGTTTGCTGAATGAAATGAGTAGAGAGAAAAATGGAATAGATGTTGCTACAAGTTAAATTATTTAGATATCAGGCATTTTTAAGTCAAAATGAAACAATCTATAGGAATAAATTTTTTTAACTTGAAGCATGTCAAATGATATAAATTATTCAATGTTCAATATTGATACATAGTTTTTGAGAGGCATTTATCACCTCATTTAATAAGTAATACCATGTATCATTATGAAATGCTTCAGAAACTTCCAGTTTTATTCATCATAAAGTCCCATTCTGTATATGGAAAAGACAATTGGGACCCAAGGTATAACATCAGAAATAGATTTTGCTAGGTCCACATAATTTGTTTCTCTTTCATCTTTATAAGATAGACTTATATAGATTAGTGCAGACAATATTTACTTTATCTAAAATGTATTTAAAAATATTGTCACATCAGTGGGCGCCTGAGTGGCTCAGTCTTTAAGTGTCTGCCTTAGGCTCAGGTCATGATCCCAAGGTCCTGGAATGGAAACCCACATATGGCTCCCTGCTCAGCGGGAAGCCTGCTTCTCCCTCTCCCACTCCCCCTGCTTGTGTTCCCTCTCTCATTGTCTCTTTTTCTTTCAAATAAATAAATAAAATCTTTTAAAAAAATATTGTCACATCAGAGGTGACATCTAGGATTATGAAGTTTGGAATCTAAGGTCAAGGAAGATCTGTAATAAGTGTTTACTTGCTACCCTTTGATTCTCTGAATAGTTTTCTACTAACATAGGGCCTTTAGAGAAATAAAACAACATAACTTATCCCACGGCCAACTGTGTCTCTAGGTTTCACCGCGGAGCTTTTGTGAAAAGATGTGGATCAATTATACCTATTTTTGGAACTATGAATGTGACGCACTTTCTGCCTACGTGGCTCTGTGCAACAGGTTTGACATCTGTCTTCAGTGGAGAACACCTGACTACTGCTGTAAGTAGTACATTTTCTTTTTTTTTTTTTTAAGATTTTATTTATTTATTTGATAGACATTACAAGTAGGCAGAGAGGCAGGCAGAGAGAGAGGAGAAAGCAGGCTTCCCGCTGAGGAGAGAGCCCAATGCAGGGCTCAATTCCAGGACCCTGGGATCATGACCTGAGCTGAAGGCAGAGGCTTAACCCACTGAGCCACCCAGGCACCCCAGTAGTACATTTTCAAGAATATTTCCTAACAATCCAAAAGCATTCTATGTTTTGCCTTCACTTCTTTTTCTTTTCATTTTTCATCACAAAATAACTTCCTAAGGATAAAACCAGATAAATGTAACCTGGAAGTTAGAGGTCAGCTCTCCCACACAGTCTAGTTCTAGTTTCATTCTGATCTAAATCTAGGGTTGGCCTCAACCCTCCCAAAAGAAAACCTAGTCCACAAGATATTAGTCAGCAAAATCAATGGAAATATTGAAGTCACAGGGGGATTGAACAGGCACTTTAATTCCGTATCCCAGAGTGTATTTTGTTGGTTTCAATTCAACCTGCCTCATTTGCCCCCTGCTTGTCCCCTAGCTTGTGAAGAAGATGCATATTTTTCTGCTCCCTTTTCCTCCTTTCCTGACACAGTACCCACTTCCTGGAAACTAATCTTTCTGGCTTTCTTTGATTAATATCTGGGTTCAGGCTTTTTCCAAATACATGTTTGTGGATCCTTTTTCTTTTGTTTGTATTCTTTGACAGTTTTTATTTATGGGGCTCATGTTTTCTCATAAAGTTACCATGCTTTTCATAAAAATTTTATTAAACCTATATCCAGTTCTGGGTGCATTTCACAGAAAATATTGTTAATTTAAGTTAAGAAATAGCAATTAAATGGATTAAGGGGTAAAAGATGGTCAAAATGAATATTAGAGAAATGTTCCAAAATAAAATAGAAGTTTTCATTTTCCCTAGAAGAAAAGGTAAAATATATATAGAAAGGATAGCATAACACAAACAGTGATTATATGACTTCATTTTAGAAATAGGGGTGCCTGGGTGGCTCAGTGGGTTAAGCCTCTGCCTTCGGCTCGGGTCATAATCTCAGGGTCCTGGGGTTGAGCCCCGCATCTGGTCTCTGCTCAGCAGGGAGCCTGCTTCCCCTTCTCTCTTGCTGCCAGCCTCTCTGCCTACTTGTGATCTCTCTCTCTGTGTCAAATAAATAAATAAAATCTTTAAAAAAAAAAAGAAAGAAAGAAAGAAAGAAAGAAAGAAAGAAAGAAAGAAAGAAAGCAGCTCCTGGTGTGCCCTACCATCCCTTCCCTCTCTTTGCTCCCAGAGGTAATCACTATTCAAGAGTGGAGTTGCTTGATTCATAGGAAATGTATGACATCTCTAATTTTAATAGATACCATCAAATTGTTCCCCACTGAGATTTTACCAATTTATACCCCTAACAGCTGTGTGTTCATTTTTTAACAGTATGATATTTTAAGATGACTGAGAATCCAAAGAATTTTCTAAAACATCATTTAGAAACTGTTCAGCAATGGTAGTTTCCTTTGACAGTGAAGGATTAAACCTAAACACACAGCATTTTTCTTTTTTATGGCTTGGTTGAGTTACATACATAAAGCATATTTCTGTGCTTATTCTGAGTAGACTGTTGTATCTCCCCACTACCAGAGAAGTCACTTCACGCCAGCTGACTCAGTATTAATGCCAACCAGATTTGGGCTGCCTCTTGATCATGTTCACTTGCTACAAATCAGATGAGCTTTTTCTACCATAGCATATCATACTAGCCGGACCCCGGAAGATACTCAAAAATACCTATTGCTTATTTTGTTTCTAGTTTTTGGTTACATAATACATGAAAAATGAAATTTGAAGAGACGGAAATGGGCCAAATGCATTTTCAGAAAGAAATCTGATATTTCTTCCTTTCACTTAGTCATCTAAATAGATGACTTTTCTCATTAGCAAATTCTGTCCTCTGTTATTCGTAGCTCTGAGTTGCCCAGAGGGGATGGAATATCAACCCTGTGTGAAGACCTGTGAAGCAAGAACATGTCTGAACAGATGGTTCTATGGGCATTCCTCATGTCTGAATTTAAGAGAAGATTGTGTGTGCAGAAATGGAACCATCCTTCACAGGCCAGTCTCAGTTCAGTGCATTCCAGAGCAAGAATGCGGTAAGCGACGGAGTGCAAAATGACTGCCTGGGCACTCAGCAAATAAATAAAGCTTTTTTAGATCTTGGGGAGAGGTGCTGAGGAAGATTGATCAACAGGTCCCCTTAAGTGTCGGAAAGAAAACCAGTTTGTTTGTCGTTTGATTTTAATATGATTTCAATCAAAGTTAGCAAATTAAATGTTTTGGTGGTGATGTGGTTTTGTTGTTGTTGTTGTTGTTGTTGTTCCAAGGTTTTATTTAAATTCCAGTTAGTGGACATACAGTGTAACATTAGTTTCAGGTGTATAATTTAGTGATTCAACACTTACACACAACACCCACGTGCTCATCACAACAAGCTCCCTCTTTAATCCCCATCACTCATTTAACACCCCCCCCACGACAGTGAGGCAGTGATGATGTGTTTTAATCGCTATGCCTGTAATAACTAGGTGAAGGTATGATCAATGAAGAATTAAGAGCATAGGATATGAACTCAATTGAAATTCTAATTATTTCATGTAATAGTGATTCATCTTTACCTCTTTGAGCCTGGTTTAGCATCTGTAAAATGGGGAAAATAATAGCACTTATCCCATTAAGTTAGTGTAGGGATACATAAATAATACAAAGCATTTTGCAACAGTGTCTAGAGAAAAATAACCACTCGAGAAATGTCAGATAGTGTTATTATATGGGAGAAAATATTAAATTTTTCTACTTTCATATTCAAACCATTTCATTCTGACTCATCGTCTCGGTCGTGGTTGCAGATGAAAATAGTGCAAAATTGAGAAAATTGCAGTACAGAGCTTATCATTACAATTAGAGGAAAAGAGATTAAGCTAATAATGAAAGAGGATTGGCAAGTAGAAGCAAAATGCATTTATAGTTCCAGAAACAAGTTTGTGTTTGCCATTGAGAAAAGTATTTGTAGAAGACTTTGAGAATAAACAGGCATGTTTGGTTTTTTAGGGACCTGTGAGGTTGGTTTGATAGTAAAGAAAATAATACAAAAGAAGTTCATTTGAGGCTGGGGATATGAAGGTCACTATACTAATCTCTATCATTTTTAAAAGAACTACCAGTGGACTATATTTATCACTAAGTAAAACTTGAATAATAAAACTACATAACCACTAAATAATAAGTCACTAAATAATTAGCTACTTCCCACATTTAGATTTTAAAGCTGACATGTTTTGAATTTTTAATATGACAAAAATGATAAATATATGGTAGGGATTTTTCCCACTGAGTTTGAATAGCTAATATTGAAAAACTAACTTAAATTCATTTTACTGTTTGTTCAAGCTAAATAAATTATATTAATAAGGAAAAATGAATAAAAAATAATGAGCAGATTATCTTATGTATATGAGGGCATTCAAATTTACAGATAGTTTTAGAAAGGAAAAATATTTTTGTAGACTATATGACAAATTTCATAGAAAAAAATGTAAGCTACAAGCTGATTAAAAACAGGAAGCTAAGAAAGGATAAATCTGTGACATGTTATCTATGTCATTAAGCCAAGTCCTGGTCTGAAATCCAAACATCACAGCCTGATTTATTTTAATGCCTGGGTTATTAGTGATGTAATATTGTCCATCTTTTTAAGCATGCACGGATAGTGAAGGTCAACCTCGTACTGCTGGGGAGGTTTGGAATGGGGGCATTGATGAATGTGCCCTCTACAAATGCTTGGAGAATGGAAGTATTATTCCTATAGAACCTGATTGTGATGAAGAGCCCTCGCCGATTTGTGAGCGAGAAGCTGAAGTTGTCCTGGGCATCATTGATAAGTGGACCTGCTGTACAAAGGAAGTTTGCGGTACGTGTGCAGGCAGAAGCCTTCCCATCTTCAATGCCACAAAATATGTTGATATTATTTGTGAAAAAAGCAAGGCATGCATAATGTTTGGTAAACAAAAGGGTTGAGGTAAAAACAGAAATATGGCCATAAATATCATTTATATTTTCTCAAAGCAAGTTTTCCTCATTATGGTTTTGCTGACTTTGCAAATACACATGCAAAACTCTGGCTATAAGCAATTAATAGTGTTCAATAATATGTGACAAGGTAAAGGTTCTGGGAATCTTTGACTTATGACAACTGAGGGTGAAGGGTGAAATCTGCTACCGTTTCACATACGACCCATTTGTAAGTTGAATGTGTTTAATTGCCCTGCAAAAACATACATACTGAGAATCACTTCCCTGATTTGAGTTAGAAGCACAGGATTTTAGTTATAGTCACTAATATTTTAGTGCTTCTGTTTCTTATTTCCAGGATGTGACATGACCTTATGTGAAACTGCTATTCCAACATGTACGAATAGTCAAAAATTGGTTGTTGGCCATAGTCCTCTTTCTTGTTGTCCACAGTATCAATGTGGTGAGTAATTGACTAGGAAAAATAAGAGCGAGGTTCATTGTTTGTTCAGAATAGAGGATTAGATTCTCATTCTTTGGGTCGATAAGAAAATGATTTGTCATAAAATATTGTGGAGTTGTCTTGCTAAAGATAGTTTCTTTTTTTTTTAAAGATTTTATTTATTTATTTATTTATGATTTTATTTATTTGACACACACAGAGAGAGAGAGAGAGAGAGGTAGGCAGAGGCAGAGGGAGAAGCAGGCTCCCTGCTGAGTAGAGAATCTGACATGGGTCTTGATTCCAGGACCCTGGGATTATGACCAGAGCCAAAAGCGGATACTTGAGCGACTGAGCCACCCGGGTGCCCCAGAATAGTTCTTTTTTGACCTGCAATTTCTTTGTGTATAAAATCTATCTCTATATATAATATAGATTGTATAAATCTCATATATATATAAATTTTAAGTTTATATATTAACACATGGATTTAGATAATTAACTCATTTTAAAGATCTTAATCTTAGCAGAAATAGATAAGAAATAGCAGGTGTGATATTATAATTTATAATAAAAAATACATATCCGGTCTTCCACACCATTCTCAGTACAGCACTCCCTACCCTGAATTTCATAAATGAGGAGACCTATAAAGGTGTCTTTTGTTATGTTAATATGATGCTTTTGGAAGGCCTTTGGCTAATCTGATAATGGGGGTTGGTTGCCAGGGGAACCAATCCTTTGATTGGAGGGTTAGAATTTTCAGTCCCACGCCCTGACCTCCAGGGAGGGGAGAGGGGCTGGAGGTTGGATCTGAACTTCAATAGCAAATAGTTTAATCACTCATGCCTGTGTAGTAAAGCCTCTATAATAAACCCCAAAAAGAATGAGGTTTAGAGAACTTCCAGGTTGGTGAATACAAGGAAATTCAGGGAATGGTGTGCTCTGAGATAGAAAAGCCCCTTACCCTTTCCCTATACCTTGCCCTATGTATCTCCTCCATCTGGCTATTCCTGAGTTATATTCTTTTATTAAAAACATGGTGATCTGGTACACAAAGTGTTTCTCTGAGTTCTGCTGGCTGCTCTAGCAAATTAATCAAACCCAAGGAGGAGGTTGTGGAAACCCCTGATTTATAGCCAGTCAGCCAGAAAGGAGCACAGGTAACAAGCGGGGCTTGTAACTGGTGTCTGTAGATAGTGTCAGAATTGAGTTGAATTGTAGGACACCCAACTGGTATCTAGAGAATTACTCCGTGCTGTGGGGGAACCCTCCCCCAGCAAATACACACTGAGGTAGCAGGTTATATTTAAATTCAAAGAGAAATAAACCATATGACTTTATCATTTCACTCTATACAAATTTTCAAATAACTTGGTGTTTCTGCAGAATGTGACCCATTGAAATGTCCCAGTATTTCAACACTAGAATGCAGAGAAGACCAATTCATGATTCAAGTCCAACAAGAAGAGCCTTGCTGTTTTTCTCCTCTCTGTGGTGAGTGTTCTGGGAGATAACTTTTTGGAACAAAGGGAGAGTGTACGGAAAATCTCTTATTTGACATGAATTTCATGGAACCGATGGTAACCAATATCCTGGTTGATATACTGATAGGAATTCAACTGAATAATGACAATTGAAAAGAAAGTTTGGCATTTTAAATGACTCGACGATTATGATAGTTAGCACTACTTTCCCTTATTATTTATATGGACTATATATATATATATACATCAGTCAAAACATACTCAAGACAATATAATTTTTTTTTTTTTCTTTAGTGAGGCTAGTACCAGTTGTTTTTAGAGAAAAATTTAGCCTTGGCTTTCCTTGAAAAACCAACTGAAATAACGGACTCTGCTAAGCCATTGGAGAACCTCTTTAAAACTTGATTTTATATATCATGTGTGATGTATGTGTGAGCATGGGGATGATGGAATAGAATGGTAGAAATGAAAGGTGTCTGGGAAAAGAATACATGAGCTATATATTCTGTCCGATGAAATGGACATTGAAAAAATAAAAAGTTCTCTATCTTCCATTTCAAGTGAATCTTCAGATCAAAGACTGGTGATTAATGTAGGTTTCAGGTGTATCTATGGAAATCAAAACACATCTCTTTTTACCAGTTAAGCTTCTTTGGGTGCAAGGGGTAAAACGGACTGATCACAGCTAGCTTACACACAACCAATTACTGGAAGGCTTGGGGATTTTGTAGGATCAAGATGAAGCAGAACAACCAAGCCCTGGGAAGGAGAGACACCATCCACTCCAGGTGGCAGTCACTAATGACTGAGTCAGCAACACCCATTTCCTGCCTTGATGTGCCTCTGTTTTGATTCAAATGCCATAGAAAGAGTTTCTGATTTGTCTAATGTGGGTTGTTCCTACACAGAGACCTGCTGAGAGTCAGGCACCTTTATTAAGAGTCATTCCAAGGCAGTGTGGGTGGGACAATTCGTCAAGGTCTTTCAGAGAATTGTAATTGAAATGGGAAAGGGATACTGAACAGCCCAAAAGAACAGGTGCCTACTCTATTATTCTTCCACAAATTAGAGTAATCAAAGGTAGCAAATTCAGAAAACTGAAGTAAATAAGTCAATGACATTTTGATCCTAGGAAAAAGAAAGTTGCTCTAGAAAAGTTAACACTCTCTATTTCCGGTAAGATGGTGTTTTTTCTCTGTCACTGTGTTTGGAAAGCTTATAGCAATATGCTTGGTAGTACTGTTTTCATGACCGAGTGAGGAGATCTGTCATTAAAGCCTTATTTTCCCTGTTTCTTATTTTATTAAACATTATTTCATGTTGATTTTTACATGTGTGTAGTAATCCAAATTGATGGACAGTTTGTTTTTAGCTCAGTTGTGACTTCTGGCTTTTCGTTTTACCTTCAGTTTGTGAATCTTGCACCGAACCTATTCCGCTATGTACTGATGGGGAATTTCTCACTGTGGATCTTAATACCACACATTTCTGTTGTCCACGGTATTATTGTGGTAAGTGTATCTTAACTAACTTAAAACATTCAGCTATATCCAATATTTAAGAAGCCTCATGGATCTTCATCGTGCTGTTATATCAGACCTTCGTTGAATTCTATATATAAAATATATATTAAGTATATGTAATATTTTTTCACATCTAAGAGCTCTTCTTGGATAATATTACCTCCCCAAAATAGATTACTATGACTCTGCTCATCATCCTAGAATTTCCAGCTTCCCAGGTGATTCCATACATTCTCTACTTCCTTTCTCTACGTGCACACCTGGCATGTCTCAGGGCCCTTCACCTGCTGCCGTGGTTCTACTACTGTTCTATCTGCGTGGGAGTCATGTATTCCATCTCCAGTGATACATGGCAAGTGAGCGGTGGGAGAGGTATGAGGCCATGCACTGCATCAGCAGTGGCTGTGAGCTAACTGGTAGGCAGTGAGGACAAGCTTTTACAAGAAGCGAATCTTTATCCATGGAATTTTTTTCTATTTAGTTTGTGACCCACATCTTTGTCCTGCACCACTACTCAACTGTGCAGAGGATATGAAGCTTGTGAAAGAAAATGTATCTGGTCAATGTTGTCCAACATGGCATTGCGGTAACTAATTTTCATACTTCATAGTTTTTATTACAGTACAGTGATATATTCTGACCAGTATAAATATATTGATTTTTGCCTTCTAGAATGTAGCTGTGAAAGCCTTGTTATGCCAACCTGCGAAGTGGTAAGAATACATATTTTGATTGGATTTTCATATTATTTAAATCAGTTTATTCTTCTTATTTCTTCTTTCTTTTAAAGTTATTTCTGAGTTCTCAGAGTAGATTAAAGTAACATACTCTGGTATCAGGGAGCAGTAAACCCTTTTTATTTACTGGAGATAAGAAGACATAATCCATTATTTTTTTCACTGGTGACTGAATCTACTAGCCTTATATCCACTTAGCTGGTCTTAAAATGAAGCAAAACATTGAAAGAAAGAGTACCTCAATATTAAGAAGTGTCCCCAGAGATTTTTCAAGAAATTGTGCCAATGATGCATCTGTTGTGGAGGAGGAGGGTATATAAACATGTAACTGTTGGTATTTTCTTAAGAGTTATCTACGAACATTTTGTAAATAAGGAAGTTGAGGTCTAAAAAGAGCAAATGATTGACCGCGATCTTTAGGACTAAAACCAAGGGTTGTTTTATGTCTGTGTCTCCTTTTGTGTATTTCTTTATTCTTCTACTCTGCGGTAACTCTTTCATTTCCCTTAGAAACTATAGCCCAGACATAAGTAAAAAACAAACAAAAAAAAAGCAAGTTAAAACTGCCTTGTTTTTATTCCTGCCTGGACTCCTCTTACCTGTGCTTCATTTTCCTCACTTGCAATAGAAAAAGAATGACAATACCTTTATCATACGAATAAAATAAGTTAATATAAATTACTTAGTACCTGACACACAGAACTCAATAAGTATTAGCTGCAATTATTATGATAAAATAAACACTTATACTCAGAATGTTAGCCACAAGGTACAGATCATCATGGAGAACTTTCTAGGGATGTTAACCATCAAGAAAAATTTGGAAGAAAGTGATAGGTTAGGATAATGGATGAGAGGCGTTGAACTATTCTAGATAGAGGCTAGGTTGATCATGAATAAATGCACCAAAGTATGAGGCAAGATAGGTATGCTGAAAGATAGCAACTTCTCTCACACCTTGAAAAAAACATCCAGCTCTTGGTTTCAGCTCAGATCATGATCTCAGGGTCGTGAGATCCATTTGCACCTTGGGCTCTCCACTCAGCACAGAGTCCGGTTGACATTTTTCCCCTCTTCTTCCCCCTGGCCTCACCCCACTCCTCACTTGCACTTGCACTCTCTCTCTCTCTCTCTCAAATTAATAAATTAAGTAATTAAAATCTTAGAAAAAAGAATAATATTAATTTTATTACTGATATCATATGAAAAACGCACTCAGGAAAAGTTAATACTTAAAAATGCAATTCTTCAAACTTTAAACCTGGTACTACACCAAGAAGAACTTATACTGATTCTGACAGGGCAATGTTTAAGCATCTGTATGACAACAATTTATTGACACTTAAAGGTTATACCACACTTTCTGTGTGTCCACCCTATTGTAAGTTCTTTCCCTGAACTGACCCATTTATTTCTCCAAATAAACCTAAGAGGTAGGCAATGTTATTATCCCCGTTTTACAGATGAGGGGAGTGAGGAGAAGCCTGGCTCAGTAACCTTCCTGAGATCACACAACTAGTAGGCAGCAAAGGCAGGATGGGCACAGAGCAGCCTTATTTCTGAGTCTGTGCTATTAGTCTCTCGACTATACTCTTCTGCTCCTGATTTATATGCTGTAGCAACCTTGCCCCATGCAAACATCAGAACCTTGGACCAAGAACATTTGCACCAACAAAAATTTCCAGGATTAGCACATATTTTCTTGTCTCAAATTATCCACTAGATGCCTTGAATCCAACAATATCTTCAATTGTTGGATTAAACATAAAGAACTTCTCTACTTTAACTCATTTAATAGATAAATTAAAGTTTAGAGAGGTTAAGTGATCCATAATCATATTGTTTATTGTGAATTTTTTCTGTGGGCTGTTAATTAATGACCACTGGGTTAATCAAAGCATTTTCACTATCAAATATTTAATAAGCACTTGATAAGTGTCTGGCTATGTAGTAGGGAACTTACTAAATGCTGTACTGTGTATATGTTTTTATAGTTGCCATAAAATAAGCTGTATAAATCATATTTAATAATAATATCTTTCTAATAGGGAGAATTTACTGCAATAGACCGTAACTTTCAGAGTGACTGTGGATGTGTACAGTATATCTGTGGTAACTATGTTTTACCTAGCTTTTAAATGATATGAATATTATTGGTATCTGTTGTTCACTATTCATAAATTAAAAATATTTTCTTTGAGTTGTATTACACATTTTAAACCATTTTGCCAGTTTTCGAGTAAAAAATGCACTATTATTTTTCAGTTGCCTCTTTTGTAATACCTGTAAATGTTCTGACAAATATGTTAATGGGACAGAAAAATGAATGCGTTTGTCAGAAGCTTTGCAGAATTTAAAGTTGATTCTACGTTTTTTACATATATATATTTAATATTTTAAAAATAGGCATCTAAAAGGGAGAATTTTTGTAACTGTTCTATCATTATGGATGTTAACATTGCAAAACATAGAACTGATTTTTCTATAAAATCATAAATCTTCTTTTATGTATTAGTGAGTTAATAAAAAACCTTTAATTCAACAGTTTGAGATTTTTGCATTTTTTTTCTTTTTTTTTTAAAGATTTTATTTATTTATTTGACAGACAGATCACAAGTAGGCAGGGAGGCAGGCAGAGAGAGAAGGGAGGAAGCAGGCTCCCTGCTGAGCAGAGAGCCCGATGCGGGGCTCGATCCCAGGACGCTGGGATCATGACCTGAGCCGAAGGCAGTGGCTTTAACCCACTGAGCCACCCAGGCGCCCCAAGAGATTTTTGCATTTTTATATACAAGAAAGTTTAAGAGCTTCTGAGCTGAGTCTTCATCACTATGGTAGCCTAACTTAATATGCTTCTATTTGTATTGGCCACTGTCATCATCGAGTATGATGTACAAGACTATATTTTGCATCACAACAAAATTGAAAATTTTCTCTCCAAAGAACAATTGGGGTGCCTGGGTGACTCAGTCGGTTAAGCGTCTGCCTTTGGCTAGGGTCATGACCCCAGCGTCCTGGGATCAAGTCCCACATCGGACTCCTTGATCGGTGGGGACCCTGCTTCTCCCTCTGCCTCTGCCTGCCACTCTGCCTGCCTGTACTCTCTCTCTTTCTGACAAACAAATAAATAAAATCTTAAAAAAAAAAAAAAACATGAAATGTTAGTGCTACCATTAAGAGCCCTACTACTGTTGATTTATATTTTGCTTCTGTCTATCTCCACTCCCCCAAATTGTCATGTCGTGTTTCCAGAAGAGAGAATAACAAAGAAGTAGCTTGATGATAATTCTACAATTCTGGAGTCTGTGATGAAGTATAGCTTTTGAAGGCAGTTTAAACAGTAAAGAGGAGTTGAGTTTACAGACCACTTTCTTATTGTATGTTAAGGAATGAATGTGCAACATTCATCATTAAGTAAACTCATTGAGTTGTTAACAATATATAGAGGTAAAGATCTTTATTGGTTTTGAAAAAATTGCACATCATAATGAAAACATAAATATAAATAAAAGTTCCATTGATTGATTAATAAAAAACTCAAAATAGTACTTTTCACTGACTTTCTTTTCTTAGAAAAAGATGATGTGTGCGTATTTCAAGAAGTATCAGTATTGAATCCTGGCCAATCTATGATAAAGTATTTGGAAGGGGACTTTTGTTATACAGTGGAGTGTCTGGAAGAAAAAGATAACCATACAGGCTTTCACACTCTGAATTTTACAATAGTGAATTGCTCAAAAGAATGTGACATTGTAAGTATTCTTTGTAAGTCATTCCAGTGGAGACTTAAATTAATCATAAAATGGCAGCTATAGAATTTTAACTAGGGAACATGGCATAAGTTAAAAGTATATACTTGAATAGTTCAATAACCTATTAATGTGTAATATATGTCTATAATGCATATTTTCCTTTTCCTGTGTATGTTCCTGAGCCATATTATCTATTTATCTATATAGCTTGCTTGACCAGCTTGATGAATCTTGGCTGCTAGATGTAAAGTTTAATATTTACTTCACTTTCTAATACAGCCGTATAAAGTCGGTTATTATTTGAAGTGCCTCAAATTCAACCTTTAAAATGCTTACAGGTGTTCCAAGAGAGCATATAGTTATATTGGGAAGCACTTCCAGAATGGATTCATTAAAAATACTGGTATTGTTTTGTGGCTAATTAAATGTATTATCATTATATCCAGCACCAGGTGTATACCCCGTCTCCAAGTGATTATGATTGCTGTGGTACCTGCAAAAATGTATCCTGCAAATTTCGAATGGAAAATGGAACATCAGTTATATATGAGGTAGGAATTCCTTAGTTCCTAAAGTAAGTTCTTTGGAGGGTAACTCTCCATGCTGTTTTCTGAAGAAGATGTTCTGAAGTCAAATAATTTGAAAAATATCACAGGTGCACACACACACAGAGTTCTACACATAATAAACACACTCATATACAGCACACAAGACACAATTACATTTGTTACATTTTAAAGTTTCTGATAATTCCTGCTATAAAGGAATATGTTGAACTCATTTCTCAAACTCATTTTTTTTTCCAGATATGAGGAAAATGGGCTTTGAGAATTGCTTATTTCTAATCATTAGAACAAAGGGGAAAAAAACATTATTTTATTCACAAATTTAAAAAGAAGTATTTTAAAGTAAGATATTGAAAAAACAAAGGGGGGAACACCTGGGTGGCTCAGTCAGTTGGGTGTCTGCCTTCAGCTCAGATCATGATCCCAGAGTCTGGGGATTGAGTTCTGCAATGGGCTCCCTGCTCATTGGGGTGTCTGCTTCTCCCACTACCCCTCACCCTTCTTGTGCTCTCACTCTCCCTCTCTTTCTTTCAAATAGATAAATAAAATCTTTAAAAGAAATTTTAAAAATGAAACATTTTAACAGAAGTAAACTCATGAGGTTAACATTTAATTATTTTGGGTATTGAAGATTTTACTGGGTAAATAAAAGATTGAGAATATTTGCCAATTGTTTTTTTTTTTTTAAAGAAAACCTCAAGAGTCAGTAATGCTATATCACATCTTTTCAGCAAAAATAATAAAATAATTATTCAGAATTCTCTTATAGTCTCATAATAACTCCATATAGGTTTATAGACTGACCTACTCCTTCCCTAGAAGAGAAAAATGAGACTATCTATTATTAGTGCAGTTTTTAGTGATGTCACCAGATGTAGGAGTGTCACTAATTTTTTATAACTTACATTACCTTAAAGTTGTTCCAATTTATTATTGCCATTTTTAAATTTTTCCATTCATAGTTTAATTAGTTAGAGGTCTTACTTCTGGTGTTCTTAATTACATGGGATTACTCACATACCCTCCAAACAGATTTCTCCAATCCTGTGCATTTTATTAAGTAAGAAAGATGACCAATGGTCTTCTTGTGCCATAACCCATGTTTCACAGTTATGTGCAAGCTAGTGTTACTGATTTAATTAGTGTTGTTGGTATTGTTTGTTTTATCCTAGCAATATTTCTGTTTTATAATATATTATTTTAAAGAAGGTTTTTTGATAACAGAAGCTTCTAAAATGATGAGGAAGTCATAGGTGTCAGTGAGAGAAAATGAACCAGAGTTTACTTGAAAAAAACATAGAAATCTGGGGCTTTTAGTAAAAGGACAACATAATCTCCATAATCAAAAATCCAGGAACCATCTATGTATATAACTAATATTCACAGTGAGAGCCTGAAATGTAAATAAAAGACAAAATTATGTTCAGAATATTTTTTGAGAACTCAACAGGTAAAGCAATCAAGGTAAATATACATCAAGATCGTTAACTTTTGCTCTTTCAAAGATAAGCTTTAATTATCTAGGAATCTAATTTCTATGGAAGAACTAATTTTTGATTTCAGATAAGATAGTACTATTAGAACTGAATATTGGAATTACTATTTGAATTTGAATATTTTATTTTCTCTTTTACCCGGACTTGTAGATCTTTTCTAATTGATCTAAAAGATCTCAAGAGTGGTGCCTGGGTGGCTCAGTGGGTTAAAGCCTCGCCTTTGGCTCAAGTCATGATCTCAGGGTCCTGGGATCCAGCCCCGCATCAGGCTCTCTGCTCAGCAGGGAGCCTGCTTCCTCCTCCCCCCGCCCCCACCGCCTGCCTCTCTATCTCTCTGTCTGTCAAATAAATAAATAAAATCTTAAAAAAAAAAAAGATCTAAAGATATGTAAGTTAAAATAGAATCTGGAGAAAAAGAAGTTCATCAAAATTCCTTATGGTACAAGGAATCTTCAAGTCAGAGTTTGGCTAGCATTTTAAAATGTGGGTTATAAAATAAAAATACAGATTGACAACTACCAGCCCAATAATTATAACATGTCCAGCTGCTTTTATTTCTAAATTAGAATTCTGAAATCAGGAATGAAATAGTTACTATGTTTAAAAATTTGCTAAAGGAATAGAGATATGTTTTAAAACAATGATAAGGGGTGTAGAACTAGAAGCAAAAGTCAGTAATCACTGTCATCCAAAGATTTTTTAATTGTTTTGCTGATAAGGGAGTAGAAGGAAGGATAAACAAATCTCAAGAAAGGAGGCATATTAGCTAATATGATTTGTTGTTTTATAATTAGTGAGGGAACAATAGAGCAAGACCTTTGACACATGGCCAAATTGGGTAATTAATCTTGTAGTAGAAACAGATACCTATTTGTTTCTTTCCTCTATTGCTTTACTTCACATTTACATCTCAGTTCTGGTATGAAATCAAACACACATACATGCACACACCCCATCTATGTATTTTTATTCCTTTTAGATAAATTTGGGGATATTTCCAGATGGACATTTTATACCACAAGAAGTTCTCTGCATCTTGACTTGGAGAGAAAATATTCTACTTAAGAAATATATCAGATTTTAATAAACAAAACAGTAACTTTCTCTTATTTTTAGGAGGGGAGTACCTGGCATTATAATTGTACCACATATGAATGTGTTAAGACTGACGAAGGGACAATGATTCTGAACTACAGTATGGTCTGTCCCCCTTTTAATGAGACTGAATGCAAAATGGTTTGTACCTTATCGTGTCTAAGAAAATGTAGTATTACATAGAATTTAGGAAATATGTTTTCAAAGGTTGTACATACCTATGTTTTGGCTTATTTACTTTGGTGTATGTTTTATTTTCACGTGTATGTAAAAGCTCTATTATACGTCTTCAGCTTGCCACTTTGAGTTATAGATGGTGTTCCAAATAACTTTGATTCACCCTAAAGGGATATTGTGCTAGTTCAAAGAATTATTGAAAAATCATTTGATCAGTAGACCTAGCCTCTCTTTCAGTATGAATTGATAATCTATTGGAGGCTGGCCAATTTTACTTCTTAAACACACAGCCAGAATTTATGATGCCGTTCCCTTTTGAATACAAGCTGGCCTAAGTCAGATTTGTCTTGACTCCTCTGAGCACGGCCCTGGTGGAACCTGGCGTATATGACAGCACCGCTGATCCTTTAGGGGAGATACCTCAACTCCTTATTCTCTCAGAGAAGAGTCCACTGGGAGAGTAGATTTTTGGAGGCGATACTTTTTTCTTGTAAGATCCCTTATAGCTTTAACTAGTTTGGAGATAGTAATCCTTCATGAAAAGTGAGCTTTGTTCTATTGTGTAGGCCATATTTTTCTTAAGTGTGCACAAATAGCCTAGTCTCATTGATTTTTTTTTTCTCCCCAAGATGTGCCCTTTTAGTGATGGTGGCTAGCTAGCTGGGTAGGTAGATATCATGTATAATAAAGTAATAGAATTTCAGCTCTGAAAAGAATCTTAGGCATCATCTTATTTCACAGATTCATTTTTATAGCACAAATTCTTTTACTTATATTGTAATTGGTAAGTTACTAAAAGCAATTAGCGGCTTACTGTAAGAATTCAAAAAGATAATCAATAAAAGTTTTCTTAATTTAGTCCTAGGCAAGAGTCATCCTGAAGCAAGCGATTTTTTTTTTTTAAATATTAAAGAAAAAGATACATCATTTTAACATTCAATTATATTCAGGAACTTAGTCTTATCTCATAGAGTACCTTAGGTTATTTCAAGGAGTTGAAAAAAACATAACGGCCTCAATTTAGAGTACCTATTAGTTCTCTGCTTTGGTAAGAATTTTTTGTGCATTATTGAAAATGTTTTTAATAAATAAATAAATAATGTGTTCTTTTAAGTAAGTTAATCTCTTTGCACTTTACTGGTGAAGAAATAACAAAAATTTAAACAAAATATCAGCTCCTTATTTTAAAAACAAATTCTCATTAGAAATAGTTAAATTTCTATAATTTTCCAATAAAGGCTTTGTGATATTTAATAAAAACACCAAGAGAGTTAGTTTTCTATTTCTAGTCCAATAAGACATGAACAAACACTGAGCTTTGACTTTATTCTTTCTCTTTTCCTAGAATGAAGGGATTGTAAAGCTTTATAATGAAGGCTGTTGCAAGATCTGTAAGTGAGGACATATTATATGCGTTAATATGATTAGTTCTAATTGCTCATGGTGATTATGATCTTTCTCATAAAATTCAGATGTTATGATGCAAGGAGGGAAGCACATTTTATAATGTTATTATTTAAATGTTTGTCATGTGGTTAATTATTTTGTAATTTAGTCTTCTGGAGTATGAATGAAGTATTTTTAATTCAGATGAATTTTAACCTAAATATCAGAAATTTCTTTATTGTTGTATTTCCCAAAAGGCATTGCATAGGATTTTAATATAGGTTTTAAGTTTAAAAGGTCTCTTTGGTCAAATTTGCTTGAAACATGCTGGGCTACACCAAGTTGAGTAGGTTATGATGAGAATGGCATTTTGACTTCAATAAGGACCTTGGATTCTATAACTCCATGCTGATTATTCAACAAGTAGGTCCATTTTGTTATCCGAGGGCAGGCAGGGGAAGATCTATGCAACTGACCATAATCCTTCTATTTAATGCCTGCCACACATTGGCACAATCAAGCCCCCTAAAGATGGTGTTGTAACCAATCTTTCTTTACAACAGTTCTGGGAGGTAGATGGAGAGGTAGGTATGGTTTCCTCTACAGATAAGGAAATGAAGGTTCAGAAAAGTTGGTTGCACTAATCAGTAATGGACTCAGGCCTGTCTAATGCCCAGGTCCAGGACCTTTCAATTCTGCCAAGTTCTCTGAAGTTGCAGAATAACACCAACCTACCTCAGTTTCTCCCATCTGACATGTAGGGACTTGTGAAATAGCTTCTGCTTTGGTATCACAAAATCCTTATCTACAGACTTTGTTTCTGGGTGACTGGGCTATCTTGGACAGACTGGATGTTGGATACTATTGCAGATACCGTGCTTAAGCAAATGTATTCCAATAGTCTTTAAGAAATGAATAGGAAATGCCTCTTGGTACTAATAATATCAGCCAGCTAATAATACATTTAAGCTGTCCCGTCATATTCATTGCACAAATTAGCTAATCAAATAGATTTCTATGAGGTGCCTGTCACGTATCAGACACTCTTTTAGGCACAGGGACTATGATAGTGAATGAAACAGTACCTGCATGCCCTAGTGCATATTATGAAGAAGGAGAAGAAATAATGAACACATAAATATATACTATTGTGTCAGGTAGAGATGAGTGACATAAAGAAAATTAGTACAGAATAAAAGGGATGGAGAGTGGGGAACTGGGTTGCTAATTTAAGTGAGTGGTTGGAGAGCGCCTCTGTGGTGAGGTGTCATCTGGGTAGAGACTGAGTGTCTGAATCCAGCCAGGAAGAATAACAAGTATGGAAAGCAGAGGAAATAGCAAAGTTTGGCTAAGCACAAGGATGAAGGTGACAGAAAGAAGAGGGTGGATACCTTATAGGTCACATTAAAGATGATTTCTTCCTTAACTCTTCTTTCTTCTGACATGAGAATAGAAAGGCTACTAAAGTAACTAACCACTGAGTGAAAGCAGCATAAGGTACACACCAGCCTGCCCTCCCTCATGAACTCTGAACCACCAACCAGACTGTAGTTGGGAGGCAAGAGAAAGGAGAAGGAACAAGCATAGGATTCTGAGGAGGAGCCACAATTGAGATGGAGAAAAACCAAAAGGGCTGTTTCAGAAGCCAAGTGTGAAAAGTATATCAAGGAGGAGAGAGTGAGAGTTGGGGCCAAATGCTGCTGAGAAGTTAAGTAGGATGAGAACTAAGCTATGACCTCTGAAGTTAGCATTTTGAAGGTCAAGAGTGACCATGAGAAGGACAATTTGCTTTCAGGCAATCTTTGCTACTCATCTCTGCTTCAACCTGAGTAGTTTAGCTTTTAGATACTTTACATGTTGGACTTTCATATAAGCACTTAACATAAAAGATTTTGTGGCTAAACTGATTTGGAAACTGAAGATCTAATTCCAATCTTTTGCAAACAAGGAAACTCAGCAGAATGATTTCAGTAACTTTCCTAAAGTAACAAAGCAAGTTATTGTCAGAGTGAAGTAAGAACCTTGGTCTTTTTGCATCCTGATTCAAGGGGTATTTACATATAGCTTTAAATATGTATTCCCAGGTGTCTTATCAAGTGGTCATCCATCACACCACAGAGGCATTTTAATATATCATTAATTAATACAAAGTATTTTAATGTGAGGTCATAAGAGATCATTTCAGAGCCATAAATATTAACTGTAATGACTCATCCATACATTTCAAAATGGTTGATAAATAATTCAATTACCTTCATGTTTGATTTTATATTAAAATCTATTAAGATAAAGTAGTTTTAAATCTGTTTTTAATTTTAAAATAGGTTTATGTATACATGTATAGCTGCCTAATTATGTACATGTATATATACTTCTACATGCAATGTTTCATTCTAAAAATAAAGTAATAATTTTAAAATTTTAAATATATATTTTATCTCTCTATATGATACACACAGGTTGATGTTAACATTATCGCATGTGTAGAATGTTTTGATTCTATTCTAGGACAATAAGGTAAAGAGATAAATACAATGCTAAAAAATATGAGAAAGGCTATTTAGAAAGTGAAAGTAAATATTAAGCATAAAATATTTGAGGGAAATTTTAAGTATACTTTAATATAGGAATGTATTTCATATAAATATATACATTATTTTAAATATAAGCATATGTTTAATTGAATTAAGAAATAATCTGACATGGGCTTTCTGATGAATAAATACATTCTATATTTTATCAGGCAAACGAGAAGAAAGAATATGCCAGAAAGTGATCATTAAATCAATCATAAGGAAACAGGACTGTATAAGTCAAAACCCAGTAAGTGGAAACATATAATTTATTACATAAAGGGCATGTGTCTTTCCAAAAGTATATAGCACTAATACGTTTGTAAGTCAACAAAATACCAACTGTCACAATATTTAACTTTGCATTTATTCATACATTTTAATATTAAAATATTCTGTTTGCAAAGAAGTATAAACTATTCTTGGCATTAATAATCAATAGTTAGGAACCATAATTGCAATCTAGAGAGATGGAAATTAAACCAAATATATATTTGACTACATATTTTTTTAACTATGCAATTTTACTCAGCAAAAATAGTCTTCGTTCTAATTTTACCCCATTTAATGTGACCTACCCAATACTACAGTCTCCACGAGGTATGATATAATACAGATTACCATAGAATCATTAGATTGTGATGAACATTGTACATATACCTGACTAGTTATATGTACACATTTATTTCAGAGTTTATGTCAGCTTTGCTGTCTTAGGTATCATCATGGAACATCTCCTGGGCTTATTCAAGTTATTAAAGTTTAACCTGGTATTTTCTTGCAGTCTTCTAATATACAGAAGCTTGAGACTTATTACAGTGATAATAAAGTTTTGCTTTCATTTGGTATCGTAGGAGAATTGAATAGCCAGTTTTTAAACATTTTAAGAATTCTTTTCTCATTGTCTCTCCTTACAGGTAAATGTTGCATCTTGTGATGGAAAATGCCCATCTGCTACCATATATAACATCAACATTGAGAGCCATCTAAGATTCTGCAAGTGCTGTCGTGAAAATGGAGTGAGAAACTTGTCTGTGCCTCTGTATTGCTCAGGAAATGGCACCGAAGTCATGCACACACTCCAGGAACCTATAGACTGCACATGTCAGTGGAATTAAACTTTTGGATTTCTAGGAACTCTATGCAATAATCATAATGTCAAATGAAGTTACCTTCTAACATCATTATTTAGGCACTGGAAGATTTTAGTAAACATTAATGTATTTTTCAGATGATTGGGATATGGCAATTTAACGCTTGGTACAAATATATGCTATTTCCTAGAAAAAATAATTGTCAAAATAGTTGTCAAAATAAAAATAAATCAAATTTATTGATTTACTCTATTTTAAAGACTCAACTGATTCTAAGTTGTTCAGCTGAGATGCAGTTATGTAGTAACTGCAACATGCCACAGCCCTGGGATATTCTCACCCATTAGAAGATTATTTTGCATTTTCCAGTTGCACCCAATAGTGATTTTTTTGCTTTGCGAGGTCTGCCATAGCTTCCCAAATTAAGATAGCAGTACTCTTTCCTCACTACTGTTTGGTCTGGTAAATCTAATTAGTTAAAGTTGGCATCTGGATAGTCATAAAGAGTAGGATACATAGAGACAGATCATTGAGGTACAGGATTTTAGACTATTTAAATCCTGAATGAATATTAGGGTTGTTATTGCAAATGCCTCTCGTTTTGCAGGTGTACCAGGTCACTGGAAAAGCTCTGTGCCTTATAACAAATGACTTTGTGAATCCCAGTCCAATGCTCTTTTCTTTTGAATGGTATAGTAAGGTGTCTGTCATGGAATCTTTGATTCTTAAAGAGCTTGCTTTGCATAGAATTAAGAATTTTAAATTCAATTCCTTTTAAAGAAATGAAAAATAATGCCACACATACATATGTATACACATACATATAATAGTAATCCCTAATAATAAGAAATGGAGAAATGTAGCATCACTTGCTAAAGAGTGGCGGGATATCTTGGACTTTTATTTTTTATACCATTACAACTGTTATGAAATAAGTTGTTACTATTTAACATTTAATTATTTGCTATGTCATGGACCTATGGTTTTTGATATGTATTTACATTCGATCGAAGTTGTGTGCTGTTTTGCTTTTCATGCTGCTGCTTTGCCAATGAAGAATGAAATAAAATGATTTGAATGTATTAATCATTCTGCAATGGAATGCTGCACTTTTTAAACATAATAGGTTATTGATATTTGCAAGGAACATATCTTGAGATCTTTGCAAATCCTCAAATTTTCTGCCACTTACAGTATAGAATTATTTGAGTTTCCTCATCTGTAAAAAAGAGAGAATGCCCTACTTGCTATGATTGTTGTGGGGATCAAATGAAGTCAAATAGCAACAAGAAAACAGTAAAGGTGCATTGAAAAGCAGATGTGGGGGCCTGGTGGTCTAGGTTCAGATTTCAGCTAGGTGAGTTGCTTGGGTTTCAAAATCATGCTTCCCAGAAAAAAATGCAACTTCTCAGATATTTTGGACCTCCAGGGTTACTAAGAAATGAATGAAAGAATGAAATGAACATTGCATCTGCAATGTCCCAGTGCCCACTATTTATAAAAATGGACTTTATCTTATTTGTGCTTAATAAAAGTGTTTCATCTAGACATTAACATTTTGGTATTCTTTGACTCCTGTTAACATATAGATTGAATCAAATGTCTTTGGTTAAGATAAATTAACATTGCTTGAGAAAAACTATTATGTACCTCTGCTGAGGCAGGTAATGTTGTCTATTGTCTGCCACACATTTCTTTATTTTCATGCTCTGTAAAATACTTGTAATTAAATTAAAAATACTAAATCACGTTTAGACCTATTTGTGGGGGAAAACGGGAAACATTGTCCTAGGACATGATAAGCATTCTGCAATACAACAGATAGGTATTGAGCACCTGCTATGTGCCAGGTGCTATTCTGAGCTCTGAGGACAAATGTAAAATAAAGCAGACACAGTGTAGACTCTCCTGTAATTTAAAGTCTTGTGAGAAAGTAGGCATTAGTTACATAAACATACCTATGAGAAAGTTCAGAAGGAGCGCCCCAAACTTTGGAATGTAGCATATGATCCAGGTGACCCTCCAATCATCAGAGGTGATGATTTGGGACACCTGGATAATAACCTGGGCAATAACTTGGTGTTGGGATCCCTGGATGGTAACTTGGATTTGGATTCACGGTGCTCTGCACATGCGCTGTGCTATTCCTGCCTAGCCGTTTTGAGAAAGTTGGATTCATACATCCATTGACATGAAGATACATTCATCTACATGAATCAGAGATTTAAATGTTCAAAAAAGGAGGAGGAGGGTAGAACTAAAGAAAATATGGGAGAAATTCACTAATACTTTAGAGTGGGGGAGAGTCATTCTAATTCTGACTGAACATCCAGAAGCCCAGAAGAAAACATTGATAAATTTAATAAGAAAACGGAAAACAAATTCTGCAAGACAAAAAAGTCAAATTCAAAAGAAAAACTGTAAAACCAAAGCACAATATTTACAATGTATCACTGATAAAGGCTAGTCTTCTATAGCAAGAGCTCCTAAAAAAAAAAACACAAAAGGAAAATATGAGCAACCTAATAGAAAAATAGGCCAATAACTTGTACGATAGTAGAGAGAAAAAGAAATAATACTTGAGGACACTGGGAAGATAATTGAGCATACTTTTTAAAGAGCTTTATTTATTTATTTGAGAGAGAAAGAGGGAAAGGGAGAGAATGAAAGAATGGTGGGGAGGGGAAGAGGGAAAGAGAATCCTGAGCAGAATCCGGGCTCAGCACAGAGCCTGATGCAGGGCTTGTTTCCATGAGATCATGATCCCAGCAGAAATCAAGAGCTGGACACTCAACTGAATGCATCACCCAGACACCCCAATGGAACATGCTTTTAATAAAAGCATTTCACATTCAATTTACACAAAAAAGCCATTTCTCACTTACCAGATGGTAGTGAATTAAAAGCTTAATTATACTTCTTCTTCTTCTTCTTTTTTTTTTTTTTAGGCTAGGTGGCTTAGAAACCATAAACATTTATTTCTTACAACTCTTGAGGCTGGGAAGTCCAAGATCAAGGTGCCAGCAGTCTTCTTGCTGTTTCCTCGCCTGGCAGGAGGGATGAGGGAGCTGCCTGGGGTATCTTCTGTAAGGGCACTAATCCCATTCCTGAGGGCTTCACGCTCAAGTTCTACTCATCTCCCGAAAGCCAACTTCCTAATACCATCACATAGGGTATTGTGAATTTAAGCAGGGCAGGGAGTGGGAGACACAAACATTCAGACCATAGCAAGTAGGTTGAAAGGTGATTAGTGGATGGTCAGTTGAACCCAAAATACACACCTTTCCTGCTGTACTCATGCCCAAATTCACACAGACACATGTTCATGTTTCTGCAGCTGGTGTTCCTGGACCTGCTCCCACCTTCATGGCAATTCTCTCCGCAGGCAGCCTGAAACAGCTGGGCAGGAACAGCACCGTGCGCGTGCCGAGGACCAGCCAAAGCCACTGGCCTCCTTGCCTTCCCCTGACCAGTGTTTTCTTTCTCCCTGCCATAGACACTGGCTTCTCCCACCACTTCTGAGCCTGAAAGAAGCCCCACACCCCCATGACTACCCTGATAAACCGGGTGACGTGGCCTGGAATAAAGAGGGGATAAGTAGCCTATGAGATGAACTCTGAGCAATGATGGCAGGCCCAGGAGCCAGCAGGTGAATTGCTCACCATCACTCATCCTCACAGACGATTCCCAGATGCAGTGGTTCCTCTGGCTCTCCAGAGATATCCCTGTTCTACGTGAGCTGTGGCCGACTCTCCAGGAATTTGACTTGTAATTACTTTTGTTTCTCTCCTGCCCCACTTCCCTTTAATCAGTTCCTGGCAGAGTCTTCCCCACGTCAGTAAATAACAAATTTAATGTCTGTGTGCTGTGTCAGCACGGACTTGAACCACATACATATTTCCTGACAGGCTCAGAGATTAACATTAAAACTATAAAATGTTAACTTTAGCTTATTAAATCAATAAAGATTTAACTGTTTGCTATGTCCTGTTGGAAGGGAGAAGAGTGAAAAACAAACTCATGCAGTTTCTAGGAGAAAAAGAAGAATATAAAACATCCACCTAAATAATTTCTATTGTCATTTTATTTATTTTCACTTATCTCCCTGCCTCTCTTGCTCCAGGATTAAATTGAATATACTTCTTTTAATTTTAAATTTCTTTAAGAATTTTTATGTTCTAAAAAGATTTTCTACAGTAGAAATTTTGTATGATATATAGTATTTTCATAAGTGAATATCATGATTTATTTAACCGGTCTATTAATGGTTATTAAATTTGTTTCTCATTTTCCCTATTATAAACCCTTATGCACAAAGTGAAATTGAAGGACCAAATGGCATCAACATGCTGAAGAATTTCCATACATTTTGCTAATTTGTCTTCCACAACTGCTGATCAACTTTTTCCTTCCCCAAGAAGTTTATGAGCTTTTTTTAATCCTTTATCATCATCAACAGTAGGTAATGCCAGACAAAAGTCCTTATTGGTAATAATAAGAAAAAAGGTCAGCTCATAGTAGAATGTCCTTATTGATAATAATAAGGAAAGTCCTTACTGATGATAATAAGAAAAAAGGTCAGCTCATAGTAGAATAGATACCAGACTGTGCCACTGAATTCAAACCTTTCTGTATACTCATTTTATCTTTTTTCTATTTTTTCTTTGCCCATTTTCTTAGTGGTAATTTTATAGAGTTCTCTTTCAGGACAAATGATTTTGCAAGCTTTAATTGACCTGTCTCCATCTTTAAGTATTATAATTAATATACCCTGGGACTTTGGGTTCTGTTTTTAAAATTAAATTATTAGGAGTGAAACAAAACCTTTTATTCATGTTAGTTTTAAGAGATGAATATGAATAAATTATTGATATATTCCATTCAATTTAAGCTGAAAAGGAGAGAAGACAGACACGGTGTCTTGAGGCTCTAATGTCCAAAAGAGAATAGATGCTCTTAGTAGGAATTTAAAGGTTTCTGAGCTTTTTCTAGGCAATTAACTATCATGCAATGTTTCATGGTTAATGTTCACATTACAGAACGTTTGTGGTTACAACATGTAGATTCAGAAGATTTCAAGATACACAAAAGTTATGACTCTGGCCAGACGGTTTGCAGCCCAAGTGAATTAAGATTCACATTTCTGCTAATATTCCCAGACAAGGTCACTGTGAATGGTCCAGCAGTCTGGTTTCTGTATAAAAGTGCTCACCTGAGGGGCAAGGGAGAACTGAAATCTGGCTCATGTTTCTCAAGCCAGGTCATATACCGTGACAAGAAGCTGTTTCTATTCAGAGGAAGGAATGCCTTTTTCTTTGCATGAAGACACTGGTCTCTCGCCAAGCCAAACACCCATTTGGGAGTCATCTTCCCAGAGGGAGGAGCACTTTCTAATAATTCCTGAGGTATTTTCTAATTTATCCACCACACACTGTGCCTTTTCCTAGTGTATCTACCATGAGGAGGCATCTTTTGCTAATTTGCACAAATATTAACAACCATCTTGTTCATAGACTTCCCATGCATTTTTTTTTTTTCTAATAATGTCATATGAAAGGCTATGGTACTTGAAATCTTGCCTCTAAACTGCATCTGTGGTTGGGGGGTAACAATTGACTTTTCAGAGTTACTTCACCAACTGTTAACTAGAAAGACTGACATTCTGGTTGAAGTCAAAATTCTATCATATTATCAAAAATGTTATCTATTATCAGAAAATAGATTACAGAAACCTTGAGATGGATACAAAATTTTAAAAATTGTGTTTTGTTTACTAAAGATATGGAATTTAAGCTTTCTGCCTTCTTAGTCATATTTATTTTGTGCCAAAATTAAATTTTATCTATTTATTCTATTAAAAGCTATATATGCATGCACATAAACATACACATAAAAATAAATTCAGTTTTGCGACCTAATTTTATAGTTCTGTATATGGACTAACCATAGTCTTTACTGCCAGTCCTAGTATCTCCATTACTGAATTCTTATGTTTGTTTGATTTCTTGGTTGCTTATGTCTTCAAGTAATTTTTCTCCAGAAAGGTATATGGATTATATATTTCCTAAGACTTTACTCACACTTTTGCATGATAACTAAGGTCTCAGGCCCTTGGATGAAATAGGTATAAGTTCAAGTCCTAATATCATTTTTTTCTGTGTGACTCTAAACAAACTTAATAATTTTGCACTTCATAGTTTTCAAATTCCTCAGAGGATTTGTGTGAGGCTAATGGAGTTAATACATGTAAAGTACTTACTAGAGTGTTTAACACATAGAGAGGACTAGATATATATAAGCAGAGTATAAAAATTTGAGGTCATAGTTTGCTTTCAAAACTCTAGACATTGCTTCATTGTGTTTGGACATTTAGTGCTGCAAAAGAAAAGTCTGGTTTCCATTTTAGTATATGGTTCCATTATAGGTATATTTCTTTTCTTTTTTCTTTGAATGATTGCTTATTACAATTTTCCTTTAAGTTTTAAATTCTACTATTGTGAAAGTGTGTACAGGTATGGTTCTCTATTTATTGATTTTTTTTGGATCTTATGATCTTCACACAACCTTTTTCTAAATATATAAAAGGTATTTCTTCTATTGCTAGTATATTTTTATTTGATATGTCTCCCTTTTAATCTGATTTTATATTCAGAAAAATTAATTATGTATACATTGTTTTTCTTTCATACCTATGACAATTTCTTTCTATGTCTTCATCTATTTGTCTTTTTTACTCTGCATAATTGTATATTAAGTTTTTTTCCATAATAGTTATTCATGCTTACTCTACTTCTGTCAGTGTAGATTGTAAATCTGTAAAATCATTTTTAGTTTCCTCGTATTTATTTCCTATCAGATTCCCTTTTTAACTCATCTAATTTTTTTTAACTTCAGGCTACTTTCTATTGATACAAAATTATTCTTCTTCTCAATATTTTTCCATATTTTTCATGTATTTTGCGTACTTCAGACAAAAACAAAAACTTTCCAGATTTCTTCCCTTGAATTCTGCATCAAAGTGCTTATAATATCTAATCTCTTCTTTTCCTCAATTTTTAAGATGATATTCTCTTTGCTTTGTAGTACTTTTTCATAGGTCTCATGGCTTATTTTCATGCCATTTTTGCTGTATATATTAGGTTATATGGATTGCCTGTGGTTGTCCTCTATTACCACTTGAGGAACGGTAAGAATTTTACTCTCATATTTCCAGCTACAGGACAGGATGAAAAAATCTATTCCTATTTTACTTTCTATATTCTGGCGAGCATGTCCTAATAGTTTTCAATTACAAAGGTCACAGATTCCCTCTACATCCTTTCATGCATTTCTGATATCCTGAATTATCAAAAGTCATGAAAAACTATGATTTTTTTTGCTCACATCTACCATTTTTATCCTTCATTTTTCTTGACATTTTCCTCTATAATGCTTATCTTGTAATGAGTACTCATAAAATACAGTGGAGTACTGCTAAAATCCTTTGTTTCCTGGGAACTACTATCTCTCAAGCGATTCAGAAAGACCAGAAAGAGAGTTGGAATTAGAGAAAAGTTTAACTACTTCTGAAAGACACTGTTTCGTCACCATGTGTCCACTGACCAGCTTCTGATGCACAGAACTCTGGTTAAGGAATTGGAAATAAGAGAGATATAAGCTATCTCTTTTGTCTTTCCTGGTAAATTTTACCTATAATAAATAACAGATTTTCTTCTGAAATCAGCATTATTCTGTTACACAATTTTTGTTCGTGAACTTTGTTTTGTTTTTATATTTTAGAACAGTACAAACTGAGACTCAAATATTAGCATTATACAAAAGGTCTACAAAATTTTGCAAAGGAGTCTTGAGAAAATACTACAAACTATTAGGATAACAAATGTTTAACCAAACATATGAGATTATTTAATGTTGAAAGCAGTAGATTAAAGTCAACATTTAGAAAATTATTTCTTAACTTTAGAAAAAATCTATAAGATATAAATATATTAGACCTGCTAAAAGTAGTACCTGAATACCTGTGCTTTTTGTCATGTTCATTTCCTTGATCTACCTGCAGCTGCTCTAAATTATATCAAATAAGATGAGATTGATTATGTAATCAATGGGTAAGGATATTCTTCTGTGATTCATGGTTAGGAAAACAGCCTCTGGAACTAGGATGCCTGGGATTAAATTCCACTTGTTACTTATTAATTCTGGGGAGGATGAGTGCCACTGCAAAGAATATCTTTCACAGAATTTAAGAATTTGAGATAACCAACTTTGAGATGGGCCAGCGTGAAAGAAGTGCCAGGACTTGAATGCATTTATCTCTGCTTCCCTCGCTCTGCCAACTCCATTTTCTCCCACTGCATTCCTGTTGCTCCACATGGCAACCTTGTGTATAGCTATGGCAGCTTTGATGAAACAACCCTTCAAGATGTTTTCCAACAAAGAGGATAGGACATCTATCTCTGACTTCTCGTTAGGAACTCCTGTGCGATGACTGCCCAAGTTTGCAATCCCATTAACTGTAGGTATTGCTTTTCTATTGCTGTGAAATGAAGTACCACAAATTTAATGTCTTGAATCAAAACATTTATTATCTGACAGTTTCTGTGAACCAGGAGTCTGGGCTCTCTGCTCAGGATCTCACCAGGCTGAAATCAAGTTGTTACTTAGGACTGTGATCTCATCTGAGGCTATGGGTCCTGTTTCCAGGCTCATTCACATCGTTGCAGAATTAAGTTCCGTGAGAGTGTGGGACTGAGAGCACAGTGTTCTGACTGACTATAGGCTGGGACACACCCTCAGCCTCTGGAGGCAAGGCTCATGATCTAACCATCTGGCCCTCTCACATCATGGCAACTTACTTCTTAGAAGTCAGCAGGAGAATGGCTCTTTTCTTCTGCTATAGTGAAGTAGTCTATAAAGTAAATAATCATGGTAGTAACGATCTCATCATTTTCACAGGTCCACCAAGCCTCAGGGGGAGGGGATTATCCAGGGTGTGAATAACAGGGGGTGGAAATTTTAGGTGTCATCCTAGAATTGTGCCAACAGTAAGGGTTTAAGTATCTTTCTTGGACTGCCAGGGTCATTGGCCATCCCCCTGTAAGGTCACAGAGCTCCCTTATCCTCTAATGTTCCATAAAAAGAGAAAAAACCATGTCACTAATTTATCCAGGTTATAAGTTTTAAGGAGGGATATTTTTAAGTTGGTCTTTAACTTCTTCCTTTCATTTTTCAGGGTATAAAGATAGTGGATCTTCCTCTCTAGATAGAAAGCTCTTGTAGTAAGGAAGTCACAGTTTTCTTGCCTTGTCTTTCCTGTCCCTCCCACTAGGATATTTTCTTCATCAAAGTTTCTCAGTAAAAATTTACTGAATTCATTAAACATGTTAAATGTACTGATAATCTCATTTAGAAATAAATTCCCACCCATCTTGCATACTTGCTAACAAATCTCTCAGGAAAACCATAAACATGATAGACCAGACCTCAGATTATTTCACAACTACCCCATTGCAGAGATGCAAATCCTTTTTTAGTCTCAATTCTCAATATGACATTTGCATTTTAGTCCACACCAATAAATACAGATAAATCTGAGTTTTAATCTTGGATTCTGAAATGCAGCCAATAACACATTATTAAACATACAATTTTCACTCAAAGTAAATTCATTTGGATTAATTTGGATGATTAAATCATTTCACAAAAGATCTGTTGCAATAACTACTTTTCATGTTGTATAAATAAATATGCTAAAAAGATAATGCCACAAATTGTTAGGAAATTTTGCATTGTAGAAAAGGCCAATCCTAGTTATAGAACTAAAACACCAAGCTTTTTGGCATTACATTTAAGAAACAAATACAGATGAAAAACATGCTGCTAATCTATCTTTTATTTTCTTTCTCTTGTAACTCATGCCAGCAAAATAAAGCTTAGAAATTCTATAGCAACAATGGCCTTCCTTTAAATAATGATAGAAATCTGGCTCACTTTGATTACATGTCAGCTTATAAAAGTCTTATTTTTTTAAGAAAATTTAGAGTAAAATATCTCCTTTGAAAGGGGACGTTTAAAAAGACCCATAAGAATAGGAGGCAGGAAACAAGGAAAGACAAAAACACATCTAATTTATCTAGAAGATTTAAGAAAGAATATTTTTGTGTTGGTCTTTAACTTTTAAGCACTGTTCCATTTGAACCTTAAAACAATATACTTTTTCACAATCTGGAATGTGACAGATCTTGCTACTCTAAAGAGGAAGTCATTAGGAAAGAAAGACACTGAGATCATGACCTGAACCCAACTCAAGAGTCAGACGCTTAACTGACTGAGCCACCCAGGTGTCTCTAGAGATAAGAACTGTTTTAGGTCAATCTAATAAGAAGGCACAAAGAGATGCCAGTCTAGTGTGATACTGGGAGTTATAATAAAATATATATTTGGGGGCCGCCTGGGTGGCTCAGTGGGTTAAAGCCTCTGCCTTTGGCTCAGGTCATGATCCCAGGGTCCTGGGATCAAACCCCACATCGGGCTCTCTGCTCAGCAGGGAGTTTGCTTCCTCCTCTCTCTCTGCCTGCCTCTCTGCCTACTTGTGATCTCTGTCTGTCAAATAAATAAATAAAATCTTTAAAAAAATATATATATATATTTGGTCCTCATCTGTTTCCCTTGAAATTTCCTAAGTGACAGGAGCTATATTAGTGTCTTCTGTTATTTTAATAAGGTGACTTTTGGACAGATTCTAAGAATGGGGGTTTGTTGCCAGTGAAGCCAAACATATGATCAGGGTGTTGGAAATTTCAGTCCCATCACCATCTCCCCAGAGGGGAGAGGGTTTGTAGGACTGTGCCTATGTAATGAAGCCTTCATTAAAAAAAAAAAAAAAAAAGTTGGAGTTGGGGGAGTTTCCACCTTGGTGAACACATGGACATTTGGGGAGAGTGGTGTATTCCAAGAGGGTGTGGATGTCTCTTCCAACATACCTTGCACTTGCATCTCTTCCATGTGGCTGTTCCTGAGTTCCATCCTTTTATAATACATCAGTCATCTAGTGAGTAAGCGGATTTTCTGAGTTCTGTGAGCCACTCTAGCAAATTAATTGAACCCAGGGAGTTCAATTGAGCCTACAGACTATAGGTCAGAAGCATGGATAGCAACCTGGGCGTGTCACAGACATATGAAATGGGGTGGTGGGGGGAGTCTTGTAGGACAGAATGCTTAGTCTGTGGAATCTGACTCTATCTCTGGGTGGACAGTGTCAGAATTGAGTTGAATTATGGGACACCGAGGTGGTATCCCAAGAATTGTTTGGTGGTGTGGGGGTAACATCTCCCATCCCAATCACACACATTGGAACTGGGTCCAGGAACCCAAAGATTAGATGAGAGGGAAAGAGGGCCTGGATTTAGATAGTAAGAACAGGATCAAGAGGAATATGGTTGTGCATAGGATCATAGTATATAATACTCAGCAATCCTTCAGTAGAATTTAAGCTCCATGACAGGGAGAACTAGTAACATGTGTTGCTATAGCCTCAGTGCTTAGCACTGGGCTTGACACATAACATTCACTCAAAACTTTTGACTGAATGCCTGGAATTTGAAGGTAAGGAAGGGTTGGCTATCATTTGTGTAACTGTTACATTTCTATCAGAGATGTGGTTATACATGCTATGTCCACCCAACCTCTGGTGATGATGTGGGTTTCTTTTCATAATAGATATTTAAATAAGATGCCAAACAACATATTTCCTAATAGGGAATTGAAGTTTTAAGACATTAATGATCTCCATTATTGCCTAAATGGCTTTTGGCTGTGTTTCACCATCAGAAAAGTAAGTTCTTTCCATTAAAAATAAATGCCCTGAAATTGTCCTAAATTTATATTTTCCCATTTCTAGAAAGAAAAGACCCATAATTTTAAAAATCATTCTCTTAGTTTCTCTATAACTAAGTTCCTAGGCCAAATAAAGGAACAAACCCTTAACTGGGATAGAATTTCATAGAGTATTATGTCAGGAAACAGAGCTTTTGAGGGAAACACTATTGATTAACTTGCAACCAAGTTTACTGACTTAGTGGAAAGATTGATGTAAACTATGGAAGGTAGTGGTCTTCTTCTTCTTCTTCAGATTTTACTTATTTTAGAGAGCAAGAGAGAGAGCTCCAGTAGGGTGAGGGGCAGAGGGAGAAGCATACTCCCCGCTGAGCAGGGACCTCTGACTCCGGATTCCCAGATCATGACCTGAGCCAAAGGCAGATTCTTAACCCACTGAGCCACCCGCCCCTGGAAGGTGGTAGCCTTAACAATGGCTGTTTATTTAAAATGCCATTGTTTGCAAAGCAAATATATGACCACCCCCCCCCCAAAATCCACCACATACTGAATTAGATATACTTGATTCAATTCACTTGATGGATTGTTATCTTATATATTTATTTATTTTTGTGATCAGTTTCCTGATTTGTCTGTTTTTTCCCATTTTCTTGAGATACAATTGGCATAGGACATTGTGCAATTTTAAGGTGTAAAATAATGATCTGATATATGTATATGCTGCAAAGTGATTACCAAATATGTTCAGTCAACACCGTTGGTGGATTTTTAATCTGATCATATTTCTCGACGCCTAAAACTAATTCATTGGCAATAAAATCATTTTGTGATATACTGCCTTGATACTTTCTACTTTTATAAAGTAAAGATATGTACTACCCTCAGGTATTAAAACAACAAAAATATATAGTTCATATCTGTAACTGTGCTTATATTATGACACAGTCCATGCAATCAAGGAATTCCTAATCTGGCTAAGGACATAAACACATAAAAACTAAAATTTTTGTAAGAATATAAATGAAGTCATACAGGAAAACAGAGATGCAAATGATTACGGCCTGTTACTTAGGAGGATACAAGTTAGGGTCCAAAGAGGAAAGAGGTGAAGACGGAAAGTGGATTTGGCCTGAGGTACTATGTAAGCAAGAGTCAGAATAGGCTTTTAAGTAAGCACCTCCGGGAGGATCATGTGTGTATTTCAGAAATCCCACACTGGCTAACAGTGTGTAAGGGAGGTTAGGGATACCTGACCTCGTCCAAGTATGAACTTATTGGAAGTAATTTCGACAAACCAATACTAGTTATCAGTGTATTCAGTCCTTACACTCCAGGAAGCCCTCTACAAGCTAACCATTGACTACACTCACCTTTTCAGAGATGCTGAGTTAGTAAACTGAGCCAAATGACCTGAATGAACTGAGATTCCAACTCTTAAACATGGCATATACTTTCCAGAGAGAAGGAGAGATAGCCAAGGTTATCACCCAAGCCCATGGCTGTGGGACTAGAGAGGAAGTAATTGCCCTAAGAGATGTGTTAGAGGCAGAGTCAAAAAAGATTTTAGAGGACAAAATTGACTTTGGATAGTGAGGGAAAGAATCTGAGGATGCAGAGTTGATCTTTTTGTTTTGTTTGTTTTTTTATTTGGGTTGACTGACACTCTACTCAGGAAGGGCTGGGAGAAGGATGATCATGAATTTCGTTCTGGAAAGCTGGTTTCGAATTGCCTTTTGGGGACATCAGGGTGAAGATAGCCAGGACTGAGCTGTAGATACTGCTCTGAGGCCCCGGAAAGAAATGAGAGGCAAGACGGAGTGACGGGCATTCTTGAATAGGACCGAAATCACAAAAGTGAACGAAATAACCCGGACTCAACAAAGGCACCATGGGTCAAGTCCATTTTTAAGGTGGAAATGTCAGAGGATAAACTGGAATAAGATGAAGATCCAGGTGAGGGTGATGTCAGGGATGCCAACTGCAGCATCCAGAAAGGAGGAAGAGAAGAAAGGTGGAAATCTCAGAGAGGAGGAAGAGCTCAATCAACACTTTCAAATGCTGCCTAAAGTAAGCAGCAATTAAACCACAAGACCTGCTGGCAGGGAAAGAATGTGACTCCACACATAGCTCCATGAATGAACGTAACTCAAAGCTGCGTCCACTCAGGGCTGTTCACAGCCACCTGCTGGGCTTCTGTTTCTTTTCACGAGAGGCCGAATTTCCCACTCGGGTTCTCCATCACTGCCCTCCCCTTCCCTCCCTCCTTCCATGCTGACCGCCTCCTGCTCCTCCCCACACCAATGTCGCGGGACTCGCCTCCCACTCCCCTTCCCGCCCGCCACCTCTCAGCGTTTCCATGGAGACGTTCTCTTAATGAACCGAGGGACAGGGCCTCCAGGCGGGAACACGACCCGGCAAGCAGCGAACAGCGGCGGAAAGAGCCTCCGGGAGGAGGCTGCGAGGAGCGCGGCCGCCAGGCGGGGTGCGGCGGCGGGTTGGCGCGCCGCCGTCTGCGCCTGTCCGACCCCGCACCTGCGCGCGAACCGTGCAAAGCGCGGGCGGCTGCGCGGCGGGGCGGGCGTGGACTCCAGCACGCACCCACTGCGGCGCTGTGCGTCCCGCGCCTGACTTCTGGGCTCTGCTCTCGGCTCGGTACCACCCTCCCGCCCCCACCCCGACCCCAGCGCAGCCGTCCTTACAACCGGAGTCTTTTTTTCTAAACCCTGTTCTGCACTCCGGGCGCCCAAAGTTGGCTCCAGCGGCCTCCTTCTAAACCAGCGCGCCCCAGGGCAGCCGCTCTCTTTCTCCATCCCGGGCGCGGACCCTGTGACTCAACAGAATTGAATTTGAGCGGGGATTTGGGCTTGACGAACAGGCAGCCGGGAGAGATCTTTCCACTTTGGCATGCTTAGGAGGGTGCACAGCTTTCGCAACGCTAGGTCACACTTGGAGAGCTGGCGCGGGAGATTGAAACCATAGCCCCGCGGATAGCACAGTTACATCAGGTTGGGGGAAAACGAGCAAGGTTAAAAATTGCACTTTTGTGGAGGTGTCTGGATTGGATTATTACGTACTTTTTAACTGGGTTGAATTTTATCTCAGGTAAACACCGTGACAGGAACTAAAGAGGATTTTGTAGGAAGGAATTCGCTTTACAGTGGGCTCTCTAGGGGTTTTAAAATTGATCATGGGTACCTGCTTAAATATTTTCAGTTTTAGAAATATGTGTAATACCAAGTGTGTTAATTTTTTCCGTTATATCTTTCGTAAAGGTCTCAGTTACCCAGGGAGTCTAGATTCCTAGGAAAAGTGACACAAGCTTTTTAGATAAATGCGCTTTAAAAAATAAACTAAGTTGAAAAGACTTAAATGCTTTTCCCACTTCTTGAATAGTTTTGAAATATTTTTCTTAACGATGGTGTAACTTTAAAATATGAGAAATTACTTCCATGAAGTAGCAGTGTGTAGGTGTTCTAAATTTCCAACAATTAAGATTAAATAGTTTCACACAGTATGATACAATTTCCTGTAATTGCCTGATAATTCATTTTATTTCTAACGCCTCCTTTATACTTAATTATAGCAGCTTCTAGAAGCAAGTTACTTCGTAATTTGTTGGCAAGTACTGGCGATTCCAGTTTTATTAGATGGAGGATATAAAGCAGCACCTACTTATTATGTTTTAACATTCAGTTGGATGAACAGTGTAACTTGAAAAGATGACATTGAAGTGATATACACACACATCTAAAGAATGTCCAATGATTTAGTTTTGAGGCCAAAAAAATACATGTTTAATTGAGCTGAATATACTTTATTTTTCAGATGGAGAAATCAATTATTCTATTGCTCTGGTTACAATATGTTGTTAAGGTAAGACATTTTTGAGCATTTTAAAAAAATAATTAGTTAGGGGCGCCTGGGTGGCTCAGTGGATTAAAGCCTCTGCCTTCGGCTCAGGTCATGATCCCAGGGTCCTGGGATTGAGCCCCGCATTGGGCTCTCTGCTCAGCAGGGGCCTGCTTCCTCCTCTCTCTGCCTGCCTCTCTGCCTACTTGTGATCTCTGTCAAATAAATGAATAAAATCTTAAAAAAATATATAATTAGTTAATGAGCAGGATGCTATTAGTCTGCCCGTTTTAGAAAATGAAGGGTATGTTGAAGAAAAATAACACTAAACATTAGTTTTGGTACCTAAGACAATGTTCTCTGCTAGATGTTGCACAGATTTGTGCATGTAAATGGCATCTGTTTTCACTGCTTACACATTGTGTCGGGAAAAATCAGTGGGGAGAGAGATCAGAATTTGGTAAGATTCATGGTATAGTGAGGCATTTTAAAGTTGTTTTTGGTAGGAATTTTGATTAAGTATATTATTCTCTTGAGGTCTGAGGTCTTTTTTTTTTTTTTTTTTTATCACCTAGGGAATACATCTCTGATCCTGTGGTCTAGTTGTTTTGTCTCAGTTGCTAACATTTTCTTTCTGTAGCGATAAACTGAACCTCTAAAATAACTCAGAATCAAGCATTTTTTACTCTAACTTATTTCTGTTGCAAGTGTGTTATCAAGAATGTCTGTGAAATAATTTAACTCTGTAGCCATTATCATCAAAGTACATAGTGGACACACCAGGAGGATGTGCTGTGCTTTTCCCGTGATTTTGAGTCTCTTCGTTCTCCCTGACCCCAGAAACATGGTGTTTCCAACTTTGAGAAACATGGATCTTGAATTTCCTTGCTTTCATTTTTACTTATCTTTCTTAAGCCATTTTCAAAATTATGTTTACAAATAAAGTATCCAATGGGATGTTACCTGATTCACGTGTATAAATTGAGACTGCTGAAATACATTTCAGTTATAATTTGACATATTAGAGGCTTTATTTTTGTAAGTTTTCTAATAAAATAGAAATGGTTAGTAATAACCAAGAATGCATTTTTATTTTATCTTTACAGTTACTTTTCTTTTTCATTTCAGATCTCAAAAAGTTTCTGTCATATGCCAATGAATAATCAAACAACAGCAGTTTTTATTGAATGGGATGAATTTCCTAAGGCTGGAAATCCTGAATTTTATTTTTTAAAATACCAACTTGTTAATAATTTTGCTGAAAAAGTAAGACATCTTTTTTTTTTACTCTGATAAAAAGTAAGCATAATGTAAATTTATTGAGACTAAATGTCACATCATAGTAGGAATTTGATAGTTATTGAGATTCCTTTTTCTCCAATTTTATTGAGATAATAATTGACATATTACATTGTATAAGTCTAGGGTCACCTGGGTGGCTCAGTTGGTTAGGTGTCTGCCTTCAGCTCAGGTCATTATCCCAGGGCCCTGACAACCAGCCCTGCATAGGGTTTCCACATAAGAAAGCCTGCTTCTTCCCTTCTTCTACCTGCCTCTCCCACTGATTGTGCTCTCTCTCTCTAAATATGTTTATTTAGATATATTTATTTAGATATAAAATATATTACTATAAATATATAATACATACAAATATACATAATAGATTAAATATAATAAAATACATAGGTATATATAAATGTATATATAAATATATATAAATGCATAAAAATATATAAATATATTTATTTAAATAGAGAGCCACCCATGTGTCCCAATAAATATTTTTTTTAAAGCAAACAAACAAAACGTGTATAAGTCTAAGGTATATATAATTTGATATATGTGTAGGTATATGTATATAAGATAAAATGATTTGATATTTGTATAATGAAATGATCTGACATTTGATATTTATATATTGTATATTGCAAAATGATGACCACAGTAAGTTTAGTTAATATGTATGAGCTCACATAATGACAAGTAGTTTTTTTCCTTATGATGACAACTTTTATGATCTACCCTGGAGCAATCTTCAAGTACACAACAATATTGTTACTTATTCTCATCATGTTCTACATTATATCTCCAGAAATTATTTATCTTATAATTAGAAATTTGTATCTTTTGGTTATCTTCACTCAGTATTCCCTCACCTCTGGCAACCACCACTTTGATCTATTTGTATGATTTTAGTTTTCTTACTTCCACATAAAGATGAGATCGGTATTTGTCTTACTCTGACTGATTTCACTTAGCATAATAACACCTTCAGGGTCCATCCATGTCAGAATGGCAGGATTTCCTACTTTTTTATAGCTGAATAGTATTCCCCTGTATGTGTGTATGTCTGTGTTTGGGCATGTATGTACCAGATTTTCTTTATCCATTCATTTATCAATGGGCACTTTGGTTGTTTTCTATATCTTGGCTATTGTAGATAATTCTGTAGTGAACAGAGGGGTGCTGATATCTCTTTGGGATGGTAATTTTGTTTCCTATCCTTATATACCCAGAAGTGGAATTTCTGGTAGTTTTAATTTTAATTTTTTTGAGAACCTTCCATACTGTTTTCCATGGTAGCTGCACAAATTGATATTCTCAGCAGTAGTGCACCAAGGGTTCCCTTTTCTCCATATCCCTACATAGCATTTGTTGTCTCTTCTTTTTGATGATAGCCATTCTGATAGGTGCCATTTTGACACTGTAGTTTCAATTTGTATATCTCTGATGACTAATGATATCGAATACATTTTCTTTTTTTTTTTTTTTTTTAAAGATTTTATTTATTTATTTGACAGAGAGAGAGAGAGAGAGAGAGAGATCACAAGTACACAGAGAGGCAGGCAGAGAGAGGAGGAAGCAGGCTCCCCACTAAGCAGAGAGCCCGACATGGGGCTCGATCCCAGGACCCTGAGATCATGACCTGAGCCGAAGGCAGAGGCTTAACCCACTGAGCCACCCAGGCGCCCCCGAATACATTTTCATATGCCCGTTGGACATTTGAATATCTTCTTTGGAAAAATATTTCTTCAGGTCTTTGCCCATTTTAACTGGATTATGTGTTGTTGTTTGTTTGCTTTTTGTTATTGAGTTTTAGGATTTCATTATTATTTTGGGTATTAACCCACTATCAGATGCGTGGTTTGCAAATATTTTCTCCCATTCCATAGATTGGCTTTTTCTTTTGTTGATCTTTTCTTTTGCTATGCAGTTTTTGGGATTTCTTACTTTTATTTCATTAGTGTGTGAAATGTTAGCATTTTATGAAATATCTTTAATAAGTAGTTGATCAAATTACCCTTGAACTTTTTCATAGGAATGATTATATTTTTAATAATTTATATGCTACACAGAGAGTAATTATTTGAGGTAATATCATTTTATGTAAAAATAAATATTTTATGTACATATTTGCATTCTATTTGAAAAATTGCTTCTTATGAAAGAAATATACAAAAGTCAAACTTTTAATGAACATACCTGACTCAGTTAATAAACATTCCTTAAGCAGATGAATCTAATTATTTACAGAATATCAAAAGCATTCTTGTAAACCCACAAGAGCTTTCAAAATCAATAACATTAGAGGAAAATGAAGACTATCACATCATTCTACAGTCCATAAAATATGGACAAATTTTAAGTGAAAAGTCGTTTAAAATCCGTAAGTAGTATGTATTTGTTATTTGTCTGTATTGCCTAATTGTAAAAGGGAAATAATTTTATTACCAGGTAATCTGAATTTTGTAGTAATTAACAGTCATATAATGGTCCAAAATTACATCGTGATGATAGTGTTTTATTTATTTTTTAACATAATGTAAATTTCAAAATTTAATGGAAATTATAAACTAAGAAGAAGATTTTAATTTTTGACATTTGATGTGTACTAATATGAATAGATAGGCATAGCAAAAGATGTTACATGCAATCCAGATTATCTAAAAATATTATAATGCGTATTTGTAATCTAAGTCATTTATTTCAAGCAGGGGACAAGAAACTCTCATATAGTCTAGAAAGTATTTCATAGCAGATAATTTGCTCTCCCATCATAGTGATTCTTTTGTGACTCAACATCTTTTGTGTTTCATTCAGTTTTATTTGAATCCAACTAATTATTGTTCTTGATTTTTTTTTAGGTAGTTTCTCAACTAGCAATATTAAAACAGTAGTGACAAGCACGAGTGTTTCTTTTAACTGGAGTGTGCCGACTTCCAATGACATTTCAGTGTCAATATCTCTCAATAATTCTTCACAAATTATGCCAAATAATGTTACAGTTTATGAGTGGGATAATTTAAAACCTAGAAGCTTATATGCTTTTAAATTTGAATTTAAACAGTTGTATTTGGATTTTATAAATATATTACAGAGACTGGATGTTCAGGTAGAAACAGGTATGCAGATATCTGGTTCATTATTAATATAATATATATCTTGTAGATAACTTGGTAGATGTATTGTTCTTTTCAAAAGTGGCTGAGCCAAGTATTAGCTACAGGAAACTGCTTGTAAGTGAACCAGCATAGTTCCTCTTTTCTAGCTATATCATTCTGGTATTTGACTGATTCATTGAACAAGCTGGATTTAGCAAGGTTAAGAACTTTGTTTCCTTCTACCACTTTTTAAAAATGAAACCAAGTGGGTTCTCTTTTCTTTAGTTCTGGCAATTATTGATAACTTTTTTTTTTAAAGTTTTATTTATTTGACAAAGAGAGACACAGTGAGAGAGGGAACACAAGCAATGGGAGAGGGAGAAGCAGGTTTCCTGACGAGCAGGGAGCCCGATGTGGGGCTCAATCCCAGGTTACGCTTAACTGACTGAGCCACCCAGGCGCCTCTATTGATAGCTTTTTAGGTGACTTTAAAATATCAATGAACAGTCTCATCTTCAGGTATTAATAGATCCATTAAAATCCAATATAAAAATATCAGTCTTTCATCCTATATAAGGCTTCTTCATTATTCATCCCCAGTCAGACCTGACCAAAATTTGGAATACTCCAAGGGATAAGGGAATGGATGTATGTTTAATTTTTTTGTGGCTTCCTAGATCCACTTCCTTCCTCTACATGGTGAGAAAAGATTTAAGAGAAAAGGAGAGAGTCATAGACACCTAATAACGGCAACACACTGTGATGGGCTGAGTGCTATTTTAATACCCTATATAGGAATAAACTTTGAACTCTAGTATACATTTACAAGTGAAATAGAGAAACATGTCAGTAGTAAGAAAAAGATAGTAAGGTAATTAAAGCATCCCCAATTCCCATCCTCCTTCTCCTCCCTGTGAAAAAAGAAGACAACAGTTTGTTCAAAAGATCCTACTTAGATCTCCTCAATATGTTGGGTTGAAGCACTGATAAAATATCTACTCTCTGGGCACCTGGGTGGCTCAGTGGGTTAAAGCCTCTGCCTTTGGCTCAGGTCATGATCTCAGGGTCCTGGGATCAAGCCCCACATTGGGCTCTCTGCTCAGCAGGGAGCCTGCTTCCCCTTCTCTCTCTCTGCCTGCCTCTTTGCCTACTTGTGATCTCTCTCTGTGAAATAAATAAATAAAATCTTAAAAAAAAAAAATCTACTCTCAATAGGCTGATATTTTCCCCAGTCTTTCTATGGTGTACAATCTTAGAGAAAAAGTCAATGTTTTCTGGAAGGTGAACCCATTTGAAGTCAAGTAGCAATAGCAGAGAGTAGAATTCTTAGCAAGTGTTATATCTAGTTCTCCAAAATAAAAATAAACCTGAAAAGCCTCTAAAATAAACACTTAAAAATTCTCCACCAACATAAGAGTGATAGAAAGAAAGGGCAACCTAAGGTGACTTAGAAAGAAAAAAAAAATCTGTGGTTTTATTTTAATTAAGTTATAATTGGACAATAATTCTGCATAATTAATTCTTAGAAACCACTTAAAACTATTTTAATTGTTTGTAACCCATTTGCTACTTGAATAATAGCAACTTTCGCGCTTTTACTGGTTTGGGAGAACTTCAGGGAAAGTGCACAATTAATGCTATGAGGTTTTCATGATTAACTACTATAAATGTTAAGAAATGTACTAAAGAAATGTTATATTACTGAATTCATCTTTCACGAAACATTTTTCTTTTGGTAGGTTCATGTTCACGAGGATGGCTAGCATTAAGAAACAGCTGTTACAAAATTAGCAAAGAGAGTGTGCCATGGAATATAGCCCAGCGACGTTGTAGGTTATCCTTAAGTTCTGCACACCTTGTGGATATAAAAAATGAAGAGGAAAAAAAATTTATAATTTCACTTCTCAGGTCAAAAAGTCAAATAATAATATGGACTGGTCTTAATGACTTGAAGGTTAGTCAATGTAAAGAAGTGCATATATCATGATAAAGCTATGTTTCCTTCCTTCCTTTTTCCGTCCTTCCTTCCTTCTTGTCTTCCTTCCTCTCTTCCCTCCCCTCCCCCACCATTCTCTTCCCTTCTCTTTCCTTCCTTTTCTCCCCCCACCCTCCCCCTCTTCCTTCCTTCTTCCATCATGCACTAAATATTTAGAGTACTTCTTATAAGCCAGACACTGTTTCATTTTCCGTTTCTCTATCTCAATTTTTCCCTTCCTCCTTGCCTCCCCATCACCTTTCTTTAGAGCAGTTTAGGTTCATAACAAAATTGAGGGGAAGATACAGAGATTTCCTACATACCCCATCTCCACACATAAATAGCTTCCCCCATTATCAGCAACCCCCACCAGAGTGGTACAGTTGTTACAACTGAGGAACATATACTGACAACATTGTAATCACCCACAGTTCATAAATTTACATTATGGTTCACTTTTAGTACTGTATATTCTCTGGGTTGGGATAAATGTATAATGACATACACTGATTATTTTGGTATCATGCAAAATACTTTCATCAACCTAAAAATCCTCTGTTCTCTGCCTATTTGTCTCTTCCCACCCCCTTCACTCTCTTTGTAGGCATCTATTTCTTTCCATGATTTTGTTTTAATTTTGGTCTTCCCCAGACCTGTTATAAATTATAAATCCATTTCTTATTTACCACCTAGCTCAATTGTTCTTAAGTATTTACCTAGCCCACTTTTCTCTTATGCATTCCAGATACCTGATTTTCTTCTTTTTTAAAGAAGATTTTTAAAAAAGATTTTATTTATTTATTGGACAGAGAGAGCACCCCCACAGGCAGGGGGAGTGGCAGACAGAGGGAGAGGGAGAAGCAGGGTCCCCGTAGAGCAAGGAGCTCAATGAGGGGCTGGAGCTCAATGAGGGGCTCGATCCCAGGACTGTGGGATCATGACCTGAGCCAAAGGCAGGCTCTTAACTGACTGAGCCACCCAGGCACCCCTATCTTATTTTCTTCTGATTATCTCTTTAGGAATTTTCCACAGACACTTCAACATTGCCCAGACTGTCCTTTCCTTCCCAACCTGCTCCACTTCCTCTATTTCTCACCTCTGTGAAAAACAGAATAATGTGAAATTGAAAATATGGAATATAGAAATTTTGTTCATTTTATTTTTTAATTTAAAACATCCAGATTCGTGCTTGCTTCAGCAGCACATATACTAAAATTGGAACGATAAAACATCCAGGTTCATGAAATTTAATTCTACTAAGAGAGTTATAGAAAGATCTAAAGATCTTATGCAATACCAGTGAAATAAGGAATGTGTGATATTTTCTCCCAACATTCTTATCATTATGGAAAAATCTCATGAAATTTCATTTTGGTCAGCTTTTTGTAGGAAAACCCAAGACATAGCATAGTTGTCTCTGTCTACTCTGTGTTTTCTTCTTGATGATCCATTTATTAAAAATTTCCTTCCACTCAAAAATAAATCTGTTCTCTATCAGATAGCCTGACCTGTAGGGACCCAAGGCACATCAGTTTGATACCATTTTTTTTCTGTGGAACTTTGCATCAGCGTGAGGAAAACTATTGACAGTCTTTTTTTTTTTTAAAGATTTTTAAAATTTCTTTGAGAGAGGTGGGTGGGAGGGACAAAGGGAGAGACAGTCTTAAGCAGACTCTGCCCTGAGTGCAAAGCCTGACTTGGGGCTTGATCACATGACCCTGAGATCATGACCTGAGGTGAACCCCAAGAGTCGTAGCTTAAATGACTGTACCACCCAGGTGCCCTTTATTGACAGTCTTTAATCGCATTTTCATCATTCTCTTTTGGGGCCTCCTTTATCTTTTCACAGTCAGGGAATGAAGTTCTAATAAAGATTCCTCAAATCACAGTTCATCTCTGACTCTCCCAAGTTGGCCTCCCAGCATGCCAGTCTCTTTTCAAGTAGACCAGTTAGTGTATATATATAGTTGTTTCCTGCTGTTAGCATGATTGTTATAAATTGTTAAATTAGAATGTACTCTTCTAGTAGTTCTTGTTACTGGTTTCTGTTATCAGGTTCAGGTCATATGGTCATGACAGCCAAAGTGAGGGTGTCCAAGGCATCATGATGGTTGCTGTGAATTATTCAAAGGGATCTAAGATACAGTCTCTGCTTTTATGATACTTAAAAATAATTTAGGAGGTAAATGAAACGTCAAAGTAACTATTAAGAAAAACTTCCTTTATAATAATAGCTGAGTCCTATAGTGTCTCCTAAGTGCAAAGCACCATTCTATGTGATTTACTTCTATGCCATATGAGGAAATTGGAGCACAGGAAGTTAACTTGCCCATGTGGACATGCATCAGAGTCTGCTCTTAACCATTATATTCTATAACCTCTACGTTAAGCTGGTCTCTTGAGGTTAACATCAAAGTCACCTCCTGGGTTATAATCCCTGTGGCAGGTAGCGAAAGCCATCACCTCATTCACTCTTGCTGAATAAGTATGAGTTTGTTACTCGACTTTGAGGGTAAAGACAGTATCTTCTTCATCATTGTACTCCAGCTTCCAGTTAGGGCCTGGCACTCAGCAGGAATGTGATGAAGGAAAGATTAATAGTTCTGTCTTCCAATCTAGAAAGTTAAACCGTTAACTCTCATTTAGTTCTCACAACAAATTTATGAGGGAAGTACTGTTATTATTCTCACTTATAGATAAGGAAGATGAAGCTCAGAAAAGTCCTGGTCACGCTGCTAAGAGACGGCCTTGCCAGGCTTTGAATCTGTGTCAGTCTGACCAGTGCTCTGTGCCCTGACCACTTACGTGTTCTGTCTCTGAGCCTCTTTTTGCTAAGCTACAGCCCACTATGTGCAGTTTTCCAAGGAAAGAGTATTCTTCTATTCTGTTAGGTGGAATTGGAACAGATTGTTTTAACATCTCTTACCTGTGAGCGTTGAGGTTGGTGATATTCACCAGTGACATCCCTTAGTAGAAAGGTATCAACGACCTCCCTTGATGCATCTGGCTTATTTGGTGAGCTGAAATAAAGTAACTAATCTGTAATGAATAGTGGGTCTGTACTTGGCATTGTGTTGGGCCTTTACCTGCACTGCCTCTGTAATTAATTTAGGATGTTGGTTCTATTATCACAGCCATTTTATGGATGAGAAAATAAAAGCTTAATGTGAGATTCAGCAATTTGCTTGAAGACATAAGGCTAACGGTGAATAAAAGTGAACTCTGACTCTAGCTCTGATAACTCGTGAAGGATACATATATTTGAAGATATGACACCTATTTCTTGTTCTCGGCTTAATTTATACATCTTATTTCAGAAGGACGGTCATCTCACATGGACAGATGGATCATCTTTTGGCCTTAAGAAAAATGAAACCTTTTCTTTTCCACTACTACCCAAGAATGAAACAGATTGCTACATTTTACAGCAAAATGCAACTGGATCAAACTATTTCTTTACAAGATTTTTCTGTTATGTTCCACTGCCATATATTTGCAAATATGAATGTAATTATTTTCATTAATATTCTTATACCATGTAGCTCACTATAATTATTGTAAAGATAGAATTATGATTTCTAATTACAAACAATCCTCCTCTGTATTTTTTTCAGCACCTTCTCTGCAGGAAAACGTTTTGATCCGTATAAAGGATGTTGAAACAACCGAAGTTGTATTTGGTTGGCATAATCTGAATGTTTGGAACACTTTCAATAAGTGGCTAAAACTGGGATATAAAATTATCATTAAGTATTATTTAGATTATACAGAAGAACAATATTTTGAAAGCATATCCCCAAATGCTACAGAAAAAACAATTACCAAATTGTTTCCAGGCCGTATTTACAGATTTTTACTCTTTGCAGTAAATGAACAGGAGGCAAGAACTATGTTAAGTTCAGTATTTATTGTTGAAACACGTAAGTTACAAAACCTCTGAAAATATGATTTTTTAGTTATTGAATATCATAACTAGCAGATATTTCCCGAGGGTCTGGTATTTTCTCATAACACTCTTGGCATACCTAGATCTTTAACCATTTTAAATTACAGTGGATCTGTTTATGTCTTTGACTTTCCTATTAAACTATATAGCCATAAAGGCAGGAACTATATCTTACTTGTCTTAACAACACCAACTAGACTGGTGTCCAGCCCACAGTGGATAATCGGACATTTTTTTTTTTTTTTTGGAACTTAAGTTTTGATATGTACTAAGAGCAGGAGATAAACAGACATGCATTGTGGATTTTGGGAGACTTGCAATGAAGAGAATTAGTAAGGAAGAAAAGTAAAAGCAAACAAAAGATAGCAAAGTGTAGGAAAATGTAAGAGCCTAAATTATCAATCACTTAGTGCTACATTTAATAAGTGCTTTCTAGAATTCAGAAGATGGGTGATGGGAAGACTCATGAAAAGGGGAGGCTTAGATTCAAACTTGAAGGAAAACACATTGTGAGCGAAAGTATGGAGACAGCAGTTTGTGGGAAAAGAATAGTGTAGGTTAACTGGAAAAGATTTCCTCAGGCATGAAGGTAAAAACAGTTGGAGTGGTGAAGTGCACCAGATTTGGGAGTGCCAGGGGTGTGAATCTCAGATGGTTGGACTTGACCTTAGAAGCATTGGAAATCCATTAAGTGCAGTTTCTAAAACTCGCTTTACCTTTTATGTAACACTTTTAATGCATAATCTCACAAAGGTCGTAACTCAGCCCTGGGAGTAGCTATATAGAAATGAGAAAGCTGAGCTTCAGAAAGGTTAAATAAACTGACTAGAGCAACATGCTTTGTTAAGCCACACAGGAACCCAGATGGTCTTGTTTTAACTCTTGAGCTATTGCTTCTAAAGAAAGGATCGAAAGGAATGAGTGTACTCTGTGTGTGTGTGTGTGTGTGTGTGTGTATGTGTGTGTGTGTGTGTTTGGAGGTTAGGGATGGATATGGGTTTGAAGTTGATATGTGCAAGGTGCTTTTTAAAGAAAATTAATCTGGAAGGATGGATTAGAAAAACCACTGACTGGGATTGGTTGAAATGCTTTGGTGTAGGGAAAGATTTCTGCGAGGATGAATACCCAAGGTCTAGTGATGACAGAAATAAAGAATAAGGAATAGGAAGTCCCTGCTCTCTAGTCTGACAAGGTAGAAGGGTTAAGAGGCATTTAAGATATGATCACAGAATGCCGGAAATGCCATTTTTGGTGGTTTTGTTATAAAAATAATGATTGAACCAATAACAGAGGTCAAACGATTTGTGAAGTGCTCTCCATTCCTTATCTCATTTAATCTTCTTAATAATGTTCCAATATAGCTACTACTGTAATTCCCATTGTATAGTCAAAAAAATAGAGGCTCAGGGAGAGTAAATAATTTACTCAGGGAGTAGAGACATACAATGGAAAAGCCAGGACTCAAATCCAGTTTTCCTTTTCTCCAACCTAGAATATTAGGGAACTGCTGAGAGGTGCTAGAGTACTCTGCCACATTATATCACTAATATGATGTATTTTTCTGATTTTTGAAATCTCCCAGGCCCATTATCAGCTCAGAATGTCACAGTGACTCTTGTGACCCCAACAGAAGTATTTTTACACTGGAATCCTCCAGATCTTGTGTCTTTTCACCATTATCTTGTGACTATTTTGGATGTGGAAAACAATAAATCAGAAGAGGTGCTTGTTGAAAAATCCAGCACATCAGTGAAAATCAGAGATCTGAAATCTTTCCATCATTATCATATATATCTATTCAGTGTTGGGGAAAGAGGAACTTTAAGCTGCTTTGAGAGACCTATTTCAGCCGTTACAGGTAAGCACAGGCCGATTTTGCCTTTTAATAAAAAATTTAAACTTCATATTTTGAAATTTATTTGCTGAAGTTTAATTATGTTGATCCTTCATCGGTATAAATACAGTTAAACATTTGAGTGTTAAATCAAAATTTAGCATAGATTCTACATACTAAATTCGTTTAGATTTACATGAACTCTTTAAACATCTGCGTTGTCTCTACCAGAGTTCCTAGAAGACATATTTCTTATAATAGCCTTGGCTGGGAAATAAGTTATCATGAAACATGAAGATTAGTTCATCCAGTTCTAGATCCAACAAATTGGTCTGCATATTCTTTTACTCAAATTCATTTTCTTACACAGTGTGTAAGAATCATTACAGTGTGGTGAGTTCACCTCTAGGGGGCAGTATCACTCCAGGACTTTGGGCAATTGCATTTATAATCATTCACCTCCATGTGCCAATTTTGAATTCTTGTCTAGAACATAATCATTAGAGTAATCCATCTTTTAATTAAGCAGTAGATATACTCCTATGAGTCAATTTTTTTGGAAAGATTAGAGTATTATATGAAACAACACATAGCTAAACACTTTTTGGAGTATATTCCTGTGTGTGTAATATGTGTATTGTTTGTGCATGTGTATTTAACATGCCTATATGCAAAGTTCTTTAGCTGAAATTCGAGTCAAGTCAGAACAGCTAAAATTTAAACATGCTAGACCAAGGTAGGAGAAATGGAAAATGTGCACAGCCATAGAGCAATTAGCCTTCTCATACTTATTGGGAATACTTGCAATACTTTGAAAATAAGAACAACAAAAGGTGCTATTTAATGAGAACTAAATGCAAATGCTTAACATACATGCATTCAGTGTTGCAAATCCTAAGCAAAAGTATTTTTCCAAATGGATAGTAGATAGCCAATTTTTTCTCTTCCTTGAGCTCAGACAGAACTCCCTTCAATGGATAAATGCTTGGTTGACTCTTTCACACTTACGAAGGCACTTTCTTTTCTTTTTCTTTTTTTATTATATATGCTTCATGTGTACAATATTATAATTCAACATCTGTATACACTACACAGTGATCACTCAAAAGTCTAGTTACCTTCCATCATGCTGCCCTTGACCCCCTTTGCCCCTTTTGCCTACTCTCCAATACAGATCTTCTCTGGTAACCATTGGTCCCTTCTCTGTAAATGCTTCCGTTTGTAACCGACAGGGAGAGTAGGAGGATTTCTCATAGATTTGTTCATTTTGAAGTCAAATTAGAATCTTAGTAAGTAAGCATATACCTACTTACTAGAGGGACAGGAAGAAGGTACATGTGTGTCTGCACTTTTAATTTTTGGGTCATTTGCTCTGTGTATTAACTGTAAGCTGACATAGCAGTGCATATGTAGGAATTAGTAATCCCGTGTTCATTTACTCTCTTAAGCTTAAGGCAATATCCTTTTTTCATTCATCATTCACTCAATAAATTATTTTTTTAGTATCAGTAATAGGTACTAGAGATGACTAGTACCTAGACTAGAACTGTAATAGGTACTAGAGATGCAAAGTAATTTAAAAAACAGTGATAATGCTGTCTTATAGTTGCAGCTATAGGGGTTCTGCCCTGGGGACTATGGGCGCATAAGAAGGATCAGTTAACCCAGAAGTCTTCTGGTGGAGTCATGCACTGCTTCAGGAGGAAGAGTAGGAGTTAGCCAGGGGGCAGTAGCGAGGCAAGAGGATACTGTGAGGAGGGCAAACAGCAGGTGCACAGGCAGAGAGGACCAAAGAAGAGGCATCTAGGTAGCCATACCTGGAAAAGCCAGAACTTTTAGAAAGGACTGACATTTGAACATTAGCAAATTGGCAGGTAGTTTGGCCAGGCTGCAGTACGGGGGCATGCAGAGAATCTAGAAAATGTAAGCTAGGCACAGAACAGGAAGAGCTTTCATACATATTAAGGAGTATATTTTATTCAGTAAAATTTAACTTTTATGGGTCATGAAGTCTTTTGAGAATGTGGAAAGATTAATGGACCCTTGCCCATAAAAATGCACATGCATAAACAGAAATTTCTGTGAGTAATTATAGGGCTATCACAGACTTACCAGATCTCATCTTTTCCTCAATCTCTGCTTATGTGTGGCTTTCATAGATTTCATCTAAGTCCTGCACTGAAGTAAGTGTTTGGGAGTTTTGCAGTCACACAAGAACAAAGATCTGAAGTTTTTTCACCCTGGAATCTTGTGGGCAGCTTGTCTAATTGGATTATTCTAGCATTCTCTGATCATTTTTATATACATAATTAATTTCAATGCCTATAGTCAGACCAGCTACAATTTTGTGAAGTTGTATAAGATGAACAGATTATAGGTCTGACCCAGAGTGATATTTTCCTGAGAACTAAAAATATGGTCTTCTATTGTGTTGATAGGAAGTGAATCTCAAAACAAATTAAAAGTCAAATTACAGTTTCTGGGAACAAACTAATTATGAAAATTGTAGAGAATTCTTTGAAGATTACTTAAAGTATAACTACTGAACAGTTTAAGGTTACTATTATTGGAGTTACTATTATTATTATTATTATTATTGGACATAAATTAATGATTGATCTTTATTTTGGTGAACTATTGAAAGTTTTGAGGAAGTGTATGACACGGGATAAACAATTAAGATTAAAAGGAGGAGATTACTATTTTCAGAGAATTGTATAGTATTAAAAATCGCAAGGGTTGATAGTCATATAAATTGTGTAAGGAGCCAAGCCCAAGTATTTTCTTCAGTTATTATGATAGACTATCAAGAGCTCTCTGATGATTTTCTGTAAGAATAGCAACCACAACCCGATATCATCCTATTTTCAACTATACATCATACCTTTCAGAAATTAGAAAAGTAATATAAAGTTGTCACTATTTCTATGATACATACCAGTCCCAATGTTTTAAAAAAAATCTACATGTTAATAACTCCCAAGTCTGTATCTTCAGCCCCCAGACCTTTCTCCTGAGCTTCAGACCTATATATGTTTGGATATTTGATAGACATCTTAAATCCAACGTATCCAAAATGGAACTGATGTTTCCACCCAAATCTGCTGTAGCTACAACTATGTCAGGTCAATTCATGGCTATTTCATTCATCTGGTTGTTTAGGTCAAAAACCTTGAAGGCGTCCTCAACTCTTCTGTTTTTCTCACAGCCTACGCCCTAGCTGTCAGGAAATCCTGCTGTTTCTAACTTTGCAATGAATCTAGAATCTGAATACTTCTCCCTGCTTTCCTTATGGTTGCTGTTATCCAGGCCACCACTTTCTCTTGCCAGGAGTCCCGGGCTTGCCTCCTCTGTTTCAACCATCGGCCCCCTCTGTGGTTGCTTATTAACGTTAACACCCAAGTGACTCTTTTAAATTTAGATGAGATCATGCTTCTGCATATAACTGTAGTCACTACCTACTTTGTTCAAAGTAAAAGCCCATGAAACCTCTGGGTTTCTGTTATCCCCTGACCTCGTTCTACTACTTTCTCCTTTCACTCTGGTTTTCTGTATTTGAAGATAACAAGTAAACTCCCACCATGTAAAAGCTTTTACTTTAGCTGTTTTTTTTCCCCTGCCTGGAAAACTCTTCTTCCAGATATTGAATATCTAACTATCTTTTTAAAAAATTTATTATGTTCATTTAGCCAATATATAGTACGTCATTAGTTTTTGATGTAGTGTTCAAATATTTATTAGTTGTGTATAACACTCAGTGCTCATCAGAGCACATGTCCTCCTTCATGTTCATCACCTAACCCCATTCCCGTACCCACTCCCTTCTGTAACCCTCAGTTTGTTTCCCTGGAGTCCAGGGTGTCTCATTGTCTCCCTCTCTGATTTCTTCCCATTCAGTTTTCCCTCCCTTCCCCTATGGTCCTCTGAGCTATTCCTTGTGTTCCACATATGAATGAAACCATATGATAATTGTCTTTCTCTGCTTGACTTATTTCACTTAGCATAATCCCCTCCAGTTCCATCCATGTTGATGTAAATGATAGGTATTCATCCTTTCTAATGGCTGAGTAATATTCCATTGTATATATGAACCACATCTTCTACTTTCTTAACCTCCTTCCAATGCTTAGCTTAAAATCTCATCCTTTCAAAGTTACCTGCCCTGGATTCCCTATTTAATACCATAACTTCCTCCCAAAGCCACCTCATTCCTGGGCTCTCTAGCCTTAGCTTACTTTTTCTTTTGTCCCTTAGCCTTATCATATCTAAAGTACTATAATATATACATTTATTATATGATTGTTTATTGTGTATTTCCATCCATTATAATATAAACTGCATAAGGCAGTGATCTTTGTTATTTTTTGTGCTGGTGACTGCCTGGTGTGTAGTAGGTGCCATGCACATTTGATGAAAAAAGGAACTACCTTGGCAATAGAAATCTTATTCTGATGGAACTCTTAAAAATCTGAAGAATTTCAGGTGCCTGGGTGGATCAGTGGGTTAAGCCTCTGCCTTCGGCTCAGGTTATCATCTCAGAGACCTGGGATCGAGCCCCGCATCGGGCTCTCTGCTCTGTGGGGACCCTGCTTCCCCCCTCTCTCTGCCTGCCTCTCTGCCTACTTCTGATTTCTCTCTCTTTCTGTCAAATAAATAAATAAAATCTGTTTTAAAAATCTGAAGAATTTTCCAAATACTCTAGTTTTCCTTAATGTGTAATGTGCTTAATCTTATTGACAAATCTTACATAGTAATAGCGAGACATATTTTTCTCCAAAATTGAGTCCATTTCAAGTCATGGTGATGTAGGGATTTGCTAAATTTTACTATAAACTTGAACTAATATTGGATTAAGACATTTTTACTCCAGAGCAAGAGTAATGCTAACAATAAACTAAGATAAGTCTGTCTACTTTTCTGTTTTTTGAAGGTATTAATCCTCCTCAGAAGGTTCACGTAAAACCTGAAGATGTGGGGGAGGACAGTATAATTCTTCAGTGGGAATCCCCACCAGATGGCCATGAGGTCTACATTCAAATCAAACCCTCATCAGATATAAGAGAAGTCCTGAAGCTTTTTATAAGGAATGCTAACAGATTAAAGATTGATAATTTAACCCCTGGGATGACATATGACATTGGAATGGCAACAGTGATGAATGGAAATTTGAGTGAGCTGGTAACCATTCAACAAACTCTAAGTGAGAATCAAATGTTTTTCATTCATAACAGATATCTTCTGATTTGGGGCTATTGTGGAACATTCCCTGACACGGCCCTCTGGTAGTAGGTTTTACCTTTTTAAGTAGATTGTTGGTTGCTTATCTAATGGTAGCCCAGGACCTAGAGTGGTTTGCATTCCTCTTCTCCTGAGAATGCTTAATGCATGAATGAAAGCAACATTGTTTTTGATTAGAAACTTGACCCTAAAGCCACACTGCCTAGGTCTGAGTCTGGGCCAAACTAGTTGAGTGGCCCTGAGCAATGTATTCAACATATTTTTGCCTTAATTTACCCATTTCGAAAGTGGGAAAAAATAATGGTATATACATATTGAATGGATTTTCCTGAGAATAGCTGATTTAATAAAGGTGAGGGCTTAGAACAGTGCCTGACACATAGCTATATGAATGTCTGTAATTATTATTATAAAGGCATGCTGTTGTAGCACACTGAAAGAAAATATTGACAGTATTTAAAAGGCTTAGGACCAAACCAATGACAAATCTCCATGTTCTTTCTCGAATAAGGTTAATTCATGCAATATGTAATCATTAAAATTCTAAAAAAAATTCAAATAAAAAATGCCAAAACAAATCTATTAAGGAAGGAGAAAGAAAAGAAATGAAAAGTAAATAAATAATATTTTTGGATATTTATAAATTGTATTAAATATTAGGAGGGGGAAAAGCAATGTGGTGTGATGTAACTGAAGAGGGGTGGGTGGTTCTGGTGTGGATGGACTGTAATGGGAATTGCCTAATGGATGAGAAGGAGCCACAGTGCGATCAGGTGGATGAAGGGTACGGTAGGCGCTGACACCCAGCATAAAGGCACAAAGGCTATAAAACAGGGAAACGTTTGGTGTATCTGAGACCAAAAAAGGCTGTAATATGCTGTGTCTAATGAAGAGGGAGAAGAGGAATATGAAATGATATTGCAGAGGTATTCAGGAGTTAGATCCCATAGAGCTTATAGGCTGTGCTTTTGAGTTTGTTTTGAGGGCAATGGGAAGCCATTGAGAGTTTTATTCAGGAGAGTGATGGTGTGAGCTCTGTTACAAAAATTCCCCCTTGACTGCGTACAAAGAATGATTTGTAAAGGGTCAGGGATGGAAGTAGGACAGCTGGGTAAGAGTGTCCTGGAATTTAGGCAAAAGATTATGGTGGGCAAGGATGGGAAAGAGCAGATAGAAAGTAGTAGATATATTTTATAGTGTGAAAGTAGGAAGTCTGAGCTTTGGTGATAGAGTGCATGTGAGGAATAAAGGAAGGGTTTTTTTTGTTTGTTTGTTTTGTTTTTTAACTTGTATCTGATTTGGGTAGAAAGTGGTAACTCTGAGGAAGGAAAGAATATTAGACCTCACAGGCCTTTTTGGCTAATAGTAGGGCAGCCTGATGGGAAAAATGACTTGGTCCAAAAAATTATGCACCAGTAGTGTCCACAGTCAACCACATCAAATCTTACCATTTTGTCCTCCAAAGACTAAAACTAATGAATCATTGAATACTACATCAAAAACTAATGATGTGCTATATGCTGGCTAACTGAACATAATAAAAAAAAGAAGACTAAAACTAAATTTGTCTATAGCACTTCCATATTTAAATTTCTGAGAAAATGTGCCTGAAGATAATTATCACAGGAAAAGGTTAGGAAAAAAGAAAACATCTGAAAGAAAGATATTCCCAAAAAGAAATATTCTTAAAAAAATTATTTCATGCCCATCAAACAACCCCAAAATTTTTATTGGCAGAATGGAAGTACTAAAACTAAAACCCATAGATGGAAAATGAACCAATCATTAGCAATATGAGGTTAGAGTGTCCCCACAGTGTCTTGGAGCCTAAGTTTTCTCTCTAAAAATTTAGATCATTGAATACATTTTTAAATTGACTTCCAGCTCTAAAGTCCTATTTTTTTTCTTTGAGTCCAGGGAGCTCAGGAGATTTCAACCCTCTGCCATCTAAAATATAAAAATTTTATCTCCCTTTCTAGAAAGTGAGCTTCTTTGAAATCTTACTCAGCCTGGAATCTCCAGGTGTCCAACAGTTCTTAACTCTGTTTAACTCAAACGCATTTGTATAACTGCTCTCCAGCATGCAAGCTGAAACATGATTAACATATATAAATCTTGGGAAAAATGATAGAATTTGGGGGTTTAAAATTAAGACAGAAATCTTCTTGCCAGTGCCCCACCTGATATGTAATTCCTAGCATAGAGCCTCATTATTTTGTAAATGCACCCCTGTAATTTTCCTCTATTATAAGACCATGTTTGTTTTCCAGAAGCATTACAAAGAGAGCAAATCTACTCCCTGATTCACATGAAAGGACATCAGTTGTTTGGAAATGGCCATTAGGTGTTCCTGGTTTCTACAGTTTCTTCCTTTTTGGTGAATTGTCTTTTGTTCCTTCCAGCATATCACTATTTCTTATAATTCTATTAGCTTTTCTATTCTGTTTTTAACCTTAGAATCACTACTGATACCATCAGATTATTTATCATTCATCATTTTTATTTGTCTCAGATGATAAATATTAACTTATCCCAAGGTGCATAAATAGAAATTAATTCTCTGTATGCATCCATTCAGCAAACATTTGTTGATAGCTGTTATTTACCATGTCCCATTTCTCTTTCTTCCATACAGTTTGACACAGTTTAAAGCATAGAGGGACATTTACCTGTTAATGACCTTTTGCAGACACAGAGAAGAAAATAAAACTCACATCTTCATTGACTTCCCTTTCCTTTTTGAAACATATTTGTCCATCTCTCTAAATTATCTCGAAAATAACTAGCCAGATTTGATTTCCAGTTATTATTTTGGTGCACATGAATTGTAACATGTGACCTTTGGGAGGAGGCAGTGCTTAGCAGCACAGACCTTGGGACTGGGTTGCCTCAGCTGGAATTCCAGCTCCACGATTATCAGCTTATACCCTCTGGAAAGTCCCTCAAGCTTTATTGGTCCTCAGGTTCCTTCTCTCTAAAATGAGAATGATGATAATCTTATCTACTGTATGAAATTAATAAAATTTAAGGACTCAGATACCAAGCAACCATTATGAGAGTGTTTATTATTGTGATGATTTTTATTTCTCAGTAGGACTGGACTGGTGGCTTTGAGGAGTGAAGAGCATCCCTAGTGTTTCAACCACAGTAAAGCCGTTTGTTTATGTAGTGTCTCATTGTTGGAGGAATTAAGTACTCCTTTTCTTGAGGGAGGGAGAGCTGGTATTTGAGTCTCCTTTCCCTCTCAGTATAGAAGGATAAATATTAAGACAGGCTGGAAATCTCTGAGACCTCATTCTTCCTTGCCTATAATAAAACCCTTTGAATTTAGCCTTGTTCCATTTATCTTATACTGAAACAAACAAACAAACCAAAAAAACAAACCTCATATAGTCCCCAATGCTTCCACTTCTTTTAAAAGATCTCTTTCATGAGGAAGTGGAGATGCAACGTGGGGGGTTTGGGGGATAGGAAAAGAATAAATGAAACAAGATGGGATCAGGAGAGAGACAAACCATAAGAGACTCTTAATCTCACAAAACAAACTGAGGGTTGCTGGGGGGGGGTGGGTAGGGAGGGGGTGGGTTATGGACATTGGGGAGGGTATGTGTTATGGTGAGTGCTATGAAGTGTGTAAACCTGGTGATTCACAGACCTGTACCCCTGGGGCTAATAATACATTATATGTTTATAAAAAATAAAAAATAAAAATAAATAAAAAACAAGAAGGCTAGGATATGAAGGATAAGCCAGGAGATCAGGAATAGTCAGTACAGATTATTGCTGGGACTCCACTAGTAGATGAGCATGTAAGTTGGGCAACAGCAGAAATGGTGAAGAGGAATAACAGATATGTGAGTTATTAAAGGGGCACACACAAAGGAACTAGTTTGTGAACTATATAAGTTCACAAAGGAACTTATATAGTTTGGGATGGAGAGGAGGGAGGACTCCATATTGATTCCTGTCTTTCTGGCTATGGTGATTTGATGACTGTTACCATGACAATCCAACCCTTTTGTCCCAAATGAAAAGTTTTATAATTTACTAATGTAATTGTTTTCTTTTTTAACTTAAATGCTGTTAGTAAAGATGAGTAGTTTAACATAAAAAAAAAAAATCTCTTTCAGGAAAATGGGAAAGGATAAAGGTCCCAGCCACGAAAGTGGAGACACCTAGATGTCTCCAGAATATGGCAATACAATTAATTAATTGATTAATTAATTTGCAACACTTTCTCTCACTTGAGTTTCCAGAGGTTCAGGATATAGCTTTAAAGAGAAGAAAGAACTTTGTCTTGTTGCACACTTTCCCAGCCTTGGTGTCCATCTGCTGTAATATGTCATTTATTGATGTCATTGGTCCCATTTCCCTGAACAAGTGGAACTGATGAAAAACCCCACATTTACCAGCTATAGAGAATATCACAGACTATACACTTTTAGAAACTAAATTAGATAATGCCTATTTAAAGCATTGTCTCTCCTTAGAAGATATCTTCAGTGCCAAGGAATACGGAAGTGAACTGTTTCCATGACTACACCGGCCACTTATTTCCAATCTCCTGATATTTAATTTCTGCTCAAGGTAGATTTAGAAACTTTCAGATCATTGCTCACACATTCAAATAGATTGGATACTTGTGGGATGTCAGACTAGCCTTGGAAAAACCATACTTTTTGTTCACAGCTTTGTAACTGAGGAGAGCTGTAAGGGATTTAAAGAGGAAACGCACAAAAAACATCAGTGATGACAGAAAAAGGAAAGTTAATATAGCTTGAAAAAGAAAAACATGGTATAAGTGCTTTGAAACCCAGTAGTATACCATATGGTATTTGTTATGATTAATATATTGAACATTTCCTCATAACTCCCCAGACTGAAAAAGGCAAGAAATTTATGTTACAAATGAACAAATTGATGGACATATTGCACAGGTTTTATGTTCTAGAATGCTAATTGTAGGTGTGTGTTTAAATCCTTTTACACAGTACTAGTTCTGGGTAAACTGGCGAAATCACATCATCAAATACAGTATCATTAACTTAGAACAAGTTCCATTGCATCAAACCAGATGTCACAAAGAAAACTGAAAAGCAAAGGCTGTCCAATTACTCTCTGGAAGAAAGAATATTTCCTCAGAATGTATCTTAGAAGAAGATATATACTTGGAAGAAAGACACATATAAGGATATACTAGGTAGTATTTCAATAATCCACAAATACAGTTGAAATTAAAATTATTACCTGAGGAAAAAATAATGTGAATAGAAATCATCTGAAATTTCAAATCTGCTCTAAATAGGACAGCAGAGGATTACAGTACAAGAAAGCTCTTACAGAGAGGTCAGCGAGAGTATGAAATGTAAGCGAATCCTTCCTCTAAACTGTTGCCAGGACTGCGCTCCTAAAAATGAAATGAAATCTCTTCAGAATCCCTGTGTCCACAGGATAAAGTCTGACCTCCACAGCACGGCATGCAAAGCCTCTTGCAGATGGCACCCAGCCTCAGAGGTGGCCTTCCCAGCCTGATCCCTGTTCCTCACATACCCCAGGCTTTAACCACCTGAGCCTGGAACTAAGCGCTTTGTATACAAATACAGTCTCTCATTGGATCATCACAATGACCTTGCAGAGTAGATACTAGTCTCCTTCCCATTTTAGGGATGAGGAAACCAAGGCACAGAGTGACTTAGTAACTTGCCAAAGATTAGGGACTAATCTTGCCATAGTTGCCCAAGACTAGTGATTAGTAACTTGCCATGCTAGTAAATAGAGGAAAGAACTTGATATTCCCTGAATACACAGTGATGATGATAATCATCCAAGTTTCCTTTTTGGTTTCCATGCCTCATTCATAGTTTTCTCTTTGTCTGGAATTCCCTCCTTACCACCTCTCCCCACCACATTCTCTTTCTGGTACACCTGTACTACCCTTTAAGATTCAGATAAAACATCATAGACTCTGGAAGCCTTCTCCAGTGATCTCTGCTAGAATTGTTTTCTTCCTTTCTTCTCAACAGCTTTTTGTTCATGTTACCAGCTCAGCTGTATGCATTTGGGATTTAGTAAGGGATTTGTGTATCTCTTTCTTGAGACTGGGAACTCTGAATGCAGGAATCTGGCCTTACTTACTTTATTTAAGCACTCTTCCTAGTATATAGGTTTTCAAAAACATTGGCTTAATAAAAAGATAAAAAAGGTAAAAAAAAATCGGAAAATCTCAGATTCTTAGGTTTTGGAGACTATTACTGAGAATCAAAAAATGAAAGTTAATCAAGTATTTCCAATATATATGTACATACAGTCTTTCAGAATATCCACCTTATTTTTCTGATATAGTAAACATAAGTTTGCACAGGCATTTAGTATTTTTGCATGTTCTAGAACATGCCAGACAAAATGGAGAGAAATGTATTTGAAACTTAAAAAAAAAAAAAAAAAGCCCACTGGGGTAACTGGATGGCTCAGATGGTTAAGTGTCTGCCTTTGAGTTGGGTCATGATCTCCAGGTCCTGGGATCAAGCCCCACGTCGAGTCCCGTGTCAGGCTCCGAACTTAGTGGGGAGCCTGCTTCTCCCTCTTCCTCTACAGCTCCCCCTGCTGTATGCTTTCTCTTTCTCTAATGAATAAATAAAATCTTAAAAAAAAAAAAAAGCCCACTAATTACAAATCTCTCTTTTTATCTTTCAGAGCCCAAACCAGTCCAAATTGTCATCCCATATGAAAGTCATAGTACCTTTATAATCTTATTTGTTCAAATGCCTGATATTGGAGTGTTTGATGGCATACACATTGTAATTGAAGGAGGGCCAAATATAACGAAGCCCTTGAAACATGACAATAAAATAACTGTTGGCAATTTAATCCCAGGCACAGAATATAATTTTTTTGTTTCCATCATCAGTGGGACTAAATTAAGTAATATGTATTATGTGCCTGTAGTAAAAACAAGTATTTTGGGATTTATATGTTTTCTTGATTTTGATTTTGTGTACCATTTCATATTAGTAGGCTACATTCACTTCAATGCAGTTATTTTCAAAGCTCTTTTAAAATAATTACAAATACCTTACTACTGAGCCTGATCTTTCGTTGCTCAAGTATGAAGAGCTAACTTTATGTAAAATTGACCAGTCCTGAATTTTTAAGTCTATCCATTAACAAAAAATGTAAATGTATGTGCATGTTAATCAGAACTTAAAATGACTTATTTTAAGAGTGAGGAATGTGAATAATTTTAGGCAAATTATGAGAACTAGGCTATATTTTTTGTGTCTAGAGATACTTAATAGTGTCTCTCAAAGCATATAATCTTAGCATGTGTTCGCTGTCTTCATGCTGTCCTTTGTCTGGAAAGAACTAGTATATATTTTCCCCACTTCTTTGAATATTTAAAATTAGTGTGTATTATATTTGTTCATACCAATACTTACGTTTTGAATTTCATATCAATTTTGGTTTATCTTTTCTTTAAGTCACAAATTCTACCAATATTCATTTTGAACATCTAAGACACATGAAATTTATCTAAGCTATTTTTTTTTTTTAAAGTCAATCAGATTTTTTTTTAAGATTTTATTTATTTATTTGACAGTCAGAAATCACAAGTAGGCAGAGAAGCAGGCAGAGAGAGAGAGAGGAGGAAACAGGCTCCCTGCCGAGCAGAGAGCCCGACATGGGGCTCGATCCCAAGACCCTGGGATCATGACCTGAGCCGAAGGCAGAGGCTTTAACCCGCTGAGCCACCCAGGCGCCCCGAAATTTATCTAAGCTATTGACCCAGTAGATATAAAAATGAATGGCACAGGGTAATAAATGCCATACAAAAATCATATGTAGTCCTAAAAATGTAATAATTTTGACTATAAGATATCCAAGTTCTTCATGTTTTTCTCTTTCACTTTTAAATATACACATATATTATTATACCACTGTGTGTCTTCTTCTTCTCGAATTGTAATCTTTCCATTACTGTTTAAACTCAAGTTTTCATAAAACACTCCCGAACTGATATCACCAATCACATACTGTAATAGTACTTTAACATATTTGTAATCAGCTCAGTATATGGTTTATTTATTTTTGTGTGCAATTTTTATGTACTTTTTATATCATATCTATATTCTCTGTCTCTTTCTTGTGTTATAAATCATTATGGGCAGCATTATATTTGACAGTTCTTGTCTTTAAAAATAATTAGTACTTGATCATCTAAATATATCAATTTTGTGATATAAGTGGCAAAATATATCAGTATATAACATGATCTAAAGCAGCAATTTTTTTAGTTTTTATGAGAATTTCTTTTTCTGTATGCTGAATGGAATCTTTAATTTGGAAAATATAACCCATTAAAATTCATCAGATAAGATTTGATTTTACATTGGGGAGGGTATGTACTATGATGAGTGCTGTGAAATGTGTAAACCTGGCGATTCACAGACCTGTACCCCTGGGGATAAAAATACATTATATGTTTATTAAAATTAAAAAAAAAATTAAAAAAAGAAAAAAAATTTTAAAAAAAGATTTGATTTTAGCTTTAGCCAATATTTGATACTGTTAGGTCCCTCAATAATGGGTCCATGGTCAAAGGAGCGAGACTGATACAAAGCGAAGGTCAAGCAAGGCTTTATTTCACGCCAAGCATCAAGAATCAAACCCACCATCAAAAAGACTGGTCGGGGCCGCCCCTTACAGAGAGGGTGACCCCTCCCTGCCTCACAGACTAACTTTTATAGAGCAAAGGCCATGTGGTTGGCCCTGGCCACACTCAGGTGGCGAATGAGATTGTAACACACAGAGAAAGCTGCGCAGTCATGCTAGGTCACACATAAGTGACCAATTGAATTAAAATTTACCCTATAGTAGACGTTTGAACTAGCCTATCACCTTGGTCAGAATTGGCGCCCAAAAGGTGCCCAAAAGGTGGGGCCCACACTCCTTGGTAACTAGGGAGACAGTATGCAGACTCCACTGACTGGATGTCTCCACCTGACCTGACCCACACTTGTATTTGGGCTTTGTTACCTGGGACTGGTTCCCCCGGACTTGCTTTTAAGTAAGTTCTGGGGGGTGGGGGTGGGGGACAGGGTCAGTTTAAGTTTTACGGCATAAACAACAAAATGGCTGTTCAACTGAGGTGGGGCCACTCTGGCTAAATAGGCCCTTACAATACAGAGAGCCTTCTTTTACGCCCTTGTCTGGACTTCACAGTTTTCTCTCTGTTGTCCTTTTAGCTTATTGTAATAGACTCAGAAAGTTTAATCTCTTTTTCTTCTCTTGGATGTCATGCAATTTGCACTGTGAATTTGCTGTTACATAGTTTTGGCGGCAAAACCAAAATCAGCTGCTTGTTACAGTGTTCTCAATGACTCTGAGTATTGCAACTGATTATTATATTTGATAAACTGTCATGGATGTATAAACAATACTTTAAATTAGGACATAGAGACGGTTGATTAATGAACTTTGTTCTTTACTCAAAATTATGGGTTTTTCCCCTTTAAAGGGATAAATTAAAAGAAAAACCCAGTTGGAAAACATACAAATAGAATTTAAATGTGTTGTGTGTTTTGGGTAGGTCTGGAATCACCATCAGATATCCACGAGGGCAAAGTGACAGACCCTTCCATAGAGATTCTCTGGAATCGAGCTGATGGGAATTTCCAGCATTATGAAATCACATGCCTGAACTGTACTGCTGCTCTCATGGTACGTTACAGGCGGCTCTTGGAGGCATTAAACTTGAATCTTTCATGCTGAACCCAATATTACTGTGTTCTTACACTAGGTGGTAGTGAAATTAAATAACCCCCGTGCTTATTTGGTTATGCTGAATTGTGGAAAATTTTTTAAATGAACACTTGCTAATTTATTCTTTTGGATGGATAGGTCCAGAGGGTAGTTCAAGAAGCAGCAACGTTCTCCCACCTGGATCCCCCCACAGTGTACACCTTCTCAATTCGCACTGAAAGGGAAGGTTTTAAAGACAGTACTCCTAATGTCAAAGAAATACAGACAGGTACAGCCTGCGTAAGCACTTTCGGTATTATTCCGTGTTCAGTTATTTGTTTCATTCTTTAGGGAAGATTTAGAAAATAGTTTGTTCTTCCCAGATTTTCTTAATGGGCAGACAGTTGTCATCTCTTGTCCTTCTTTCTGTTTCCCTTTATATGGGTTAGAATAACCTCTTTTGTATATGTATTGCCAGGCAGTAGAGTGGCTAATTGCCTGGGGTCTGACCAGATTTTCCATTTGCGATCCAATTCCTTCATTGTTCAGTTAAGCAGGCAATGAAGTGACATTTCCCCAGTGTTAGCAATTTACTCTCCATGGCAGATGGTGATTATTCTAAGCTAGTCATATGAAATAAAAGATGATTGGGAAGGATGTATGTAAAATGTATGCATATTCATATCTAGATGAAGTAACATTTTCAACTATCCTAAAATAGCTATTTTAGTGACTTTTGACACCGATGTTATGGGAACATGGATCTATGTGTTTAGAAACTGGTCATATCTGGTATTCTTTTACTATATTAATTCAGGATGGAATTGGGAGAGAATATTTTGGCAGTTTTGTTCCTTTCTTATACATGGAAGAATTTTAGAGACAAAACAAAATATATATTATACACTATTTCATTTAACTTTTTTTCCTTAGGAAGGAAAGGAAGCATTTCATGTTTAGATTGCAATGAACTTTCCTGCTGATTAACCTTGTCACTATTCGGTATTTAATTAGGATGAGTCCGAAAAATCATTAAATATTTCTGAGATTCATGGTGTTGGGAAGAAAAATAATTTTTTCTCTGCCCTTCTATGTCCTTGACTGAGACCCAACACCCCCACCCCCGCCAACTCCTCTAAGACAGATCAACAGGAGAGAAATAAACAGAAATTTAATAACAAGTATACTTCCTGCATACATAGGAGAGACCCAAGGAATCTGAGAAACTCCCTGAAATGGTCTAAACCACCACCTTAAATACCATCTCCAGCTAAAGACAAAAGAAAATATTGAGGGGGGTAAGGGAGCCAGTTATGGGAGGCTACCAGGAAAAGCACAGAAAACAAATGTAAGGTTGTTACGGAGATTTAGGTCTGTCTTCTCCATTGTTAAGAGTTTCTAAGAGATTTAGTCAGGCTTCTCTCTCTAGTAGAGGGAGACACTCTTATGAATGGAGATTTCCCTTATAAATATAAGTGTCTCTTAAAAAGGGTAGCTTTTACTCAGTTTTCAGAGTTTCTCCTATATCTGCTCTTCCTTAAAAATAACCAGCTTGAAATAATCCTTACGGCAAAGAGGAATATTTTGGGGTGGCATTTTCTGCTCCTTTTTAGTGGTTGCCCAGAACCAAGATATCTCTCCCTACATTTTGAGTCAAGGGAAATATTGGCTGCAGTACTACAATAATACATATTGGCTCCATTTTAAAGTTTAAAACGATACTTGCTGTTAGTCTGTTTGTTTCTCTTTTTTGACTTTTAACTTTTCATATGTACCAGGAAGAATAAAAGGACTGTCTTGCTTACCCTCAGAGTTTACAGGAAGTAAAACAAATCTTGGGAGTGTTTCAAGGCTGTTTTAGAGCAGGTGCTTTTTGCGGTAGAAAATGTTATTTTATGTGTACGTTTTAATGATATAGCCCCGAGTGCCATGGAATTTATGAACCACAGTAGAAACTCCAATGCAATAACTGTTAGCTGGCCTTCAGCTAGAAGTCTTCTGGATGGATACATTATTTCAATATCCAGCGAAAGCTTAATGAAAGAGGAAATCCTGCCTTCCACAGAAAGGTATGAAAATATCAAAGAGAAATTGTATTAAGTTTCATAGAACACGAGATTAACGTTTTATATATATTTTTGAAAAGCTATATTAGTGGCTTAATATAAACAGAAATTAGAAAACCGTAAGACAACTTTTTGGACTATAGTGTGATTAGAATACCTGAATCAGATGTACAGTAACAAATCCTTTCTGCAAATAAATAATTATAAATCAATTCAGGATGGCTCATGCTTATATATATAATACACACTTTTCGACTTAGATGAATTACTCTGTGCAAGAAGCTATGGTTTCTCATTAATGTTTGTGCTTAAGCATAGCAGATTATCTCCATGAGAGGCAGTAAAAATACTACAAGACTTTAACATAAAATCCTTTCTGTAGACAGTATGAGAAAATGGGAGTTTTCCAAATGTTTCTGAGCTAAATGTTTCAATACTTGATTTTTTTTTTAAGTGTAGGACCTTCACATTTAATAACTTGTCTTCAGGGAGTGACTTTTTAATTAGCATTATAACTACCAAGGGACTGAAGAGAAGCCATCCTACTGTCCTCATGATTAGCACTTGTAAGTTTATTTTATATTTAATTGACTTTTCATGGGAAAAAATAATGGAAATGATTGTGTTTAAGCCAATGTCTAATTAAAAATGAATGAAAATGGAAGTGGTTTATGGCATGCTTGAAGAAAAGGAGCACTGCATTTATTTGGAGAACGCCTGAGTTATATTCCTGCCTCCATCACTTATTAGTTAAGTGACCTTGGGCAAAACTATTAAGTTTTCACTTAGAAAATGAGAATAATTATTCCTGCCTAGGTACAAAATCTTGTTACTAAGATCCAAGCACAAAGCTCTTTGTGCAAGTGCAAAGTACTCTAAACCTCAAGCTATTATGGTCATGAAATAATATTTTTCTAATATTTTGACTGTATTTAACATTTTATGAAGCACAAAACAAAACTTGGAGTATGAACAAATAAATGGCACTGTTATTTACTTATTTATTTAAAAATTTTATTTATTTATTTGATAGAGAGCACAGGCAGAGGGAGTGGCAGAGGAAGAGGGACAAGTGGATTCCTTGCTGAGCAGGGAGCCCAACATGGGACTCTGTCCCAAGACCCTGGAGTCATGACCTGAGCTGAAGGCAGATACTTAACTGACTGAGCCACCCCCCAGGCGCCCCAGCACCAAATAATTGCATTATTTGGGTTCAGTTTGCCTCTTCTGATCTCATTAGCATCACTTGCACGTAAGCCCGTCCTGAACATATGCAGTGTTCCAAAAGGCCCTTTCACTTGTGGGGCCCAGCCACATGCACCTGTGCTCAGGTACCAGTGCCCTATCAGTGTGAGAAGGGGCTTACTCTCAGAATTTGCAGCATGGAGCAATAGAAAGCATGGGAAGATGAGCAACAGTCAGGTCAATTCCTGGAAAAGACACTGAAACATCTGAGCAGTTACAATTTACCATCGTGGTATTATGTGCTTAAGTCACCATATTGAATCTGCCCAGGCTACCTCAAATGTAGGTTAAGGCTCAGAGGTTAATTACTCATCATGGAAGGTGAGATTTTTTTTTTTTTTTTAATTTGACACAGAGAGAGATCATAAGTAGGCAGAGAGGCAGGCAGAGAGAGGGGGAAGCAGGCTCCCTGCTGAGCAGAGAGCCCCATGCAGGGCTCGATTCCAGGACCCTGGGATCACGACCTGAGCTGAAGGCAGAGGCTTTAACCCACTGAGCCACCCAGGTGCCCTGGAAGGTGAGATTTTTAACCCAGTTAACTAACTCCAAAACTGATAGGAACTTCGCAGCCTCTCACAAAGACCATCCTAAGAAATATTAGAAATAGATGAGAAACAGCTTCATTTGTACAAATTTTATTTAAAAAAACTTTTTTTTTTGTGGGGCGCCTCGGTGGCTCAGTGGGTTAGAGCCTCTGCCTTCAGCTCAGGTCATGATCTCAGGGTCCTGGGATCAAGCCCCTCATCGGGCTTTCTGCTCAGCAGGGAGCCTGCTTCCCTCTCTCTCTCTGCCTGCCTCTCTGCCTACTTGTGATCTCTGTCTGTCAAATAAATAAATAAAATCTTAAAAAAATATATATATTTTTTTGTCAGTGCAAGTTTCTTTGCTGCTTTGATCTGAGCTGTACCATTATCACTGCCACCTTCACCATCATTGTCATCATTGTTGTCATCATCAAATTGAGTCCTTGTGTCAGAGACTTTACTCAGGATTTTCTATCCTTTATATTACTTAATTCTGAATGACAACTTCTAGTCTATCAATCATAATGAGATGCATATTTTTACATTATTTGTATATGAGGAAACTGAGGCTTGGAGAACTCTAGTAGCTTATGCAAGATAACAAAGATTTGAACTTGGTTTACCCTAACATAAAATTTTGCCCTTGTAACAACTGTGCTTCACTAGGAGGGCCACTATGTCTGTCAAGGAAGGATACTACCTACCCACTCTTGGCTCTGTGACTTTGTACGAATCCTGATTCTGTTTGAACCTCAAGATCTTCATTTCTACTCTGGGTTTAATAATACTTTCATATTTCATGATGTTGTTTTGGCTGTGTTTTCCAAGACAAGGCAATGCTTTTCCCCCATCTTTTCTACTTTATGATTTGACTTTTATTTTTACTGTATGTTAATGATTTTTGATCTTTCTGTACCTCCCTTTTCTGGAAGCCACCTCAACTCCATTTGAAGTAGGTGGGATATTAATAAATTATAAAATAGAGCTAAAATATATTATGAGAATTTAGAGGCAAAATAAATTAATTCCAGTTAGGAGGGAATATACATCACAGAAAAATAAAAAAGATGGTGAATCAGTGACTCAGGTTTAAATCTACCACTGAGCTGAATTCTAATAAACTTAAATCAATATGTAAGTAGGCACAAAATCTCATGCAAAATTTGAATTTTAGAGATGAAATTATCCCAATAAAATATTAATGTTTTGTTTCCCTGAGTTAAAGAAAGCAATGCAATATGTCAGTTTTTAATATAAATTAGAAATAGAGTCATGTTACCAATTTGAAGAATAAGATTCAAGAACATTCTCAGATATAGCATTTAAAGGGAAAAGGAGTTTGTGAACTTAAGGGAGATAGATCAGTCTCTTCATGCAGTGCGTAAAATTGTTAAGTTAAAAATCCCAATTGTAATAACTTCATAATGAATTCTGCTATGAGAAAAATGTTAAAATCCATAGTTTATATAATTTTATTGTGGGAAGAGGCTTTCTAGAAAATTCTTTTCTCCCTTCCGTTGCAGAGTTGGGGAGACTGAGATTCAGGGTAGATAGCTTACGCAAGATCACATAGTGCTAAATTGGACTGGAAAAACCTCCATATCCTAGGACTCTTCCATAGTGTAAGAGTCAAGGTGTTTTTTTTTTTTTTTAATTTTTTATTTATTTTCAATTTCATTAACATACACTGTACTATTAGTTTCAGGGGTAGAATTATGTGATTCGTCAGTTGCCTGTAACACCCAGTGCTCATTACATCAATGACCCTCCTTAATGCCCATCACCCAATTACCCTTCTCCCTACCCGCCTCCCCTCCAGCAACCCTGTTTGTTTCCTGGAGCTCAACATCTCTTTTGGTTTGTGTCCCTCTCTACTTTCATCTTATTTTATTTTTTCTTCTCTTCCCCTATGTTCCTCTGTTTTGTTTCTTAAATTCCACATAGGAGTGAATTCATATGGTATTTGTCTTTCTTGGCTGACTTATTTCACTCAACATAATACCCTCTAGTTCTACCCACATCATTGTAAATGGCAAGATTTCATTCTTTTTGATGGCTGAGTAATATTTCATTGAATATATATACCACATCTTTATCCATTCATCTGTTTATGGACACCTGGGCTCTTTCCATGGTTTGACTCTTGAGGACATTGCTGTAATCAATATTGGAGTGCAGGTTCCTCTTCAAACCACTATGTTTATATCCTTTGAATAAATACCTAGTAGTAGAATTGCTGGATCATAGGGTAGCTCTTTTTTTAACTTTTTGAGGAAACTCCATACTGTTTTTCAGATTGACTGCACCAGTCTGCGTTCCTACCAATAATGTAAAAGAGTTCCTCTTTCTCTGCATCCTCACTAATACCTGTTGTTTTCTGAGTTGTTAATTATAGCCATCTGACCAATACAAGCTGATATCTCATTGTGGTTTTGATTTGTATTTCCCTGATCCTGAGTGATGCTGAGCATTTTTCATGTGTCTGTTGGCCATCTGTATGTCTTCTTTAGAGAAATGGCTGTTCATGTCTTCTGCCCATTTATCTTGATTTTTTGTTTTTTGAGTGTTGTTTGATAACTTCTGTATAGATTTTTTAAAAAGATATTATTCCAGTATCTTATTTTGTTACCCTTATCTCATTACCCATAGATCCAGACCCACCATCAGATTTGATGATTTGGGGGCAAGAAGAAAACACAATATATTTGTCTTGGAAACTTCCACAAGGAGGCTTTGAAAAGTTTCAGGTAAATAACAGTGCTGCTATCATACAACATTGAGGTTTAGTGGAGTCTTTATTTCACTCTTTGTTTTTGTCTTTTCTTTTGAGTAATGATTTTACAAACCTTTCTACTTTTAACATAAGATTTTCCTCCAAAGTAAATTTCCTATTTACTGCTTTAAAAGTACAAGGTTATCATGGGAAGTGTTCAAATACGAATCGAAGCTGATACCTTAAAATATTTTCGTTTTCAACAGAGGTAGACGTGTGCACACATAGTACAAGGAAGTGGATAAAGGGACACTGGTGTTGGAGAGTAATGCTTATGTGACAGAACTGGCCAGACCAAAAATGTGAGCTCTTAAAGCTGGGTGATGTGTCATAGGCTCCCTTTTAACCTTATCTGAGAGATTTAGTTGAGTGGAGATTTGTGGCCAAGAAAATAGGAGAGTAAGATATATGGAGAAGCCACCTTTCACTGTAACTGTTGCTATTTGTAGTAAACATGTACATGTTTGTTGTCTTTTGTCGTTAATAATGTAACCCAGCATCACATTAAGAAATATATCTACCCTGAATCCTACATTGTATGGTTTACAGAGTAAGCTTCTAGAGACTGCACTACTGCTTTGTATTCTATGGGGGCAAACAACTTTTCCATACTTTCATAGCAGTAGGAGATGATAATTTGAGTTACAAATAATAGAAAACAATCTGACATAGTTTAAGCAATAAAGAAAAAAAAACCACATTAATACAATAGTGCTTCATGGAGACCAAGGAAAAAGGTATAGCTGGGTGTTAGGAAGACCTGTAATGATATATTTTATGCCTGTGGAGAATCCACGGGTTATTTTCTTTTTTGTCTGCTTCTACTCATCTGCCTGACTTTTTTTTTTTTTTTTTCCTAATGACCAATTTTCTTTGCTAAGCAATCCATGTGGTGAAGGAAAGAATGCTGTATACAACTTCTGAGTATAAATGGTGTGTTACCAGCCACAGAGAGACGGATTCTCCTTAAATTCCCATGGGGAGGACTGTGATTATTCCAAATTGGATCAGACACCTAGTACAGTTCCAGTTAATTGTGCTTATAGATCCCAAATCGTGTAAAACATGGTGCCCACAGGTTTGTGGGGGAGAAGTTATAAAAACAGTCATTAGATTTAAGGCAAACACAGCAAAAGATGTTTCCTATAAATAAAAAAAATACAGAATTTAATAATTTATAGAATCAGTGCAATCTAAAAGGAGCCAGAACAATAAAATTACTAGATACATGATATGAACAGATTAGTACATCTGGGTTTTATATTTGAGTGTGAATTTCTTGACAATTAAGGTCAGTAAGAGAAACAAGGTAATGGAGTATAAAATACAAAATATAATATATATATACAAAATATAATATATTATATATATATTATATTTTGTATTTTATACTATATATTATATATATATAATATAATATAATATAAAATACAGAGTCTTTTAGTGCTTCCCCACTGTCCATCTAATGTGCACACTACTTAGTGTGAACTTCAGAGTCAGACTCTAACAACCTGTCTAATCTATTTTCTCAAGACTTCATATTTCAGCAGAATTATATTGCCTACAATTATCTACATATTTTGTGTTTTCTTGATTCTATTCCTTAGTCATGTTCTTTTAACCAGAATACGTTCTCTCCCGTTTTTCTTTGACAGTTCTTTAAGACCCTGCTCAGATATATTCTCTCTGCGAACGTTCCCTTGAACACCAGTTATCAGTCTCCCATACCAGAAATTTTGCATAATCTTTGACTTCTTTTTCTTTCATGTTCATATGTACTTGTTTACTGAATCCTGATGATTCCAACTTAGAATTATTGGAAAAATCCTACTTGTCCTTTCCATTCCTTTTTTCTTTACCTCTGTTCAGGCTCTTACCATTATTGTTGGCTCCCTTGTGCTCCAAAGATCAAGCTGACCCCAAGACAATCCTAACGCTATTGAAACTTCATCTTGTTTCTTTTCCCTGCATTCATCTTAAATTTCAGGCTCATATTGTAAATACATTAAACATCTTACTCTTATTTTCCTCAATAGTACACACCCCTTTGAGACTCATCCCTGTAAGTTATTTCTCTCTTAAGCGTTTATTGGCGTATTTTTATTGTCACCATATTTGGGGGGATGGCTTCCCTGGCTATTTCCAAAATAATTATTTTTTCTCTTCTGTGATCCATGCAATTTTCTGTTTATGTCTTTGTCACAGCCTTTATACAATATACTTGTTTTTAAAAATTTTTTATTTGAGTATAGTTGACACATAACGTTTATTAATTTCAGATATTTACCACATACTTGTTTTGATTGCTCACCAGGAATGTCTTTGGATGCCAAGGCAGAGACACAACAACACTTCACTAATATTTACAACAAATTGAGGATTCCCAGAGGGGTATAGGCTCATATAAGGGTCCAATGAGGAGGGGAGCAAACAGAAAGGAAGAGAGGTTGAGTTTGGTTTTTATTGTGATTAGAGGACAGAGCTGGAGCAGGGGCTTCCTAGAAGAACTAGAAGCTGTGAGGTTTGAAAATTTCCTGCTCTCAGAGGCAAAAGGATCCAAGTCTTTCTTATCTTGAGGCCCAGATGTAGGGAAGACTGGAAAGAAGGGTGGGGATCTCAACATTGTCAATAGTCAAGTAAAAAATGGAGTTAAACTCTTTACATTATAGTACTTTATTAATTATATAAGATTAATAGAAATAAAGTAAAAAGGGGTTATCTTTATTATTTTTTAAAGGATAGAGGTATGGTGTATGCCTTCAGGCTGAGTTGAAAGATTCCTGGAACAGTAAAATTTCATTCATTCAACAAATCCAACATTCAGCATTAAAAAAAAAAATTATTCCTTCAACAATAAATTCTTGTCTTGATGGTGCTTACGTTCTAGGAGAATTGCAGATATGAGAAAGATAGTAACTAGAATGGTTAAAAAAAACCTGGAGGAGGGAAGATCAAGCTTAAATCCTCTGAAATCAAAAGGAAAGAGAGCATTATGTGTTAAAAGCCTGGTTGATTAACCAAGGAAAATTTTAAAATGAACTATCTTTTTTTTTTAAAGATTTCATTTTTTATTTATTTGACAGAGAGATCACAAGTAGGCAGAGAGGCAGTCAGAGAGAGAGGGGGAAGCAGGCTCCCCGCTGAGCAGAGAGCCCGATGTGGGGCTCGATCCCAGGACTCTGGGATCACGACCTGAGCCGAAGGCAGAGGCTCAACCCACTGAGCCACCCAGGTGCCCCTAAAATGAACTATCTTAAATGACATTTTCAGTCTCAGTCACCAAGTATTATTAATTCCATTACTGCAGTATAAATTCCAGTTGGCTCCTCATTGGTTCTCAGAAAACCAAACCACCTAAAAGTTCTCTACCAATGTGAAATGATGGAGTCTGCATGGCATACAAGATCATTAGAGTCTATGTCACAGTTAACATAAGAAAACAACTATCTTATATATCTGATGATATTAGTGAACATTGACTTCAACCAATTCTGCCTTTTTCAGAGGAATTAAGCTTATAGCGATATGCTTATGCAGAATATTCTGGCAATAGATTTCATAATAGGAGTTTCTTTACACAACAGAAATCCTTGTTTTGTTTTGCTAGGCATTTTGAGCATTCAAAATATAAAGACAGAACATTTTATTAGTATGGACAAACTGTGAAATTCATTTGAACACCAAATATTTGTCTAGTGAGTAATCCTCTGAAACTATTAGATTGCTGTATTTCTTTTCATGAGCACTGGGAGTGCAAAAAGATTTATATCCTTTCAAAGAATCCCATAACTGTAACAGAACTGAGGGTATACTCTATTCCAAGCATGAAAATAAACATTGGCTCATATACTTAAGACCTAAAAGAATTCAGTGTGAACTTAGAAAAAATCATATAGCTGATATAGGACATCAATTGAAGTTTGTGATTTCCCTTCTTAATATCTTTCAACTATTTTTTATGTACTCTGAATTATGTTATAGACCCATACTGTCCAATAGAAATATAATGGAAACAATAAATGAGAACCATATGTGTAACATTGGCTCATATACTTAAGACCTAAAAGAATTCAGTGTGAACTTAGAAAAAATCATATAGCTGATATAGGACATCAATTGAAGTTTGTGATTTCCCTTCTTAATATCTTTCAACTATTTTTTATGTACTCTGAATTATGTTATAGACCCGTACTGTCCAATAGAAATATAATGGAAACAATAAATGAGAACCATATGTGTAATTATAAATTGTCTAATTGAGACATTAAAAAAGTAAAAAGATGCAAGTGAGGAGGCAGTCCAAGATGGTAGCATAGGAAGCTCCTGAACTCATCTCCCACAGGCACACTGAATCCATAGCTACATATGGAACAGTTCCTTCTGAAAAAGACCTGAAGACTAGATGAAGAGCTCCTTTCCAACGAGCAATAAGAGGGTCAGATTGAGATGGGTATGAGAGGCTGAGAGGCCAAAAACCCCATTCCTGCTACAGTAACCCGCAATAGGGAGGGATATCACAAACCTGGAGCTTCTTCCTAAGAAGTAAAGTGTTCATACCCCACATCAGAAACCACAACCCCTAAGATTTGTACTGGAATGATGAACCCCCATGTGGTTTTGAAATCCAATGGGGTTTATGTCCAGGGGACCCAAAGGGCTGTAAAATATTGAGATACTGCTCTAAGGGCTCTCACACAGTCACACAGACACACAGGCTCTCATACTTCCTGGGACCCAGCTGAAAGCAGCTGTTTGAAAAGCATCTAAACTATATATGAAAGAGATTCATTTGCTTATCTTAAAGTTTCTGTTGGAAAGGCAGTGGCCTCTTGGGACATTGCCCAGTGACAGAGGCCTTAACAGGAACCATTTTTGTGTTTTTCCTCTACCATGCTAGCATTGGTGGGCATGTGTAGTCCCTACATTCACCCACTGGCCTGGTAAACCCAGTCGGTGTGTCCCAGTCCTGCCCTTTCCTGCTTCCAAGCTAAAGCCATAGGCCTAGGCGCACAGTCCACACAGGGAATGCTCCTTGATGCTGGTTCTGATGGTCAGGGGGTTTGTGTTTCTGGGTTCCCTGGGATAGAGACAATTAGAGAGACAGTTTTGGAAGGACACCACCCCAGGGCACTTCACACATAACAGAGTAAAGCACACCCCCAGTCTTGCTGTGAAAAAGTCCTATTTACTTGTCCTGGAGCTTCAGTCTGGAGGGCAAACCTCAGTTTGCCACATATTTAGAGGCTATGTAAATATTCTCAGGGAGTATTTGCTGGGGGAATTCATCTTTGTGCTTTCCCTTGGCCTCAATAAGCTTGCTCGTACCTCCCAGAAAGAAATTTATACTCATTTGGAGCCCTGATTTCTACGACTTTTGCTCAAAGGACATCTTCAGACCACCTGGTTGGGAGGCCAGCAGGATTTATCATTGTGATCCCACAGGAATATATATATTTGCATACATTAAAAGCTGCTTCATGGAATTCTGTATTTCCTGTCAGTCTGAAACTAGGTGATGACTGAGATCTCTCCCTTTGGAACACTAGCAGGTCTTGGCACACCTCTTCAACTGGGACTGATCAAGAATAAACCAGGCTTTTGGGACAATCACAAAGGTTTGAGAGACAACCAAGAGCTGGGACAAGGTTGAACAATAAGGTCTATCTCCTACATGAGGCTTCTCCTTCAAGAGTGGGAGAGGTGGCTGTTTTCCTAATACTTGGAAACCAACACAGAGAGAGCAGCAAGATGAGGGGTCGAAGGATTCTGTTTTAAATGATAGAAAAAGATAAAACCTCAGAAAAAGACCATAATTAAATGGAGATAAGCAATTTATCTGATAAAAGTTAAAAGTAATCATCAATAAATGCTCACCAAATTTAGAAGAAGAATGGATGAACACAGTGAGAACTTCAGGGAGATAGAAAATAGAAGAGAGTACCAAACCAACTCAGAGAACTGAAGAATACAGTAGCTGAGCTAAAACAACAGCAACAACAACAAAAACAAAACCGAAAACTAAAGGGGTTCAACAGCAAATTAGGTAAAGCAGAAGAAAAGATCAATGATCTAGAAGACAGGATAGTGGAACTCACTCAAATAGAGCAACAAAAAGAAAAAAAGAATTTTTAAAAGGGAAAATAGCTAAAGGAACTTACACCACAACATCAAGTGGAATAACATTCACATGATAAGGATCCCAGAAGAAGAGAGAGAAGGGGCCGAAAAATTAATTTGAAGAAACAATGGTGAAAACTGCTTTATCTGCTCTAACTTATGTAGGGAAACAGACATCCAGATCCAGGAAGTCCAGAAAATTTCAAATAAGATAAACCCAAAGATCCACACCAAGACATATTACAATTAAAATAGCAAAAGTTTAAGAAAGAATTTAAAAAGAAGCTAGAGAAAAACATTATGTGTTATGTAAAGAGGAACCCCTGTAAGACTTTGGAGACTTTTTAGCAGTAATTTTGCAGGCCAGAAGAGAATGGCAAAATATATTCAAAGTGTTGAAAGAAAAAACTTCCAACAAAGAGAATTCTACCCAGCAAAATTATCATTCAGAATTGAAGGAAAGATAGAGTTTTCTAGACAAACAAAAGTAAAAGTTCATCATTACTAAACCAGACTTAGAAGAAATATTCAAGGGGCTTCTCTGACCTGAAAATAAAGAGCATTTGTTTGTAACAAGGAAAGCTATCAAAGTATAGATCTCATCGGTAAAGATAAATATATAGTACAAGTAGCGGATTAATCACTTATAAAGCTAGTATGAAAGCTAAACAATTAAAGTAGTAAAAATAACTAAAACTATACATTTGTTAAGGGATACATACACAAAATAAAAATATGAGAATGTGAGACAACAAAAACATAAAATGTGGACAAGAAGAATAAAAATGTAGAGTTTTGCAATGCTAAGTTGCTATCAACTTAAAATAGACTTAGAATATATATAAAATGTTATATGTGAGGCTCATGGTAACCACAAAGCAAAAACCTATAGTAGATACTCAAAAGGTAATGAGAAAGGAATTTAAGTATAACACTAAAGAAAGTCATCAAACCACAATGTAAGAAAGCAAGTGGAGAAGAAAGGAACAGAGAAGACAGCCAGAAAATGATCATCAAAACGTCAATATACACATACGTACCAATAATTACTGTGAGGGGTGCCTGTCTGGCTCAGATGGAGGAATATGTGACTCTTGATCTCAGGGCCATGAGTTTGAGCCCCATGTTAGATGTAGAGATTGTATGAATGAATGAATGAATGAATGAATGAATGAAATTATTATGAATGTATTAAATTCTTCAAAGCAAAAACAAGGAGTGGTTAAATGGATAATAAAAGAAGACTCCTCTATATGCTGTCTTTAAGAGACTTACTTCAGGTGTAAGGACACACACAGACTGAAAGTGAAAGGAAGGAAAAAGATGTTACATAAAAATGAAAACCAAAAGATAGCTGCGGTAGCTAAACTAACATCAGGAAAAATAGACTTTAAAACAAAGGGGTGCCTGGGTGGCTCAGTTAAGTGTCTGACTCCTGGTTTCAGCTCAGGTCTTGATCTCACGGGTTATGGGATCAAGCTCTGTGAAGGGCTTCATGCTTACTAGGGTTGGTTGAAGATTCTCTCCTTCTGCCCCTTCTCCCACTCACATGCTTTCCCTCCTTCTTTCTTTCTCTCTCTGTCTCTCTCAAGTAAATAAATCTTTAAAAAAAAAGTCTGTAACAAAAGACGAAGAAGGGAATTTCGTAATCGTTAAGGTCTCAACCCAACAGAAGTATATAACATTTGTAAATGTTTATGCACCCCACATAGGAGCATCTAAATACATAAAGCAAATATTAATAGATCTAAAGGGAGAAATAAGCATCAGTACAATGATAGTGGGGACTTTAATACCACACTTACATCAATGGACAGATCCTCCAGACAGAAAATCAGTAAAGAAAAATCAGCCTTAAATGACACATTGGACCAGACAAAGTCAATAGGTAAATACAGACTCTCCCATCCAAAGGCAGTAGAATATACATTCATCTTAAGTGCACATGAAATATTCTCCAGGATAGATCACATGTTGGCCACAAAACTAATCTCTATAAAAAGATTGAAATCCTATCAAGCATTTTTTTTTTTACCACAATGGTATGAAACTGAAAAAGTCACAAATATGTAGAGATTAAACAACATGCTACTGAACTATCAGTGAGTCAATGAAGAAATCAAGGGAGAAATAAAAAATACTTTGAGATATTTTGGTGTAGTACCAGTAGTTTATTTTGGCTTTTGTGTCCCTTGCCTGAGGGGGCATATTTAGAAAGATGTTTCTATGGCTGATGTCAAAGAAATCACTATACCTATGTTTTTTTCTAGGAGTTTTATGGTTTCAGGTTTCATATTTAGGTTTTTTTATCCATTTTTAGTTTATTTTCGTGTAAAGCATAAGAAAGTCGTCCAGTTCCTTTTTTGTTTTTGTTTTTGTTTTGTATTTAGTTGTCCAGTTTATCCAGCACCACTTATTGAAGATACTCTCTTTTCTCCATTGTATTCTTGCCTTCTTTGTCATAGATTATTTGATAATGTAAGCATGGGTTAATTCTCATCAATCTTCAATCTTTTAAAAAAATTATATTTATTTATTTGGTAGAGAGAGAGAGAGCACAATCAGGGCAGTGGCGGGTAAATGAGAGAGAGAAGTAGGCTCCCCGCCAAGCAAGGAGCTGGATGCGGGACTCAGTCCCAGGACTCTGGGATCAAAACTCAAGCCAAAGGCAGATGCCCAACTGACTGAGCCACCTAGGTTGCCCAAAGAAGCTTAATTTTGATGTGAATATCTTTACCCCTTCCCTTGCCACACACCAATCAGAATTCTCTCTCCTAAAAGTAAAATATGCATCATCCTTGGGTTTAAAATCTCCTGCCATGGCTTACAATGTTCTTCCTTTCTCTTGGGACCCTACCTCTTCTCCTTCCAGTCTCTGCCAACTCAGGAAAGGCTACTGTCCTTAAATCACTGCCCAATTTTTGCCATCTTCTCCTCCTTCAATCCATCAGCTAGTTCTTGGCACTTAAACCTCTAAAACAGATTGTCGGTGTGTCTATTTCTCTCCATCACCACTGCCCCTCTCATGTCCTAGTCACTATAACTTCTTACCAAGATAGCAGTCTAGGTGACAGATGGTAGCTTCTCACATCCCAACTGGTCTCTGTTTCCATTCTTGATTCCCTTATAATCCACTTTGCATATAACAGCCAGAGAAAGAGAGAGCTATTAAAAACACAGTGTCTCTCATTAGTTTAACATCTTCTGGTAGATTTCCATTGCCCTTCAAATAAAAACTAAACTCCCTGCCATGGTCTCCAAGACTTCATATGATTGGACCTTCATCTAACTATCCTGTCTACTTAGTTACTATGGTACAACCATATGTGACTTTCTTTCTACTCCTCTAGCATGCCAAAAACATCTTCATTACAAGGTTTTTCCCTTGACATTCATTTTGCATGGATATCTTGCTTTCAGTTTTGGTTGTCTTTTTCCTGTTATTAAATTCTAATCTCAAATATTATCTTCCCATCTCCTTTTCTGATTGTCTGATCTAAACAAAACTGCTCTTTGATCTAAACAAAATTGCTCTCTGATGTAGCTGAGTTATCTCATCCATTTATTTATTGAGTTTGCTGCTTGTTAGGTGCTACTGCTAGACGGTAACTTCCCTACAATCAGATGTCTTTTCTGTCTTCTTTATCCCAATTATACCTAGTGCCTATACTAATGTTTACCCTGAATAAGAAGCTCAATAAATGTTTGATAAATAAGTAAAACATAACATTGTTTCCCCATATATGACTGGGATAATTATGGAGGGAAGATATCAATACTGAATATAGTATCAGGAAAGTGTAGAACTTGAGATGCACTTTTAGTAGGCTTCTTACTCATGGAAAAGAAATTATTCCACATGAGCAGGTTCACAAGGTCATGAGTGAGCATTCTATTTGTTATTTCTAAAAGTCATTCAATGATAGGGGCCTCCTTATAAATCATTCATTGAAAATCCTATTCTTTCTGAAATTATTTGATTCATTTTTATATTCAGTGTAGGTGAAAATACTAAACATTTTTAATATTAATTGTAAAAAGTTCACATTTTATTTTACCCTTACCTGTCTGTACTAATTCTCATTTCTCAAGGCAAATGCCAAAAAAAAAAAGAAAATCTTTCTTTGGGGTTAACTGAGGCCATAAAATTATTGTCAGATGATACATATAACTCTAGAGTTAATTTTTCCTATTTTTGTATGAACACTTTTTCCCCAGAGACTGTAAATTATGTATATACTAATAAATGAAGCTTATTCTAAGAAATCATGTTAATATTTAGGATTCAGATTATTTTTCAACTATATTATATCACTAATGGTTATCCTAGTCATTCTCAACCAATGAGATTATTTGTTAAATTTTAATGAATTAAGCAACAGTATCCTGTTTGCTTAGCACAGTGTAATTGCATAATTGGGATCATTTACCTAATCATTTAAAATTAATCATCCCAGGTCTTCAAACTATGCTTTAAAAGTAGAAATAAAGCCAGAATTACATTTTTTTTTTCAATTGGTTTCTGTTAGATGCGTAGTCCCCATACTTTGGGAAACAAATCTATCCTTCAAATTGGATTTTAAGAATTTATATATTTTACTTGAGATCACCACAGACTCTTTCTTTTCTTTCTACCCATTCATTAATGCCTTAATGTAACTCTTCGTATATTCAAATTTAGCACTCCATTAAGATTATATTCTGTTATTACAAAGTACCTTCTCCTACCATCCTTTTTGTCCTGGAAGTCTTCAGCATTCTCCTCACTCCTCCTGCCTTTCCATATGCCAGACAAGCAAGGTAATTGTCAGTGACACCGTATAAATCAATAAACAATGATATGCATCCAGACCTCATGATTATCTTTCTCAGTAACAAAACACTCTTCCCACAAGACAATGATAAACATGTCTACCTCGGAAATTTGTTTCTCTGATTCCTACCACATAACAATTGCTTTTTAAAGCATAATAAAGTTTTAATTAATTTATGAAATTAATGTCATTATTTTCATTTAGATACATCTTTTTGTTTTACAAACACGAAATATAGAGTGAAGAAGAGTAAAGATTGTTATAGCTTTTAATGACTCAATAAATCTTCAAGGTATTAGAACTATCAGGTTATTCCACTGAAAATTTCTAAAGGCAATGCCAGTTCTCAGAGCTTTAATGAATAATTGATTGGCTCAGGTCACAATGAAAGATGGCCTGGCATGGAGCATGACGTTTGTCATGCATCCATTTAATAATCAGTGGAGTGCATTCTCTATCCCAGGTGTGTATTTTTGTTGTTCTCTCTCTTGCTGCTTTGTTTTTGTTTGACTCCCCTAACACTGAATGTATTCCAGTCTATTTAACAGTCCTCCAAATACTGTTTCTCTCCTGAGGCACATGTGGAGTGCTCTGGAGAGCCCTGGGGCTTGTCCTCATTGTCCATTTCCTTGACATGATGGACCCAGCTCAGTCTCAACCTTTTCCATCTCCTCTCAACCCTGTCTCTAACCCTGACATTATATCCCACTGCTTTGTGCTGCCAGGGTCTCTGCCCAGGGGCCAGCTTTCCTAGATGGAGTACTGGGAAGATGGTGTAAGGCTGACTACTCCGTGTGCTTGTACTTGATTCATAGGACATTGTCATCTTTGTCAGGGCAGAAGGGGGTGTACAGATTGTTCCATGGCTCTTTTTTTGCAATGTTCTTTCTTACCAATTTCCTTTTTCTCTGACCAGTTGGGAACATGAGCAGCAGGTCTGCTAAGTACATGTCCAAGTGGGAGGTGTCATTCTTTCTAGTAGGCACCCTCCGTTTATAGTAGTGATACATGTCGGTCTCATTTACCTGCAGTGTGGGGTGTGGGCAGAAGTCCCCTGTTTACAATACCTTGGGAAGCCAGGGAAAAGCCATGGTCTTCTTTACTAGGTCAGAAACTTTCGACTCCAGTGATTCCTGCTTTTTCCTCCTCTCGTATTCTGCTTACATGGAGTTGGGAGAGTGGATTTTTACACAATATTTTTTTGTTTTCAGGTGACCAACATGAAAAGTCCAATTCATTATGCAGTACATCTATTATACACATATCCACATATAAGTCAGAATATATACATATATACACACATATGTACACAGATATATATTTTAAATACTTCAGTTATATATATTTGTATATACATAGGTACATATATATCTATGTATGTGTGGATATGTGTGTGTGTGTGTGTGTATGAAATTTAAAAACAATTTGAGACAATTTGTGTTTTAATGCATAAACTTCTGAGTCAGACAATTATGCTTATTAACTGTGGGAACTTCACTAAATTATTCAGTATCAACTGGCCCCAAATTACTCCTTGATGAAGACAGGAAGAATCACAACCCCTTCTTCGCAGTATTAATGTCTGTGAATTTGACTGGTACAGAGTTGGTGCTAAGTGAATTATTTTTTAACAATTAAAAGCATAAATTTCTCTCTTTCTCTAGATATCCTTTTGTATGACACCTAGAAAGGAAAAGACATTTAAAATAATTGTGGATGACAACAAAGCCAAAGTAAAGAATTTGATTCCAGGAGTGGACTACATGTTGGACATGAAGACAGTTAGAGGCAGAGATTACAGTGTATCTGTAATGACGAAAGTGGCTACAAGTAAGGTTATATCATAAATAAATTATTTGCCTTATAGTTTTACAAGAACTTAAAGTGTTTTGGCTTAGCATAAATAAAGCCATTTTAAAACATAAAGCCTGAGAATGAAGGAAAATTATGACCATAAAAATATGGTTAAGATAATTCTCAAAAACTATATGAACAACAAATAAATCTTTGTATGACTAAATGCATTGAGAAGTACCTAGAGTTTTTTTCTTAATAATCTGAAGCCAACATGTATATATAAGTGTGTGTATTATTTATCACATATATGAAATACACATGTGTGCATACATGTATATATGTTTGTGTATACACACAAACACTATATATATAGTATGCCACAACAATATAAACACAATTCATTTTCTACTGAGGAAGGGGTTTGATAGACAGAAATTTTCTCCTCCCTGATGTTTGTAAATTTACTGTAAATCAGTTTCATAATATTTTGGGTGTGGTGGAATAATAGTATCTTACCAATAATTCTTATGAAAGTCTGTGAGGCCTATAGGATCCCCCCTCAGTGCAAATGAATTGGTAGTGCAAGAAACAACATTACTTCCTTTGACAGATGTATTAAAAATGTAGCAATATAGGAATGCTAAAAACTTTGATGTAATCAGAACCACATTTGAAATTACCCTTACTTCTGACCCTTATTCACTCTCTAACTTACTTCTTCAGTTTCTTTCTGCCTTTCCCTGCCTTTCTTTCCCCTCCCCTCTCTGTCCTTTCCTTTCTTTTTTCTTTGTAGAGAGCATGAGGGGGAAGGGACAGAGGGAGAGGGGGAGAAAGAATCTTTTTTTTTTTTTTTTTTTTTAATTGGACAGACAGAGATCACAGAGATCACAAGTAGGCAGAGAGGCAGGCAGAGAAACTGGAGGAAACAGGCTCGGAGCAGAGAGCCTGATGTGGGGCTGGATCCCAGGACCCAGGGATCGTGACCTGAGCCAAAGGCAGAGGCTTTAACCCACTGAGCCACCCAGGTGCCCCAGAGAGAAAGAATCTTAAGCAGGTTCCATATCCAGCAGGGAGCCTAATAGAGCTTTATCTCAAAACCCTGAGGTCATTACCTGAGCTGAAATCAAGGGTCAGATCCTTTAACTGACTGAACCACCCAGGCGCTCCATTGTTCTGTTTCATTTTTATTCAACATCTAGCTAACTGCTGGCCGTAGCTAACAAATTTGGGATTATATGGTATAAGGATACTTCTTGTTACAAGCACTCAGGAGGCACAAGTCTACAGGAATTACTAGTGACTTGACTTATGATTGATTAAGGAAAGACATTTGGGAACTAGGGAAGATACTAATGAGTCACTTAAATTGAAGCTCAAATATATATAATGTCCTGTTTCTCTATTTGCAGAGCTGAACATAGAAGCTGTTATACATGAAAAAGTTTAAGGATTGGTACCTAGATGATTAAATTATACTATTCATGTTTGCTTTGTGTGTGTATATATATATATATATATATATATATATATATATATGCGATTTTAACTTATATATAATTTACCTTTTCAATAGAACCATCTAGGATATGTGGCTTAACATTAAAAGCTGTGAATACTACTTCTGCACATTTAATGTGGAATACAACAGAGACCAACTTCACTCAGTACAAGATTTATATATCAAACAGAACATTTGCAGATGAATATCTTATTTGGGGAATTATTCCAGAACACACAGTTACAGATCTGACTCCTGGTGGAATATATAACATCATGGTACATAGAGTGAGAGGCAATGTTGAAGGACCTGGTACTTTTATCAGAGTTGTTACAGGTATGCAAATTCTTATTGATATTTTAAAAATTTACATTTGCATTACATATTATATTGTTCAAGATAAAATTTCAATGTATTTTTTTAATTTGAAATTTTAAACTTTATAAAATGAGGGTAAAATATTCATTTTATTGGGATAGTCTGTGCATTTTTTGAAATAATATGGGTAAAATGCAAATTGGATAAAATAGTTTCTAGTGCATGGTCAGTGCTCAGGAAATGTAGCTAATATTACACTTGAATGTTACATCAAATTAGAGGTCCAGCTAGTGAAAGTAGGTGGATGATTTGGGGATCATCCATTCTCCTAAAAACTTACTCATTGTTTTTTGTGTCCTACTACGTGATATACACATGAAAAAGCATAGTCTTGGAATGTACAGAGAGTAGTAAAGAATGGAAACATAAAGGAACATATAGTATAAGTCAAATTAATAGGTGAAACAATGGAAATAAGTTCAAACTTATTCTGGTTGCATAGAAAAGGAAAAGACTAGCTCCATGGCAGGGATGGAGAAGGTTCTTTGAGCCTGGTAATGACTGTAAAGTGTAAGACATTTCTTAATTTGACTAAAGGGCATGTGGGGTGTGAGAGGAGGAGACTCACAGAGAAAGGGAATAGCCTATGCAGAATTATGGAGGTGAAATGAATAATGGCATATTTGTGGAATTATAAGCAATTCAATATTGTAAGATTTTGTTTGTATATGTGAACAAAATCATATTCTGAACAAAGCATCATTTTAAAATCCAAATGAAGCTGTGAAACCTATCAATATTTTAAATTTTTGAAAAAAGAACACAATCACAGCAATAACTTATGAGATTGTTCTTAAGTAATCTTTAAGACTATGGATTCAACACGATCCAAAGCAGACATGTGATGATAACTCAGTCTGTGGACATTTGTTATGTGGCTTTTACACATAGTGTTTGCCTCTAACTGCTGTTGTAACAAATTGCCATAAGCTCAGTGGCATGAACCAACAAAAAATTTATTATGTCCTAATTCTGTAGGTCATACATTCAACACAGATCTTACCAGTCTAAAGTCAAGGTGTTTGAAGAGACTGTCTTTTTTCCACTGTATATTTTTTCCTGCTTTGTCGAAGATTAGTTGACCATAGAGTTGAGGGTCTGTATCTGGGCTCTCTACTCTGTTCCACTGGTCTATGTGTCTGTTTTTATGCCAGTACCATGCTGTCTTGGTGATCACAGCTTTGTAGTAAAGCTTGAAATCAGGTAACGTGATGCCGCCAGTTTTATTTTTGTTTTTCAACATTTCTTTAATTTAATTTAATTTAATTTAATTTAACTTCAATTCAGGGTCTCTCCTGATTCCATACAAATTTTAGGATTATTTCCTCCAGATCTTTGAAAAATACCAGTGGAGTTTTGATCAGAATGGCATTAAAAGTATAGATTGCTCTAGGCAGTATAGACATTTTAATAATGTTTATTCTTCCGATCCAAGAGCATGGAATGGTCTTCCATCTTTTTGTGTCTTCTTCACAAATTTCTTTCATGAGTGTTCTGTAGTTCCTCGAGTACAGATCCTTTACCTCTTTGGTTAGGTTTAAAGTCAAGGTGTTTGGAAGATTGTGTTCTTTTTAGAAGTTCCAGAGGAAACCCAGTTCTTTGCTCATTTAGATTGTTTGCAAAATTCAGTTCCTTGACCATGTCCTTGCTGGCAGCCGAGAATTGATGCCAGCTCTAGAGGAAGCCTCGTTCCTTGGTTTGTAATCCTCGTCTTCCATCTCCAATGCCAACAAAGAAGGTTGAATTGCACCCATGCTTGAACTCTCTCCTACCTTTTTTTCCTGTCACATGTGACTATTCTTCCTTTCACTTTTAAGGGCCTGTGTGTTTAGATTGGACCTACCTGAATAATCTAGGTTTATTTCTCTGTTTTAAAGTCCTTAATTTTAGTTACATCTAAAGCCCCTATTGCCATGTAACATAACATATTACAAGGCTTCAGGGGTTAGCATGTGGGCGCCTTGGAGTGTCGTTATTCTGCGTACTAAATACACTATTGTTTTCCTAAATGTGATATGTATGTGACAATGAAAAATAAGCAATGTGTTTAGAATTCATTCACCAGATTTACTCCTGGATTTGATACTTATTAACTGACTATTATTGCTTGTTACCTAATATCTTTGGCTTTATGTTTCAGTGTAATTAAACATTAAACTCTTAAACATTCTATTATACTTTGTACATTTTATTTTTTAATTTTTAAAGATTTTATTTATTTGAGAGAGAGAGAGAGCACATGAGTGGTGGGGAGGGGCAGAAGGAGAAGGAGAGAGAGAGAAGCAGACTTCCCACTGAGTAGGGAATCCTTCATGGAGCTCAATCCCAGAAACCTGAGATCATGACCCAAGCCAAAGGCAGATGGTTAACCCACCTAATCACTCAGGGGCCCCTACTTTGTACATTTTAAATATTATTTATATATAAATACTCTACATCTTTGTTATTTCTTAAAAAACACGTTTGTTCAATCATGTATTCAAATGTCTTTTCTTCAGAGTGTACAGTAAGTACAGTATACAATCAAACACATTAAAACTGGACCCATTCAAGAAATTTTAGTCTGTGGAAGGTTTTCTAAACCTCAGTACTACTGACATTTTGAGCTGATTCTCTCTTGTGTGGGTCTGTACTACACATGGTAGGATGTTTAGCTGCATCCCTGACCTCTGCCCACTCCATACTAGTGTCATGGTAATCACATTCCATTTCCAGAAATCCAGAAGTTGGCAAAGTCACAAATGGTCCATGGTAAACACTGATGTATGTGGTTGGATGGAAAGATCAAATCACTGAGCAAAGATTGAGAAAAAGTATGGTAAATATTTTGCTGATGTACAGGTAAAGAAGATTATGCAGTAAATGGAACAGAGTTTGCTTAATAAGAATTTGGTAAAGTAACCAAAATAACGTCAATGTCAGAAAACTTCATGGAAAATATAGACTGTCAGTGGTCATTTTAATTAAAGAGAACACTTTATGAAATAGTAGGAACCTGATGTTCTCATTGCAGTGTGGTTTAGGAGATGGTTTTGAGAGGTTATAGGTGGGTAATGGAAGTCACTGTTAGAGGAGAGGAGTGATTTGAAGTGAGTTGATAAGGAAGGGAAATAGGGTAGGGTGGCAATCTAGGTTCCCCGAAGTGGGAGCGGGGCAGGGCGGGGGGGGGGTGTCTCTGGAGCAGGAATAGATCCTGCTGCCCTGCTTTTTGCAGAGTGGTAATAATGGAACAATGTTGGGGGTGGGGGGCATTGTGTACAGAGCACCGTTGACATGAGGAGGGGGTTAAAAGTAAGAAATGAAAAAGAGGCAATGTGATGGTTTTCTACTAGTCATGGCTTACATTTACTAAGCTCTTGCTATGTTCAAGCCACTCTTCTAAGCATTTTATGTGTGTTAACTTATTTTATTCTCACAACAGTGTATAGAGTAGCAGCATTACTATCTCCAAATTGATGCAACCAGTGAGGTATAGAGGGGTTAAGGATTTTGCCTAAAATCTTACTTATGTGGCAGAGCCAGGATTTAAACCCAGTAAACCAGTTCCAGGGCCCATGACCAGTGCCTGTACTAAAAAAATGATTCCTTGTTTAGACTCTTATGGCACCTAATGTGATGCTGACTTATTAGAGAATGCTTATTTTTATTGATAATTTATACCTATTTCTGAAATAGGAGGAAGCTATAGTCACTTGATGAATACGTGTTGCCTTAGATGGAGTCCCTTTAAATTGGGGGCCATTTCGAATAATAATCTTAGACTTAACAGTAAAACTATGGATCACCCTATTGCTTGAATCCTCTATAAAGTATTGATTTATTTGGGATTTCTTGATCTGCTGATATTTGTAAGCCACTTTGTATAGGTTACAGAGGTGCAGTTATCGTAATTATTGAACCTTAAGTTCAATAGAGCTTCTAGCTCTAAATCCTGGCTCTACCATTCACCTATTAGCTTCGAGACCTTGGTGAAGTTGCCTAAATTCTTTGTTTCTTAGTTTTCTCATTTCTTAAATGGCAATGATAATGGTATGTACTTATGAATGGTTATCACTGTTGCATAGAGCATGTGAAAGTGCTAGCCCAGGACAGATGGTATCATAAACTTGGTACAATTAGTGATAATTTTGCATGTCTTATGCATGAGTATCTCCTCAATGATAGTATATATTATGCCTCGCTTATGATTTAGTCATGGAAGGATTTAAGTGGGATATGCCAAGCTTATTCTATACAGTGTTGGTACATGGGAAGTATAAAGAAAAATTCATAATAATGGTAGTGGAAACTTTTTAAATCTTCCCATTTGATTTTAAAATAGCTGGATTTTGTTTTCTTGATAGTGTTTTGATAAGTATGTGCAACTTTCTTGTGGGTATTCCAAGGTATGTAACATTTTCCTCTCACTTTGTGGAGGTATGCTCTTTGAGTCAGAATCTTCTGAGGAGTTCCTTATGTAGCTTGTTCTTCCATTTTGAATCTCCTCTTCCTCTCTTTCTTAAAGGTTGATATACCATAGTTTGTACCAGAATTTTGTTTTTGAGGTCCTCTGAGTTCTTTTGAACTTTTTTTTCCCTTTATGGACACTGATCATGGGATTAGATTGCTACTTTGTTTTTTTGTTTTTGTTTTTGTTTTTTTTTTCAGTTTCTCAAAATGCACTTTAGGTAAATTTACCAAACACCAAGGGGAAAAGTTGAGAGATTCTTTAAAGCTATACTGTCCAGTATATAGTGATAAGCAATCTGTGACTATGGAGTTTTAAGACATGGCCAGTCCAAATTCAACAGGGCGGTAAGTGTGAAAGACATAGGATTTCAAAGACAATATGAAAGACAGGGAACTGGCTCATTAATAATGTTATATTGACTAAATGTGAAATGATGTTTTTGATATGTTGGTTTATATAAAATATATTATTGGGTTAATTTTACATGTTTCTTTTTACCTTTTTCATGTGGCTCATATTATATTTTTTGGACACTGCTGCTTTATAGAATCAAGAGACAGTTAAGCATATTTAAGTCTCTGAGATATCCCGCAATAAAGAAAGCTGTTTAACTTAAACAAAGAAGTTATTGACAAAGTGGCTGAATCACAGAACATCTATTAAACTTTGAGAATTTAGGTTTCTGAGGATTAGCTTGAGAAATTCTGGTCTGAAAAAATATGTAACTATGCCTAGAATTCTGTTTGCTATCCCTAATTAAATTGAACACAATGTGATATTTTCTTAAAACTCCAAACACATCCATCTCACAATTTTTGTTGGTTAGTAACAGTTTGGTTGAGAATAATAGTTTCGCTTCCTATTTTCCTGCCTTTTGAGAGGTTATATTCCATGAGGTACAAATCATGTATTTATTACGGCATTTACTTTCAGTTAATTGAATCTTCCAGCTCATATTCAGGACTGTGCACTCTTCCACAATGGCATAAGTGTTGCTCCAGCTCCACTACCTTTTTCTGAGGGCAAGCCTCCTGTCTCTCTGTCCAGACTACCACAGTATCCTACTAAGTGCCCTCCCATTGCCATTTCTGCTTCTCTCCAAGTCTCATGTTTTTCATATACTATTTCATATACTATTTCGAATCTTTTAAAATAATAATTTTAAAAAGTCACATTGATTTCCTCTTCAAATTCTCCAGGTTTCCATTGTGTTTAAGGGGGGGAAAAAGCTAACATCTTTATGATAGCCGGCATGATCATCAGACTTTCTCTTTCTTACTTGATTCTAGAAACTCAGGTTGGCCTTTTTCACTTACACTAAATTCTGTCCACTTCCAGGGCTTCTATTCATTCTGCTTCGAAAAGTCTTTACCAAACTGTGTGGTTGCTTCCAGTCTTCTCTCTCAATCAGATCGGCAGGTTTCCAGACAAATACATTCTTCCTCTTCTTGGTGAGACATGCTTTATCCTTAGCCAACCCTCCTTCAGTGTGTAATCTTAACCCACAGTCTAGGAAACGATATCCTATCTCATCGCCGTCCCAGTAAGCAGACCTTTACTTCTCCTATCTTTTTTCTTCTTCCAAAGTTTCATTCAGGTCCTTTTCCAGTTTCTTGCCTAAGATTTCATGGATATTAGTTACTTTCTAGGGTCTTGGAGGAAATAAAAAGTATTAGTCCTCACATAAATCAGTAAGTGTGAGTATTAATTGGTTAGACTTTTGTCATGTTAGATTTTTGCCTATTTTACTATGAGCTGGTGAAAAGAACCAAGCTCTTTTCTCTCAAGCTTGGGAATACGGAGGGCATAGGTCTATGTTCAGAATGATCCAGGAAAAATGCCAGCAGTAGCTATGCATAATAAAGGAATTCTACCCATACAAACTGGGTATTCCTCTGATCTTTTTACCTTGGGCTTACATATTCTAAAGAGTTATTATAAGACTATAGTTTTCCCTACATGGACAATTTGGAGATGATGCTGAGAGAATGTTTATTGTATCTTTGAGTGTCATGGTGGAAATTAACTGGTCAATACCAGGGCCAGTTACCAGGAAAGCATTATAAGCCTTAAAAAAAAACTTTTAAAAGAAGATAAAGAAAGATTACTCTAAAAGTATCTCTCACCTGCCCAAATGTGAGAAATTGACCTATTAAGGTTTCTATTTTATACCACGTGACCTATCAGTTTTGTTAGAAAATATATATTTAATTTTTTTATTATATTCATTTTAAATCATCTCTGATAGATGGCTTTAAAATGACAAGCAGAGTTAAATATTTAATTCCACAGCCCTTTCTTTTGGAAGTGGTATTAGTCTTTATCAGGTATGTTTTTGGCATGCTTGGCTTCATAATCTCTCTTCCTCCCCCTATATTGTTTGTCTGGAATCTGCACTAAAGATAAGGGAGAGTGAAAATCTGACTCATTGGCAACCAATCAGAAGAACCTTATGTAGAAGACTCCCTTTAAGGAGGTACAGGCAGCATAAACAAGACTCTGGGAACAGTGGAAGTAAAAGTAGAAAAATATGGTTGAAGTGTCTAGAACTATTAATACTTATTGTTGAGAAGCTATTGTATTTCACTTCCTACATGAAAAAAGCTTTTCTTTTAGGGAGACACCTGACTATTCATCAGAAATGCTCACCCTTTAAAAAAATTTGGCAGATGTTAGTTATATTTTTTTCCAATTATCTTCTGCTTTGTAAAATATCCAGGTAACTGGATCAATAGTTTGGATTTAAATAATTTGCTTAAAATGATTCAAGTTTTCAATTAGAGCTTAAGGTTTATAAAACAATTTGGGCAACCAGCAGATTTTAGCAGGTAAAGAATATCCCAGAAACAGATACATAAATTGATATATTATTTCTGATAATTACACTTAAAAAATAGTTATTATTAAAGATTTAGATGCCTAACACTTTTGTGTGACCAGAGATAATTTAGAGAATTCAGTGCCTTTTAACAATGTGATTATATTGAAATCTGACAGATTATTGATTTTCATTTTTTCTTTTGAATATTTAGGAGAATAACTCTATTTCAAACCTCTATTTTTCAATATCAGAACCGGAAAAACCCAAGAAACTTAAAGCCTTCAATATTTCCACACATTCCTTTTCTCTGTACTGGAGCCTGCCCTCTGGCTATGTGGAAAGGTTTAATGTGGATCTTGTTCCTGACAGTGGCTTTGTTACTATCAAAGATCTTGGAGGTGGAGAGTATCAGGTATAGTTTTCATTATCCTACTTGCGGAGCCAACTTGTATTTATATTTGGTCCTCATAGGAAAGTTCTTTATGAAACTCATACACCATGAACACTTACTCCTTTGAGAGTTTTTAAAAGCATAAAATGAAGACAAAAACACTGATGCTGAGTTGATGAGTGTAAGTTTCAGCATGGGTGGACTGTTACCTTAGCAACGTCTATGCCTTTTTTTTCTTAAGTCTTACCCTGAACCTACAGCCAGCCATCCAAGGGTTCATGAATAGTTTAACAAAGAAAGGGCAGAGCTATTGAGTAATCCAGGCTCATTAATTGTGTACTTGCCAGGAGGATCTGTCTTTAAATCATTAATGCAGGCAACATTTCTCTCTAGAGCCATCAATGTGATTCCACTGCCTGAAAAATGTAATAATGATGGATTTTCTTATCATTTTTCTTTTACTTTTTATTGGAACTTCAGAGACACAGGTATTTCATATACACTCTTAAAAACCAGGGTTAAGTAATGGGTTGTAGATTTCTTAATACTCTTAAATAGTTGTTTCTTTTGACAACAAACTAGAGGGATTGAAATACTGATTTAGTTTTTGATAACACCGTATGCTTTGTAAGTTTTTATTATCTGTTACTTGGTAAATAGTTATGTGATAGAACAAATTTATTATATTTTACAATAATATGGAACTTGGAATATTTTAAACAGTGCAGAGTTTATAGGGTGAGATGTTAACTTTATTTTGTTGTTGTTGTGATGGATTTATTGTTTTAGCTTTCTTGTTTTCCAGAAAGAGTTTTAATGCAATTATTTGGTTTTGGTGTTCCAGGTTGATGTTTCCAATGCTGTTCCTGGGACTAGGTACGATGTAACCATCTCTACTATTTCTGCTACAACATACAGCTCACCTGTTAGTAGAACAGTGACAACCAATGTAACAAGTAAGTATATGTTCCTTTTTTTATGAAGTACTTTTTATGAAGTATTTGCAGGTAGTCTATTGGATGGAAATACTTAGCTTAGCACTATGTGCTTTATATACATGAAAACAGGTTAGTAATTAAAGCAAAATGGAAACTTAAAGTGATCTGTTTAGGACCTGTGTCCTACTGGTTCTTTAGCTTTCTTGACTTTCAGAGTAAAGATAATTATACTTGTTTGTGAAATTGACCAGAGAGAACGTTAATGGTAATATTTAAATAATACAGGGCCATGAAAATAGACTCACTACTCTTGTTCAGGAAGAATAATTAAGTTTGTAAGACTGTATTCTGGATTTCTTAGTTTTATGTGTAAGCTTTGCACAAATAAGTTTCTTTTAAAAATGATCTGGCATCAAAAGTGTATTTGGCATGTAATATGTAGTAGCATTCCATTTTTTACATTCTTATAAAAGAATGTTTCTGGTATCCCCCAAAGCATTTAATCTTTTTTTTTTTTTTTTTTTTCCTTTTGGTAGCAAAGTTCTAGGGAAGATAAAGTCACATTTGAGAGACCATTAGTGTTTGGGAACTTGGAAAGTCTAAATTTGTAAAAGCTTTCTTATTTATGATTGTGAAAATGCAATAATTGTTTGACCTTTTAACGACATTTTTTTAAATAGAACCGGGGCCTCCAGTCTTCCTGGCAGGAGAAAGAGTTGGATCTGCTGGGATTCTTCTATCTTGGAATACACCACCTAATCCAAATGGAAGGATTATGTCTTACATTGTGAAATATAAGGAAGTTTGTCCATGGATGCAAATAGAATACACACAAGTTACAACAAAGCCAGACAGTCTGGAAGTTCTTCTTACTAATCTTAATCCTGGAACAACATATGAAATCAAGGTAATATTTTTGTTAATATTTAGTATTAAATATTAAGTATTGAGTATTGATACAGTATTAAAATATTCCATTCATTTTAAAGATGAGGGAGCCTTTTCCCACCTGGTTAAGTCTTTATAGCCAAACACAGCCAAGTGATTGAAGAATGATCATCTGAGTCCTGACCTCAGTGCCCATCTGGGCTCTTAAAATTTGAACAACCGTTATAATTTTTTTTTCATTATTAGATGTATTTGTATAATTTATTTATTTTAAAAACATTTAGCTTAGCAACTTTGTCAAAGAATGAATCTAGTTTAAATGACACAATTTAGGCTTTATAGGTAAAAAATAGTCTACTTTTTCATTAACCTTTAAGTTAGCTTTGTTATTTTTCCCTTAATCCTGTTGTATTTGTGTGTCAGTTATCAAAATTTAAATAATGAAATGAAAGTTTCTATTGAGCCAGCTTCTCAGAGAAAAATGAATTCAATTCAGTTCCATTCAATAAGTATTTCTTGAACATTTATTGTGTCTTTTGTGTTTATAAAAATATTTAGTTCTTTATAATGTTTAATATGCAAAATCAAACATCTTATTTAGAAATTAAATAAAGAAGAGCATATAAAAAGCAATCCTAAATTATGCCATATGGAAATGTTTCCAATTAAGATATATTTGTGATATTTTCAGAGTTTAGTAAAAGATACAAATATCTTTTTGATCCTTTCTATTTTCAATATAACATCAATATATTCTTTGAGTTTTTAAGATAATTCAAAATAGAGAAAAAAATCTATAAAAGCTGTATAAATATGTGATAAGACATAAGTGAGATGGCTTTCTGGATGGTAAGAAATGATGGGAAAGAAAGAATTTGGCTGGTGTGGGGGTTTCCTTATTGGAAGCATGCCTATTTGTGAAAGCAAAGCACACAGTAAGAAGTAGAGAGCATCCCAGTAGTAGGAATCCCCTATATGAGAACAGTTAAAAGGAAATTTTTGCAAATGTCAAAGATTCATGATGGTTATTTCATTGCAGAAACATGGGTAAAGAGTAGGAGACCTTTTCTAACTGACACATAAAAATGGCATAGTATACATATATCTTGTCAACAGTACATATGTAGATTAGTTTATATGTTAAAATATACTATTGAAGGTAATATGTAAAGATTAAATTTTAATGTGATTGTAGGAAGCTGTTACAGACAGAAAGCTAGTTCTACTTAGATCTATTTTTATGGAGTTCGAATTGTTATTCCTTTGAATTCTCTTATTTCAGGCCTATTGGGAAGCCCTTATTCTTCTTTTAATTCCACACTGTCTAAATCATTGTTGTGACCTTTAAGCTGTTCAAATAAATGTCAGTCATTTCAGAATTCCAAAGAGTATTTGGTGCAGTATGTTTGATCTCTTCAAATGTAGATCTCAAATCTACATGATCTGGGGAAAATCCTATTAAGTTCTTTATAGGTATTATTTCATTTAGTCCTTAGAACAATTCTATGACATAGATAAATCATTATTCTCATTTTAAAGAGAAGGAAAATGTTACCTAGAATAAGGCCAATAAATTGCCTACAACTACTCATTTAAGAATTAGTGGAGTGCAATTTAAATTAAGGTTTTCAGACTCCAGTTTTGGCATTTGGAAGAGTGAAGAGTCTTGATCTCAATAATGACATTTTCTCTGCCTATTCTAGTCTATTTGAGTAGGATATCTGAGTTTAAAAGAATTTTTCTATCTTTTTTTCTATTTTTTCTATCTTTTAAATTCAAAATACTTAGTCTAACTGATTAGACTTATTTTTTTAATTGTTTTCTTGAGTATGTATTTGATTAGATGGTAAACTATAAGGGCAGATTCCATATATATGGTTTCATATTTGTTACAGAAATAGTCATAGTATCTGGCATGAAGTGAATTTAATGGAAAGAGGTTGAGCTTTAGAAATAAGCATGACTTCAGTGGAATTCTGGTTCTACCACTTATTGCTTTAAGACTCAGGCAAGTTACGTGACTTCTCTCAACCAGTTTCCTCATCTATAAAATGCTGATAAGAACGCTTCATGCTTTGATTATGTGGATAAAATGAGATGTGTAAAATTTCTAGGAGATTTTGTGGTACATAAAAGTTGCCCATAAGTAACTGTTACTATTAATACTACTAATTGGCTATAAAACTTGACTATTAATTTTTCCATTGAGAATTGATGAAATCTGTTGAATCAAACTATGCTGCAAATATATCCTTAAGGATAATAGAAATATGGAATAGCTCCATGTGTGCTTTCCACTTTGGGAGTTTTGCAGGAATTAAGGGAAAAATATCTTTGTCATTTAACTAATTAATATCAAAATGTTATTATTTCAGATTCTGTTTAATTAGAGAGCATGAACATAATTCTTTTGGTCTGTTTTAGGTTGCTGCTGAAAACAGTGCTGGTATTGGAGTGTTTAGTGACCCATTTCTTTTCCAAACTGCAGAAAGTGGTAATTTGCCTAAATCATTTATTCTAAATTAACTTAATTGAGTTTTTGTTATTTAAAATAAATAGGTATATAAGCCAAATAATGATGTTAAAATCCATAGACTCTTCAACAGCATGGCCATTCAATTACTTTTAGGGTCTTCTTAGATAATTATTCATTAAAATATATTTTGTTCTCTACAATTATGAAAGCAGTGTTATCTTTTAAAAAACTTTGAAAAAATAAGAAACAGACAGTAAAAATTATCCATGACCTTGTCATATAAAAACTCTGTTACCATTTTGGTGCACTCCTTGCTGGTCCTTTTTTTCCTCTTATGAATATGTGTCTATATGACTATATATTCATGAAAGTAGCCTTATACCATTTATGCAAGTTTATATCCTGCTTTTTCCTGTTAATATCAAATCATATACATTTTTATGACATTAGACCTTTGGAAATATGGATTTTATAGTTATCATATTATTCCATAACAAGTAGTCATTATCAAACCAATTTAAGTTACCTCCCTTCTTTCAATGATGGAGAAGAAAGAGCTTGATATATTATTGATGCCTCTTTCTCATAGTAAACTCTAGTCTATCAGCAAATCCTGCCAGCACTACATCAACATGCATCCTGAATCTCACCCCAATTGCAAATCACTCTAATCGATTATCACTTCTTGCCTGAACAACTGAAAGTCTCCTTATGGGTTTTCCTGTTTCCAACTTACCTGTTTACACTTTTCCCTCTCTGGAAGTGCTGCATCATCGTTTGAAACATAAGCCAGACCATAGTACTTCTCTCTTCTTAATAGCGCTCCTGTCTTACTCAGAATAAGACCGTAAGTCCTTCCCATGGTGCATAGCACTCAGGATGTTCTTTTCTCTCTCTGATCCATCTTTAACATTCTCCCTTCCCTCCAAATAACACCATCCATACTTATCTTCCATCAAAGGGCCTTTGTACTTGCTGTTTCCTCTAACTGGAATACTCTTTCACTAAATATCCACATGTCTCTCTCCCCTAGTTAATTCAAATCTCACATTAACTTTCCTAACTATACCTCCTAAAATAGGCTGTATTTCTTCCTGTCCATCTCTAGTCCTAACAAATTATTTTTCTTTATTAGAGCAGCCTGATATAGTACACATTTATTTGCTTATTTTTTATTCTTTATATCAGCCTAGTAGAACATAAGATTTTTGATAAAAATAAGTTAATGAATGGAGGTACTTTTATTTATTTAATAATTACTCTATTTCTTTATAATAGCAAAAATTAGGACCAATAAATGCAGAATGATTAGATAAATAATGGCATCTCCATTCCACAACAGATATTTTCTGTGGAACTTACATTCTGTGGGTTGAGATAACTATGAGTTACTAAGTAATATGTCAGGTTAGTGGTAACTACTGTAAAAAGAATTTCCATAATTTTTTGCAACTATAAATGTTCTACATATTTAAAAGATAAAAATCTTCCAGTGAGCCGCTTTATGCCAACGAGATAAATTGAATGAACCTGTGTATCTAGAAGGAATAATGCAATGACTCATGTTAAAAAAGATACCTCAAGCTTTGTGGCCTAGTTTCTCTTTGAGACTTTATCTAGAGAAGCATATGAAAACATGCTCTATTCCATAGGAAGTTAGAGAAAATTCAGTTTATTAAAATTAGAAATTAATCATTTATGAGGTTTAAATTACTCTTGTTGATTTTGAGCATATTGACTTTCAAATTATTCATACAACTAAAATTCAAGTGGGAAAATTATCATTTCAAAATTAAATATTCACCAGGATAAAAAAGAAAAATTTATTACTTACGTTTTCAGTTTTAGGGAAGTTAATTGGAATAACTTTTGAATGACGTATGAAAAATTTTTTCTTGGGAGTCTTACTGTTTCTCATTTATTGTGTGTTTTTGGGCAAATTAGATATTATATAATTTCTCTTGCCCCTGTATTTCCTTTTTTTTTTTTTTGTAAATGTAAAGAGGTAAAAACATAATGTAAATCTAAATTTAATTGTATCAGTATTCTGCAGTTTTCACCCTGAGTACCCCTTTTCATTATTTATGACATAAAGAATCCAAATTTAAGGAATAGTTCATGGAATAAATAAGCTGCATTTTTTATTGTTAAATAAAAAGGAATTTCTTTTCCTGTGAATAAAAATACTCTTAGGAAGAGTGTACGAGTTAACTAGTTATACCATACTGGGTTAATATTGCATCCACAAGCACAAAAATCTCAACTTCTCAACTTCCCATGCAGCATTATTTCAGGTAAACATAGAATTTATTTGGGCTTTGGGATAATAGAATGCACCTCCATTTTCAACTTGATGAATCGTTAGAAATGCAGGAAAAGTCCCTATATTGGATTTATGAAGTTTCTTTCTGGCTCAATAAATGTATACTTTGCATAACATACACTTTGTAGAGTTGTAGACACCTTCATATACTTACACAGATGTATGCATGTCACTAGTCTAGATATATCTTCAAAGTGTTGGAAGACACCTAACTGAAAGATGAAATGAGTTTATAAACAGAAGTTTTTGATATCGCAGTGTCAAACCTTTGCTTGGATCAAGATGGGTGAATTCATTCTATGAATATCAAGAAATAATGGGTTTTGGCACATAAAAGTTCAGAAGTAGAAACTACTATATTAAGGGAAAGACCTACCAACTACAGAAAAGAGCCAGCATTATTCTTCAGACATAATGAAGTCACAAAAAGAAAATGAAAGCAGAAATACTTAATTGAGATAAAAATTATTAAAGCAAGTTAATAAAAATACCTTTTTCACTAAATGTTTAGCATTTTTGATTACTTTCTGTTTTAAAAATATTTTATGCATTTATCAGAGAGACACAGAGAGAGAGCGCATGAGCAGGGGGAGGGACAGAGGGAGAAAAAGAAGCAGACTTCCCCGCAGAGCAGGGAGCCCAACAGGGGCTCAAGAGGGGGCTCAATTCCAGGAGCAGGGCTCGATCTGATCCCAGGACCCAGGATCATGATCTGAGCTGAAGTCAGATGCTTTAACTAATTGACTGAGCCACCCAGGTGCCCCAAAATATTTAATCCCTTTCTGTGTATTTAATATTTTTGGTCACTTTTCAAATATTTTGAAATCATGTATTTAATAAATTTTTGATTATGTTGTAAATTCAAATTTATCTATACTTGAGTAGTTCCCTGTGACTGTTATTGAAGCTCATTTGAAAATGTTTTGAAAACAAATTGTATTTGTTTTTTTGTATGTATATATTTAATTTGTGTGTGTATGTGTGTGTATACAGGCATACTTATAAATGTATGTATAGTTTACACAAGTAAGAAATTTAAAAGGGTGATTGGGATTCGTGAAGAGAGTAAAATGGTCATCACCAGAGGATAGGGGTGGGAGTCTAAGACTGATGTTGTTTATGGGTACAAACTTGCCTCAAGTAATAAATAAGCATAGAGATCTGATGTACAGTATAATGAATATAGATAACAGTGTGATATTATAGTTATATAAGGTGATTTTATAATTATGTAATATCATAGCAGTACTAAATATCACTACAATGGCAGTCATAGCACAGTATGGAAATGTATCAAATTCACATCTTGTACATCTTAAATTTATTTTATTTTTAAATATTTTATTATTTATTTGAGAGAGAGAGTAGGTTTTTTTCTAACAGGGTATATTTAATTTTATATAACATGAGAAATATAACATCTCAACATTATATAAATGCCATTCTAAATTTTATAACAGTGTTTTTTCTTTTCCTTCAATCTCTGTTACTTACCTAGCTCCAGGAAAAGTGGTGAATCTCACAGTTGAGGCCTTTAACTATTCTGCAGTTAACCTGATTTGGTATTTACCTCGGCAACCAAATGGCAAAATTACCAGCTTCAAGATTAGTGTGAAACATGCCAGAAGTGGGATAGTAGTGAAAGATGTCTCCATCAGAGTGGAAGACATTTTAACTGGGAAACTGCCAGAATGTAATGTAAGTATCATGGAACACTTTCTGTGTCTCGAAAATTTTAGGTGTGAGCCTATCACTTGAAGTTTCTAGTATCTGGAAACTTTTTAAACCACAGTGGGTATTAGCTGTTTGATTCCTTATAGTGTTCAGTTATACTATCATGTTAGACACAACTGACTGTATTCAAGGTAGTGTAAGAGCAGGTTTTGAGAATTCAAGAGATATAAAAATCTTACAGGGAGCTCTGAAGAGACATCATGAAAGGAGTAGCATTTGTTAATGGACCTTGGAATTGCCTTGGTATAAGGACAGGGGAGATTGTGTGAGGAGTATTTTGGGTGGAGGATATTTAAAAAGACCTGAAATAGGAAAGTAAAGGATATTACTGAAAAAAAAAAAATTTCCATGTGACGGGAGGGGTAGGGAAGGCAACAGTCAAAATTATGTTCATGGAAGTAGATTGTTTTTGTTGTGCATATCTTTGGTGAAGAATTTGTTAAATGACTCTAGTCATTTATGGGAAATCCCTGGAAGTACCATAATAGTGTTTTTCCAAAAATAATCTAGATGATCTTTGTGATATTATTGATGGGAAAACAAACAAAATTACTTTTGTTTTAAATACTGTAAGTTAAAGAAGTCTTAAAACCTTCTTTTTAAAATTAGGCTGTATTTGTAATACACACATATACATATATGCACATATATATACATACACAACATTTATGCTATTGGCTTTATCATTTGAGTATTTATGAGGAAAAAAATGATAGTACCGGTGATAAAGTGATGTATGCCTGAAATTTCACAAAAGAGAGAATAGTTTATCTCTTTGGTTCTTGAACTTTTAACATGAATTTTAAAAATTCTTACTAACGATTTTGCTGTTGCTATGCCTTTTGAAGTCCTATTCATAAGAAATATGAAGGTATAAAGAATGCAATAAATATATTCTCTTCTAAAACTGTAGACATAAATGTGTATAATTAAGCTCTAGCAAATTGGTCCATGACTCGGAATAGATAACAATCTATTAAAATCTTAATGAATCATATACATAAACATAAATTTAAGAATAATATTTATGCTATAAAGGAAAGAAATAAATTACACTGTTATATTCATTAAGAGATACAACATTATTTTTCTATTGCTGTTTATTTTATTTACTAGGAGAATAATGAATCTTTTTTGTGGAGTACAACCAGCCCTTCTCCAACCCTTGCTAGAGTTACGCCCCCATCACGTACTACATATTCATCAAGCACGTTGGCTAGGAGTAAAATAAGCTCTGTGTGGAAAGAGCCTATCAGTTTTGTAGTGACACATTTGAGACCGTATACAACGTACCTTTTTGAAGTTTCTGCTGTTACAACTGAAGCAGGTTATATTGATAGTACAATTGTCAGAACACCAGAATCAGGTATGGTTTCATTTTTTGTGTATGAAGAAAAAAAAAGAATTAAATTTGTTATATAATAATCTTTCATTTTTTCTATATAGATCTTTCTGTTAAGACCTTCTTTCCCTGGGCGCCTGGGTGGCTCAGTGGGTTAAAGCCGCTGCCTTGGGCTCAGGTCATGATCCCAGCGTCCTGGAATCGAGCCCTGCATCGGGCTCTCTGCTCAGCAGGGAGCCTGCTTCCTCCCTTCTCTCTATGCCTGCCTCTCTGCCTACTTGTGATCTGTCTGTCAAATAAATAAATAAAATCTTTAAAAATAAAAAATAAAAAATAAAAAAAAAATAAAACCTTCTTTCCCTTCCAATAACTTTTTCCCCCAATAACAGATCATGGGCATACCATCTGAAGCATCTTTAATTTCAGCACTCTTTTACAATACTAACATCAGCATCTAAAAAGAGAAAGGACATTTGGAAGAATGGATTCTTGAGCTTAATAACCATGATCCTACGATCGGCTTTAATTTATCTTTGATCTGAGCAATTTTCAAAATCATCTCTGTCCTTCTCCTATAATCATCTATACCCTCCTCTCACTGATACTGTTACAACCAAAAGTGGAAGTTATACCTATAGTGGAAGAAATATCATGTGATCACATTTCAGTATTAGACAAAAATAGTACTTAAAAATATACCTACTTATCTTCCCTTTGCACTGGGTTTCCCTATGTGAAAAATGGAGACAGCAATAGTACCTCCCTTATGGTGGTGGTGGTAGAATTCAAAGAGTGTAATTCGTATTATTACAAAATTTGAAGAGTACACACAATTTCTAGCTATGGGTGTTTATATATTTAATTATGGGATTATAGTATGATATATATGAAAATTTAGTTACTGACACAATGCCATATTAAATATGTAGTATGAGACATTCCATTGTGATTGGTAATTTTTGAGGTTACTAGAAATTATTACTGGTAGGATAATTTCCCTAAAGCACAATGTTTTTTTTCTGATGACATAGCTGTCAGCTTTTATCATTTCATCACAATAAGTTTGAAGTTTTTTCTTGATTTAAATAGTCATCTTTGAATCATACTATTTTCTCCTTCCATACTACTTATACAGTTAAAAAATAATTTCTTAAGGATAACACAAAGTGAAATTTAGTAGACAAGAACTTTGGCTTGAGAAAAATATTTGAAATGTTTCATTTCAATCAAAAGAAAGTAAAATATGGGACTACATCTGTGAAAAGTAGACTATTTTAAAATGTCATTATTTTTTATATGCTGCCAATGTTACATTAGAATCTTCTAACTGTAGGTTATAAATTTCCTCTCAGAAACAAATACAAATATTGATACATAAAGTGAAGATCTTTGCCAATAAGGTAATGTAGGGACAGTTAATTCCCTGCCCCTTCTACCTGTGTCCACCAGGGGGAGGGTGTTTTTCAAGTCAGATGCCGAGGGCTGGTTGAATTCAATATATAAGTGTGTATCAGGACAATGTAACTATACAAGGAACAATATTAGAATGAGAACGAAGTAGCCTGTGCAGTCATATACAACATTAAATTAAAGTAGTAACTGTTGCAAATAAGTAGTTCAACTGATGATCCAGAATGCCTTATTTAAATTCTTCAATTTATTCATTTTTCCTTTTTTTAAAGTCCCTTTGCTCATAGTGTGATATTTTATTTTCTTTCAGACTTTGTGTTTTGTTTTGTATATTTAATAAAATGCTCATTTATTTTAAGTATATATTATTTATTCATTTTTTTCTATAACCATTTTAGTGCCTGAAGGACCACCACAAAACTGTGTAACAGGCAACATTACAGGGAAGTCCTTTTCAATTTCATGGGACCCACCTAGTGTAGTAACAGGGAAATTTAGTTACAGAGTTGAATTATATGGACCATCAGGTAAGTCTCAAATCAGTTTTGTGTTTACCTTTTGGAGTAAGAATTATACAAAACACATTAGTATTTTCAAAGTTCTTAAAAGTAACGCTCTTTTTTTTAAATAAGATCTTACAATTGAAGCAAATAATAGAAAAGCAACAAGGGAGGTGAGGCTCTTTGAACTTTTTATTTAAAATCATAAATAAGTATACGAATGGCAAAACATTGTTCATGTTCCATATTTCATGAGGAGAAGCTAAGAGAATGAGATAACTCCTAAGAAGAGAAGTGTTAGAGGACATATATGTCTTCAAATGTTTGAACAGGAGGACTTTTACTTACTTAATTGCAAATATGTTTATGAAGAACAATGGTCTTCAGTTAGTTCAAATCTCTGCTTAGAACAAGGAGTGCATTTCTAATAATTAGAGCTCTCTAAAAATAATACAGGCAACTTTATAATGTAGCAAGTTCATCTTTTTGAACAAGCAGGACCTGGATGTTCCTTATCAGATATTTTGAAGGATTCAGATATTATTGCTGGAAGTCAATTAAGTAAACTCTAAAATTCTTTCCTAAAATAGTTCTACAAAAGAAATCAACCAGAAGAGTAGAGAGTGATTGGGTCACAGAAGCTGAATAGGGGGCTGGGCAAAATTTAGGGCTCCTTTGGGGTGTGGTAGTGAATAAAGTGATAGCAATCAGAGTGGATCTGTGTTTTTCTCCAGCTCCTTTCAACAAGAGGAGGGCAAGGGAATGGAAGGCTTATGTAAAGGTAGTGATTAATTGACAATGGCACTGAGCTGGATAATAGTGGAAACCAAGTGGTAAGGGACCAAACCAAGCAGAATAAAATAAAATAGTTTGTATGATCAATGGATTGGAGGTCCCAATGAACTTAAAGAATTGTTGCTTTGGGGTTCTAGAGTAAGTGAACAGGAGATAAGAAGGAATGCTCAGAGTTGCAAGAAATTGGGATCATGGAAGATTCGCAGTTACTGGTAGTAGTGATGTCTATGGAAGTGGATGAGATAGGGTGGTAGATTAGATTATTTGAGGAGAGCTGGGAGTGTTTTAAGGACCAAGTCTGGGGAATCCTGAAATTACCACAAATTAGCACTAAAGACAGTGACATTGAAGCAGGCACTAAACCATCCAGAATGAAGGTGAATGACCCTAGGTCTAGACCTATCACAGCAACAAGGAGGGCTGGTGGAGACCATCCATGACATGAGATTGAGAGCTGTGAGCCTTTGTAAGGAGGGAGGTGGGTTGGTCTAAGACTAGACCCTGAGGTGCTGGGGAAACACATGCCACACCTGAAGGCCTCATCACTTGGTGATCGTGAGATAAATTAGACCATTCGGGGAACAGAAGCCATGTTCTTAGGGGAGAGCCAGGTTTCAGCTACAGCAAGAAATGAAAGAATTATTCAGAGGTAAAGTTGAGGATTAAAAGAATTTTGATGATGGGCTATTAAGGAGTTTTGCTCAGAACAGAACTACAAGTATTTTCTAAAAATGTCTTTTTATAGAAGATAATGATAATGTTTAGCATCTTAATTAACTAAATTTATGTATAAAATACTGTTATTATTTTAATATTAGCAAAATCTAATGTTTTCTTTTTAGAAATGTCAAAAAGTAACATGGTAATTGGATAGGGCTTTATGATTTAATGTTATTCTGACTACCAGGAGATTTTCATGTTCTTTCTATTGTTTTAATTAACCTGATAACAACGTACCACTAAGCTAAATGTTTGAAACTTGAAATAATTGTAATTATAATGTATTAAAATTGTAATAACAAAAGTTAATTGCTAATTCTTGCTTCTCTACTGAAATGTGAAAATGATTATATGCCTAATGAGAAAATAATCCACAGTATCTTTTGTTTTTTGCAGGTCGAATTTTGGATAATAGCACGAAAGACCTTAAATTTGCGTTCACTAACCTAACACCATTTACGGTGTACGATGTATATGTTGCCGCTGAGACCAGTGCAGGAATTGGACCCAAATCAAATATTTCAGTATTCACTCCTCCAGAAGGTAAAAACAGCTTTTTCAGTGTGCTCATAAGATATTTTACCCTGTTTGTGGATTTTACTGCATTGGTTAAACATTATATTAGAAGCTATTTGGTTTATATTTACTTACTTCATGCTATTTCCTTATCAGATTACTACCTATGCATTCCAAACATGTGTTCCTCAGAACATTAAACCCACAACATTCTTCAGAGAGGAACTAGAGATCAAGCAAGGTTAAGAAGTACTACCTGTAGTATCAGTGTGTTTGAGACTCACAGTGAAGACTGGCAAAACCTCAAGAGGTCCAAGAGAAAAAACAAACACATTTAACATTGTTTGACTCACATTATTCAATGTAGAATAGATTTTTCTCACAGAATGACGTTTAGGGGAATTCATATATCCCCAATGCCTCTAACAAAATATGTTTGTAAACAAAAGGATATATTAAGCAAGTGAGGATTCCTAGAGGATGCATAATACAAGTTTACTAGCACATCCTGAAATAATTACAAAAATAGCTCTCCTAAAGAAAGTTTTTGTTTGCATGTATTAAACATCACAGTTTTAGGTGTTTAAAAAATGTTCCTGCATTGTCTCACAACTTATTTTCCTGGCCCACATCAAACTTGCTAAAATGTCTTCATTTGTACTTAGGGATTGTAATTATTTGAGGAGATCACAATTTTATTACAAGCACATTAACACTGGAAAAATTTCCAGATTTTGTGTGATAACTAACATACAGGAACTTGTAAATTTAATACACACATGTGTGCAAGTGCACATATGCACATATAAGTAAAGACTGGGCTTATGTTCATCAAGACTGAGAGATAAATCACTCAAGTATCTGACCATTAGAGGGCAGCAACTATTAGGGAATTTTGTACTTCTCTTCGAAGAACAATGAACCATTATTAATATTTTGCTGTTGAAAGAATGTAAACATTATGTTTTATATCAAATGAAAATGCTGATGTGTATATGATCTCAATACCCAGATTAAGAAAGAGATGTATACTTAAAAGCAAAATGTTTTCATTTCTTCGTTACTAAAATTTTTCCATTGTGTTTCTGTCAGAAGTCTTACCTTTGTACTTATTTTCCATTACACCTTAAATCTCCCCTTCACCTAATAACTGCTCTTAAGCATTTCTTGGAAAGCTAGACAGCTTTATGAATGGCTACCAAAAATGGCGGAGTGACCTGGCCCGCATTAGTCTAGAGTCCTTCGGTTTGATTTTAATAGCATTTTCTCAAACCACTTAATTGGCCAACTAATTTTTATTCTTAAGTCATGCAGTTAAATAAATTCAGAATTTTTGTCTTCCTTCAAATCAAGCCAGTTTTGGCACCCCTAAGTTGAATCGGTAATTTAAGATTATTTTTTTATTGTCCTTATTTTTGGCCTATAGCGTTTGGCAAAAATAGGGAAATAGGTAATATATTGCCACATATGCTCTCATGCTGTTGATTTGGGACATCATGAAAAGAGGTCATCCCTCTTTATTTTTGCATCTTTTTTTATTCACAAAATAATAAATAAAAATTTAAAATGTTGTTCCATATTTTTCACATGGCTTATTTTGACACGAAATTATTTTGAACAAATGACTTTGTTTGCCCTATGACATAAACAATTTATCCTGAGTTTTATCTTACTACCCTCCTGACCATATCCAGGTGGCCCTCAGGGGGTTCCACTGGAAGCAGGTGGGCTCCACTAAGGGCAGCAGTGGCATGGTTCTTATCTCTGCATGCCAGCCTTCCTCCATAGAGTTTTCTTGGGATAGTTCAGACTTAGGAAGGGCTTCCGTGAAATGCTGTGGCAAATGCAGTAAATGTAGCTTTCAACTTCTGACAACACTAGTTAGTCCTAGTCCTGCTAATTAAAACTTTGCAATAAGGGAATCTTTAGACTATATGAGAACAATCTAATAACTCACTAGAACTATATACTTTCACTTAAAATTGATATCTTAATTTTAGACTGTTCTTTTTCATTTATTAATACAGCTGGGTTCTTTGTATTCTAATTAAGGTTACTCAATTTACTTTCTTCTCCATATTTAAAAGTAGACTATCTATTTAAAAATATACTAGGACCAATTTTTAAATTAATGTTTTTTAAAACAACCGGTATTCTAACAAATCTCCAGATAGTCATGGAAAAAATGTTGAATTTTGTATTTATGTTGAATTTATATATTTCTATGTATAAATACATATTTATAAACATACATATTTATATATTTATGTTGAATTTCTCTTATAGACAATTACATATGCTATTATAGTAATATGGGGCTGATTTCATTAACACTGAGAATGTTATAGTCCATAGCCTACTTTGATCATCAATGAAAGTCAACATCATGTCATGGCAGTACTCTTGTACATTTCATAAGATTCTTATATATACATTAATATTTTACTGAGCAGATTTCTACATAAGTATGAGGAAGAGATGGTTTTGGAAAACAAAGATAGTTTAATAATTTCTGATGTTACAAAGTGTCATGGAGTTGCCTATCCCAAAATGAGACAGTGCTATTGTATACAACATAGACATCAGCATTTTCTTATTATTTGTTTGGGATGGTTAAACAAATCTTAAGTAAAACTTTGTTGCTTCAATATCACCTAATAACTTTTCTATCACTAGTATCAAAATCTCATAAGAAGGTTAACATTGTTTCTTAAAAGCAAATAGAATATTGAAATCCATATTTATTCTTCTATAAATAGACTATGAAAGTGAAGATTTTTGTCCTTCAACTTGTTCCTTTCTGCAAATAGTATAATCATTTGTAGGGAAATCAGAGAAAGTCTCAAATTTTCAGGGTTCTCAATGACTTTTGTCAATAGATTTTTTTCCAAAATTAGTTTAATTTAATTAAAATTTAATAAATTAGTTTAATTTGCTAGACAATAGCAACATTTAACTTATGTTTTAAAAGATTGATTTATTTTAGAGAGAAAGAGAGAGAAAGAGCCAGGGGATGGGCAGAGGGAGAGAACCTTAAGCAGACTCCCTACTGAGCACAGAGCCTGACACAGGGCTCCCCATCTCATAACCCTGAGATCATTGCCCTGAGTTCATGACCTGAGCCGAAACCAAGAGTCAGATGCTCAACCAACTGAGCCACCCAGGCATCCTTCATAATGGCAAAATTTATTTTAATATATTTTCTTTCCCCTGTGCCAGTGTCTCCATTTTATTTTTTCTAACACTTTTTCATTTGAAAGCTTAAACTCATTTGGAACGTTATTTATCCTTTATATGTCTGTTCTGTTTCTCATTTATTAATAAAATTTATAGATGTATTGACTTGAGAATGATTCTAGGAAATCCATGTAGACTACACCTCAGAATCGATGCTGAACCATGAATAATTGCCTTGTGTTTTTTTAATTTTCTTTAGTTAATTTGGTATCAATATTAAAGGAATCTGATTTAATCCATACTTCTCTGGTTTCCTAATAAGAATTTTTGCTGTAACAGATCAAGTATCCTTCTAAGGACAAGGACAAGGACAAATGGAGTCATTTCCTTTGCCCCCCAGGCTTTTTCTTCTTTCATTGAAAAAGAGAGAGAGAGAGAGAAAAAGAGAGAGAAAGATAGCTTTACAGTCATTCTTATACAGGGGTACATTTTAGGGTAATATAGAACAACTTAATCTTTACTTGAACTGTAATTTAAGGCATTAGTGTCATAGAGCAATAATTACTAAGTTATTTTGAAAAATATCTTATAAATTAGAAGATTTCCTCTCTTTGATTAAATAAGGGATAGTAAATTCACACACACACACACACATTTTTTTTTCTTTTTGCTGTACTGGGTAGTTTCTGGTATTCACTAGATTAATGTGTTACATCAAATGGAAGTGACACTTTACTTATTTTTTTGGTAGGCAGGGTTTCCTTACCTCTTAATCTGATCAGTGTAGTCATTAAATTTGTTTCTTCAGTTGAAGTTCTACACAAGATCAAATTAAATGCAAAAATGCCAGATCTCTTTCATGATACAGTACTGGCCAAGGCTTTGTCTACATAGCAACTCTAAAATAAAATGTAGAATAAAGGTGGAATGGGAGCTTTGCTATTTAAATGGCTGTGTTATTTTCATAGTACACAGTCGATTGGAAAGTTGCTCTGCCTTTGGAAAAATGTGTGTTGGTAAATATGATGATAGAAACATAAGGACCATATATGTTAGGAACAATATTTATTTTATATATACTTATACAAGAGGTGACTTGTGCAAAAGTTCTTATCTATCTTATTTCTTGCTCAATCCTCAAGAGCCTAGAACAGTGACCAAAAGATGAGGGCTCAGGCTGCTGGATGATGGAGTGAATCTGTGATTATGGGGTCCTAGTCTAGAACTCTTCCTCCATCCTTCAAATGTCAAACTGTTTTTCCTTCAGATCAGAAGTTCTGTGGGGAGAGATCAATCTAAAGAGTTATCCTTCTATATAAGGAAATACAGAAATGTTTTTAGAAAAGGAGATTTAAAGAATTAGCAAATTACAGTGATACTTTCATGTCTATATCCCAGTTTTGAGCAGAGTTGTTACTACGTGCTGGACACGAAAATATTGGCTGCAGTAGTAATGAAAATCTTAGGCAAGAATGACTCATTCATTCATCTAGCCATTAACTATTTAAAAACATTTAGAAATACTTACATTGTTACAATATCTAGGGGACTTTTTAAATGGCTACTTCATAGAGACAAAAAAACTCAAATCTGTGGAATGAAAACTCCCTACAGTTTCCTGTATGGTTGAGGTAAGCATAATTATATTCATTAATTTTAAATCATGTTTACAAGAGTTGTGACACTGATTTTCAATTCCTTTCTGTTATCTTAAAAGGAAAAAGGGTCATTCTCTATTTATATTATATCCCTAAAGTACCTCTGTTCTAAATGATATTTACTAAAACTATTCTAATGTGAAATAACTTAGGGAAATGAATTTGATGTTTTACTACATCTTGATCATAAGGAGTTATATTATTTTCTTTCTTGAGCCTTTCATTCAAGGTTCCTTATGGTAACCTTCCATAGTAATAAGAACAGTATAATTTTACCCATTTTATAGGTTAGCAAACTTAGGGGAGGGGTTAATTGGCTATTCATAATCACACTAGCTATAAACAAAAAGTAGACAAAAGCCCAGGGCATGTTTATCCTTGATCCATTATCACTCCTTTGGTACTAGGAGGGTTACTGGATGTCGCTCATGGTCACTTTCTAACTAGAATTTACGTAAGTACTTGGTGCTTTATTGTAAACCAGTGGTTAGTTTGTTTCTGTTTCTCTTTATTACTGAAAAGAGTAAGAGTACCTGAAATTAGAGACTCACATAATTCATTTGTAAAACCAGAGGACCGAAATCAAACAACTCTTCAAACAATCTCATGTAATAACTTGAAAGACAACCTACTTGAATTTACCAACTACATTTCATTTCAGGCAAAGTCTTCTGGATATTATTTTTTGATATGTTGTTATAATTTTATAAAGTTTTCAGGGTTTCTGGTGGGCATTAATCATCCCTAAACAGCTTTTTCAGGGAAGTTATTTTGATTAATGAATTTGTTTCTAACAAATATTATGACATTCTGATTTGAGGAAATTACTCTATGTTATCCTATTTCTTATTTACATTTTTGAGAACAGTATGTAGAAATTTAACTTTATCTGTTTATTTAATGAATCTTATACATATTTGTTAATAAATAATAAATTGTTGTAGTCTATTTTCTAATAACTTCCTTACAAATCTTAAATGGTGAGCTAAGAATTAAGGGAATTTTTAAGATTTAAAAATATACTGTTAAATTCGTCCTTCCTTATTCTTTTTTTTTTTTTTTTCTTTTTTTAGTTCCTGGTGCAATATTTGATTTACAACTTGCAGAAGTAGAAGCCACACAAATAAGAATTACTTGGAAGAAACCACGACAACCAAATGGAATCATTAACCAATACCGAGTCAAAGTTCTGGTTTCAGAGACAGGAATAATTCTGGAAAATACTTTGCTCACAGGAAAAGATGAGGTATTCACTTTCATTTCACATCTTGGTGAGCCCTTTCTCCTTGGTTTTGGCCCTGATAACTTGGAAGACTTTCCAGCATTCAAACATAAAATATATAACAAGCATCATAGTACAAAGTAAAGTAAATTTGGGCTATAAAGATCATCCAACTAGGTCATATTTCATTTTAGAACATACATTATTAGCTAAAGGTATTATTCTTTTTCAGCATATAAAAATGTTAATTGAGCAATTAAGCAGGACTTAAGGTGCTTCCATAAGTGAATATTATTATGGTAATTCAGTTAATGAATTGTTTAGAAACTCCTGTTATGATTTAAACACTCCTCTTAGGCTTGCTTGCAATTTGGAACAGTTGCCAGGGAAAAGCACAGTATTTCGTAGTTGTTGACAAATGACTTGTCCTGTTCAGTCTTTGGGAGCTAATTTTTTTCGGAGCTATCTCGTTAAAAAAAAAAAAAAAGGCAGAGTGTTTGATTAAAGAAAGCAAATGGCACCTAGGTGGCTCAGTTGGCTATGTGTCAGACTTAGGTCGTGATCTCAAAGTTGTGAGGGTGGGCTCCTGTCCCACTCCCTACAGTGAGGGGAGTCTGCTTTAGGTTCTCTCTCTTCCTCTCCCTCTGGCCCTCTACCTGCTCACTCACTCTCTCTCTCTCAAATAAATAAATCAATCTTTAAAAAAAAAACCTACTAAATTATGGAGATTAAGCCATGCATGAATAAAAGATGAGAGGACAATGTGTTTGCCTCTATTCACAATGGAAGTCTTATTTTTTCCCCTTTGGTTTGTTTTTGGTTTTGGTTTTAGTTTTGGTTTTGGTTTTTTTAAAGATTTTATTTATTTATTTGACAGAGAGAGAGAGAGATCACAAGCAGGCAGAAAGATAGGCAGAGAGAGGGGGGGAAGAAGGCTCCCCGCCGAGCAGAGAGCCCCATGCGGGGCTCCATCTCAGAACCTTGAGATCATGACCTGAGCTGAAGACAGAGGCCTAACCCACTGAGCCACCCAGGCGTCCCCTTCCCCTTTGTTTTTGTTAGAAGTACGGGCCACACTGGTTTCCCTTTCCTGTCTTCATTCACCTTACCCAGCCAGCTCTTCACCTGTGAGAGCCCTGTACTACACTAGTCACATCCAAGTATGGGTACAAACATAAATGTACTTAGGACTGGTGAATCAATCACAGGCCTTGAAGGAGCTACCTGATAGCTATTCATCAACTCACTTCTACTGTTTTGGTCCAGAATCACTGCTTTTTCTAGCTGTGCTGTTATTTTTTCCCATACATATTGTCCATTCTATTTCTAGTCTCTACTTTCTTTCACTTCCTGTACATCCTTGAAAATTGATGTTACTGTGTGCTCAAAGTACTCTGGCTGCCCAAGATTTATGACTCCCAATTATTCAACATCTCCAGCACAGGATTAAAATTCAATCCTATGTTTACTCCTTTTCTATGTGTAAAAGATGTGTTAATGCTTTCTCTGATACTCTAGTTGACAATTCAGGCAAAGAGCAAAACTTAAACCTTTGCTCTGGCTGAGACAGTCTTAAATTAGATAGTTAGCTGTTTTGGGACTAGGTGACAGATCTCCCACTTCTGTTAATGACATCTGTTGAATGTCCAGATACACCTGATTTTCTCTTGAAGCTAAGATGTTCTAGAAAGACTTCTTTGGGATTCTGCCTCCGTCTATGTGGCTTGTAATCCCTATGATACACTGAAGAGAACATGAGCTTTGAAGTCCTATAAATCTGGGTTTATATCCTGGTCACTTAATGGGCTCTACAGTAGAAAGATTGAGAGCACGGTCCTAGGAGGCAGAATGCTTGGGTTTAAACCTTGGTTTTACCATTATGGTTGGTTTAACCTTAGGAAGTTGGCCTGACCTCTCTGATCTTCGGTTTCCTCTTCGCAAAGATACAGATTATAAGAGTCCCTATAACAAAAGTATTAATGAGGATTTAATGGGTTAATGTGTACGAAAGAGTTTAGAACAGTATGTGGTATGTAGTTAAGCGCTATGCTGAATAATCGTGATCTGTTGTAATTATTAATCATGGCACTGGAACTTTCACTCTGATTGATACACATTATTAGTTTCTTTGGCCTCTCTCAATAAAAGAACACATTACTTCTCCTTGTTTTTATGATGGTATCTTTCTTTATCAGATCAGGTCTATTACTGATATTTCTGTTTTCCCATGTGACTGATGTTTGGGTTCATCTTTCAGGAAGTTGATTTGGGGAGAGAGATATGACAGAGGCTCTAGATCCAAATGGACTTCAGTTCTAGTCTTGGCTCTGCCTTATACTAGCTCTATAACCTCGGACAAGTCAACTTTTGGAGACTTGGTACCCTCATTTTTAAAGCAGGGCTTATAGGCCTACCTTATAGGGTGAGGAGTAGGGGAAATAATAGCTAGAATCTCTGGTTTAGTGTATTCATTTATTACCCTTCATTTTGACCTTGATGCCAGATAAGTGCTCTTACTTTTCATTCACTCTTCTTCTCAAAGTATGGCCTCCACACTTTCATAAGAATTATCTAAGTCCTTGAAATCTTGTTAGAAGTCACCAGTGACCTCCTAAGTGTCAAATAAGGTGATTATATATTTTTAAGTGTCCCCATCTTTATTGTCTCCTCCAAAACCCATTTTTCTGCTCTCCCACTCTTCAGCTTTTGATTATTTTCTACCTCATGCTTCCTCCACTTTCATATGCTGTGACTTTGCAAAACTTTGGTCTTGTGTAGTAACAACAACAAAAAAATGAAACAGCTAGTTCTCCTATAATTTTCTAACTCCTTCATTATAAATGTATTCCAGCCAGTCCTGTTTCCAGCCTTTTTCTTACACTTTCTTTTGATGATCATACAGTTTCAATCACAGCTTCCTACCTGAATGATCCCTTTGCCTTGCTTTCTACTCTGATACTCTATTCCTAATGGCAACCATCTGTAGAGAGATTCTGTCAGGGTTTATCCCATCTAAACTCATTTTCCCTCGTAAAACAAACAAACAAAATCCTTTTATGGATAATGGTCTGGTTAATGACCAGTAGGAGGAGACAAAGCTGGGATACAGTTTGGAACAGACAACTGGACAGATCCAGGGATGGCGATGGAGACCTGTGAAGGTTTCCATGGGACACAGAAGAAGAAAGACAATTAATAGTTTCAGTTTCGAAGAATGAAGTCTGGAGAGAGACTAATTTGCACGCTAGATACCAAATAACTAGGCTTAGAATTCCTTTACTCTTTGGACTGGGGGACACCACAGCTCTCTAATGTGAAGGTCATTGTCTGAGCACTGAGAAGGCCTTTATGGTGCTTTTACATGCCTGATACTTCTCTTTTCAGATTATGGCATTGTTACTCTTTCTGTCATAAAAGTTCAAAACCATGGTTTAAAAAAAAAAAAAGTTCAAAACCATGGGGTTTACCTCTGACTTGGGTTATACTGAGTGTTGAGTAGTCATTCAATATTAAGCCAGCTATTTTTACCTCCAAAGGGTGATTCATACATCTATATTTCATTCCTGTGTCCCCACCGTAGCTCAGGATTGCATAGTCTCTTGCCTGGACTATTGCTGTCTTACTGCATTAGTTTTCCATTGTAGTATAACAATTTGCCACAGGCTCAAGACAACTCATATTAGGGGCGCCTGGGTGGCTCAGTGGGTTAAAGCTTCTGCCTTCAGCTCAGGTCATGATCCCAGGGTCCTGGGATCGAGCCCTGCATCGGGCTCTCTGCTCAGCGGGGAACCTGCTTCTTCCTCTCTCTCTGCCTCCCTCTCTGCCTACTTGTGTCTGTCACATAAATAAATAAAATCTTTAAAGAAAAAAGACAACTCATATTAATTTATTATGTCACAGTTTCTGTGAGTCAGGAATCCACACAGCTTAGATGGATTCTCTGCTTAGGGTCTTGTAATGCTGCGGTCAGGGACTGTGCTGGTATCTGGTGGCTTGACTGTGAAGAAGCCATTTCCAGACTGACTTAGAGTTTCAGCAGATTTAATTTCCTTTTGACTAGAAAACTGAGGGCCTCAGCTTTTTGACTGGGCACTAGCCTTTGTCCCAGCTCACAGAGGCCTCCCACAGGAGGATGGTCATGAGGATTTTCCCAAAGTGGCTATTTAGTTCATCCTGTCAGCAAGGGGAATCTATTTGGTAGAATGTAATCATAGGAATGACATCTCACCTTTGCCTTATTTCATTGGTTATATGCAAATCATAGTTCCCACATAACCGTAGGGATTATACAAATGCGTGAACGGCGGCAGGTAGGAATAACGGGGGGGTCACATAAGAGTTGGTACACTACACTGTCCCGGCCCACTATTATATATTTCACACATCTATTAGAACAATCCTTCTGGGTTTAAGTATATTATTAGTACTTCTCTCTAATGCAAAGTAACTAAAAATTGAGAAGAGATGGGGAAGGTATATATCTATTTAAGAAATCTAACTCCTAAGTATCATGGCAGAAAGTGAATCATCCTTATTGAAACATTTTTTTCCAGTGACCTTTTATGGTTTGTTCATTTCTTAATAAATAGGGATTATTTGAGCATGCTGAAACATGCATAAGATTTCATTTTCAATATTTAAACAAATACTTGAAAAATATATTAGAAAATTAAATCTCAGCATTTGAAGACTTTTATTTTTTTTAAAGATTTTATTTATTTATTTGACAGAGAGAGAGAGAGATCACAAGTAGGCAGAGAGGCAGGAAGAGAGAGAGGGGGGAACAGTCTCCCTACCGAGCCAAGAGCCTGATATTGGGCTCGATCCCAAGACCCTGAGATCATGACTGGAGCTAAAAGCAGAGGCTTAACACACAGAGCCACCTAGGCACCCACATTTGAAGACTTTTATTTCAACTTCCAAATTTATATATGAGTTGCATGTATAACATGCTTAATAAATGATTGGGAATCCAGCCTCTGCTAAAATATTTGATCAGGGTAACTACTACCAAAAAGCAGCTCCTATTCTATGAACATTAAAATATTCTTCTTTGTGACCTCTCAGGCATGTAGTTATTAAGTAACTACAAAGTTCCAGACATTCTGTTAGGTCCAGAAAATACACAGATGAATAAGAAACTACTCTGTTCTTTAACTATTCGGAACTGAACTATTTGTCTTCTAATGTTTACCAGTTTGTTTCCTCTCTCTTCTCTAGACTCAGATGGTATGGGCTTGAAATTTGGAACCAGAGAAATCTGTTTCAGTTCTACTTCTGCTATAACTATTTTTGTGAACTTGAACAGATGACTGTAAAATTAAGCTCTTGATACCTCTTTGGGCTATAATGAAGTGATATATGAGTGAAAGTACATAGCACTATATTTGACACATAGTAGTTTTAAATGTCATACTTTGTAGTGGTAACAATAGTACACAGTGGTGTAATTTTTTATCATTTGAAGATGATGGTCATTTCCCTAAGGCTTAACGTCCTCAGTTTCTCATTAGCTGTGGTTTCTGGATCTGTCATATTATTGATTACTCTCCTATGTATATTTTCCAGTTTGTCAATGAGCCTCTTAATTATCTGAACACAATATTCCATGTGTAATTTGATTATATCCAAACTGAGAAGAAATATTTTCTACTGTGATGTTCATTTCTTACTTCTTTCAATGCAAAGAATTTAAAATTAATTTCTTTGCAAGACTCTTTCCACTGAGACTAAAGTCTGTAAAACCCTTAAGTGATCTCTCCATGGACTGCTCTTAAGTTGAATTTTACACTCAGATCTCATCCTGTACTTGTTCTTCTGGTAGAATCCTGGGGCATTTTCTCCCCCAGAACACCATCTTGCTGCCTAATGTTACAAATTTCTGAGATTCATACAGATACATCTTTTCATCTGATTTATTTCACAAGAATCTCAATGTTTGTCATTGGTGAACATGAGAAGAAAGCCAGCTAAATGCTTGACCAATTGCTGTGGAATGAAGCTGACAGGACTCAAGGGTAGCTTAGGAATGCTTGTGATAAAGTTTACTTTATTGACCATTAGGAACAGAAAAAGAATTAAGCCTTAAGGATTTGTCACCCAAATAATATGTAGAAGGATACAGTATCTGTTAGGTTTCCAAACATACACTAATTGCAGACTTCTCTTTTTACCACTGCTTAATAACAGCATAAATCACATTATAGTTCATAATAAAATATAGAAGCCTTTCTTAAGAATAAGTCAACTGTTTCATGAATTCAACCCAGTAGACTTCCAATGAGTCTAAATTGATAGATGTATGGAGTTTTTTTAAGAAATAAAATCACATTAGCTATAATGAAGGTAATTACACGTAGAATCAGGTTGGTTTATACAGATGGATTAGGAATTTAACTCTGAAGAACTTGTAATTCTTTCACATAAATTCCAAAGATTCCTGGGTAACATATGAGAGGCCTTTCATGTTGGTGAACTGTGACATTTCCTAAGTCAATTGTGTTCAACCAAGGGAGATTTTGCTCTCCAGTTGATGATCTTTGAAGACATTTTTCTTTGTCACAACTGAGGAGATGCTTCTCATGGGTAGGGACCAGGGATGTTGCTAAACTTCCCACAACAAAACATTATCTAACGCAGAATATCAATAGTGCCGAGGTTGAGAGCCTGGGACTAACCCAATTAGTCTGAAACCTTTAGGAGTTACAGTGGGCTTCTTTTCCCTTCCATTTCTCTCACATCCACTTCTACCTCTTCCAACTCCTTTTTTTTTTTTTTTAAGATTTTATTTATTTGACACAGAGAGAGAGCAAACACAAGCAGGGGGAGTGGCAGGCAGAGGACGAAGCAGACTCCCCACAGAGTAGGGAGCCCAATGTGGGGCTCCACCCTAGTATCCTGGGATCATGACCCGAGCCAAAGGCAGATGCTTAACCAACTGAGCCACCCAGGCACCCCCTAATTACTTTCTTCAGTTCTAGTTCTTTCCCATCATTTTTGCTCTTAAGATAATTTTTTTTCATCCTTTGAAAAACCCAATATCTGCTGTCTTTTTAAGAGAGGCGAAGTGTGAGAAATATTCATGGCACAGCCCTCTCAGTGATAACAAATAACATTCTGGGTTGTTGTGAAACCAATGTTCAAATCATTGCCCCAGTTAGGAAGGGTCTTTCCAGAATACCAGAATTTGAGAGAAATTCAGAAACTCAAAATTATTTAGGTCAACTCTTATATTGAAATGGTAGTTGCCAACAGAGATGCTTAACTTAGTTAACTGATGGGATGCTGTGGCTTTACTCTCAATAATGTATCTGACATGGAGTGTAAAATATTGGGAGATTTAATGCAAAGTTGTAGTTCAGGGGGAAATTGTTTGTACTACTTCATTGTACCTTCTGTAGTGCTTTGTACACAGTAGATTCTCAAAGAGTGGCTGATTGATAGTGGAAACAGCTGTGTGTTTCAAGCATAAACTATTGACTGGAATACCAGAGCATCTCTGAATTATGTGTTTGTGATTCATGCCCTCCCTGATTTCCTTGTGGAGGCAGAGATGAAGTGAGCCCTTGGAAGATAGAAGACCTTTAACTTGTCCTATATAGAGTTCCCTTTCCAGAGTTATTTTTGCTACAGTTTTAGAATAGATCTTATAAGTGTCCCCCTGCTTTCCATCATAATACTCTTCTGGCTAAAAATGTAACAAGATTTAAATAATTTTATTTTATAAACATCATTTGGAGAACTAGAGATTTCCTTGGACCATTTCTCCATTCTTTCATATCTCAGAAAAGTTAATATTCCAATGGCCTATATTTGTAGATGGTTAAACAAACTGCCTTAAAATTTCTTGCCTTCCTGAAATTTTTCCTGAATACCTCTTACTTTTTTTTTTAAATACTAAGTGTTGGTATTATTTAGGAATAAAAACCCTGTTTTTGGCTCTAGGACTAAAGACAACCCCAAAACATGTAAGATAATTAAAAAATAAGAGTACCAAAACTTATTTACATAAATAAAACCTTTATTGTATATTAAAAGTTTTGAGGATACGAGAGAGTTGGGAAGGAATAAATGCAAAAAGCAAAAAGCTTTTTTGCTTTTCTTAAAAAGGTGAATTTTGAAGTAGAACTTGAAAAGGAATAGACCAAAAGCAAGTAGTTCTTGCAATTTTTTTTTCAAAATGATTTTATTTTGGAAAATTTTGAACAGATATAAAAGTAGAGAAGAGAATGTAATAACCCCCTATTAGTCCTTCACCTGGAATATAATAACCCCCTATTAGTCCTTCACCTGGATTTAGTAACCAACATCCTGCCATACCAACATCAGATGTTTCCCATTGTTACTATTGCCTTGGACATATTTTAGAATAAATTCCAGACTTCATTTTGCTCCTATATGCCTACTTAAGCACAAATCTCTAAAACTTATGGACGTTTTAATCCATGTAACGATTCCATTACCACTAGTATCAGAATTACTAATATTGTTCTGGTATCATCTAATATCTAGAACATATTCAAATTTTCCTGATTATCTTTGAAGCCTGTGTTGGTAGGTATGTACTAATTAGAATCCAAAGTCCACACATTTCATTTGGTTGTTAAGTCTCTTAAGGCAACATTTACTTTGATTAACACTTAGTGTTATTTCCAAGGTTGAAAAACTACAGAAAATACTTAATAGTATTTGGCCCAAATACCCTTTTCTCTATCAGTTATACTGTGTTGGGAGGGAGAAGGGAGAGAGTCGTCTTGTTATCCCAATAGAAACTCTTTCTTTATTTATCTGTAAAGTGCCCCTAATATTTTCACTTCAGTATCTGTTACTTTGGTGAACTTGACATGTGTGAAATACATTATGGGATCTAGAAGCAATCATGGTTACTTAAAATATTCTTTAGGTCCAGAGCCTTGGACAACCTATTTGAAAGCTATTGTGATGCAGCTTCATTCATGTCTGTAACTTCCCTTGATCAAAGATAAACTACTGTTTATTGACGTATCAAGCGAGCATGAAAGCCTCTCACACCTCATGTGCAAATGAGAACACAAAGATAGAGAAGCAAAACACATTTTAACAAGGCAGTGTGCCCAGAACACTTACTTTTGGGGGTGAATAGTTTTAAAATAGTTTAGTTATGAAATTTCTGAATGGGGATGACTAGTTTTACAATAAAGTAACTCACACCAGAAACAAATATCCCCTTTATCCCACAATACGGTATTGATCTCTTAAATAACGGAGTGATCAGGATGTGTTAAAATGATGCAGGAATTTAATAGCTCTAGGATGAAATCTGGGAATGTAAAGGAAAACAGTAGTGGTGGAAATAATATTATTTTTTCAAAAAGTGTGATTCCAAAGTTACTGTTTTTTTAAGTTAAATACTTGAGTGAAGTCATTATTAAGTGTAACTATTAGAGTCATTGTAAATGTCTTTTTAATTGCAGTATATAGATGACCCTATGACTCCAGAAACTGTGAACATAGTAGAGTCAATGGCAGAATTATTTGAGGGTTCAGCAGAGATATCTTCAGACCTGTACTCCCTTGCTTCTGCTATATATAACAGCCATGCACATAATAACTTTCCTGTGAGGAACAGAGCTGAAGACCAGCATTCAGCAATTGGTAGGTACAATTTTTATGTTCTTCGAAGCGCATTTCAAACCACCAGTCCTAGCTAGCCCAGATATGAACCTTAGCTTTGAGTTCAACCATATTATTAATGGTTCATGAGCTGGAGTCAGATTTTTTTTCTTCAACTGTTGGATAACCTCATGCAGCAAATGGAAATGCCACACAGGCAGAAGTTGGCCCCTCCTAACCCATCTGACCTTCCTCCTAGAGAAAGTAGCACCCTAGAGTCTCTGGCCAAGCTGCATAGACAATCAGTTATTACAGTTGCCAAAGCAGGTGTGATGGGGAGGGATTAACATATCTTCAAATCATTTACAGGCCTCCCACTCTCTGCAGCTTTTGAGTAATAGGTTTTCAAATGTCACTAAAGGTAAATAGGTCAGAAAGTTACAACTCTAGTGCATGCAGTGATAAACAGGTGTAGGTGACCCCAGCGATGTGGTGATGTCATTAGTGTGTACACTTGCTTTTCAGGGTCAGTAGATCTTATTGTTTCTAAGAGAAGAATGCCATAGATAGCAAATTAAAAATACTTGGTTACATGACACAAGATCTAAATGATCTCTCTGGTCATTCTAAGAGTGAGAAGAATGGTTTTTTTCATTGCCTTTTTTCCAATTTGGTAATTATCTCACTCCAAATTAAAAGTGTTATGTTATTTTATGGTAGAATTAGTAAAAAAAAAATCACATTACATTCAATATATGTTTATTTCATTTACTGATACATTTTTTCCTATGCAAAGACCAGAGCAAGACCAAAAATTAAGAGACCTACAATTTCTGATACAGATGTTTCCTTGGGTATTTGTTTGGCCTAATTGTTATTTAACATTGTTGGAAGCACAGGTTCTTAATTTAAAGAAATTAACATTTGTTGAAATCCTTATTCAGACATATTTATGTGTAAGTTACCCTAGCATGCTTACTTTAAACCTCCAAGAGTTTTAATAAAGGTATGGTGACTTTTGAGTCCAAATAATTCTCATTTTGGTAACATTCACATTACAACAGAGCATTGACTTACAGCATTTTAATTTGATATTATTTCCTCATCTTTCATTTCAGAAAAAAATTCTTAGCCAGTCCCTTTCAGAAGGCTATATTTTTCTAAAACACTAGTCTCATGTTCCAGGATGTATGTATTATTAATTATACATATCTATTATTCACACATATCTTTATTATTTTGCATAATGGAGTACATAGAGAAATTAATGACTAATGTGAAATCAAGTTTAAGATTTCACTCTGTGAGAAAAAAATAATTTTGATGATGATTTTTTTTTAACTGATTTCAAATAGGAACTACAGAGAATCTGTATATCACTGACATTGCAGCTGAACAGCTGTCTTATGTTATCAGGAGGCTTGTACCTTTCACTGAGCACATGATTAGTGTATCTGCTTTCACCATCATGGGAGAAGGACCACCAACGGTTCTCAATGTGAGGACACATGAGCAAGGTAAGAATGTATTTCCTTTGAAATAATTACCTGCAAATATTTTTCTTACACATTGTAATACATTTTCTTTTTGTTCACATTAACTGTTCATTCTTCTTTACAAGTACCAAGCTCCATTCAAATTATAAACTACAAAAATATTAGTTCTTCATCTATTTTGTTGTATTGGGATCCTCCAGAATATCCCAATGGAAAGATAACTCATTACACCATTTATGCAATGGAACTGGATACAAATAGAGCATTCCAGATGACCACTACAGCCAACAGCTTTCTCATAACAGGTAGAACAATCTTTTTTAAAACATCGCTTTTCTGATGAAAGCAGGCATCTCCTTCTGCCTTAAGCACTGCAGAACACGTGCTGCATATTTCAGATTTCCTTATGCTGTGCTGCCATGGATATCTTGAAAAATGTGCAGAAATACCTTGATTAAATGTGTTTTTTTGAATCTGTATTTATCTACAAAAAAAAAGAGATAATCAGACCACAAGTATTGCATGGACATACTTAACCCAGAGAATTTTTTTTATCTGATACATTAAAATAAAGTGTTAAAAACTTAAATGCAGGGGCACCTGGGTGGCTCAGTGGGTTAAAGCCTCTGCCTTCGGCCTAGGTCATGATCCCAGGGTCCTGGGATCGAGCCCCATATCGGGCTCTCTGCTCAGCGGGGAGCCTGCTTCTCCCTCTCTCTGTCTGCTACTCTGCCTACTTGTGATTTCTCTCTGTCAAATAAATAAATAAAAATCTAAAAAAAAAAACAAAAAAAAAAAAACTTAAATGCATGAATGTGAAAATCAGCTGAAGTAACTGAGTTGACTGCTGTTTGTGCCAGGTCAACATCGTCCTTGCAGTGTGCCAAAATTATTTTTCAGCTCAGTTGATTGCCTTAATATTCAGGAAAGAAGTAAAATATCAACATGGGAAGACACTCAAGCTCAAGGAATTTTGGGACACTGGGATTACATGGAAACTCACTTGGAGAGCCAGTCTCCCAAATAAATTATTTTCACTAGTCCTGTGTCAAATGACCCTAATCCGTGAATGTTATTTTATGATCTTAAGCAGATTACCTGTTGTCATTATAGGGTTAAAGAAATACACAAAATACAAAATGAGAGTGGCTGCCTCAACCCATGTTGGAGAAAGTTCTTTGTCTGAAGAAAATGACATCTTTGTGAGAACTCCAGAAGATGGTAAGAATATCAGGTGCAATTTTAATTTAAAAAATAAAAAAAAATTTAAAAAAGCAAGTAGTGTTGCATGCTTACTGCTGTCCACCTCATGTTCCCTAGTGGCTGAAGCAATTAGCACAGAAAAATACAGTATTTAAAATTTTGTTTTTATCCCCCAGAGCCAGAATCACCACCTCAAGATGTTGAAGTTATTGATGTTACTGCAAGTGAAATAAATTTGAAGTGGTCACCCCCTGAGAAACCCAATGGGATTATTGTTGCTTACGAAGTGCTGTATAAAAATATAGACACCTTGTTTATGAAGAACACCTCAACCACAAACATAATCTTAAGGAACTTAAAGCCTTATACCCTCTACAACATTTCTGTCAGGTCCTATACCAGATTTGGTCATGGCAATCAGTTATCTTCTTTACTCTCTGTAAGGACTTCTGAGACTGGTAAGTTGTTTATTTGTTGTATAATACCTAGAATGAAGTAAACATGGCTGACAATTGTCATATTGTTTATATCTTCAATAACCTAAAATCTCTCGTTCTTTTTTATATAATCTAGAAATTTATTTGTTTTTTTCTGGTAAGGTGTGGGAAAAGGGCTTGCTGTGTCGATTGTTATGTCTCATTTACATATATGGGAATTCCAAAATAAGGTCAGCAAATTTTTCAAATGCAAGACCTTGAGAAACCAGGGAATCTTTCAGTGTACCTAGAAAATAACGACGTTCTTGCAAATTAGGTAAAAGCAGAGCACACTCATAAGAACAGAGTTCTGTACTCCAATGAGGTATGTGTATAGAGAGGTGCAGAGTGGGAGCATAGGAAGGGCATGCCTGGTTGAGGTTTATGGAGGAGGTAGCATCTGACCTGGATCTTGAAGAGTAGGATAGAATGGATGTTATTGGAGTTGTTGGGTAGGCAGGGAGGGGAATATCTTATCTAAAGGAAATCATGAAAGCAAGGAATTATACTCTTCGGTTTCAGTTTCAGTGTTACAAGAATGAATAGCATAAGGTAGACATTCTGCTTGATGATCTTAGTTTATTGTTATGTTATATTTATAATCATATATTGGAGCATCACTATGAAGTCAACTCTATAATTTATGCTAAGAATTAATAACTAAGTGTAAAGTTACTGTTTGATTCCTACTTTAAAAAATGAAATATTTATTGACTAGCTACTGGCTGAACCATGTGGAATTACCATACCTATGGGTCATAATGGCCAAATATCAGCAATTTCATATGGCTCAGCCAGGTGCACTATGTGAGGCCCTGTCTCTAACCTTGAGGATCCAGGTGTCTAGCAAAGCTAGATACAGAAGCTTTAAATAGAAGTTTCTTCTTGAGACTGTTCACAGATATTAATGAGATGACACAAAAGAGCCCATGGAGAATGGCTCTCTTTAATTGCTGGACTGAGAGAATAATGAAAGTTTTATAGCATCAAGAGTTATCCCTTAAAATGAAATCTAATTGATGTTAAACTGTATATTGGCATGTTCCATTGCTTTTATAGAAATTGACTTTAAAATCAGTAATTTTTTTTTGAGAAAAATACCTGCTCTTTACCTGACCTAGCTTTATTTTACATTGGGTCAAGGAAAGAAATCATTGTATTTTAAACACCTACAAAGTGCCATGGGCTATGTCATTGGCTTTCATCAAAATTTCCTTTTTAGTTTTAAAATAGAGCATTAAGATATTATTATCTTCATTGCCTAATTAAAAAGCAGGTCTGAAAAGTTCATCCTTTCAGTAAATACTCAACACATATTTGCAATATGCCAAGGCTACTGAGAATATAGTACTGTAAAGGAAAGTGAATTTCTACCCTCTAAAGTTAAAATTAATTGGTGGATGTTTAATTGCTTAAGGTCACCCAGCTGGTAAGTGATGAAGCTGGACCTGGAACTCAAATGGATCAGACTGTAAAGCATATTTCCTTTCACAATATAATCTGTTTTAGAAGACATCAATAAAGTTGGTAAATTATAGAATATATCTAGGATTCTTTCTGTTCATTTTTGCAGTGATATTTTGCTGCTTAGGTTCTGCACAGCTTGAGGATGGAAAGGAGAACTTTCAAAGTTCCAGTTATATTAAATAATCACCATATTTATGAATATTTATCAAATACTTCACTGCTTAAGTGGTCACAGATCAAGAATACCTTATATTCATGATTATCTATAGAATAATCTTTTTTTGTTGGCTAATTATTACATCATGCAATCTTTTACTTAGTATTGAATAAGTAAATTTAATTTTCATTTTACTATCTCTTAGATGAGCTTAATTCTAAGGTAAGGACAATAAACCTTAAATGAATATAAGAATTTAATTTGACATGTAATTAAAAATGAGAATATTAGTTTTGAAAGGGATCTTACAAAACACACAGAACTCTTTATTTTATAGATGAGGAGACCCTAGAAATGCTTTAGCAAAATGACTCAAAAATCAGAGTAGATGAGAAGTAATGTTAGGACTTGGAGGTAAGCCTCCTGAGCTAGTGATAAAGTAGAGAGAAGAAGGAAACAACTTATGCCTGGGCTCACTAGCTCACCCATTTGTGTGGGTTAGGGTCATTTTGACACTTGACTCTTCAGAAGCAAAACAGACCAAATAATAGGGCATAGTGTTCAGTGTCCATACTTCTAATTCTAACTCTCTGTCCTAAAGTAGCGTACTCTCAACATCTTTGCATCCTTCATTCTAGATGGAAATGGTGGACAATGAAATCTGCCTTACTGACTTTTCCCATAATATGTGTGCAACTACTGAGCCACCAGCTTTAGCTCTTTTTGCAAAAGAGGAAGCTAGAATGTTAAGTAGTCTCAAGGTGTCATTTGAAGGAAGATGTACTCAAGAACAATTATCTATTCCCAAGGCTTCATATTCTTATTAAATACAATGAATTCATCCTCTACTATTGTTATAAAAAAAAGAGCCTATTTTTCAATATTGTTTCAGGAGAAATTGAGGGGTTGGTTAGTGGTGTGTTAATGCTGCTAACTACAAATTAAGAATAAATTTTTTGTGCACATAATTTATCTTGTTTGGGAAATCAGTTTACTTATGCTTGGGAGTAAAATATTCTGTGTTCAAGCAGAAAAGATTAATATGAGGTGGATCTCATGGCTGTGTGTGGATGAAAGAGAAACTGTATGATTATGTGTGTTTTCAGTATAGAATGTATAGTGTGCAAACAAGATTAATTCATGTTTTCTCATACTCAGGGTTCAGTAATCACATAAGGAACTTTAAGTTCTCATACAAATTACCTTTTGGTGATCTTTATTTTTCTCTTTCCTTTTTTAAGATCTAACTTTCTTTATGGTAAGTCTTTAATAAAATACCTTGAATATGTCTGGTGTGGGGTAATAACCACTAGTGGATAGCATCTTAGATGTTGACCAGAATTTTGTGTAAGACCCTATAAATTTATTTATGTTAATGAATAGAATTAAAAAATTTTTCTACATGTCATTGTGATTGTGTATGCCAAACAACAATCTTTTGGCATACTCAAGGTAACATATCACTTCCTGTTTTAGGACCATCATGAGCAAACGTTTCTTATTTTTATTTTTTAAATAGATTCAGCTTCCAACTGATTATAATAATTTACTTTTTATTCATTAGTTATCTATTTTACACAATACTTTTCCAATTTGACACACTGTGTTAGTTCAGAAAACTCTAAGTCCATCATTACTCTCCAAAATCAGTAAGCCATCAGGTCTGTCTTCTTCATTTTCCCTGAATCCAACACTGGTTATCCCTAAGGATAAATGAATAAAAATGCAAAGGATATCAACCTGGGGTCAGGGATGTATATTTATATTCTGACTACTGGTAGTAGGCAGACAACTCCAGAGGGACAACTTAGCAAGTTCGAATGAGAATTTTTCAAAATCAGAAGTCATACTGAGTTATGAAGTTCAGGCATTGTATTACTAACCCCTTTTATTTTTGCTGTTAAAGAGCTATTCAATTCAATCTTGTTCTGCTTAGCTGTGAATTTCTCTCTTGTTTTTAAATATATTTTATGTTGCAAAAAAAAAATATATATATATATATTTTATGTCATGTTGAATGTATTTATTCAGGGCCTGAACAGGTTTTTGTGGATTCATATGCATTGTGGATATAGCAGTAAAACAGAATCCCTACCATCCTGGAACTTAACATTTTAGATGTTTCACAGAAAATAAATCAGTAAATAAGTAATATATATGACTTTGGTAGTGTTAAATTCTAGTAAGAAAAAAAAAACAGGGAAAGAATAAAGTTATTGACTAGTAAACAGACTGTTTGAGGCAGAGGACAATTATATTGGCCCAGAGGGAGTAACAAATGTATAAGAGTAAATTAGATGAGGATAAAAAGTAAAAATGCTCCAGAAGGAGGAATAGCAAAAGCCAAATCTTCAAATGGGAAGATACTTGTGTAGTTGAGGAAGAACAGAGGATTTCTGTCATTTGAGTACTAGGAATTATGGGAAGAGAATTAGCAGATGAGGAGAGACAGCCTGGCAAAGGTAGACTGTGTAGATTCTTGGTGTCATTCTAAGAGGTTTGGAGTTTAATTTTAATGAGTAGCTATTGAAGAGTTATGACAAGAACATGATATGATTTGTAATTTTGGAAGGTTATTACTCACTATGTTGGATTTGGGAATGCGGAGAAAAACACGATTACTTACTAGGTATTACATTTAAATATCTGGGTGAATGGTGGTACCATTTACTAGACAGGGAAGTCTGGAGAAGAGGTCAGCTTGGAGGAAATTCAGTTCTGTTTTGAACATGTTTTAAATATCTGATTACCTGTTATTAAGGCAATTGGATATGTAACTTTGAAACTCAGGGAGAGGATTCAGGGTTGAATATACAATTTGAAGTCAAGGGATGAGATAAAGTCACCTCAGGGGGCATGTAAATAGAAATGGAAAGAAGCAGACACCTATGTTCTGAGGCAATACGACCTATAGACTTGGGGAAGTCAGAGAGGAGTTAGTCAAGGACTAATCAGAAGTGGGTTGTGGTGAGGTAAGAGGAAAATCAGAAGATTGTGTCTTGTCATGCAAGTGAATAAAGATTTTCAAGTAGAAGGAATTTATTTCCTATGCCAAATACCGCTGCCAGTGAAGTGAGTAAGATGAGGGCATACAACTGAGTGGTTTAGCATTACAGAGATCACTCATGACTTCATGACAGCAGGTTTCATGGAAAAAATGGAGGAAAATGCCTGACTAAAGTAAGACAAGGAATGACATATTGAAAAAGTGGAGGAAATGAGTAAAGCTGACTTTTGAGCAGTTTTGATATGGCATGGAGGCCAGAATGGAGCAATATTTGAAAGGGAAAACAGAGTCAAGTGTCTTTTTTCTTTTGCTGTGATATAACATGTGTGTGTGTGTTCAAATGGACACAATATAGAAATAATTCAACAAAAAGGAAAATCAATAACACAACAGAGAGGGAATAACTTCAATTCTAAAACCTCTGACCAGATAAGATAGAATGGAATCTAGCACAGAAATGGGGGGCTAGCCAAATTTCCATCGACTGTTGAATGGATAAAGAAGATGCACCTGTAACTAATATTACACTGTATGTTAATAAACTGGAATTTAAATAAAGACTTGAAAGAAGAAATAAAAATAAGTGCTGAGCTGTGTCCTGGAAGGGAGTTAGGAGAGAAAGCAGTTAAAGGAAAATCAGTAGAAGGAAAATAATGCCGTTCTCTCCTGAGTGTTTTTATTATCTCAATGAAGTGGGAAGCAAGTTTTTCAGCTTTGAATAAGAAGTGGGGGGTGGGAGGTTGGGGGAACCAGGTGGTGGGTATTAGGGAGGGCACAGATTGCATGGAGCACTGGGTGTGGTGAAAAAACAATGAATACTGTTACGCTGAAAATAAAAAAAAGCAAAAACAAAAACAAAAACAGAGCCACCCTATGCACTACTGGGTATTTACCCCAAAGATACAGATCTAGTGAAAAGAAGGACCATCTGTACCCCAATGTTCATAGCAGCAATTGCCACAGTTGCCAAACTGTGAAAAGAGCCAAGATGCCCTTCAACAGAAAAATGGATAAAGAAGATATTGTCCGTATATACAATGGAATATTATGCCTCCATCAGAAAGGATGAATACCCAACTTTTGTAGCAACATGGACAGGACTAGAAGAGATTATGCTGAGTGAACTAAGTCAAGCAGAGAGAGTCAATTATCATATGGTTTCACTTACTTGTGGAGCATAAGGAATAACATGGAGGACATTGGGAGAAGGAGAGGAGAAGTGAATTGGGGGAAATCAGAAGGGGAGACTAACCATGAGAGACTATGGACTCTGAGAAAGAAACTGAGGGTTTTGGAGGGGAGGGGCATGGGGGGGTTGGTTGTGCCTGGTGGTGGGTATTAAGGAGGGCACATATTGCATGGAGCACTGGGTGTGGTGCATATACAATGAATCTTGGAACACTGAAAAAATTAAATTAAATTAAAAAAAAAAGAAGTAGGGAAGATTTTTGGATGTTTGTGGACAGAGAAGATGGTGAAAACATACTTAACAGAGTTGTAGACGGAACTGACAAAAGTAAATATAGGCTGCTGGGAGGTAGAGATGATTCATTTGAAATTTGAGGTTTAAATTTAAATGAAGCTTGTTAGCCTAGAGTTTTGTTTTCTTTCTATATTTTCAGTTGTTCATTGCAGATCTGGAATTAGCACTGAGCTCAGTTTAACTCAAATCAGAATTTTGCTGGAAAGCCAGATGGAAACAGAAGGAGTTGATGGAGATTACTAGGGGCTGGTTGTGAAGGTAGGCTGTGGCCTGAGTGAGTAGGGAGATGAGGACATATGGGAGGCGATGAATAGTGAAGTTATGATGAGGGTCGAAGGACTGTTGGATTGTCAAAACAAAGTTCAGTAAGCTAGAAAGGTAGGAGGTATTGCCAAAGAAAGGAATATTGGCAGTGATTGGTAACGACTAGGTTTTGGTTGTAACCACAAAAGCTACTGATTAAAGTAAGGTGGAGGAAAACTGGAATTATGGAGATCAGGGAATATAGAGTCCGGGGAATTGGGCAGATCATTTGCTTTGATGTTGACATCTCTCAAGAGTGGTAGAGAGGAAGTCAGTCATCCAAGTGACAAATTTTTTTTTCCTTTTTAGGTTTTTATTTTAACTCCAGTTAGTTCACATGCAGTATTATATTAGTTTCAGGTGTGCAATACGGTGATGCAGCACTTCATGCGTTGTCCGGCGCTCCACACAGGAAATCCCCATCGCCTATTTCACCCCTCTCCCCACCCTCTTCCCATCTTAGGTGATAAAATTTTTAAGATGTTTGAAGAAGTTTGACTCTTAAGGAGGGGTAGTACTAGAGCTTTTCGGGTAGAAGGAAGGAGAAACAATCTGGATATGGCAAAGAGCGATAAATCCAGCTACTGAACTCCCAGGTCCTATGGTTTTAGGGATTGTAGGGAAAAAAAAACAAATGACTGCCTGTTACCCAAGAGCGCTAAGTTGAAGCTGAGTTCTGTCTGAGAGGATCGATATGTTTAGTTGCTTTTGAATAACAGCAACTCCATTACAGATTCATTTTAACTTAAATTCTGAAGTGAGGTTTTTCAGGTAGCATGGATTTGAGCCACATAGGCTCTTACGGATAGGCTTGCAGTTCAAAACTACATCATTTTTCTTTCTTTTTCACTTCTTCATCTAGTATGGAATGAGAAAAAAAAATCTTCTCTGCCCTCTTTTGTATGGTGGTTTTACTTCCCACTCCTTCTTCCCTGAGGGTGGACACACCACACTGCACAAGATCACACTGGATTCTGTGGCATTCTGCAGAAGAATTCAAGTTACTCTCTGGAGTTATCCAGTAGAGTGGTTGAAATTGTGTGCTTTTGGTCTTCCAGCTTCTTATACAGGGACATTCCTTACTCTGCTCTTGGCCCAAGGCTTTCTCCTCTTTATCTGGCTTTCCACACAGCTCTTAATGCAAAACACCGCCAAGGTTGGCCAGTCCTCTCTCAGACAAAGCTGGCTTTTGTACCAGCGTCTGTTTCAGGATACCCATTTTAACTTTGTTTTTGTTTAATTTTTTTTTCTTTTGTTTTTTGGCTACCACAGATTTCTGACTTTCTTGTATACTCTGCAATTCTTGTAAAGTTTGTTTTAGTTTTTATTTTATTTTATTTATTTATTTGACAGACAGAGATCACAAGTAGGCAGAGAAGCAGGCACAGAGAGAGGGGGAAGCAGGCTCCCTGCTGAGCAGAGAGCCGCATGTGGAGCTCCATCCCAGGACCCCGGGATCATGACCTGAGCCGAAGGCAGCGGCTTAACCCACTGAGCTACCCAGGCCCCCAAAACTAGTATTTTATTAATGTTATTTTGTATCCTTGGGAGACTGGTTTGCTGCTCAGTCCTAATGTACAACATTGTATCTAGGAGAGGTTCCTTGCTTTATCATACATCTTGTTTATACCCAAACTAATTATTAATCTTTTATATATTATCATTATTAATGAAAGGCAGAATTGATTTTTAGGTGTTTTTCAAACTTCTTTCTTGCATCTGTGTGTTCTGCAATGATAGAAAGTCTAATACCATCTCAAGTATTTTAAATAAAAATATCATCTTATAAGCATTATTCTGTAGAAGCAGAGGATGAAATTTTCTTTTGAGATGTAATTCTTTCTTATATAGTTGTAACTGTATAAGTTTTGTATCTCTTATTCCATTTAGGATGTTCTTATATACATATCCTTGTGCACTTGAGTGAAGACTTCAACAAAATTTTCTTTTTTTTTCCAGAATACATTTTTAGGATGGAATTATTTTACGCATTTATGTTTTTGTTTTTTCCCAGTGCCTGACAGTGCACCAGAAAATATTACTTACAAAAATATATCTTCTGGAGAGATTGAGCTGTCATTCCTTCCCCCAAGTAGTCCTAATGGAATCATACAAAAATATACAATTTATCTCAGGAGAAGTAATGGAAATGAGGAAAGAACTATAAATACAACTTCTTTGACCCAGAGCATTAAAGGTAAAAATAATATGTAGTGTTGGGCATTTACACCAATATTGATAGTGGGCACAAAATATTAGCTTGCTTTTATATTATAAATGGTAAGTATGATTAGTTTTATTCGGGGTAGGACAGTTCTGGCTTTTTAGTTAAATAAACTAGGAGTTTATTATAGTCACATGAAAGAATACTTTAAGTCAATCCTTTGTCATATTATCCTATATCATTTTGTCTTTGTAATAAGACTTACTATTTGAAAACACTTCATTTTCATTTAGTTTTTACTTCTGGAATATTAGGTCATTTCATAGTTTGCCTCTTGTGTATTACTAAAGGATATTTTGTAAGTCTTATCTATTTACTTTCTTTTTAGGACTGAAGAAATATACCCAGTACAAGATTGAGGTGTCTGCTAGTACACTTAGGGGTGAAGGAGTGCGGAGCGAGCCCATAAGTGTACTGACTGAAGAAGACGGTAAATATAGTAGTGGATACATATATTTTGAATCCATCACATTTCAAAAAAAGTGTGTATATAAAATGAAGGTATAACGTAAAAATTCTATGAGACTTGGGTTATCTGTTGTGTGTCATGCCAGCATTAGAGAGATTTCATTGTCACAGTTAAAGAAGCTAGCAAAGTTAGATTTATGTTAAAAAAAATCAGGTATAAAATGCTCTTTTTTTGATTCTGAAGTCATCCTGCTCTGTAAGAAATCAGCAGTTTTTTTTTTTCCATGGGAATTTTTAAGGCTAATATATTGGTTTGAATGGTTTGAACATCAGCTACTGTATATTATGACTGTTTTTCAACTTTAATGTTCATAAGAATAGATATTTATACCAGTTTTGTAGTAGATTCTGTTTTGTCAACCTGCAACCTTTTTTTACTATATTAGGATTAGCTTGCTAATGAGTTCAGGCCAGTTTCCAGGTTTCTCTACATAATTTGCCAAGATGCTATTCTTGAATGTTAATAGCCTTCATATTGAATATTTAAACACATCTTTTCCTAACCTGAATAAAATCAACTTTACTACTGAGACCATTTTACACAGGTACCTCACCAAGTTCTAGGCATATATCATGCTAGGAAAATTACTTTTGAGGGATATATTTGGGATTTGGATTTGCATTTTATGTTTTATACATTGTATATATTTGAGACTGTTATTTTTATTTCTGCAAAGGGAGGTCTTATTGTCATGAGGGATGTATCATAAGTGTTTGTAGAGTATCTTCCTCCCCACTTTCAAATTTTTCCATCCTCAAGTTTGGTCGCATTCTGTGGATGTTCAGATTCTAATCATTTACCAGGACAAAATATGCATTATATACTTTGAGAAGAAGGAAGGCTTTTCTCTGCATTGTTCTTATTTTATTAAAAATGACGGTCTTCAGAGCCTTCTTCTCCATTTCAGGTCCTTCCCTATTTTTGCCTCCATCAAATTATTTCATCAAAGCATCCTGGTGGGCCACTCTGTTTATCCCAGGTTCTAAATACTCTCATGGGTTGGTCTTCCTTTGTCATTGTATCTCCTAACTATGCTAATTTCTCCATCAAAACTCACTTGTTCAAATTTTCATTTTTTCATAGTTGAATTCTTTGTGCTGAAAGAAAGTAAAAATTAATAAATAAATCCTTCCCAATGGGACGATTGTTAAAGACTGGGGCATGGGTGAGGTTGGCTCTTTTTTCCATCTTAGATAATGCCTATGAAAGATGTACTGAATCATGTATGCAATGCCCCTGTGAACATAGTACCCACTTTTTTTTTCTAATTTAATGAAATAGTCCTGATGGTAAGAATTTGAGGTCTATACTAAGAACCTAAACCAGTATAAACACACATGCTGAGCTGACAGAGTTTTGTTTTTTACCACTTAAGTCAATAGTTCCAAACTATATGGTGTATCTGAATTACCTGGATTGCTAAACTTCATGGTATAAGTCATCATAGTGAATTTACCATCTGAGTCCTTGGCCAAGTCATCCATATATTTGCTAATGAAAAGGGTGAAGAACAGACCCCTTTATTGAAAAATTTTAGCAAATCAAGAATGGTTAAATGACTGAGAAGCTTTGCTTTCTTGGGTATTAGGTGCTTTTTGCCCTCATGAAACTTGTGGTTTAGTGGAAGAGATCTAAATTTGATTTATGTGTAGATGAATAATCTTTAGAGCTTTAGTTGCTGGTTTAAATATTCCCCCAAGTAATTCCTAAGGACAAAAGAGGAATTTTAGCTACTCTGAGGCATCAGAGGAAGAGTAGCTAAGGAAGGTACACTTAAGCTGTGACCTAAAGGGAAGTGAGTGAAGAGGGAGGATGAGAGACAGGAAAGACCACAGCAGCTAGAGGGAGGAGGAGTCTTATACATGCCCTTCTCACCTATTCTCATATGCTCTGTCATGATGAACTGGAGAGACTGCAAAAGGTATTGCATGTATGAGTGCCTGGGTGGCTCAGTGGGTTAAAGCCTCTGCCTTCAGCTCAGGTCATGATCCCAGGGTCCTGGGATGGAGCCTCGCATCGGGCTCTCTGCTCAGCAGGGAACCTGCTTCCTCCTCACTCTCTGCCTGTTTCTCTGCCTACTTGTGATCTCTGTCTGTCAAATAAATAAATTTTAAAAATCTTAAAAGAAAAGATATTGCATGTATGTATTCTAATTTCCTTCTTTCTTTCTTTAAAGTAAATTTAATTTTCTAACATTTATTTTATGACTGAGAGTTTGTACCTCTTAATCCCCCTCACCAATTTCATTTTTTTAAATTGTACTTCAGAATACAAATGCCAAAATGATTAAAACTTAGTCTACTATAGTACATATTTTGTTTAGCTAGACTGGTAATTGTATTTAGTTAGGAACAAAAAGTTTTACATAAAAAAGGAAAATACCCAAGAATATCCTGAAATTAAAAATAAAACACTCAAAATTATCTGATATTTGATGTAAAAGCCTGAAAGCATATTATAGAATAGAAATGCTTAGTTACAACATATTATGTTCTAAATCAGTACTATTTTTGATGGAAATCCTTTTTTTCCAATAATAAACAAAAGTTAAGTTTGCAAAGATGTTAGTAAAAATATCATAGGCTTTTGTTTTGACAAATGACAGAGTTCTCAGAAGTAATTCATATCTTGGGAAACAGACATTTCCAAGTGATATATGGATTCTTGTGATAATCAATATTTGATAGCATTTTTATTGTAGAGCTTGTAAGAATACCAAATGAAAATACGAATACAGCTGTCACCATTATTCTTTAGAATTCATCTCATAAAACTTTTCTCTGCTCAATAATTCTTTTGTTGTTGGAAAGTTGTTGTTACCAAAATAACAAAAACGCACATACACACATACAAGCGTATGTACACCCACAACTCTAGCTGAGATTATTCAGAAAATCAAAAATTAATTCAAGTAGCGTTTTCTGCAAATTATTACAAAAAGTGATGTGCATGTGTGCTAATACATATATAAAGATTGTTCAAAGATCTGAACAAATTCTTAAAACTTCTATTAGCTACCTATGAGTTCACTTTCCATATATAACTATAACAATGATAAAAAGTTTTAGTGATTTATACCCTTCCGTATGCAAAAAGTTGTATATTAATCTTCTAAGACAGTACTGTGGTGCTACACAGTAGCTGAGAAATGCCATTCTAAATGTTTTATCTAAATGTGAATATAAAGTTGGTTAAGAAGGTTGCTAGTAATTTTTTTAGTGATTGTACAGTGCAGAATGGCTAAGGTATTTGAATCCTTATGCTGTCACAGCAGAATTAGAAGCAGACCCTAACTTGTCCATGTTCTTGTTTATGTGCCACACTGGTTTTCTTTGTCACCATTCAATTTTGAAGACTCAGTGAACAGATTTTGATACTATTTTACAGTTTAAAGCAAGTGAAATTGAAGAATGTAGTTTTTATTTGTGAGGTCAGTCATTTTAACTGCTCTTCCGGTGTTATGCTTATCACTTTACCACTTCTTGAATGTGTGATTTTTTTCCCATCTCTTTTTATTGTTTGAGGAGCATTTTTACTACATACTATATGTATTCACCCCAGTAGTTTTATTTTTACTAGAGGATGATAATTTACCAAGATGTACTTGAACAGTAGGTGAATCACTGTGACATACTCCTTGTTCTTTTTTCTCATGAAATATTTTTTTCCATTGAATCACAGAAACAGATGTTCTAACGCCACCATGCAAAATCTCTTTTTATCATCTCATTTTGAAAGTAAACAATTAGTCTCCCATGCTCATGGAGAAAGGCACTGTATCTGATTCATTTACCAGAACGTTTGCAGTGAAAACTTTGGGTGTTTCCATTTTAGTGTTCTCTTATATATGTTTAATAAAATGTATTATCCTTACCCTAACTTTTCAGCTCCTGATTCTCCCCCCCAAGACTTCTCTGTAAAACAGTTGTCTGGTATCACAGTGAAGTTGTCATGGCAACCACCCCTGGAGCCAAATGGAATTATCCTCTATTACACAGTTTATGTCTGGTAAGAAACTTTTTTCTTTTTTGGAAACAGTTCTGAGAACAAGTATTAATCTGTAACATAATAGGAATGTAGTTTTTTTATTTTAGAATGTGATGCTACATTAAGAACCTGATTGTTAATAAGCTAGTTAATATGTTTTTTTAAAGAAACAAGTCTTTCCCATACTATGCAAGAGGTCCAACCATAGTCAAACAATATAATTTTTGTACCTAAAAAAGTATATATCATGCATAATTATACTAAATTTCTGCTCTTAAAAGCCATTGACTAATCAACCTATGTGTACAAGCATATAATTTTAAGCTAAGAGTTTTACACAAATATTCTGTATATCACTGTCTTGTTAAGTTTCTTTGAGCAGAATAATTTTAACTAAAATTTAACTGAAAGATATTTCTTCATAAATCTGTCATTTACAGCCAATTTTCCAATGAAATTAAAGCAGTGTATCTATTTTTTTTTCTGATCACCTTTACCCTGATTACCTATTCATGTGTCAGTTGTGTAAATGATTAAATACTGTGGCTCAATTCACATCAGTTAACAACATGGCTCTACTGCTTCATGAAAACCCAGTAAATAAAAATCCTCACTTTGAGCTAATGCAAATCCTTTGCAAAGATTCACCAGGTAATATTTCCTAGTGGATTTTAAATATTTCAACTCAGAAAATACAATTTATATAATACTTTATAGAACATAGGCATTTCTTACCTTTATATTCCTGACTTGAAGTCTACTCTTCTCTTTCCTAAGTTAAGACTTTTCTTTCCCTAATATCTCTTTAAACCCTTTGCATACCACTCTTTAGGGCTACACTTCGTGTTTTTTTCATTGCCTGATTCCTAGTCATTTTGCCTAGTCATGAAAAAATTGAGGGTGACATGAGAAATATCAGTAGGAAGAGAAGCAATGAGAAGAAGGTAACTGTTCTCCTCTGTGGCCCAGTTCATTTGTTATCAATTTTTCATTACTTCATTCAACAAAACTCATAAAGTGTCTGTATACCAGTGATGGAGACATACATATGCCTCCTGCCATCAAGGAGCTTACATTCTTGAAGTGAACTATATATCCCAGAAACAAACAAATGAAGGAAAGTCAGGGGAAAGAGAACTATTTTTGATGGGACGCTTGAGGAAGTCATTTCCAGGGTTCACAGTCTGGACGACAAGCTTTTTATCAAATGGAGATCTACAAGGTGGAATTTATCAAGAAGAGAGAACATCAGCTGTATAGGCTCTGTGAAGAAACGTAATTTGTTATTTTGAAGACTAGAGATGTGAGTGTTGTTTGGGGGGTTAGAGAGATAGGGTCATACTGAGAGGTTGGAGGCAGCCAAAGGTCAGGAGCTAAGCCACAAAAGGGATTTGGTTTTTTTTATTTTAACTGTAATGAGAATTATTGGATAATTTTAAGCACTTTGGATACTTTATAGAGAAAGAATTGTAGAATTATAGATAGCAAAACTGTTAGCATGGATAGTAGCTAGGAGACTATTTTAGTGGTCTGGGCAATAGATGTTACTGGCAGTGGACAGAAGTGGGTAGCTTTTTTCTACATTTAAGAAGGAAAGTTGACAGGACTTGGAGATACATTGGATGTGCGGATTAAAAAAAAGATGAATAAATGATGACTTTTAGACTTTTGAATCAAGAATGATGACTTTGAGATTTTTGACACCATTTTATTGAGTTAGAAAAATGGAAGTGAAATAAGTTAATAAAAGTGAGAATCACTTTTAGATTTCACAACTGGGGTTTCTGGCCCATGCTGTAGGGACAATCTCATCCCTCTATATAGTGATCATGCTATGTAAATTCAACTTCCTAGTGGTAAATTCTCTCTCCTCTTTTGAGGTGTGTCTCTTTTCTTTCTCACTTAGTAAGATAGATTCTAGGTGCAAGGGAAGCCCACTGAAAGTGGGGTCAGGGAATCTGAAGTCTCTGGATATTACGGCTCAATTTACCTGGATTTTTGGGAATTGTGTTGTTGCTCACCTGTAGTCATAGTTTCTAGTTTCAAGGTTCTGATTTTCTGTTTTATCCTTGATCCAACCTCAGGCTTATTCCAGTGCCCTAGCTCTCTTAGCATTCCTGTCTTAACCTTCAGGTAGCCAGATGCTGTCACTAACTTGCAGTGGGCAGGATTGCAAAGGTGACTTCCACATCCTTCCGTAGCTCTGGATGATCTACTAGAGGGGCTTTTAGATCCTGTGAATATGGTGGCATACTGAAGACAGAATTTTGTAAGAGACTTGTCATTTTTCTCTCCATTCTGAGAAGGAGCAAGCCCTTCTTACTGTCATTCAGAGTTATTCACAGAGCCACTGAGTCAGAGAAGCTGCTCCTAGGATCAGCTAGAGAGTTTAAGATGGCAGAATTAGGGTGGTCAATACATGGGGCATCACCCAAGAGAATCACCTCCCTCCTTTGTTATAGAGGGAGCCAGCGAACTCCTTTTAAGACATTGAAATATATCCCCAGCTGTAGGATGACTCCAAAAGAAATACTTGAATACACCCTGGATCACAGAAAATTCATCAAAACCAGCAAATAGCCAAAAAAGCAAAGCATCAACTAGCCAACAATATTAAGACTCTTGTAGGGAAAGAAATCCTTGAGCCAGGGCTGCTGCATCATTTGTTAAGAACAGGCTACGGACATGTATTTTACTGTTGACTGCCCGTCTGAGTCTAGAATGTTACTGAAAATTTTATATGTATATTTTACTGAGCAGGCAATAACTCAGCCTCTCCATTCAGAAAGTTCCACTTCAATAAATAAGACACTTGGAAGTCAAAGTAGCCATGAGAATCATGCTGACTTCACTGGTTTCATAATCCAGGGGCAAGGTTCAACTGCAGCTGCCCCACAGCCTGTTTGGAGTAGGGTGTCCTTGTGAAAAATGAACTTGGAGTCCAGTTGTGGGAATGTGGCCACTTTGTCCTGACTCGTTCAGTTAAAAAGCCATTCCATGACCCTCTGAGTGCCTGAGTGTGTGTGTAACTTATTGGGTAGCCAAGCCTGATAAAGTTGTTGGAATGAATATGTGAATCTTTCTTTTTAAGTATTAAAATAAATGTTTTTTAAAGGTGCATAAATTTATTAAAACTTTAAAGTTATTTCACAACTTATTGAGATTAAAAAATAAACTATTACTATATTAACTCTAACAACATAGACCTCCCAGGAATTAGATTTGAAAAGATATAGAAAGAACTCCTTATAAAAGGTTTTAATATTACATTTTTTGTTGTTGTTGTTAAATTGGGACTTGGAACACTTTTGGAGACATGGGGTTGAATTCTGGCACTGCCTTTCAATTATCTGTGTGGTTCTCTTAAAATACTGGATAAATGGTGGTATTGTTATTAACAGTGTTCCTGTTTCAGGGGTTCACATTTCTTTCATACTTCTCAGTTTCCATTATTTTGGTTGTTCCAGTAATTACCAAATTCTTTTAAAAACAACATCTTTGGATATTTCTTATTTTCAGTATACCTACAAAATGCAGACTGCCAATTTTATTCATTATAATGGATGACTTCTCTCTTTGTCATGAATATTTCTCTACAAAAAGAGGGTTAATGTGCAGACATTTTATAACCACTACTATGTGAGTCACATTTGATTTTTAGATGTGTGCACAGAAATCTGCTTTAACTAATTGCATTTTTAAATGATGTTTCTTTTTAAGCTTTGTTTTGTATAATAGCTTTTATCAATTTATCAAAATGGTAAAGTAGCATTATTCCCTCAGTTGTATTGATGTTATGTTTCTATGTGTCTAAACGATAAACAATCTTTGCACTGCAAGGGCAACCACCATTAAATAAATGAATTCACTCTGAAGCAGATGCTTTTTTTTAATACACTTTGGATTGAGGTATAATATTGTAGTAAACTGATACAGAGCTCATTTATTTACTTTATATAGATCTTCCTTAATTTGCAATAAGGTTACATCCTGATAAACACCTAAGTTGAAAGAATCATTAAGTCAAAAGTGTATTTAATATACTTAACCTGCAGAATATCACAGCTTAGCCCAGCCTACCAAAATGTGTTTAGAACACCTATCTTAGCCTAGAGTTGGGCAAAATCATCTAACACAGACCTCTGCAATAAAGTGTTGAACACATCATGTAATTTATTGAGTAATTTACTGAAACAGAATAGTCATATGGGTACACTATCCTTGTAGGTATATTGGTTGTTGATCCTCATGATTGTGTGGCTGACTGGGAGCTGTGGCTTACTGCCTCTCCTAGCATCACAAGAGAGGACTCTACTACATATGACTAGCCTAGGAAAAGGTCAAAATTTAAAATTCCAAGTACATTTTCTACTGAATGTGTGTTGCTCCTCACATCATTGTGAAATGGAAAAATCCTTTATAATAACCATTGTAAGTTGGGAACCATCTGTAGTTGAATTCAACTTAGATTTGTTTAGCAATTTTGCTTCTCTATATATTTTTTTAATTTTTAATTTTTATTTTTTTATAAACATATATTTTTATCCCTAGGGATACAGGTCTGTTACTCACCAGGTTTATACACTTCACAGCACTCACCATAGCACATACCCTCTCCAATGTCCATAACCCCACCACCCTCTGCCGACCCCCCTCCCCCCAGCAACCCTCAGTTTGTTTTGTGAGATTAAGGGTCACTTATGGTTTGTCTCCCTCCCGATCCCATCTTGTTTCATTTATTCTTTTCCTACCTCCCAAACCCCCCATGTTGCATCTCCACTTCCTCATATCAGGGAGATCATATGATAGTTGTCTTTCTCCAATTGACTTATTTCACTAAGCTTGATACCCTCTAATTCCATCCACATCGTCACAAATGGCAAGATTTCATTTCTTTTGATGGCTGCATAGTATTCCATTGTGTATATATACCACTTCTTCTTTATCCATTCATCTGCTGATGGACTTCTAGGTTCTTTCCATAGTTTGGCTATTGTACACATTGCTGCTATAAACATTCGGGTGCACGTGCCCCTTCAGATCACTACGTTTGTATCTTTAGGGTAAATACCTAGTAGTGCAATTGCTGAGTCATAGGGTAGTTCTATTTTCAGCTTTTTGAGGAATCTCCATTCTGTTTTCCAGAGTGGTTGCACCAGCTTGCATTCCCACCAACAGTGTAGGAGGGTTCCCCTTTCTCTGCATCCTCGCCAGCATCTGTTGTTTCCTGACTTGTTAATTTTAGCCATTCTGACTGGTGTGAGGTGGTATCTCATTGTGGTTTTGATTTGTATTTCACTGATGCCAAGTGATGTGGAGCACTTTTTCATGTGTCTGTTGGCCATCTGGATGTCTTCTTTGCAGAAATGTCTGTTCATATCCTCTCCCCATTTCTTGATTGGATTATTTGTTCTTTGGGTGTTGAGTATGCTAAGTTCTTTATAGACGTTGGACACTAGCCCTTTATCTGATATGTCGTTTGCAAATATCTTCTCCCATTCTGTCAGTTGTCTTTTGGTTTTGTTAACTGTTTCCTTTGCTGTGCAAAAGCTTTGGATCTTGATGAAATCCTAATAGTTCATTTTTGCCCTTGCTTCCCTTGCCTTTGGCGATGTTCCTAGGAAGAAGTTGCTGTGGCTGAGGTTGAAGAGGTTGCTGCCTGTGTTCTCCTCAAGGATTTTGATGGATTCCTTTCTCACATTGAGGTCCTTCATCCATTTTGAGTCTATTTTCGTGTGTGATGTAAGGAAATGGTCCAATTTCATTTTTCTGCATGTGGTTGTCCAATTTTCCCAATACCATTTATTGAAGAGGCTGTCTTTTTTCCATTGGACATTCCTTCCTGCTTTGTTGAAGATTAGTTGACCATAGAGTTGAGGGTCTATTTCTGGGCTCTCTATTCTGTCCCATTGATCTATGTGTCTGTTTTTGTGCCAGTACCATACTGTCTTGATGATGACAGCTTTGTAATAGAGCTTGAAGTCTGGAATTGTGATGCCACCAACTTTGGCTTTCTTTTTCAATATTCCTTTGGCTATTCGAGGTCTTTTCTGGTTCCATATAAATTTTAGGATTATTTGTTCCATTTCTTTGAAAAAAATGGGTGGGATTTTGATAGGGATTGCATTAAATGCGTAGATTGCTTTAGGTAGCATAGACATTTTCATAATATTTGTTCTTCCAATCCAGGAGCATGGAATATTTTTCCATTTCTTTGTGTCTTCCTCAATATCTTTCATGAGTACTTTATAGTTTTCTGAGTATAGATTCTTAGCCTCTTTGGTTAGGTTTATTCCTAGGTATCTTATGGTTTTGGGTGCAATTGTAAATGGGATTGACTCCTTAATTTCTCTTTCTTCTGTCTTGTTGTTGGTGTATAGAAATGCAACTGATTTCTGTGCATTGATTTAAATATCTAAATTCCTGTACAAGTTCTAGCAGTTTTGGAGTGGAGTCTTTTGGGTTTTCCACATATAGTATCATATCATCTGCAAAGAGTGATAGTTTGACTTCTTCTTTTTTGCCAATTTGGATGCCTTTAATTTCTTTTTGTTGTCTGATTGCTGAGGCTAAGACTTCTAGTACTATGTTGAATAGCAGTGGTGATAATGGACATCTCTGCCATGTTCCTGACCTTAGCGGAAAAGCTTTCAGTTTTTCTACATTGAGAATGATATTTGCAGTGAGTTTTTCATGGCTTTGATGATATTGGGGTATGTGCCCTCTATCCCTACACTTTGAAGAGTTTTGATTAGGAAGGGATGCTGTGCTTTGTCAAATGCTTTTTCAGCATCTATTGAGAGTATCATATGGTTCTTGTTCTTTCTTTTATTAATGTGTTGTATCACATTGATTGATTTGTGGATGTTGAACCAACCTTGCAGCCCTGGAATAAATCCCACTTGGTCGTGGTGAATAATCCTTTTAATGTACTGTTGGATCCTATTGGCTAATATTTTGGCGAGAGTTTTCACATCTATGTTCATCAAGGATATTGGTCTGTAATTCTCTTTTTTGATGGGATCCTTGTCTGGTTTTGGGATCAAGGTGATGCTGGCCTCGTAAAATGAGTTTGGAAGTTTTCCTTCCATTTCTATTTTTTGGAACAGTTTCAGGAGAATAGGAATTAATTCTTCTTTAAATGTTTGGTAGAATTCCCCTGGGAAACCGTCTGGCCCTGGGCTTTTGTTTGTTTGGAGATTTTTGATGACTGTTTCAATCTCCTTACTGGTTATGGGTCTGTTCAGGTTTTCTATTTCTTCCTGGTTCAGTTGTGGTAGTTTATATGTCTCTAGGAATGCATCCATTTCTTCCAGATTGTCAAATTTGTTGGTGTAGAGTTGCTCATAGTATGTTCTTATAATTGTTTGTATTTCTTTGGTGTTGGTTGTGATCTCTCCTCTTTCATTCATGATTTTATTTATTTGGGTCCTTTCTCTTTTCTTTTTGATAAGTCTGGCCAGGGGTTTATCAATCTTATTAATTCTTTCAAAGAACCAGCTCCTAATTTTGTTGATTTGTTCTATTGTTTTTTTGGTTTCTATTTCATTGATTTCTGCTCTGATCTTTATGATTTCTCTTCTCCTGCTGGGTTTAGGCGTTCTTTGTTGTTCTTTCTCCAGCTCCTTTAGGTGTAGGGTTAGGTTGTGTATTTGAGACCTTTCTTGTTTCTTGAGAAAGGCCTGTACCACTATATATTTTCCTCTCAGGACTACCTTTGCTGTGTCCCACAGATTTTGAACCATTGTGTTTTCATTATCATTTGTTTCCATGAATTTTTTCAATTCTTCTTTAATTTCCTGGTTGACCCATTCATTTTTTAGAAGGATGCTGTTAAGTCTCCATGTATTTGGGTTCTTTCCAAATTTCCTCTTGTGATTGAGTTCTAGCTTCAGAGCATTGTGGTCTGACAATATGCAGGGAATGATCCCAATCTTTTGATACCGGTTGAGACCTGAATTATGACCCAGGATGTGATCTATTCTGGAGAATGTTCCATGTGCACTAGAGAAGAATGTATATTCTGTTGCTTTGGGATGAAATGTTCTGAATATATCTGTGATGTCCATCTGGTCCATTGTGTCATTTAAGGCCTTTATTTCCTTGTTGATCTTTTGCTTAGATGATCTGTCCATTTCAGTAAGGGGAGTGTTAAAGTCCCCTACTACTATTGTATTATTGTTTATGTGTTTCTTCGATTTTGTTATTAATTGGTTTATATAGTTGGCTGCTCCCATGTTAGGGGCATAGATATTTAAAATTGTTAGATCTTCTTGTTGGACAGAACCTTTGTGATATAGTGTCCTTCCTCATCTCTTATTATAGTCTTTGGCTTAAAATCTAATTGATCTGATATAAGGATTGCCACCTCAGCTTTCTTCTGATGTCCATTAGCATGGTACATTGTTTTCCACCCCCTCACTTTAAATCTGGATGTATCTTCGGGTCTAAAATGAGTTTCTTGTAGGCAACAATTGATGGGTTTTGTTTTTTTATCTATTACCCTGTGTCTTTTGATTGGGGCATTTAGCCCATTAACATTCAGGGTAACTATTGAGAGAGATGAATTTAGTGCCATTGTATTGCCTGTAAGGTGAATGTTAGTGTATATTGTCTCTGTTCCTTTCTGATCTACTACTTTTAAACTCTCTCTTTGCTTAGAGGACCCCTTTCAATATTTCCTGTAGAGCTGGTTTGATGTTTGCAAATTCTTTCAGTTTTTATTTGTCCTGGAAACTTTTTATCTCTCCGTCTATTTTCAATGATATCCTAGCTGGATATAGTATTCTTGGCTGCATGTTTTTCTTGTTTAGTGCTCTGAATATATCATGCCAGTTCTTTCTGGCCTGCCAGGTCTCTGTGGATAAGTCTGCTGCCAATCTAATATTTTTACCATTGTATTTTACAGACTTCTTTTTCCGGGCTGCTTTTAGGATTTTCTCTTTGTCGCTAAGACTTGTAAATTTTACTATTAGGTGATGGGTTGTGGACCTATTCTTGTTGATTTTGAGGGGGGGTTCTCTGCACCTCCTGGATCTTGATGCTTGTTCCCTTTGCCATATTAGGGAAATTCTCTACAATAATTCTCTCTAATATACCTTCTGCTCCCCTCTCTCTTTCTTCTTCTTCTGGAATCCCAATTATTCTAATGTTGTTTCATCTTATGGTGTCACTTATCTCTCAAATTCTCCCCTCGTGGTCCAGTATATGTTTGTCTCTCTTTTGCTCAGCTTCTTTATTCTCTGTCATTTGGTCTTCTATATCACAAATTCTTTCTTCTGTCTCATTTATCCTAGCAGTAAGAGCTTCCATTTTTTATTGCACCTTATTAATAGCTTTTTTTATTTCAACTTGGTTAGATTTTAGTTCTTTTATTTCTCCAGAAAGGGCTTTTATATCTCCAGAGAGGGTTTCTCTAATATCTTCCATGCCTTTTTCGAGCCTGGCCAGAACCTTAAGAATCGTCATTCTGAACTGTAGATCTGACATATTACCAATGTCTGTATTGATTAGGTCCCTAGCCTGCAGTACTGCCTCTTGTTCTTTTTTTTTTTTTTTTTTTTTTTTGTGGTGAGTTTTTCCACCTTGTCATTTTGTCCAGATAAGAGTATATAAAGGAGTAAATAAAATACTAAAAGGGTGGCAAAGACCCCAGGAAAATGCACTTTAACCAAATTAGAAGAGACCCCAAATCGTTGGGGGGAGAAAGGGGGTAAAAAGAAGTTAAAAAAATTTAAAAAGAAAACAAATAAAGAAAAATTATAAAAAAGATATATATATATATATATTAGACTGGTGACTAGAACAGGGTCACCCACTTAATTTGGGGAGTATTTTGGTCTCTTAGAAGAAACTACCTCCTAAAATTTTAAAGAATGAAAAATGTATATAAGGGTAAACACAATGAAGGGATGGAATATACCTATAAAGATGAAAAAAGAATTTTTTTTTTAATTTCTAAAAAAGGAGTTGATAAAGTAAGTTGGTTGGGAGAATAAAGAAAAAGAAAGTGGAGAGAATTTGCTTGGGCTGGCGACTAGAACAAGGCCAGAGCTAGATTGAGGGTATATTTTGATCTATTAGAAGTTGTATCCCAAACTTTTTAGAAGAAAAAACCCTATGTGTATACAAAAAATAAAGTTAAATACAATGAAGGATAAAATATGACTATAATAATGAAGGTTCAAAAAAAATTATTATTTTTTTATGAAAGGTATTGTTAAGATAAACTAGTTAAAAAACTTTAAAAAAGAAAAGGGTAAAAGTTAAAAAAATTTAGCAGAAGAAAAAAAATTAAATTAAAAAAAATTAAATTAACTGCAAGACTAAAGAATCATGAGGAGAAAGCCATGAGTTCTGTGCTTTGCTTTCTCCTCCTCTGGAATTCCGCTGTTCTCCTTGGTAAGTGAACTTGGTCTTGGCTGGATTTCTTGTTGATCTTCTGGGGGAGGGGCCTGTTGTAGTGATTCTCAAGTGTCTTTGCCCAAGGCGTAACTGCACCGCCCTTACCAGGGGCAGGGCTAAGTAATCTGCTCGGGTTCGCTTTTGGGAGCTTTTGCTCCCTGAACACTTTCTGTAGAGTTCTGGAGGACAGGAATGAAAATGGTGGCCTCCCAATCTCCAGCCTGGAGGAGCTGAGAGCTCGGGGCCCCACTCTTCAGTGCGCCCTCAGATAAAAGTGCTCAATCACTCCCATCTCCCTGGCCTCCCACTGTGGTCTGAGCTCACCCAGCCTGTGCCCAGTTCAAGTTAACCCCGAGCTGAGAGCTCACTCCTCAGCTCTGTCTCTGTAGCCGGCTTCCCCGCTCTAATACCTGCAAGTTCTGTGACACTCAAGACACCCCTGACTCTTCTGTGACCCTGCGGGACCTGGGGCCACACTGACCCCGCTGACCCCGCGTGGGCTTCACCCCAGTTTAGCCTCTGGAGCGATGTCCCTCAGTGGAGCAGACTTTTAAAAGTCCTGATTTAGAGCTCCGTTGCTCTGCCGCTTGCCGGGAGCCGGCCCCTCCCCCCACGGTCTATCTTCCTGTCGCTTCGGATTCACTTCTCTGCTGGTCCTACCTTTCAGAAAGTGGTCAACTTTCTGTTTCTAGAATTGCTGTTCTTCTTCTCTTTGATCTCCCACTGGATTTGTAGGTGTTTGCAATGTTTTTTTTTTTTTTAATTTCATTTATTTATTTGACAGACAGAGATCACAAGTAGGCAGAGAGGCAGGCAGAGAGAGAGGAAAGGAAGCAGGCTCCCCACTGAGCAGAGAGTCCAATGTGGGGCTCGATCCCAGGACCCTGGGATCATGACCTGAGCTGAAGGCAGAGGCTTTAACCCACTGAGCCACCCAGGCGCCCGGTGTTTGCAATGGTTTGATAAGCTATCTAGCTGATCTCCTGCTACCTGATGTAGTCCCAGCCTGCTGCATCTCCACCATCTTGACTCCTCCTCCTGCTTCTATATTTTTAGTAAAACTTAATGGTAGTTTTATTTTTTGTTGTTGTTTATAAAACTTCCAGGTGAATGCCATATAAGGTATAGCTAAAAGGCTGGAGTGAAAGTAATGTTAAAAATTCTATCTTATGTACAAATTTTAGCTTTTAAATGTTTCTCATTTTCTTAGTAGTAATTTTGAATCAGTCAGTCTGACAAACGTTTATTAAACTCTGTGGAGAGATAAAAATAGAGAGAGAATTTAAAAATGATTGTAGGCTAATTGGAGATAAAATATGTGTGTGAAATAATTCTAAAAATATTTGCTAAGTAGTATATTAGGAAGTCAGCTTTTTTAAAAATGTCAATTGTCAAATAATTTTCCCCATAACATAAAAGTTTAACTTTGGAAATGGCCTTGTATATGCTAAAAGTATACTTAGTTCTGTTGCTTCCAGTTTTCTAGAATATATCCCCCCTAGTAAAACTACCTGTTTGAGCATACAATATAGATCAATTATCAGAAAGGGAAGGTTGTAAAGATAGATTGATAAATCAGTGTAACACCTCAGTGGAGACAGTCCAGTAGTCTCCCCTTATCTGTGGTTTTGGTTTCTGTGATATCACCTATCCACAGTCAGCTGCAGCCCCGAAGTAGATGATCCTCCTGACAAATTATCAGGTCAGTAAGAGCCTAATGCTGCCTCACCATGCCTGCTCTATTCACCTTACTTCATTTCATCATGTAGGCATTTTATCATCTTATGTCATCACAAGAACAAGGCTGAGTACAGTACAAAAAGATGTCTTAAGAGAGAGAGGCCACATTCATGTAATTTTATTATGGTATCTTATTATAATCATTCTGTTTAATTATTAGCTACTGTTCTTTTTTTTTTAATTTATTTATTTGTTAGAGAGAGCAAGCAAGCACAGGCAGACAGAGTGGTAGGCAGAGGCAGAGGGAGAAGCAGGCTCCCCGCGGAGCAAGGAGCCCGATGTGGGACTCGATCCCAGGATGCTGGGATCATGGCCTGAGCCAAGGGCAGCCACTTAACCAGCTGAGCCACCCAGGCATCCCATTAGCTACTGTTCTTAATCTCTTACTGTGCCTAACTTATAAATTAAAGTTCATCATAGGTATGTATGTATAGAAAGAATATACATAGGGTTTAGAGTTACCTGTGGTTTCAAGCAGAAATCTGCTGAGGGTCTTGGAATGTATCCTCTATGGATTAAGGACAATGAATATGAAGCCTTGGAGGCATAGGAGTGAACTGTGCCAGGATGCTGATAAGTAGCATTATAGAGATGGAATATTGGGGTCACATTTGGCTGGGAGAGATAGGAACACATATAGAGAAAGTGGTTCAATACAATGATGCCCTTGAATTGTTTAACTTGAGGTTTCTAGGGGGATAATAAAAACTCCCATGTCAGTTCTATCTTGTTATTCATTTTTCTGAATGACCTAGATGAAGGTGGGTGTGAAGTCACAAACGGGCTCCTTGTGGGCCACCTGTGCTTTGCTGGACCTGTGAACCATTAATAAATTTTGATTAGAATTCTGTCAGCATTTTACAATGAATAGATCTCTAGTAAAACTTCAGGTTCCTTTGTTTCGGGCAGAAATCAGGAAGTTTGCCATATTCCCTTTGATAAAAAATCAGCTGGAGTTAAATAGAAGCTGTCTTTGGAAGGGGTGTTTGCTTGACAATTTACCACAGTTCCCACCACACCCTGTTTCAAATCCAGTCTTCTTAGTCATTTGTTTTGCTTGGGTGGATCTTGAATTTTTACACCCTCAATTTGGGGGTATTTAAATCACATTTGTGATATGTATAGAGCTGGGAGAGATTGTTATTTCCTTGTATTACGGACTTAGGGAACAAAACATCTTGGAGAGCTAGGCAAAAAGGCCCAAGAGGAATAGTGTAGTAGTTAATATTTTGGGACAAATGTGTTTGCCTCCTTAACTATATTTCCTTATTTATTTCTCATAAAAATATCATAAAGAGAATATTATTCCCATCTTGTAGGTGTGGAAACTGAGTTCTGAGATTAAGGAGTTATTTGGGTTTACAGAGCTAGAAGATAACAGTAAGAATTCATACCTAGATCTGTCTTAGTTCTTTTTTTTTTTTTGATCTGTCTTAGTTCTAAATCATACATTTCTCAAATCACTATGAATAAGTGTTATAACTGACATCTGTTCTAAATACTCAGCAGTATACCTACAGAATTAGAGAAGTCTTAGTTTGATAAAAGTATTTGTGAGACACACTTATGGGGTTATAATAAATTAAGCTTATTGCATCAACACATATGGGCTATTTCTATAAAAAAATCACTGGTTTGTTATTGGTCTGCATTAATTGATGGATTATATTCATTGTGAGAGAATAAGTACACTGTTTCATGTGCAAACCATTTGGATTGCTGGTCTCTGTCTATAGTATGTAGACAAAATAGAGCTTATTCAGGGAGGAGGGATGCAGATGGTGGAAATACTCAGGATCAAGGCATGTGAGAAACTGCTGGGAGAAAAGGAAGAGGTTTTAGTCAAGACTTTTAGTTTCAAGTGCCTGGACCCAACTTAAATAGGCTTAAGCAAAAATGGGAATTTATTGACACATGGCTGAAAATCTAGAATATGCTAATTGGATGTGGGAGCTTAAATAATTTCATTAGATGTGGTTAACAGTAAGAATCTTGTGGGGATAACAGCAAAGCAACCTTATATCTTGAGTATAATGGTTCAGGAGGAAAGCAGGAGATGACGAAGATAGAGAGGTGGGCAGCCCAGACACATGGATTTTAGAGGCTTGAATAAGGGTATACATATATCTCTATCTGCCCATCTATCAGGAGAATATGAATCTCAATATTATATGGGATTTTTAAGTTTATATTTTAGCCATGTACCCAAATATCACACTGCTAGAGAAAATACTCCAAGTACTTTCTAGTCCTTTTTTAATAAAACTCAAACTTCTCATTCTGGCCTAAGGGATATCCACTCTCAGGGAATGAAATCTTTCTCCTTCAGTCGAAGCACAATCCCCCCTCCTGTCTTCCGGTCCTTAATTCCTTGTATCTGCTCCAAGATCATGGTTTATAAATGGTTCCCTATCTTCAACCTCATTCTCTTTTTCTTTTAATCTTATAAGCGTGTCTTTTCTGCAAAGGCAAACAAACAAGACAAAATCAAACCAAATCAATCAGTTAACCAAATGATGACAGTAAGAATAACAGCAACGACAAATAAATACCCTGCTTTCACTCAGACTCTCTCTGAAACACTATTAAGAGCTTTAGGATCATAGAATATGCACCTATTTTTGTCTTAATTAGTTTGGGGTTGTTTAATACATAATTGTGAGTCTATACAAACTCAGCCATGCAGGTAATTGTTCTAGACTAAAGTGCAACATAGTCAAGCAGTTTCCTTATACTAGGAAAATTTGTGAAAATCACCTGTTCATAGAGGAAGAGAATATTTGATGAAGTCATGTATGTGGATGTTTAAATTATTACTGGAAGTGTTATTCACTGAGTGAAATGGTTAATCTAGAATATTTATATAACAGCAGATTATAGCTTTGAAAACATAGGAATGGACAAGGATGGATGTGTCATTAGATTAGATTAGCCACATGGAACAAAACACCAAATGATGAAAGTTAGAATTAAGACCACGACTTTTCAAAGGATTTCAGACCTTGTGTGGAAAACCATTCATGTCCATGCTTAGGGAAGTGGAATTTGTCTGAGTCTTCCCAGGTGGTTTTGGTGCTCAGCATTCCTCCACTGGTGATTCTTGCTTACCACGATCTTGATGTGGTAAAAGATGAGCAAAGAAAGTGCTAAACCAGACCAAAAGAATTGCTCTTATATTCTAGAAGTTTCTTTATGCCCTAGAAGTCAAAATGTGCTCTGTTTTTTGAAAAAAAAAATCATAACTTAATGAGGAAATAACTTTGTTTTAAGGATTACATTAATCCCATCCCAAGACATTTTCTTGGTGTTACCAATGAGATAGAAAAACCCCACATCTTACATTTATTCAGCATAGTTTCAAGGTCATTCAAATTATTTTGATGTCTCAAATTCAAGAAAGCTTTTAAAATGTTCTAATAAGTTTCCAGAATTAAATCAGTAAAATGAAGGCACTGAGTACTCCCCTAAGTTTTTCTCAGTTTGAAAATTTACACTGACTAGGAGGTTTGCCTGCTGTTGAAAGTTATCTATTTTAGAGATTAAGTATTGTTGACATTTATATTCCTTCTCTTTCTACACAGTTTATACTTTTAAATATGTAAGACTTAAACGTGTTTTGTCAAGGAGGCCTCTATTCTTTCTCTCCCCGCCCCTCTTCTACTCACAAACCTTACAGACTAACTTTCTAGTCAACAGTTTCCTGCATCTTTGGGAGTTATGCTTTATTCTCCTTTTCTAAATGTTACCAATAGTCAAATTTTACAGATTTAATTTTTTTTCACTGATTTAATTTTTTTGTTCATCAGCTTTTCTTTGCTGTTAGCCACTGGTGGGTGGGATGGGGGAGGTGTTGTACTTAAAGGGATCCCATTGTTATTAATGAATTGTTTTATAATTATTTACTGTTCTGTCTATTTTGAGGATAGGGGCTAAATCTTACTCATATCTGTTTTTAACATAGTTCCTAAATAAGGTAGATGTTCAATAATTTTTTTCAAATGTTGATTGCATGCATATCATTTCTAAATTCAGAGGGCCTGGGGAAATCTATCCTTTGTTTGGAGTACTAATTTGAAGAACAATGCCTTTCTAATTCTAATACATATTGTTTTCCATTTAAACCATTACAATAAAATATAGAAAAGAAAATGTGTACATTATGCAAAAAAGGAGAAAGGACCACATATGACCAATATACATAGGAAAAGATATTCTATCTCACAAATGGTTAGGGATGTACAGATTAAATAGATTTTTTTTTTTTTTTGGTCAAGCTTGAAGTAAAAAGATTAATATCCAGACTAGTGATAAGAGTTTGCCAAAGGGTGTGCTCTCACACGTTGTAGTTGTGGCTCTAAGTTATAATCATTTATAATTTGGGACAGAAATAATCTTGGAACAGTAATCATTTAAAAAAAATCAAACCATTTGAATCAATGATTGCACTACTGAAGATTTAACCTACAGAAATTCAAGTGCCATTATGAAAAGGCATTTGTGTAAGAACGATTGCTGCATCATGATTAGTAACTAAAAGGAGAGAGAGAGAGAAAGCAACATAAATGTTAGTTTTACAGAAGAATGGCTGAATAACTATGATATACCCAAATTAGGGAACTGCAAAAAAAATGATATAGATCATTGTTATTGTTAATCACATAAATCATAATAAGCCAAAAACAATCAAGATATAGAAGAACACATACTTTTTTTATAAGTGGAAATAAAAAACTCTAATGGAACACCTAACATTCCTGTTTTAATATTTTCAAACTAATAAGAACAAAATGGAGGTCTTTAAACCAAGCCAGTTAAAAACCAAAAGATGATGGCAGTGTCCAGCCAGGGTTTCTCATGCACGGGATGGAGTGACCCATCTGAGCTGCAGGACGGCTCAGAGATTCCTCTTCGGAGGTCAGAGAGCTCAGGCGTCAGCCCAGAGGTTCATGGGTCTTTCCTCCAATCTGGCAACTGCATTAGAGCAAGGAGGATTGAGTCAGTTCTTTGGAGACAGAGTGCTTCCCTCACATTTTACTTCCACGTTCTCAGTTATAGAGCAAACTCTTTAACTGTGTTCTGAATTTGGATCAGAAATTGAAATTTCAATTGAGTTTACTTATGCTTATATATATTTTTTACCTTAGTCATTAAAATATCAGCAACAATCCTAAATTCCAAATGAAAAACAAACAAGCCTGAAACAGCAAGATGTATCAGTATCTGAAAAATGTTGTTAGTACTATTTTGTCTCAGGGTAACCCAGGACAGATGTAGAAATTATGTTGGTATATGCTGAGGTGGATTATTGGTTTTGTTATTCAGATAGTTCATAAAGACTGTCTTCTTACTGAAATATCTGGATATATGAGACAAAATTTACTCTGATCTGCCTTTTCCAGGTAATTGCCTCTACTCTACATTATTTATGGAACATAATCAGGGTTTTTCTTATTGTAGGCATAGTCATCTGCAGTATTTTGTTGTGAAGATCAGGGCAAGAAGGTAGTGATGCAAGGCAGAGGATAGATTGAAAAATACGCTTGAAAAGGAATTTTAAAAATAGATAAAGTACAATTACATTACTTTAGCTAATTCCATAGCTTTGGAGATCTGAATTGGATTAACCATACTGCAGTGTCTAATGACCTGTGACCAATGACAGGAGTATGGAATTGGGTAGAGTTTCTGTGACAAGGCATTTCTCCGAGACTAACAGCCACAGCATTAAGTTCTAAGAGCCCCCTCCTGGGTCTCAGTGAAATCTCGACTGTCTCTGAGAGAGACTGTCTGATGGAACTGTTTCAAATTGCTGAACAGCCTTGCTAATCCTGCCCGTCTCCAATCACATACTCTGAATCCGTATTTTTCTCACTATGGTAAGCTTTCCAACTACTTTTCAGATAACCACACTTAATATTTGGAGTGGATTGACACTTTTGTAATAGTAAAACCACGCCTGAAATGTCTGTCTTTGTAGATACCCTTCATTATTCTAATGGCAAAGAGAGAGCATTTTTACTCAGAGGAAATATCCATTTACTTCTTGGGTGCTTTGTGATACTTCAGAGGAAAAATGAGATTACGTGGGAGATATATAATTTTTCTGTGATGTTGATCATATTCCCTTACTTACATTCTTTCATAATTAATTTTCTTGTTCTTTAAAACCTAATTTTTTTAAAAAAGATTATTTATTTATTTGAGAGACAGAGGTCGGGGGAAGGACAGAGGGAGAGAGAGAATCCTCAAGAAGACTCCCCACTGAGCACAGAGCCTGATGTGGGGCTCGATCCCAGGACCCTGAGATAATGACCTGAGTCAAAATAAAGAGCCAGATGCTAACTGACTGAGCCACCCAGCACCCTTAAACTTCTTTTTAAATGCAGTTTTCAGCACCCCTCTATATACATGTTCATTCTTTAATTTAGATTCTAATCGATATGTAATTCAAAACTACAGAAACTGTATGAGCATGAAATAAGATAATTGTAGTATTCTATTACTTAGCAACATTTTGTTCTTTAGACTTTCTTTTCCCTCTTGTGATTTCAGTACTTACTTGGAGAGTTTTTAATCAACATTTATTTGTGCTTTCTTTTGTGGAGTGACATTTTAAATACTTCTAAGATTTTAATTTGATAAAAGGCATGAGCTCTACCTTTTTCTTTTTTGTATGTTATACATACATTCTTTTTAGTATGTTTCCAGTTAGTACATAATTTATTATTATAAATTAATAATTAAAGTTTAATTAATATAATTAATAAATGAAGGGTAACCCATAGGTTTGCTATTTTAGTTGATATTACCATTCAAATGTTTACTATTTTTTTGAATTGGTCTAAGGTAAATATTACTTTTGTACAATACATATGAAAAGTGAATTTGACAAATAAAG